>NC_067248.2:42250000-42875000 GCF_019359855.2 Lolium perenne | reverse complement strand
AATGTCGTCGATGAAAACAACGACAAATTTGTCCAAGAAGTTCATGAAGATCTTATTCATGAGATTCATGAAATAAGCGGGAGCATTGGTCAGTCCAAATGACATGACGTTGTACTCATACAACCCATATCTGGTGGTAAAGGCAGTTTTTGGAATATCGGTGGCTCGGATTTTCTGTTGGTGGTATCCAGTTCTAAGATCAATTTTCGAGAAAACTCGGGATCCGGTGAGTTGGTCGAACAAGTCTTCGATCTTGGGTAAGGGGTATTTGTTTTTGATGGTGACATCGTTAAGCTTACGATAGTCGGTGCATAAACGATTTGCACCATCCTTCTTGTCGACAAACAAGACGGGGGATCTCCAGGGGGATGCACTTGGTATGATCAAACCTTTGGCTAACATGTCATCTATTTGCTTATTCAGCTCCACAAGCTCGGCTGCGTTCATGCTGTAGGCTCTGGGGCGATGGGTCCAGTTCCGGGGATTAACTCGATGATAAACTCGATATCCCGGTCCGGGGGCATACCGGGTAGATCATCCGGGAAACACATCGGGGTAGCGACAAACGACCCTGATTTGATCCAGTAGGCTTGGATACACTTTGGTTGCAGGTAAATTTTCTGGGTAGTTTTTCAGAGACGTGCTCAACTACGATTCCGGTGCTGCTAGTCATGGTTATGGCTTTCTTGGCGCAATCTATCAATCCATTGTGTTTGGACATCCAGTCCATTCCTAGGACAACTTCCAAACCTTTGGTTCCAAGTATGATGAGATTTGCAAAGAAATCAACATCATGGATTTTGATTGGCACATTTTTACAAAATTTTCTGGCTTTGGTGGTTGATCCGGGGATTTGAACTATCATAACATGCTTCAAACCGAGGGGTTGAATTTTACTTGTTGATGCAAAATCTTCGGTGACAAAGGAATGCGATGCTCCGGAATCAAACAACACTCTAGCAGGGGTGTGGTTGACAGAAAACATACCAGTACCACATACGGGGCTTCCTGGGCTTCTTCGGCGTTCATGTGGTAGAGGCGGCCGTTGCGGTTGTTGGGGTTGTTGGGGGCGAACTTCTTGCCGGTGGAGACACGGCGTTGCTGCTGAGCAGGAGCAGCGGTGTTGCCGGCGAGCTTGGCAAGACGCTTGGGACACTCGTTGGAGTAGTGCCCCACTACACCACACTCATAACAAGTGATAGTGCTCTTGTCCTGCTTGTTCGCAACGGGAATGGCATTGCTCCCGGTTACGGGGTTGGTGTTGGTGTTGGTGTTGTTGGTGTTCGGGGCTCGAGGTGGAGCGCGGTTGTAGTTGTTGTTGTTGTAGTTGGGGTTGTTGCCTCCTGGCTTGGAGTTTCCTCCACTTCGGTTACGATAACCGGGCGAGAGTTCTGCATCGGGGGTTTGTTATGTCTCGGATTGAAACCTCCGCTTGAGCTAGGGCGAAACTTTTGGGGGTGGCTTGATCCACTCTGATTTGCCATGCGGCGCTTGCGGTTCTCATTGGCTTGGTTCAACTTGCCCTCCATCTGGATGGCGGAGTCAACAAGGGCTTCGAGGTCGGCGAAGGGGATGTTGACGAGGACAGTCTGCATCTCATCATGCAGCCCGTTCAGGAATCTCTCCTTCCTCTTTTCAACGGTGTCCGTCTCATCAGGGGCATACCTTGACAAGGTGAGAAACTTGTCGCGGTACTCAACCACCGTCATGCGACCTTGTTTCAGTTCACGGAACTCATCCCTCATCTTCTTGATAAGACCCGGGGGTACATGGTACTTGCTGAACTTGAGTTTGAAATCCTCCCAAGTCATGAATTGACCTCCGTTCATGGCACGGGTACTTGTCCACCAAGCGCGAGCTGGTCCAGCGAGGTAGTGAGTGGCGAACAACACCTTCTCGTTGGCTTCCACTCCAGCTACTTCAGCATTGTTCTCCATAGTCTGGAGCCAATCGTCGGCGTCGAGGGGCTCCTCGGTCTTGCTAAACACCGGAGGGTTGGTGTTCTGGAAGTTCTTGAGCTTGGATCCGGGGTGGTCATGATTTCCATGGCCTTGGGCGATGTTCTGCAAGGCGATGATGTTGGCTTGGCGCTCGGCTCTCTCGGTTTCCCGGTCTGCAAGCAGGGTTTGCAAAAGCTGCATCATCGCGTCGTTGGTGCGATTCGGAGGGGCCATCTGAAGGTATAGAAGATCATGAGATAAGAGGGAAAATTCTATGGTTCATTTTAGTTTGAAAAACATTTGAAAACTTGTAATCTTTTCATGACAAACATAACATTCATTCATTCATGCAACACATAGTACAAACTACACACATACTCCAATGGTTTTAAGAACCATTCTCATGCTACGATACAAAGGACGGGATACAACTCACACCTACTATAAGTGAAACTAGTGCAACTACTCCTCATCGTCGATATCAATCGGGACGTAGTCATCCTGTCCGGCCTCCAGGAACTCGTAGTCCTCCTCCTCGGTGTTCTCGTCCTCCTCAAAGTCATCGTCATCGCTCAGAAAGGCATCTCCTCCCTGAATATCGATGCCTTCATCGTCCTCCTCCATGTGACGAATCTGATCCTCCTGGCCGTGACAGTGGCCTCAAGTGACGCGATCCGGTCGCGAAGGCGGCGAATCGTAGCGTCCTTCTTGGCACGCTGCTGGCGAAGGTTCCTGCGGTCGTTGTTGAGTAGCTTGATCGCCTCACCCTGCTCGATGATGTGAGCATGGGTCTGGTTCGCGTAAGCGCGAGAGGCGTCGAGGTCCCTCGAGTCCGGTAGAGCATGAAGTCCAAGTGATCCACATGGTGCCTCAACCGGGGGTGGAGTGGCACATCCATGGGTCTTCCGTCAGAGTTTACGCCGTGCGAGATGCGCAAAGCGTTCCTCACGAAGGGCTTCGGTATTCTGTCCGCACAGACGAGCAAGTGCTTCCTGAAGAGCACGTGCAAGCCCGTCGAGCCAGTTGCTTTCCCTGAAAGAGAAAAGGATCCTCTCCGAGGTGGGAGGCTCCAGCTTGCCCCTCAAGTCGGCAGTGATAATCCACTGCAGTTCCCCTCCCGGCTGGTCGTCCACCTGAATCCCGTGAAACTCGGGGTGTGGGCGGCCAAGGTGATCCGACAGGGAGTCGAGGTCATGCTCGAAGATCAAGCTTCCTCCGCTTCCAAGCTGATAGAACTTGGTGTTGAGGGGTTCATTCGGCTCCATCTGAAAGAGAATTGGATGAGTAAGTTAGAGAGTGCAAAGTGTGGCAAGGTTTTAAGTTGATTTAAATAAGATAGACATGATCAAATTTTGGCAAAGTCTCGAAGGCAAGAGTGTAGTAAATTTTCACAAATAAGTCCTTTCATTTGATTTCAAAGTTAAATTTTTCAACGCCCATTCTAACTAAGGTCTTCTAAGGTCAAACAATGGCTCTGATACCAACTTGTCAACACCCGGATTTTTAAGTCCGAATGCCTATTATGTCATACATCGCAATCCCAGGAATATTGTTGTTGCGAGGCATAATAGTTAAGTATCACAGTCATCATTCATTACAACCCATAAGTCTTACAAATTGGAATCACATGATCCATATTACACGAATAGTTGATCTATTGATCAACGAACAAACACAAGTTCATAGTTCAACATAGCGGAAGCGTAAGATAGAAGGACTCTCTAGTCCACAGGCCAACGCTTGACGTCGGAAGGCGCTTAGTTGTCGTAGGCGTCCTGCTGGTCATCTCCTTGTTCATCTTCATACTCTGGCCATTTGAATAGCCAGGGACAAAGCCGTGAGTACGTTGAGTACTCGCAAACTAATTCAAGAAAAAGTGCTAGACATTCTAGTAGGGTTTGCTAAGCTCTAGTTTATTTGCATAAAGCTAGTTTTGGTTCACAAAGTTTTGAGAAAAACTTATTCAAGTGCTAACTAACCCAAGGGGAAACATTAGTGTCATTCCCACCATTCAAGTGGTGATTTCAATTCAATTCACCACAAGTCAATTCACCATCACCTTTCAACATCATTTTCAAAGATATGACATCGGAAACTGTATGGCCTTTCCAACCGTCCGTAACCGTGGACGCGGCTATTCGAATAGGTTTACACTCTGCAGAGGTTGCACACTTGTGCCACAACATTTGATTTCATCCGTCGGGATTTCCCGAATAATCGTAACACGACGCGGATCATCAACCATAACCTTTCACTTACGAATCCTAGTATGAGCACCTCTCCCCATGAGCTTGGCCTCCGGTGAAGACCAACTGTCAACCTGGGAACTGCACAGGGCTTGGGCCGGACATTCACCTCCTTTCGCATCATATCGTATCGTTTCTTTTGTGGTAGAGGCAGCTTTCGGCATAACCCCGATGACGCTTGTTTAGAGGGAACCCATACTAAGACGCATAAACTTCCAGTTAAGCCCTACCCATAATCAGGTATTGTGGGGGTACTTGAGAATTGGAAAGGTATCGCATTCAAACCCACATCATGTTTTATCAAAAATCACCATCTTCTCTTGGTCATATTCACCTTCAAAACTCATTCAATGGAATGCCTCTTCATTCCAAGGTTTAAAAATCCTTTCAAAATCACAAAGTTCCCATCTAGAGTAGTTAAGGTTAGTTCATTAGCACTAGCTCTAATTCATGAGAGGTGCTACCTTGCTTTGCTTGGAAAGGCTAACTCCCTACTCTAAAAACCACTTGTATTTTGACCAAAGTTAACTATAAAAGGAAAATCATTTGGAAAACAAGTAAAAACTTGGGATGGGTTCACATAAGAAAAGGTAAGACATGGTGCCTTGCCCCAAGGGGCTTTGCACTTGGCAAGAATAAAAGCTTGCATAGTAATTTAGCTTGCCTTGGTAGTTCTCAAACTGTTCCTCTTCCTCCTCCTGGTAGCAACCTTCTTCTTCGAGCGTACTCTCCGGTGCTACCGTCTAAATTTGAATACGAGTATAATTACTCACTAATTCAATGGCTATTCCACACATCACAAATAAACACACAAACTACTCTATGCACACACATAAATGAACTAGGGTGCATGGGTTGTGGGATTTAAATAGGATTTGTATTCTATATGTAAATGATAGTTTCCATAGGGTTCTTGAGAAATAATTTCCTCTCATTGAAATCTTCTTAAGATTTAATTTCTCCAACAATCATGGATGAACTCATCTTGACCTAGATCAAATGTTCATCATCATCATCATTTGGGAGAATGATTTAAATGAGGTGGAACACCTCATGCCATTTAAATAACACTATATTTGATTTAAATCTCAAGAAATTCATATAAGAGAGTTTGGAACCAGGGGTCCAAACATCCCATGAATTCATGTGAGACAAGTTTAAATGAAGTGTAAGACTTCACACAATTTAACTTTAATAGTTTTGGATAATATCAACTAGTTAAACTAGTCAAAATATCCATTCATTAAACCATGGCATGATCATGCAAAGTGACCACACCATTTTATTGCATAAACAATTAGTGTAAGTCAAATGTGAGCTATTAGAGTTGGAATTAACTTAATATCTATTTTGGTTGATTTTTAAGAATTATTTGAATAGGGAAAAGTCCCTGGCTTGTTATTTTTGTCACATTAATTCTACCAAGAATTTGACCCTGAGGCCAGTGGCATTGGATAGAGAATTTCAGTGGCTTTCCAACAATATCAAATTCACTAAATTTGGTTTAGCCAATTGGAAACTATTTAATTTCAAAGTTTGGGCAGTATTGAAAATGTTTGGAAAATGTTTAAAACGAATTTGAATTAAACAGGCCGGCGGGAAAAGCTAACGGGCCGAAATGGTTTAAACAGGCCCAAGGCCAGCCCACCACGCGTCTGTGCCCGCGTGGGCTGCTCGACAGGGGGTCCCGCATGTCAGCGGCGTTTAAACGCCGAAGCGGTACGGGCGACGTGGAGCGTAGGATTAGAGAGGGATCTAACGGCTGAGGTGCATCGTCTCGCCGGCGAGAGAGAGGTTCGCGGCGGCTCGGGTAGGGGGTGGGAGAGCTAACCAGGGCTCCCGCGGTGGCTGGCAGTGTGCGTGATGTCGATGTGGACGACGGCGAAGCTCCTGGCACCGGCGGCGTCTCCTGGATCGGCTCCAATCGACGGCGGCGAGGTGCGGTACTGGCGGGCTCCGGGCTTCAAATTGGAGCAACTCCGGCAAGAATCGAGCGAGTGGTTGGGTGGAGGAGAAGCGGTGGAGGGTGGTGAACGTGGTGGTGTGCTCAGCACGTCCGAGGAACGCGGTATTTATAGATGGCCAAGGGTGCGGCTTGGCCGTGAAGAAGTCGACCATGGCGCGGCTTCTCCGGCAAGCGATCGAGCTAGGCGAGGTGGTGGCAGTGTTCTACGGCTCCACGGCGATGCTATAGGCGGCGACAGCGGGGTCGGGCGGTGGCTAAATTGGTCGCATTGCTTCCGTGTCCGTCGCGTCCGCGGCGGACCAGGGTTCTCTTCTCCGGCGACGGCGGTGGCGGGTCGTGGTCGAGGGCGTGTCTGGGAGCGTTGCGGTGTCACGGTGATGCTCAACGTGTTGCAAGCGGGGCCAGGGCGTGCTCGAGGTCGTGGCGCGGCGCGTGTCCAGTGTATGCCCGCGGCGTGCCCACGCGCGACGCGAGCGGCGTTCAGGGCGCCATGGACGCGTGCTTGTCTGGCCTGTGCTGTGTTCCTCCTCGACAACGGCCGATGCTAGGCGATCCAGTAGAGTGAGGTGGAGTGCAGGGACATGGTGGCCAGGGTCGGCGATGAAGGAGAGAGGAGGTGGTGCGGCATGGCCGGCATGTGGCCGGCATGGCCATGCCATGCTTGTTCTCTCTCCCTCCCTAGGGTTTCTATGTTGAGGTTAGTGAGAGAGGGGACCGAGGGGACCATTTGGGGTTGGTTAGAGTAGGTTAGTTTGAGTAGATCACTATTTGCTATAGTGTAGGAATAGTGTTCAATTTTGGAAAATACAAAAATATCCAAAATGGAAATAATTCAAATGGTGAACCTTTTTGAAAAGTGAGTGTTGAGATAAGTTGTAATTGACCAGAGATGAATGGAGGTGGTGGTGGAAAAATTAGATTTCAAATTTTGGCCAAAATGGCTAAGTGGAGATTGTTGATCTTAATATAAAGTTGCAACTTTAGATGAGCATAGCTAGTGATCAAAGATGAATTTGGCAGGGTGGTCTTCATCAAAGTTGTTCACCTTGATGTTGACTTTGAAATGGTGCAAAGAGTTAGCAAGAAATGGGTTTGAGAAAATTGAATTGCAGGGGCTCAAAGTGGTGATCAGACTGAAATTGGCAGATTTGGTCATCATCACATGTGAGTGGGAAAAGTGTTGGAAATTCATTTGAATGGTGAACCCTTGATTCCAAAAGTTGTAATAAATGTTTCACAACATTATTCAACTACTGGTGAAGACCAAATAGGTCTAGGGTTAAAATTTTGAAAAATGCCATAGGGCATATGTGAGGGTTTTTAGGGTTTTTCAATTATGGGAATTTCTTCCACTTTGATTTATTTGGTTGGTGATCTTCACATGATCACTCTAGGGTTTTAGAGCATCACAAATACAAGTAATAACAATCATCATGGCATATCACTCAAATGCACAAGTCCTATGCATGGTACTATATGCAAAAGAAAAGTTTTTGTTGGTTTGAAAATTTGTTTTTCTGGAATTCTCTAACTTTCTTTTTCATTGAAATTTGGGGTGTTACAAATGATATACCAAGGCGACAAACATACACAGATTGAAGTGGAGCTACAGCTGAACAGTATGAAGGAGGTGAAATTAGAAGATATACCTGTAGTAAATGAATTCCAGGATGTGTTTCCTGCGGAATTACCTGGTATGCCACCAGATAGGGAGATAGAATTCACTATCGACCTAATTCCAGGAACAGCTCCGATTGCCAAGGCACCATATAAAATGGGGCCTAAGGAGTTGAAAGAACTTAAGGAGCAACTGGATGACTTGGAACAAAAGGGATTCATTCAAGAGAGTGTTTCACCATGGGGATCACCTGTGATCTTCGTGGATAAACGAGACGGAGGAAGAAGGATGTGCGGAGACTACAGGAATCTGAACAACGTCACAATCAAAAACAAGTATCCACTTCCAAGAATACAAGATCTATTTGATCAAGTGAGAGGCGCGGGAGTCTTTTCCAAGATTGATCTAAGATCCGGTTATCACCAGATAAAGATCAAGAAGGAAGACGTTCCGAAAACTGCCTTTGTCTCAAGGTATGGACACCATGAATACCTTGTAGTACCTTTTGGATTGACCAATGCCCCAGCAATATTCATGAATCTCATGAATAAGATCTTCATGCCATATCTAGACAAGTTTGTCATCGTATTTATCGATGATATTCTGATATACTCCAAGAACAAGGCAGAACATGCCGAACATTTGAGGTTAGTGTTGCAAACACTAAGGGAACACCAACTTTATGCCAAATTCAGCAAGTGTGAATTTTGGCTAGATCAAGTGGAATTTCTTGGTCATGTCATTAGCAAAGATGGAATCGCTGTCAACCCGAGTAAGGTAGCAGCAGTTCTAGAATGGGAAGCACCCAAGACTGTCAAGGAAATCCGAGGATTCCTAGGAATGGCAGGATATTATCGGAGATTCATTGAAGGATTCTCTAAGATAGCAGGACCTATGACAAAGTTGCTAAGGAAGAACACACCATTCGTGTGGTCCGAGGAGTGTGAAAAGAGCTTTCAAACTCTAAAAGAGAAACTCACCACGGCACCGGTGTTAGCGGTTCCTGAAGTTGGCAAGGACTACACCGTGTACTGTGACGCATCCAAACATGGATTGGGTTGCGTACTCATGCAAGATCGGAAAGTGATATCCTATGGATCGAGGCAACTCAGATCTCATGAAGTGAATTATCCAACACATGACTTGGAATTAGCAGCGGTCGTATTTGCACTCAAAACTTGGAGACATTTTCTCTATGGAGCTAAGTGTGAGCTCTATACAGATCATAAAAACCTCAAATATTTCTTCACTCAGAAGGAACTCAACATGAGACAGAAAAGATGGCTAGAATTGATCAAGGATTATGACCTGACAATCAATTACACACCAGGGAAGGCCAATGTAGTAGCAGACGCCCTGAGTAGGAAGAGTACCGGAGGAGTTGAACAAGAAATATCACCGGAGTTGAGGAAGGAAATAAGTCAAGCCCAAATACAACTTTGGGAGAAGGAAGCCCATGAAGGATTATCAGCGTTGCAAGTAGCCGATGAGTTGAATGTCAACTTGAAGAATGAGATAATGATGGGTCAATTGGACGATCCATTCATTGTAGAAGAGATGAGAAGAATAGAGGAGGGAAGACCATCAGAATTTCACCGAGGAGAATCTGGATCTTTATGGTTCCAGAAAAGAATTTGCGTTCCGGATATTGCTGAAATTAAGGAAGTAATACTCCGGGAAGCTCATCAAACACCATATTCCATACATCCGGGAAGTACAAAGATGTACATGGACTTAAAGGAACTATTCTGGTGGAATAACATGAAGAGGGAGATAGCACAGTATGTGGCAGAATGCCATACATGCCAGCGAGTGAAGGCTGAACACCAAAGTTCGGCAGGGAAGTTACAACCTTTACCTATTCCGGAGTGGAAATGGGAGGAAATAGGGATGGATTTCATCACCGGACTACCCATGACCAATAAAAAGAAGGACATGATATGGGTAATCGTGGACCGGTTGACGAAAAGTGCACACTTCTTAGCGGTAAACCAGCAGGATAAAGGAGAGAAACTTATCGATCTTTACATCAAAGAGATCGTGAGTAAGCATGGAGTGCCAAAGAAGATAGTATCGGATCGAGGATCCGTGTTCACATCAGCATTCTGGAAGCAGCTTCACGAAGCTTTAGGATCCAAGTTGGATTATAGTACTGCTTATCATCCCCAGACCGGTGGACAAACCGAAAGAACCAACCAGATCATAGAAGATATGCTTAGGGCTTGTGCCCTAGACTTCGGAGGATCATGGGAAGAACACTTACCACTAGCAGAGTTTTCATATAACAATAGTTACCAAAGTAGCATCAAGATGGCACCATTTGAAGCTCTGTATGGAAGGAAGTGTAGATCACCAATATGTTGGTATGAAGCCGGAGCAAGCAAAGAGTTCAACCCTGATTATGTCAAGGAAAAACAACAAATCATTGACATTATCAGAGACAGGCTCAAGATAGCCCAGAGTCGGCAAAAGAGTTATGCCGATCAGAAGAGAAGGACATGGGAGCCACAAGTTGGAGACATGGTTTATCTTAAGGTAAGCCCGATGAAAGGACTCCAGAGGTTTGGAGTAAAAGGAAAACTCAGTCCTAGATATATAGGACCTTTCAAGATACTAAGTCAGAACAAAGGTTTAGCCTTTGAGTTGGATTTACCGGGAAGGCTAGCTCAAGTTCACAACGTGTTCCATGTGTCACAACTGCGGAAATGTTTGAAGACCCCAGATGAACCAATATCACATGATGAGCTCGAGCTACAACCAGACTTGACGTATATCGAGAAGCCAGCCAAGATTCTCGAGGAGAGCTGGAAACAACTCAGAAACAAGGCGATCAAGTATTGCAAGATACAATGGAAGCATCATCCCGAGAGGGAAGCCACCTAGGAAAAAGAGGAAGACCTGAGGAAAACATACCCCGAGCTGTTCAGGTATTACAACCACAACTTCGGGACGAAGTTTTCTTTAAGGGGGAAAGGCTGTAATGTCCCAGGTTTAGAGACAATCGAGGGGTAGATTTTAGAAAGGGATGTGCATTGCATAGTAAATTCTGGGGAAATTTCGCGCTTTTAAAAAAACTGCATCGAAGGGGGACAAGTTTCTCTCTCGACACCTTACAGGGTTAGGGTTTCGAGAGTGCGACAAACTTGCATCTCACTTCATAGTTTAGGGTTTTTAAGAAGAGAGGGGAGAGTTGCATGATTGAATTCTTGACAAATGACATGGTTGAATTTAAACCAATGTGGAATTTGAATTTCAAAATTCAAACATTAAATAATAAACCTCAATAATTCAATTATGAGAGAATACATAAAGTAAATAATCAATAATAAACAATATGAACAATTATAATAAAGTAAAGCTCATTAGAGAAAACTTTGAGCTTTATTAATCATCACACAAGATACATTGTCTTTACAATATTCATAATGGAAATAAATGAATATTACAACACATTACAAGAATTGGTGAAATTGAAAAATAAAAGAAAATAAAAAGAAAAGTACAAGGATGTATCCTAGTCTAAATACTACAAGATCATCTTTACTTGATCTTGGATTTGAAGACCTCCATGTCCATTTTGATCCATTGTTGATCCCTGCACAAAATCACACACAAAGAAGAAGAACAAGTTATGCCAAGTGGCAAAGCCACTTGGCAGATTAGAAAAGAAGTGAATATGGTGGATAATATCACAGCTCTGCCGAGCTGATCCTCTCCAAGCCAAGTTCAGAGGATCTGGTACACACATACACACAAGCAGCACACACAGCATGTGTGCATGCTCAACACCAAGCCACTGAGTGTGCATGTGGCACAACACACACACACATCATCAGTGAGTCACCAAAGTGACAAGCAGGAGCTGTCGACCAGGGATGCCAGGGAACGTCACATATAAGCTTTTCAGAAGCAAACCCTAAGTCATTCTCATCGACAGGCTTCACTGGTAAGAACACAAGAACTCAAGAACACATGAACAACCACTGCTGTTCAATCTGCTAACTCACCACATCATTGAATCAAGCCACAAGATCACCAGGAGGAGCAGGGCAAGTAAATCAACCACAAGAACAACACAGAAGCAATCCTCTACACCAACACTCATTTTCTAGGAGCTGGAGTGAGGTATACATAAAAGAACCTGAGCAAACACATGCTTTGCTCATCAATAAGCATATACATGCATCACAGAATCAAAGAAGGGTAGAAAACCCTGTTTGTGTCATCATCTGGCTACAAAGCCATTTGGTGCAAGCAAATATGGGTAAAGACTCTAGGAAATCATCCTATGGGAACATCAGTCATGCAAAACAGTGCATAACTGAAGAAATCCAGCAAAAGATGAATTCATAGACTAGCCTAGCCCACACACCTAGCACCTACAGCTAATTAACCATCAGACTTAGACAGATTACTGTCTGTTTGATTTCAACATCAAGAGTCACTGGCAATCCAATAAATGGATCAACCAGAAAACAATTGGTAAGCAACAGCAAGCCAACAAATAGGGGAGCTACCCTAGGGCAGCACAAGATTACTGCCAGGGTCACCTCAAACCCTAGAGCAACCACACCAACAAGCCAAATAATTATATCATCACCCTGATTGGGTTCAAAGAGGGGCTAGGGTTCCCAATCACTGTGGGCATCCATCTAGCCTGTCACATTTAATTGGATGATCACAACTGCAGAGCAGCTCACATCCCTTATCCACTTCAGTAAGATTCAGGCAAACACAGATAAGTGAACTAAGTAAATAAATCAAAACACCAGAGCTTTGCAGTGATCCAATGGATCACTGCAAGCAACAGCAGTTGCTTAAGTCAGCAATAGTACACACCAGGCTAAGCCTGTATGAAGCACAAACAGCACTGGTGAGCACCAGTGAATCACAGAGTGAAGCACACACTTGCTCACAAGCAAGTAATGATCCACTTATCATCAAAGCATCACTTACTTGTGCTACAGATCACTACAGCCCAAGCATAGTATCATCATCAGGCCAGATAAATTAAATTAACCATATAATTGAACAATTGCATCACAGATAAGAGAATAGAGCATTATAATTGTATCCAGAAGCACTCCATCAAGGGATGGAGTTAATAATGCAACAGTAAGGCTCAATTGAGCATGTCCAGGAATTAGAGCACAGATAATAGCACATCTGGAGCACTGGTACTTGCCAAAAGCAAGGATCATCACAGAATGATCAAGCCAAGAGCAATTCAGGGCATACACAGGAGAGAAATAGTATACAGAGAATCAGCAGGCGCTACTAAATTACACGGAGCACCACAGCATGCTCATGAGCACTAATTCATGAATCGCAACAGTAAGCAATTGAGCAAGAACAGCACAGCACAGCAAGCTAGGATCCATGGCAACAGCAGAGAGCACAGCAGCTTACACGCATTCACAGCAAGCACAAGCATCAGAGCAGCCTAGCAGCATACGCACATACAGCAGATTAGGCGCAGCAGTAGCACAGCTAGAATCATGGCTAGCAGCACACAGCAATAAGAGTAGCTGCAGTGGCAGCAAGGCATGGCGGGATCTCCATCAGAAGGAGGGCCATGGCCAGGGCTGCGGGAGGAAGAAGAGGAGAAGGCAAGAATGAGAGAGAGGAGAGGATTGAAGGAGGCGTACCTGGAGCAGTAGCGCACGGCGTGCCATGGCGGCACGGCGGCACGGGCCACACACGGCAGCGCCAAGCCGCGCCTGGCCTGGCGACGCCGAGCGTGGACGCCCCACGGCAACACCACAGTGGCACCACGGCGGCGCCATAGCACCTGGAGCGTCGGCGGCGGCAAGAACGCCGAGGCACTCCACGCCAGTAGATCAAAGGCGAAGGGGGCGAGGCGAGCAAGCGGCGCAACACGAATCGCCGCGGAGGATCTGAATCGCCGTCGAGTGGCGGTTCAGATGCGCCACATCTCGCCGGCGGCGATGGCCGGAATCGGCCGGAGAAAATCAGCGAAGGCGGCGGCGACACGGGCGTCGCCAGAGCTCTAGGGTTAGGGTTCGGACACGAGCGCGAGGAGAGGGAGTGAGCGACCGACCGCTCGGGTCGGTTGGACCCGAGCTGGTCTAGCCAAACCACTGGGCTCCACTGACAGGTGGGCCCAGGGGCAAATCAGTCTTTTCTAAATTCCATTAAAAACCAGAAACTTGGAAATTCAATAGAAAATTGATAAAAGCTCTAAAAAAATAAATAAAAATATGAAGATTAATCAGCATAAAATTCTCTATTCAAATAAAATATCAAAGAGAATTTTTGAAGACAATGAAGAATAAGTCTTAATTTGATGAATTATAATAATGGTTTAAATCACACATATTATTTTTAATAATGAAAATAAGTCCATTAATGCATTTGGACTTTAAACACACCTTGACAACATTTCAAGGTTGTATTTTACTTTTAAACAAGTATCCCCAAATTATTCTTAGTATTAACCTCTTACATGAAATAATAACGACATCGGAAGGGGGGAACAAACCCTAAAAATGGAATCATGCATAATTGCTTCTTTAACCATTGCCCTTATCGGACAATGATGCTATTTTTTCAGAACAAGAGGACAAGGGTCAGTCCATACCTTCCAACTGCAGAACTTTGCAGTGTTCAGGCAAGTTCATCACTTGCTCATGTCATTTGAGTATTTTTATCAAATTACTTGCAAAGTATTATGGTTATCACTATTGCACAAAAATCAAAACCACTACTTTTATAATTATGAATATGACTATGTGGTGGGCAATGGAACCATGGATTGTGTTGATATGGTGGAGGTTCCATTGCACGGGTTTATATCCATCTAGGATTAAACAACAAATGTCGCCAGTGATTCTTGTGCCGTAATACCCGTGTTAACCATAAGATCCGGAGTGGGACGGAGTAGTCAAAAGTGTTTCCACCTCTCGTTCATCAACGGATGCGCTTTACCGTAGTACACTTGTAATCCAAGGGGGCAAGCTGGTGAGGCTGGGGAGTCCTAAGTCCCCACGGCATAGTCCGTAGTACACTTGTCGCCCGAAGGAGCAAGCTGGTGAGGCTGGGGAGTCCTAAGTCCCCACGGTATTGCGGTCTATGATGGGTTGCAGCTACCGGCGAAGGAGTTTGGTTCGATCCCAGACTGTCGTCGTGGTCGGGGTCCACCCTGAAATATATGGGAATAATGGGACCGGCGAGGACCCAGGGTCGGGGCATGCAACAAAGGGTGGGTGTTCGAGGTAGCGGAGGAACATGATTGGCTAGACCTTATACCGGGCCTCACACCGAAGGAAGTGTGGACGGGAAAGCTGCCCGGTTGGCACCAAGGTTAAGATCTCTTATGGGTAAAGCAACACACCTCTGCAGAGTGTAAAGAACTGTGACCTGTCACTCCCTGTTCCGGGATTGAGGAACTGCGAACGCGGCCGGAAAGGAGCTCCATGAAGTTCTAGTAAACCGGTGAAGGCTGACGGACATAGCTCTTTGGAATAAAAGCAATCTTTTGAAGAAATGTTTATCAAAAACTTGCATTGGTATTAGACTTTCTGGTCTAATATCGTAGCTAGTGCATTAAACACCTCTTATCTATAATGAACTTGTTGAGTACGCTCGTACTCATACCACTCTTAAATCCCATGCTTAGATTGTCTGAATCGTCTGGATGAGGACTACGACAACAATGATGGAGCCGAGATCATCGGCTATGAGGAACCAGACCTCTCAGGAGGTGTTGAAGGCGTAGACTATCTCATAGTCTACGGAACCGGGGAGGCTTCCGGAGGAGATCAAGCCTAAGAGATATCCAGTAGTAGTAGTTACCGAGCAGCCCGAACTCTTAGTATTTAGCTGCTCGAGGAAATAATGTTTAGTTTAAGGAGACTATGGTATTGTAAGTTAAGTTGGGTTCGCCTCGAACCCAGGAGTTATCCTCTTAGGACCCAAGAGGAGCTCCGAGACGACTTGTGTATGTTAATTGTAATAATATGTGAATGAGTTATGGACCCTGCTATGTTCTGTTGTACTACTCTGAGGGATGTAATATTTGCGGAATGGTACTTCGTGAATGTTATATCAACGACTGGCATACTACAACATGCAGTGGTATGCAGGGTCACCACAGAGCTCCTGGCCGCAGCATCACACATCAGTGCCTCTATTATACTTCTTGACCACAATCCCCATAGTGGAGGAGGCGGACCTTATCAGAGATTTCAAGTTGCGTGGCCGCCGCCCGCTCCTTCCTCGCCTAGCTCCGGCGGCCGGATTCGTTGCGCCGCCCCTCCTCCTTCCTCCCCGAGCGACCGCCGCCGCTGCTCCTCCCCTCTCTGGCCATGTCCCCTCCGCCGCAGCCCTGTCTTTCCCAGTCACCCCTCCTGCTCCCCCGCCGCGGATCCTCCAAATCCTGGACGCTCCTTCCTCACCTTGCGCCAACGGCCAGCCTAGGTTCCCACCGCCCCTCCTCCTTCCTCCACGGATCCTCCCAATCCTCGATGGGTTCTTCTCGCCTAGCGCCGGCGGCCAGCCCAGGTTCCCCGCCATGACGAGCGCCGGCGTTGAGAGAGGATGAGTGAGAGAGGAATCATGTTGACGATGATTTTGTTCTACTAGTTGTAAAATCACAGGTGACTTTAAGATTCGTGCAATAACTTTAAGATTCGTGCAGTCTCATCGGATGATTTGGCCGCTCAAGAGGACACTCGTTTTTTATAATATTTGTAAAACATCTTAGAGGTTCCGGTCCCACAAATTTTGGTTCCGGTCCCACATTTTTAGTTCCGTCCGTTTGGCTCCGTCTAATTTTTACCGTCAGATCAGGGTGAATGGATGGTTATTAAAAATGCCAACCACTGTAAAACTTGTATTACAATAAACCTCATTATTTAGTGAGGCTTATTATCTGCACGTCACAGGCATACTTAAGATGTGGATCGTCAGACAATACAGGCTGATTACATAGCACAATGTTTGTACAGCCAAAAATGTATCATAATAAAATACTTCATTACGAATTACTGGTCAATTGCTTGTTTCAGAGCTACCTATCAAGATAAATGACATGTAAGCAGTAAGCTTGCAGTCCTAGCACAGTAGCACTGTTATCACCGAAAAAATCAATGTAAGACAACTGGTCTATCGATTCCTTCTCCCAACAACATTTTTTGGCTTAGTATCTGACTTGTGTGACGTGGGCGAGACTGGAAATCGCTGAAGAAACCACTGCATTCTTTTCGAAGGGCCTCAGTTAGCACAACTTCTAGATCCATGCACGGATGGCAAGAATGAGCTTTCAATGGTATGTACATGAGATAAATACTTGCACTATACAAAACCAGTGTCATTTGTTGTCTACACCTATATGTGCTTTTCAGAGATTTAACACACGGAGGGGAGCAAATGATACCTATATGTGCTTTTCAGAGATTTAACACACGGAGGGGAGGAAATGATTATACACTTCCATATCAACAGAACAGAAAAACATAGGTACAGATTCATATGTTTGCATCCTAAGTAAAGGTTAAATCTCTCAATTAATAATTGATTGCATAATAGTTAATGGATATGGAGTACAAAAGCTAATGCTAGGAAAAGAGATCCGTAAACAAAGGACTGTAGATGTCCTTGCCTCTCATCTGGATGGTTATGCAGACCCAAATTTCCATCTGCTTACTCTGCTAGAGACTGGAAAGTAAGGTTGAGTTGTGCCATAATCATATAAAAAATGAGGTTCTACCATATGTACCATTGAACTGAAATATGTACCATTGAACTGAAGAAATGCACGCACATCTTCTCTTAACTTGGAAATCCAGGAAAATTGAACTGCAATCAACTCGCATAAAGTTTTGGAGAGCACTATATGAACCTATAAAGAAGGAAAGCTTATGTTATAAGAAATGGGCCCTGCTACCCGGCGGCGCCGCACGGGAGGTGACGCTGTGCGGCGGGTGTATTGGATGTTGTCCTTTCACAAGCGGAAGTAAATGAGGTCACAGTGCATGCCAAAAAAAAAGCTGATAGTACATGCGCGTCATTCTCCTCTCTATACCCTTGAGAACTAGTATGCTCATGGAGACTGCATTTTCAGAACCGGCAGACACATGCTCCCGGCGGAACTCCAAATCTTATTGGTCCACGTCAGAGTGGGTCAAAATAATGGCAGGGTATTTTTTCAGGTAAAGTTGAAAATTAATAGGTATAGATACCTGCCAGGTGACATAAAAATCACCCATGACCCACGTCCTTTACCCCTACCCCCACATCCCCTCCCACCTACCACCACGACAGTGCAGGATGGAGGCGGCGGCTGCATGGAGCGGCGACGGTCAGAGCTTGGCTGAGAAGGTGTCGGGCGGCTGGGCGGCAGCGCGGCGGCGCCCGGGGCTGGGCCGCACGAGCGAGCTGAGGCAGACGGCGAGCCCCGATGCCTGGTTGTTCCTGACCCCGCTCGCGAGCATGCACGCCATGACCGCCACATCGTCGTCGCTGCGCCGTTTGCGAGCACGCCTGCATGCGTCTGCCACGCCGCCCCTCCCAGCGCGCCCGCCGCGACTTCGTTGCCGCACTATTCGTGAGCACGCCGCGCGCGTCCGCCATAGCGGTCGTCATCGGCGCGCCGACGTTCGCGAGCACGCCCGCGCGTGTACGCCGCGACGGCCACGTCAGCGTCCGCCACGCCGTCGCGGACGCCACGTCCGCCACAGCCATGGGAGCAGCCGAGGTGGTGGAGCAGGTCGAAGCGCTCGAGGAGCAGCACGGTCGCGCCGCGGGCCGCTGTTGTATGCCAGTCTCGAGCAGTACGGTCGGGGACGAGGCAGATGGTGATCCCCGCTACCAGGCTGTTCCTGACCCGCCCGCGAGCACGCACGCCAGGGCTGCCGTGTCGTCGTCGCACGTGCAAAAGTTTCGACATCCTTTTTCGACATCGAAATTTAGACAAATTTTGACATCCTTTTTCGAAATTTAGAACCGGCGCCCTGACATGGCGTGCAGAGGCGGCGGCATGCGATGCGACATGGTAGAATATGCGGCAGAGTGGCTGGGATGCGGTCTCTGTGAGCAATGGGAGAAGCGGCACCACTGTGGCTCTAGATGCTCCCATGACGGGAAAGAAGGCCATGTCGGTGCGCAACAGGTTGAGTGCGCGGCCGCCTTCGTTGGCGGAACCTTCCTACAGCGGGTGGAATACCCGCTACGCCACCCGGGTTTCTTTCGCCTGCGGACCAACACAGCACTGCCGCCACGGCTCCTTGCGCCGGCCGACCAGACAAGCGAGCCGCATTCACCTAAGCCCACCGGGATCGATGAAGTTTACAGGAGAGAGAAGAAAACGATTTGATGAAAGACAGCCGGAAGAGAGAGAGAAAAATGATTTGGGGAAGACATCTGACACACTTTAACCTGCTTTAACTTCCTCTGTCTCGATGGGTCCCGCTCTGTGTATTCATACCTGTATTGTTGATTGCCCTCAAACAAAATGCCACCGATGTTGCAGGGCCCACTTCTCCCTCAGCCAATGAGAAAACGATTTCAGCCCGGTGCATGTGCCGCCCGGTTCATCTCAGCGTTTTCCTATGCTCATGTCACAAATTGAATTCCATTTTTAAAAGTTTTATCTCTCAAACCATTCACTTGATTGATGATCTGTTTTCACTGTTGGCTTTTTCGCGTCGAGATTTTCAAAACTAAATTGCCATCCCTAATCATTATCCAATTAAAAATGGATAGTCCACTCCATATTATAAACAACTTAGTGTCTGATTACATAGGTGGCATTACCGTATTCAGAAAAAAATCATCGTACTATTTTCAATCACCAAATTAACCAGTGTGGTTACAAGATTAACCTAGTGAACACCACCTACCAAATTAATTGGTCACAATTATCAGATTATCCCAGCACCAACTCCAGCGTACTAGAAAAGGCTACCAGATTAATCAGTCACACTTAGCATATTATCAAGCAAGAGCTACCAGATTAAATTAATCACCGTTAGAGCATGTCTAACAAGGCCCTTACTTTTCTGCCCCGTATATCGCGATAATTTCCCCCTTTATAAAAAATGTGCTCGTCGATACACCGTTCCGTCTAGCAGACCCCGTATTTTACCCCGTAAATTCATAAATTTAAAACCCCGGAAAATTTGTTCATATTCATAGTTCGTCGATCATACATACGGATCAACGTATATACATACAAAATGCGCGATCCTAAATGGATCGCGACTTCTAGTCGGAGAGGTCGACGATGTACGCGTCCGCCTCCCGCAACTGCGCCTCCTTCATGGCGGCGATGGCCGCCGCCTCCTCTTCCTCCTCCGCCCTCTTCCTCTCGGCGTCGTCCTTGAGGGACTCTTGTATCGCCTTCAAGAAGGCGGGGTCCTCCTCCTCCTTCTCGCCGGTGAGCGGAGCTCCTCCGCCGCTGGTTCTCCTGATGCTGGCGTTCCAAGCCGCCTTCGCCCGGCGTTGGCGCTCCCACTCGGCGCGCCACTCGTCGAACTTGGGGCCGCTCATCGGCTTCATCGACGGATCCTGGTTGTACCAGCGCCCGCCCGCCGCGAAGTCAACGAGTTTCGACGGGACGTACGCGGCGCCGGCGTACCTACAGGCAGCATGGCGGCTCCCGGCGGCGGATCTTTTGCATTGGAGCCGCCACGCAACCTCCACGTTGTCCGGCGAGCGGGATCGCTTCGATCCGCTCGCCGGCGAGGCGGTACTTCGGCGGCGTGCGTCCATGCCGAAGCTGGGGTGAAATGTGGAGCTAGGTAGTGAGGGATTGCTCGCCGGAGCAGGAGGGAGAAGGCGGCGGCGCACAGCGGAGCTAGGGTTGCGATTGAGGGGTTAACCCCTCACTCGCACCTGCGCCCGGTATAAGTAGGGGGCGAAACGGGGCCGATTTCCTGGACCCCGTATTCTGCCAAAACGGGCCGGCCCAAATACGGACCTGCTAGACGGCCCAAACCGCATCTGCCTCGTATCCCGCTGGAATTTTACGGGGTGGGCGGGTTATAAGGGGTCTGTTAGACATGCTCTTACCAGATTATCTAGCAATAGCCACTGGTCACAATTACCGGATTATCCCGACAGTAGCTAACAGATTAATTAGCCGTAAATATCAGTTTATCACAACAACGGCTACCAGAATAATAGCTCAACCTGTACACCGCCATGCATTGATTGCTCCGCAGCAGCTAATAGTTGACGAGTTCACCGTCACTTGCGACAGCGACCTGCCTGAACCTGAGCGGGTGCACTGAGCAGCGCGAGCCTGCATGAGGACCAGCTCCTGCATTCTTCCACCTCTACCTCCCGGCGCCTCCCCATTGCTTGCTCTGCGACGACGACCCTTGCCGGCGTGGCTTCAACCTACCTCAACCTCAATGTGCGGTGATTCTCCTGCGACACCACGTACCCACCGTCGACAGCGAAGAGCTCGCACGGCGCCCTCGCCGGCGATGGCGGCACTGCTCCTGCGGTGCCCCACTGGTGACGTCGATGCTGATCCCGTGGCGCCACACCAGCGACGGCGCGCTCCTCATGCGGCACACCACCTGCTGCTCCGTTCTTGCGGCGACGGCGGCCTCCCCCGCTTCTCGTGCTCGGCGGCGACGTCTGCCTGCCTCAGCGGCGGCGGATTCCCCGCTGCTCCGAGCTCGGCGCGACGACCTCCTCTGCTGCTTTGTGCTCGGGGGCCTCCTCCGCTGCTCCGAGCTCAGCGCGGCGGCCTCCTCTACTGCTCCATGCCCGCACGGCGGCAGGGGCACTAGTACACGGTAGGGATTTAGGGGCACTTTGTCCTGGAGCATTTTTCAAAGTGCCCCTAAATATCCCCCATTAGAGGCACTTTGGCAAAAATATCTCAAATACTCTACCTATTGGGGCATTTTGGAGAAGTGCCCCAATAGATGGTTACCTATTGGGGCAGTTTGGAGAAATACCTTAATAGGTGAGTCATTTTTGAGGCAGTTTGGAGAAGTGCCCCAATAGGTAGCTACGTATTGAGGCAGTTTGGAGAAGTGCCTCAGTAGATAGCTACCCATTGAGGCAGTTTGGAGAAATGCCCCAATAGGTGAGTCCCTTTTGGGACAGTTTTGAAAGTGCCCCACTAGATGGCTCCCTTCTGAGGCAGTTTTGCAATTTCCCCGATAGCTAATAGGATTAAGTTCTAGACAAAACACCAGAGATTAGGTTCTCCAAACTGAACAACATTGCACCATAGCAAAATGTACAAGTCAGAAGTGACATGGCATGGTATTGAAATTTATCTCACACATCACGCTATGTTTGCCAGTGAATTCAAATTTATCTCACAAATTCCGGATCCACGCTTATGTCTATATAATACATGCCCGTATTAGCATTTAGCAGCGTCCGGCGAGCGTACAGACAACAGGCCAGTAGAAGCAACACTAGTAGCGAATCAAAACCTTAAATTCCCCTCTTAGCATGTCCAGGAAGATGCCCCTCTCAAACACATGAACCCCACTGTTAACATGTCCAGAGAATTCAGAGTAAAATGGTAAGAGAATGTCCCAGGAAATTCAGAGTAGCTTATGAATGTCTCACATACAGTACATTACTTTGATCAGTGCTCGCACAATCATGGCCATCACTGGCACAGAGGGGAGCGTCAGCGACGGCGGCACCAACAACGACAACATCATCCTGAACCTGAAGTTCGACAACGGGCTGTACGGCTGGTCCAGGAGCGAAGGTGATTCCGGTGAGCGGCATGTACTTCGTGGCAGCCGACCAACACGTTGGACGGCGTCATGCAGTTAGGCACAGTGCGGCTGCAGCGCACGGTGTCCACCACCTGAGCTGCAGCGGACAAGCTCCGTCATCATCCGCAGTCTCTCCACCAGCGCATGAAGCTCAGCTGACTGATCCATGGATCCCCAACAGTGTTTAGGTGGACAGCAAGAAATTTCACACCATTTTCAAACTGTGACAAAACTGATACAGATTGGAGTAAGTAGATAAGCAAGAAAACTCCACTGGTGGAAAAAGGCCTTTGGTCGCGGTTCGCAACTGCCATTAGTCGCGGTTGCGCAACCGCGACCAAATTAGCGCGACTAAAGGCCCCCCCCTTTAGTCGCGGTTGCTTACGAACCGCGACTAAAGGCCCGTCAACGTGGGCGCCAGGCGACCGTCGGGACGGAGGACCTTTAGTCGCGGTTCTTCTGGCCAACCGCGACTAAAGACCGCCGCAGGTTTAGGGTTTTAGGCCCCCCTAAACCTGCCCCCCCCCCCCCCCCCCCCTAAACATATTTCTGTTTAATTTGTATATTGTTTTATTTCTTTTGTGCTTTATTGTAATTTTGAAGGAGTTTCACATATTCTACGGTACTACATATATACATGCATATGAATGTACAATTTCGAACAAATTTGAAATTAGAACCAAAAAGAATTCAAGAGGAATATACAATATATATTCAATATCATCGGATGACCATATACAAGTTTGAACAAGTTTCCATACATAATTTAATGCATGTATAGTTCTACGTCCTCGCAATGGTGTTCTCCTTTAGGATCGAGGACTTCCCTCCTGAACCATCCAGCTAGTTCCTTTTGAAGTGGTCGGAAGCGAGCTTCTGGACTAAGCATCATCCGGAGGTTATTCCTCTGAGCATTGAGATCACTCGGAACGCGCTCAGAGGTGTATCTTCGGATCATCTCACAGACATAGTATCCACACAGATTGGTTCCCGGTGGCTGAATATCGCCACCATTCTTAGCCTTTGACCGCATGAAATTTAGCTCTTTTTTGAATTCACTGACCTTTGTATCTGAGAACCGTCTCCAAACCCTACGAGGCAAAGAAAATTAAATGAACAAGAGAGTTATTAGTTAATTACTTGAAGCTTAATTAGGAAATGAACGAAATAGGCCGATCGATATAAAGCGCAAATGAATGAAAACAATTACTTTTGAATCATTTGTCTCATGTCGGCCCACTCCGCCTTATCCATATTCGGAGAGTCGTGGACGATACATTCTGATTTGTCAACTTTAATTACTAGCAGAATCCAGTGGAACCTGCGGACACGATACATGCACAGTACGTCATGCATAACTCATCGATTAGCCGGCCACATACCATGCATGGAGTAAACAAAAGAGAATGTGCTCAAGACATAAACACTCACCCAAAATGGTAAGGAAATAGAATATCACTTTTGAGTTCCTGCTTTTCAAGAAACCGCCACAGGTCTTTCTCCACGTCGGCGGGGTGATGCTTTAACGTATATCCATTAACGATGTGTGGGTCAATGAACCCAACATCATGGATGCTCCTTACTCTGCATTCCTTAATCTTCAATCTGCATGTATAATAGCGGACACAACAATATAGTTAGGACATATATATATATATCTATATATATATATATATATATATATATATATATATATATATATAGTGCAGGCAATATGAACGAGATGGGGTAGAAATAAATCACTTACAGAACGTAGCAACTGATGATAGATTTATCGAGCTCGCGCAGATTGAAAAGCTGGAACAATTCACTCAGATGAATTTGTACAGAGTATTGTTTGAAGTGATGCTCATATCCAACTTCCGCATAAATATAATCTTTGGCGTTTTTATGTTTTATGTAACCCTTGTACCAGTTCAGCACACCTTTCATTTGTGGAGGTAGATCCTCTTCCTGCGCAGGCTCGACGAGAGGCCCATTCTTCACATATGAAAGTACTACCTCCTTCACTGGCGCCTCATCAAGGCCTAACAGTTCACGTAGAGTAATACCTAAGTTGGCCGCTTGTTCTCTGGCACTCGTTACAGTCAATCCCTGTGCTGTCGCAGCTTCTATGATTTCGGGGGCATCCGGACCGGCGGCTGTCACTATAAGCGGGGCAATCGATTGTTTACTTTGTTCCCCGAGCTGGGCAACAACTCGTTTCCCGCTTTGTGCACTTTGTAATTCCGCTTTATCGGCCTTCTCTTTCTTCTTCTTGAACATGCGTGCCTGATTCTTTAGTTCACGTGCATAGTCGTCAGGCAGATTCTTCGCGGCTTGGGACGGTGTGTTCAAAAATGACTTAGCCCACTTCTTTTGCTCATCAGAAAATACTGGCTTGGGCTCGGGCTCTCTTTTCTTCTTGCAGCCCGCCTTCCATTTCTCTAATTCAGCAGTCGCGGCCGCCTCGACTTCCTCGGCACTACGTTCCCAAGGCCTCGTGGGGAGAGGCTTCAGTGATGGCTCCGGTACCTTTGTTTTCTTAGGTACGTAAGGGTCCGGGTTAATAATCCAGGACTGCTGCTTCTGCTTCTTCGCCGGAGGTGGATTGGGGGGCGGCGTCTGCTTACCCGCCCGGGGCGGACTAGGGGGCGGCGGCTGCTTACCCGCCGGAGGTGAATTGGGGGGCGGCGTCGGCTGACGTGAAGGAGGTGTAGGTGAAGCACCACCACCACCGCCACCACCACCACCGTAGGGGGGTGGACTTGTTGGCGCCTCGCCTGGAAACTTGATAAACTTCTTCTGCCATAGAATGAACTGGCGCTTGACATCTCCAAGTCTTATCGCCCCTTCAGGTGTAGCAATGTCAATGTCCAGGTCCTCAAACCCTTGGACTATGTCCTCCACCGTGACACGAGCATAGCCATCTTGAATGGGGTTGTTGTGGTGGAGTGCTCCAGGTGGTAAAGCACTGCCGATGGCTACCTTCATGGACATGTTACCGATAGGATAATACAGATGACATGCTTTCATCTCCTTTATATCGTCCACGGGGTAGCGAGGAGGCTCCGGTGCAGTAATTTCGACCACCAGAGGCTCCGGTGCAGTAATTTCGATCGTCGGTGCACCAGCCGGTGGGGCCTCCGTGGAAGCCACGCTGCTTCTCCGCTGCTGGCTTCCGAGATCCAATGGATGATCTTCATGCTGCGCCCGAGCTGCATCTCTTTCGGCTACTAGTACACTCACGGTTTTCTTCATCACATCCATTTCCGATGCCAACCGCGCCACAACATCTGCTTCCCGATCCATCTTTCTCTTACGGCTTCTGTAACCGTACGGTTCATCGTTCTGGGGGAACCCTACTTTCCACGGAATGTGCCCCATGCCTCGTACACGTCCTCCGTGTTCAGGATTCCCGCGGGCTTTTGTCAGGGCGTCGTTCTCTCTGTTGAACTTGATCCTCCCCTCTTGAGCATCCCTCATTGCCTCAATAAGCTTTTGGGTGGGTTTAATTATTTTGCCCTGGTAAACACACTCCCCTGTCTCCGGGTTCAGCGATCCCCCATGCCCGTACCACCAGCTTTTGGCCCTTGGGTCCCATCCCTCCGTACCTGGACGGATTCCTCGCGCCCTCAGCTCGTTCTCCATCTTCTCCCACCTAGGCATCCAAAGGCGATACCCTCCTGGCCCCATAATATGATTGTACTCCTTCTTGGCCGCATTTTCCTTATTTTTTTTCGATATTTGAAGGAACGGCTCCGATTTCTTTTGCTTCACAAATTCTGGCCAATCATGTTGCAGTTTCTCATATTGTCCTTTGAAATCCGGAGTCTTGCCCTGCTTGACAAAGTCATGGGCTAGATTTTGCTTGTATTTCCGGAATGCGTCGGACATCTTAGAAAGAGCGAACTGTTTGACTAGCTTGCACCTCTTCTTGTTTTCCTCAATCTTGTTACCCTCCTCATCGTATTTGCGGTATTCCGGAGGTAGAACGAAATGGTCCATAAGCTTGTTGAAGCAATCTTTTTTTGTTCTCTTATCGACAAAAGTGAAACCAAGACGTGCCTTCTTTGGCTCATTCCACTCCTGGACGGTGATCGAGACGTTGTCTCTAACAACGGCTCCGCATTGGCTGATAAACTTGGTGGCGTTCTTGCGGGGCTCCAGCGGCCTGCCGGTTGCTTCCTCGACAACCTCGATGGTGCATGTTTCTCCTGGTTTCATCGTCTTGGTTGCGCCACGCTTTGACGACGTACTCGATTGTTTCGACGATCCGGCCGAGGGCTAAAATAAGAAAGAGAGTCGCGCACGTTAGTACACACATATTTATTCAAATCAGTTAGTTTGTATCACCAGAGGCTCAATGTATATATATACCTCGGCGCCGGAGGTGGTTGCTACTTCCAATTGAAGATCGTCGTTTATCGACGTTTCTTCGGCATCATCTTGCTGACGGCGCCCTTCATCTTCACCCTCAAGGTTCAGATAAGAAGAGATATCATCTTCTTCTTGTCCGGTCGGCACATATACAATATCGCCTTTTATGATGCCGAACATATGGTCTTCAGCGTTCGGATCATAGTTGTCCATAATAGGGTCAGCTCTATCGTCCGCCATATGTCAGTCCTGAAAACATGTAGTCAAAACAAATTAATTAAGTGAAGAAGGGGGGCGGTGGCGGTGGCGAAAGGGGGGCGGTGGAGAAAGGGTGGCGGTGGCAAAAGGGGTGGCGGTGGCAAAAGTATTAAAAGAATCTAGGCATTTTGACAAACTCAAATAAATTTTGTAGTCAAATAAACTTAGAGATACCGCGGGAACAAATTTTAAGTTACAAATTTTAAGTTATACAAATTTTAAGTTACAAATTTTAGTGAGGCGGCGCGGCAGAGATCGACGAGGCGGCGCGGTAGAGATCGACGGCGCGTGTGCGCATGCGGTGAGAGAGAGCGAGGCCGGCGCGTGCGCGGTGAGAGAGAGAGGGCCGGCCGGCGGCGCGCGGGAAGGGGAGAGGAGGAGGGCGGCGAGGAGCACGGACGGTGAGAGAGAGACCGGCGCGGTGGCGGTGGCGAAAGGGGGGCGGCGGTGGCGGTGGCGCCGCCCCCTCGCTGCGAACAAAAAAAAACCCCGCACATATACGGAGGGGGCGGCGAGGGGGGCGGCACATCGCCCCCCCCTCGCCGCCCCCTCTCCGTATACGCGCGGGGTGTCGTGTACATTTTTTAACTTTTTACTTTTCTGTCAAGTTTTACTTTTTTTGTTAATTATCAAGTTTTATATACGTTTTTGTTAATTATCAAATTTTACTTTTTTTTGTTAATTATCAAATTTTACCGTTTTTCTAAAACTAATTAACTAGTTAAAATTAAAAAAAACTAAAAAACTAAAAAAAAAGGCGGCCGACGCCCCACACGTTCTCTCTGTCAAGCAGAGAGGGCGCGCGGCCGTGCTTGCGCGGCAACACCGAGGCGCGCCGCGCCGGCGGCGAGCGAGGCGGCGTTGGGCGGCGCGTTGGGCGGGCGAGCGAGGCGACCGCGCGCGCGCGTGGTCGAGGGGCGACGTGCGCGGCGGCGGCGCCCGTGTGCGAGAGGGAGGAGCGGGCGGCGACGGCGCGCGGCGACGGCGAGATTAGCGGAAGGGCGCGCAGCAACATACGGCGGCGAGCGGCAGACGTGCGCGGGCGGAGGAGTTCGGCGCGGCGACGGCGGCGAGCACGGGCGTCGAGGAGGGCGTCGAGGAGGCGCGGCGGCGTCGAGGACTGCAGAGAATCGAAACTGCCGCGGAGAAGAAGAGGAACTGGCGCGCCGCTTGGCGCCGCACGCGTATTTATAACCCCCCCTTTAGTCGCGGTTGGGGAGGCGACCCGCGACTAAAGGGTACCCTTTAGTCGCGGTTGGCCAGACCAACCGCGACTAAAGGGTTTTTTCGCCGGGTTTTCGTTCCCGCGCTGAAGGACCCTTTAGTCGCGGTTGGCGAGGCCAACCGCGACTAAAGGTCTTTTTTCAAATTACTTTTCTTTTTCAATTCAAAATGTTAAAAATACATATAATATATCAATAAATTCAGAAAAATAAAACTAATTCATTTCAGAATCATAAAATACAAATAATATATCAAAAAATTCAGAAAAATAAAACTAATTCAATTCAAAATGTTAAAAATACATATAATATATCAATAAATTCAGAAAAATAAAACTAATTCAATTCAAAATGTTAAAATACAAATAATATATCAAAAAATTCAGAAAAATAACACTAATTCAATTCAAAATGTTAAAAATACAAATAATATATCAAAAAATTCAGAAAAATAACACTAATTCAATTCAAAATGTTAAAAATACAAATAATATATCAAAAAATTCAGAAAAATAAAACTAATTCAATTCAAAATGTTAAAAATACAAATCGTATATCAAAAAATTAAGAAAAGTAAAACTAATTCAATTCAAAATTTTAAAAATACAAATTATCAAAAAATTCATAGACGAAGGTCCTGCACCTGAGATTATCCAGCCTACAGAAGGAGGTCGTGGACCACCCAGAGATCATCAGGGGCGTCGTGGTAGTCTCAAGACCACCCAGTCCTGATGCACCTGTGGATGGTACTGATGACGAGCCTTTCATAGACGAAGGTTCTGCACCTGAGATTATCCAGCCTACAGAAGGAGACCGTGGACCGAGTACACAGCTTTGCGTTGAAGTGGATGCACGCCCAGAGATCATCAAGGGCGTCCCGGTAGTCTCAGGACCACCCAGCCCTGATGCAAAATGTTGACCTACTTTATGATTCGTACTCTTATGTTCTGGTGCTGTAGTATGTACTATCTTTGTTATAATTTATACCCCTTTGGCGCTAGAACTATAATTAAGCATTCAGTGGATGATCGCGTTGCAAAATTTGACACCCACACAATCAGTTCATCGTATGAGTAGTAGCACAATTACTTCTACAGCCAGTCCTGCCAGCGCATTAATTGGTAGCATGAAACACTTTCAGGCACTCCCCTCTAATTCATATTAATTGACTCAATTTTGTCTAGATATGGATGTATCTAGATGCATTTGTTAACTAGACTAACAAACTTGAGTCAGTTAATATGAATCGGTGTAAACCGCCCAAGTCCTCGAGCAGCTAGTTTATTGACTCTGGACTCCAAGCCTCTCGCGGCAAGCCAACGACGAAGCTTTGACCAGATCTTGGCCCGCTTTTTTTGCGAATAGCAAAGCTTTGACCAGTTCCTCTCGGGATACAGCACGCCGGTGAGCTTGCATGGTTGCCATGAGCACTTTCCGGCGGAACTTCCTCTGCAGCGCCCTCAAGCCGCCGCTCCGAGACAGCACGCAGTGCCTCTAGGTGAACGGAACGGACGAACTCGGGATCTCAGGGCAGGGGGTCCGCCTCGTCCGGGAATGATCTCCAGCGGGTTAACGAGAACATGCATGGCGGCCAGGGGATTTGTTTTTTTTTTGTTGTTTGAGCTTGGGATTTGGGGGTTTTCCGGATAGGGGAGGAGGAACCGAGGAAGAGGAAGGAACAGCCCGCGTGCTTGGCGCGTGGCAGTGTGCTTGAATTTCAAATTTTTGTGAAATGTTTCATTTCCCCGCTACAATTCGGGGGTTTTCTTGACGCGCCAATGCGTCCCGCGGGTAGGTTCAAGTGAATTTGTGGTGCCACACTATGGGCCCCAGTTTCAGTGAGACATGTAATGACTAGTCACATCAGTAAGTTCAATGTGTAATGTAGCCCCCCTTGTCTCTCCCGATCGAGTGCCGACAGCCGACGGATGCAAGCCGCTAGCTCGATCCCCTCCTTTCGCCTCCACCGTCCAGGCATCCAGCTTGGAGGGGCAAGCTGCATCTAGACCAAGCGGATTAGGTAGTACTAGTAATGTTCTTTCCTTTCTCGAGATCGGTTCTTTTTTCCTCACCTCGATATCTTGCGCATCTATTTCCTATTTTGGGCGAAGGGGTATCTTTTTGGTCACCCTCGCGCTGGGAGTGATTGATGGGGGTGGGGGCGGGGGCTACCTTTGCTTGGATTGGGGTGTTCTTCCTTTATTTGTCGACATTTGCTACCTTTGTAGTTTTTACTGATCCTCACTGTATCTTTTTGTCAGCTTGTACAGGAAAGGGAAGACCTCGGTGGTGGTGGTGGGGGGCAATGGAGCGTAAGGCCACCACGCATGTGGGCAGTTGACTGAGCCTGAGCTGCGTCCCTAGCCCCGCAAAGCAGGTACTCCGTTTGCTTATCCACTCTGTCTGTCTGCATCCTCAATCTGTTCCTGTTCTGGAAAATGCTTAAAGTAGCACATGTCTTCAGCTGTTTGTGCGTAAAGCCTCTGTGACACCATGCTCTATATTCTATGTATCAGGTTGGTACCTCCAGGTTCCGTGCTGAGGCTATGGGGAACGATAGTGCCCCACCTGCTGTAGGAGCATGGCCAGATCTGCAGCACAAGAAGCGAAATGCCACTGCCGAGCTGGGCAGGGACCGCCCAGGGGCAATTTTTTTAACCAACTTACCATGATGTAGTCTGAATCTGATACTCCCTCAGATCCAAATTAATTGACTCAACTATCTGTAGATACGGATGTATCTAGACGTGTTTTAGCTCTATATACTACTACCTCCATCCCAAAGCTTAGGGCTTATATTATTTTTAGAAAGTCAAACTATACCATATTTGACTAAGCTTTTACCAAAAATCATTAACATGCAAAATAAAAACTTAATATCATTAAATAGGTTGTGAAATATATTTTCCTACGGTATCTACACAATATTATATTTGTTGACAGAATGTTCTAAAATTTTGGTCAAACTTTACTTGTTTTGATTTCTCAAAAATAAATAAGCCTTAAGCTCTGGGATGGAGGTATCTAGACAAAGCTGAGTCAACTAGTTTTTTTTGTCTGTCCATAGCTAGTGTTCATGGTGCAAAAAGCTAAGAGCATCCACTATATCCATTAGTCTATCTCATACAATAATTCAATATCACTGCTGAGGTCTGCCTTTTGTTTTGCTATTCATATGCAGACTCAAACTTTAGGGCCTTTACTCAAAAGGAAGATCAAAACTGCGGCTGATCAGGCTGCCAGTATGTTGATGCCGCCCCCATCTTCTAAATGCCTCTACAAGCACAAGGCCACGCGTCCGCTGGGTGGTGATCTTTTAATGAATATGGTATATTTTCTTAATCCACAAAACATGCCTTGATTTGTGTCTGTTTATTGTCGGTTTTTTCTAATGCTTGCCAAAAGTTTACAACAACAACAACAACCAAGCCTTTCAGTCCCAAACAAGCTGGGGTAGGCTAGAGTTGAAGCCCATAATCTCGAAGCCAAAAGTTTAGAAACACCAAATTCGTTTGCTTACAATCATCATACAGTAATGTTCATCTACTCTCCAGTTCCCCTAACCCAACAAAAAATGATGTTAATTACGATTTTTAGATTAAAAGAGCGCCATTAGGCGCTGTTAATTACGACTTTGCGATTAAAATGTCATTTGCAATTGCTAATTACAATTTTGAGACAATTGATTAGTTTAACCTCGATCTGTTCTGCTCTCCATTTTTCCCAACCGAAAAAAATGTAACCATTCCATTCCTCTGAAATGGAACCATTCCATTCCACGTTGTTTCAGAACCGAACACACCCTTGCATTGTTGTGAACTGTTGTCCATACACAGCCATACCCTTCCACTTACATTCAGCACTATATGCATTAGTTTGTCTCAGAGTCATTCAATATCACTGCTGAGATCTGTTCCCATTCTTATGCAGGCTGAAACTGCTGCGCCTTTACTCAAGTGGATGCAAAATGAGGCTGATGAGGCTGCTGTGAGGACGATGGTGCCGGCCCCATCATCTGAAAACCTCTACAAGCACGAGGCCATGGGCCAGCTGGGTGGTGACCTTTTAATGAATCTAGTATATTTTCTTAATCCACATACATGATTTTATTATTATCTGTTTAATTACTGTTGGCTTTGCCTAATGCTTAGCAAAGGTTCAGAAACACTGCGTTTGCTTACAATCATCATACACTAATTTTCACTTTTCAGTCTGTCTCATCCAGTATATGCACAACCCTATTCTTCCACTTACATCCCGCACTACTTGCATCAGTCTATCTCATAGATTTATTAAATATCAATGATGAGCTCTGTTGCTATTCATATGCAGGATGAAGCTTCTGTGCCTCTACTCAAATGGAAAAAAATGATCCTGATGAGGCTGCTGTGAAGACGATGGTGCCGCCACCATCTTTTGAAAACCTCCTAGAGCACAAGGCCACGGGCCAACTGGGTGGTATCCTTTTCAGTAAGCAGGTATATTTTCTTAATCCTCATACATGATTTGATTTGTCTGTTTATTGCCGGCTTTGTCTAATGCTTACCAATAGTTCAGAAACACACACAACCCTATTCTTCCACTTACATCCAGCACTATATGCATCAGTGTATCATAGATTCATTTTATATATCACTACTGATGTCTGTTGCTCTTCAATTTTCATATGCAGACTGAAACTGCTAAGCCTTCATTGGTCAAAAGGATTGCAACTGCTGCTGATGAGGCATCTGCAGAGGCTGCCACCAAGTTACTGTCAGCCCCACCTTCTGGATGCTTATATAAGCTCAAGTCCAAGGACCAGCCGGGCCGTAACCATCCAAGGGTCCGGGTATATTTTCTTAAGTCACATATACATGCCATGATTTATGTCTGATATTATCACCGGCTCTGTCTAATGCTTTTTGGAATTCGGAAACGCCAAATTAGCATGCTTATATTCATCATACACTAAATTTTGACTGTTCAGTTTGTAACATAGTGTTATGCACTCGCTTGTCAACATTTGCATTGCTCTGAACTATGCACTTTACACAACCTAATTCTTCCACTTACATTCAGCGCTACGCATCAGTAGTACCTCCCATGTTTCCTTCACCATCCCGATGCCGAGCTTGCGGGAATATGGCGGGCCCATGTACATACCCCGCATATAACACCTCCTATGGCTCTATCTACCTTTCTAATAACTCCTTCACAGAGTTACAGGTATGTATTCTCAGTGGTTTAGCACGAATTGGCATATAGTAAAGTCTTGTTTTTAGTCTTCCTGCTTCTTACATTAGTATCAATTTTCACCTGCAGACTGTACCTTGTGAACTTCATCCAATGATTAACCAGATGTGTCCGCATGAAGGGTCTTTCACTATGCATGGCAATGGCATATTGATGAACACCTACACGGTCTATGAGGTGTATGTCTACAAGACGCAGGCCATCACATATTTGTATGGACATGATTGGAGAAAGTTTGCTTTTGACTACGGTATGAAGAAGGGCGACGAGCTGAGGATCAGAAACTCAAACGGGCAGATATACGTAACTTCTTACAGAGTTGGAGACACTTCCAAATATATAATATGTAACTTTTTTGTACTCATATCCTTTGATTACTGCATTCTGAGCAGTTGTTCTAAACCATTCCCTCTGTTCTAGCTTGCTGGGTTTAACATGATCAAAGCTGCAGATCCCCTGATGGAACAGGAGCGGATGTCACAAAGGGCACCCACACCAGCACCGACACCGGCTTCCCACTCTTGTGCATCAGCACCGGTTCCTGTACCAGCTCCGTTTACTGCATCTACCCAGCAGGCCCCTACATCAGCATTGGTTCCTGTAGAGGCCCCATATACTACACCTGCCCAGCAGGCTCCTGCATTAGCACTGGTTCCTCTAGCTGCACCGTTTACTGCACCTGCCCAACAGTCTCTTGCATCAGCACCGGTTCCTCTAGAGGCATCGTTTATTGCACCTGCCCAGCAGTCTCCTGCATCAGCACCAGCTCGTGTACCAGCCCTTGCTCCTGCACCTGCCCCAGCCAGATCACCGAGGTCTCAGCTCATTGCTGTGGCCACCCGTGTGGTGACCAGGACGCATCTGAAGGCTATGTTCGTGAATATATGATAGCATAACTGCTCTTATCTTGATGTCTTCTCTGCTCAAAGTCTCACATGGTTCAGTCTTTAGTGCATTGGTGCCATTGACTAATTTTTGGTGGTATCTCTTGCTTTGAATCAGAAATTGCCTAAAAGTATCTCCAAGGATCTCAATGCTGGCCGAAGGGGCAAGATTTCCCTCGTCATGGAGAGTGAAGGTCTCACCGTGGAGGGACGGTACTCTGTCAGTCCCACAGATGGCCGCTTGGCTGTTACTTCCAGGTGGAAAAAGTTCATTGACGGTGCCAAACTTCGCATTGGATCAAAGTTGAAGGTCAAGATCTTTCGATGCCACTGTGACATGCTGGTCATAAAGTTTGCGGTTGTCTAGTTATGTTGTCCCATGAGCCCTTAGCAAATGCATTTGTAGTTATACTTATATAAGGTTATCTTATCTGAACTGCTAATTAATTGTATGGGTGGTAAAACTCTGGCAAGCTTTTGCTCTTAGCAAGTATGTATGTATGATCAGCTATTATGATAACTAATGTTTGTGTTCATCTTAATTTGCATTTCCGTTTTAGAAAAAAACTTAATTTCTATTTTGGCTGACCTGTTAGAGAACTATCAGATTGAATCCACAACATGATTCAAATAGATTCATTACACCGAGCCACATGTCTTGACCTTGCTATACACTAGTTCCATTAATCAGTGCAAGAAGGCTTACCTGAGCTGCCCGAACCACGGCAGATTCGAATCCACCTTAGCTATCTAGCTAGAAATACAACCTTTGCAGAAAGAGCATTTGCAGTACGGGAAGCCTGATATTGGGGACCCATGAGCCAGCAGCGTCGTCAACGTTTTAAAGGCGGCAGGAGATCGAAACAAAAAAAATAAGCCAAAAATCAGTTGGTAAACAAAATCCAAGAAATGAAACATTTACCTTTCTGAGAGGATGACATGCGGGACCCATGAGGCAGCAGCATCCTCAACTATTCCAAGGCGGCAGGGGATCAAAATAAAAAAAGGAAATAGCCAGAAATTAATTAGGGTCAAAAATAAATCTATCAAAGGAAACCTTTATTGTTCATAGAGGATGACATGTGGGACCGACCTGCCAGCTGCGTCGTCATCGTTTCAAAGGGGGCAGGGGATCAAAAGAAAAAGGCAAATAGCCAGAAATTAGGGGTAAAAAATAAATCCAACAAAGGAAACTTTTATTGTTCATAGAGGATGACATGCGGGACCCATGAGCCAGCAGGTTCCTCAACGTTTCAAACTCGGCATGAGATTGAAAGAAAAAGGCAAGTGACCAAATATCAGGAGCCAAAAATAATCCAAGAAAAGAAATTTTATTGTACATAGAGGATGACATGCGGGTCCCATTTTGCAGCAGCGGTCTCAACGTTTCCAAGGCGGCACAGGACCAAAAGAAAAATGAAGTAGCCAGAAATCAGGGGGTGAAAAAAATCCAAGAAAAGAAAGATTTCAATTGGGTTGCATCTGGACATCTGGGCCTTCGAACTATACTGCTGGGCCTTTTGACTCGTACAATTTCAGCCCACTCCAAAACAGGAAAGTTCGGATTTATCTAAAAAAACAGGAAAGTCCTATGCTTCGCAAAAACACAAAACAAGGAGATTCAACATATAAGTTTGTTTATGTAAAAATAAATATTTAATTTATCTGTTTGCAATAGCTCAGAGCGAAATACAATGTTTATTGTCTGCAAAATAATCAAGATATCACATGTTTCTTGTACGGGGAGGCTGACATCGGGGACCCATGAGCTAGCAGCGTCGTCAACGTTTTAAAGGCGGCAGGGGATGAAAAAAAAAACAAAAATCAGTTGGTAAAAAAATCGAAGAAAAGAAAACATTTATCGTTCTGAGAGGATGGCATGCGAGACCCATGAGGCAGCATCCACAACGTTTATTGTTTATAGAGGCTGACATGTGGGACCCGTGAGCCAGCAGCCTCTCGACAACATTTTAAAGGCGGCATGAGATCGAAAGGAAAAATAAGACAAAAATCAGTTGGTAAACAAAATTCAAGTAAAGAAATATTTACCGTTCTGAGAGGATGACATGCGGGACCCATGAGGCAGCAGCATCCTCAACGATTCCAAGGCGGCATGGGATCAAAAGAAAAAAAGGAAATAGCCAGAAATTAATTAGGGGTCAACAATAAATCCACCAAAGGAAACTTTTATCGTTCATAGAGGATGACATGTGGGACCGACCTGCCAACAGCGTCCTCATCGTTTCAAAGGGGGCAGGGGATCAGAAGAAAAAGGCAAATAGCCAGAAATTAGGGGTCAAAAAATAACTCCAAGAAAGGAAACTTTTATTGTTCGTAGAGGATTACATGCGGGACCCATGAGCCAGCAGCTTAGTCAACGTTTCAAAGGCGGCATGAGATCGAAAGAAAAAGGCACGTGACAAAATATCAGGAGCCAAAGATAATCCAAGAAAAGAAACTTTATTGTACATAGAGGATGACATGCGGGTCCCATTTAGCAGCAGCGGTCTCAACGTTTCAAATGCGGCTTGAGATCAAAAGAAAAAGAAAGTTGATTGTACATAGAGGATGACATGCGGGTCCCATGAGTCAGCAGCTTACTCAACGTTTCCAAGGCGGCAGAGGATCAAAAGAAAAAAAATCCAGGAAAAAACTTTTATAGTACATAGAGGATGACATGCGGGTCCCATGAGCCAGCAGGTTCCTCAACGTTTTCAAAGGCGGCATGAGATCGAAAGAAAAAGGTAAGTGACCAAAAATCAGAGGGTGGAAAATAATCCAAGAAAAGAAACTTTTATTGTACATACAGGTTGACATGCGGGTCCCATTTTGCAGCAGCGGTCCCAACGTTTCAAATGCGACTTGAGATCAAAAGAAAAAGAAAGTAGCCAGAAATTAGGGGGTCAAAAAAATCCAAGAAAAGAAAGTTGATGGACATAGAGGATGACATGCGGGTCCCATGAGCCAGCAGGTTCCTCAACGTTTCAAATGTGGCATGAGATCGAAAGAAAAAGGCAAGTGACCAAATATCAGGATCTAAAAATAATTCAAGAAAAGAAACTTGATTGTACATAGAGGCTGACATGTGGGACCTATGAGCCAGCAGAGTCCTCAACGTTTCAAAGGCGGCAGGGGATCAAAAGAAAAAGGAAATAGCCAAAAATTAGAGGGTGAAAACAAACCAAGAAAATGAAATTTTATAGTACATAGAGGATGACATGCGGGTCCCATGAGCCTGCAGGTTCCTCAACGTTTCAAACGTGTCATGAGATCGAAAGAAAAAGGCAAGTGACCAAATATCAGGAGCCAAAAATAATTCAAGAAAAGAAAGTTTTATAGTACAAAGAGGGTGACATGCGGGTCCCATTTAGCAGCAGCGGTCTCAAGGTTTGAGAGGCGGCAGGGGATCGAAAGAAAAAGGTAAGTGACCAAATATGAGGTGCCAAAAAATCCAAGAAAAGAAAGTTTTATAGTACATAGAGGATGACATGCGGGTCCCATTTAGCAGCAGCGGTATCACCGTTTGAGAGGCGGCAGGGGATCGAAAGAAAAAGGTAAGTGACAAAATATGAGGTGCCAAAAAAATCCAAGAAAAGAAAGTTTTATAGTACATAGAGGATGACATGCGGGTCCCATTTAGCAGCAGCGGTATCTGACAAGGTATCGACTTGTCAATGCCTATGGATTGTAGGCTAGGGTTTAGTTGGAAGTAGAGGGCAAGTAGATCTCGAAGGTTTCAGCCGAAAAGTACTCGACGATTATGAAAACTAGGGTTTGTAAACAATGATTCGATCCTCTCTGCGTCCCTCGACTCCCCCTTATATAGGAGGCGGAGCCAAGGGATTCGTGCTGTACAAGTTATAAAGTCCGGGAAGGTTTCTAACTCATCCCGTAAGATTACAAATAAGACTTTCTATTACAACTCTAGCTTTCCTTAATAACATCTTGGGCTTCCGAATCTTCTTATTCTTCGGGTAATGGGCCTTCAGTAAACCCTGGGTACTATCTTCGGCAGGCCCATTTGGGATGCCTATGTCAGTAGCCCCCGAGATTTTGCTTGAATCGTAGGGTCAAGGAAAATCTCTACTGTTTATTTTTATTCGACAGCTTCGACTTTTTCTATATTTCTTCTCATAAACATCTATATTGTACAGGGATGATGGTAGTTGGGGCTAGTTCATCTGACGGATCAGGTACTAGTTAACTGCTCTAGTGGCAATCCGCAAAAACCTACTTCAAGATCACGTCCCTGGACATGACCTCGGGATACTGGTGTAAACTTCGACAGGTGCCGCTTAAGGTCTTACCATTCTGTCGAGTCCCAGTAAAATTTATCGGGTACCTAACGCGTCCGTTAGGATTTTTCTTCGTATCTGTTGATACGGATAAACGTAGCAGAGCGCAGTCTTTGGCGATGCCACGCCCAGCAGAACGGATCTGGGGTCTTACCTTCGCAAATTTGCGGCATTCAGAAATTGATCGAAACTTCGGCGTTCTGAGAATATATTGTCGAGTGCTTTTTCGGCTGTTGGAATGGCACATTTCATCGAGTCAAAAATGACTTATATTGCCCTCCCGATGGGAGTGTATGTAGAGTTAATTATAACTCGAAATATACTTTTTTGCTCTTCTATCTTTCTTTTTCTTTTTCTTTCTTTCTTTTTTATAATTTCATCGGGCACGCGAACAGCGTTCCCGATGGGAGTAGCCCCCGAGGCTACAGCCAAGGACTTGTACTTGGGTGTATGCTCCACGCCTTATGCCGCTATATCTTCTTTTATCTCCCGAAGTTTTATAATTTCTCGGGTGTGCGAACAGCGCTCCCGATGGGAGTAGCCCCCGAGGCTATGAACAAATATTTGTATTTAGTCATAGGCTCACGCCATTTCTATCTTGTCATTCTGGATCTTTTCCTTTTTTCCAAAGTAGCCCCCGAGCATTTGATCAAAAACTTGTATTTGATCAAAGGCTCAGCATTATTTTTCCGTGTCGCCTTTTATGAAGCTGTTCAATCGAATTTTTTCTTCTGCCAAGGTGACGTTATTGCTGACGATAGCCACGATTGCTAGTCAGAAATTTGCGACAAGTCTTTTCTCGCTGCCATGCGGGCCCAATTGATCCACTATCTTGACACGTCGTGCAAGTGGGGGACACACGTCCTCCGCTTTTTCTGGCGCACGCACCGTAACTTCCCCAACGTTGAGTTACTTTTTTACCCTTGTTGCCACGTGGCTATCATCTGTCACACATTTTCCTTATCCAACGGTTCGTCGTTTCACCGCACCCCTATATAAGATCGTCTTCTTCCTCCTTGAGCACTTCCGCTCGCGCCGTCCTCCTTCTCTCATCTGCAAATTTCCTCCTGCGACCCACAACCTCCTGAGCTCCTCACCTCCAAACTGCAAACCCTGCGCCATTGTTGATGCCACCGCGTCGATTGACAAGGCACAGCACGCCGGAATCCTCCATGGCCGCCGTGGATCTTGGGGCGGCGGAGTGGGAAAGATCGAAAATTTCCACTCAAGACATCAACATGCTGAAGAAGCTGGGGATCAGCAAGAAACCCAAGGCATTGTGCTTTCCCAGTGAGGAGAACTACCCAACCCCTCCAATGGGGTACCGGGTAAGTTTTGTCGATCACCTCATCCGTGGTCTGTCCGCCCCCATTCATCCTTTTCTCCGTGGACTGCTTTTTATCTACGGTCTGCAACTCCACCACCTCACGCCAAACTCCATTCTTCACATCTCCATTTTCATCACTCTTTGCGAGGCCTTCCTTGGCGTCCAGCCTAACTGGGCGCTATGGAAGCGCATTTTCTTCTGCCGCCGTAATGGCTCGCCCAATGTCGCCTATAATATAGGCGGCGTTGTAATTTCTGTTCGGCCCACTGTTGACTACTTCGACGTCAAGCTTCCTGACTCAGTTCAAGGATGGCGCAAGAAGTGGTTGTACATTCAGGAGGAGAACCATGGATGTGCGGAAGACAACATCCCTCCTTTTTGATGGTGCCGAGAAAATCTTTCGCCGCCGCTCCTGGGACGCGGAGGCTACCGAAGAAGAAAGGGCGTCGACAGAAACCTTGATGGCTCGTATCCACGAGTTGCAAAATACTCGCGGCAAAGAGTTATCGGGTGTCCAAATCACTGCATACTTTCTTAGGACTAGAGTGCAGCCGCTTCAGGCTCGCAAATATCATCTCTGGAAATATGCCGGCGACAAGGACGTAGATCGGCTGTCGGTGAATTTGGAGGTCAAGGATTTAGAAAGACTTGTCCGAAAAATTTCATCTCTCAGCAAAAAAGATGCTGTCCCTTCTTCTTGCCGTGTGACGCCATTCAGCGCCGCCAATCCACTTCCCAAGGTAATCTTTGTCTATTGTCTTGTTGTTGCTTTGCTATCTTTTTTGTAATTTCTTTTCTGACATCTCTCCCTGTTTTATTTTGCACAGAATCATCCAGACCTTGTCTCGCTTCCTCCTCTTCCTAAAGGTGGAGAAGTCGAAGAAAGGGCCATTGTCACTGATGACAATCAAGAAGCTCCGTCTTTTGTGAATGAACCCGTGGATTCTCGAAAATCTGCGGGATCTTCCGAAGGCACTGCGTCGACACTATCTCCTCCTCCCGCTGTTTCCCCAAAAGGCAAAAGGAAGAGGAATGACGTCGAAGATTCCGGCACTTCCAAAGCCGAAGAAGTTGATCCTTCACGTCAGAAGGCAACTTATGATCCATATCTCGCATCCCTCGTCAGCTCGTAAGTCACCTAGACTTCCCCTTATTTCTGTAGTCGAAGTTTTTCGTCTCATCTTGCTTTTTATGCTGTCGATCTTTAATCGCAGTGATGATGAGGAAGAAGTACCAACTCGTGACGTGGCTCCTCGGACGAGCGCGTCACACACTTTACTTGCTTCGGAGATGCCAATTGAAGGAGAAGAATCCTCGCCTCCTCAACAAAACGTCGTCACCACCACTCCTCCTTCAAGCCCCCTTGCTCCTTCACCAAAAAGGACAAGGGTTGAAACGATCATCGAGCCTGCCCCTCAATTGGGTAGCTCTTCTCATTCGCTCTTAGATGATGTAAGTTTTTGACTTTCCTGCTAGTATCTATATTTCCTCTGTTTACTTCTTTTTGTGCCTTCATATTTTTCTCGTACCGATATTTTCTTTCTCTGTTCTTCTTTGACAGCCCATGATCAAAGAGCTTGTTCGCATTGGATCCCAGTTCATTGGGTACCGTGAATATGCCAGCAGGACTGAAGGTAACAACTTTTTTGCTGTCATTGTTTCTAATCTTCTTGCTCCTATTTTTGTCACAATTTTGACTGTTCTTTTCTATTTTGGCAGAGAAACTTGCAGAGGCCAACAAGCTTGCCGACACTCTTGCTCAGAAGTTGGAGCAAAGTGAAACGGCTCGCAAGAAAGCCGAACTTGATGCTAGCCAGTCAAAAGTAGAGGCTGATGAGGCCAAAGCAAAAGCTGCTAGTATCGAAGAACTGCAGAAGAAACTTGATGATGCTGAAGCTGCTTTAAACGAGCACAAAGCCGCATAGGACACCCGTGAAAAGGGAATCCTCAAGCGCTTGAACACACAAAATCGTCGCTTCCTCGGTAACTTTGTTGATCCCTTCTATTTTTCTTAAGACTTGCTTTCTTTTGTTTTTACTTGCTGTCGACTAACATATAATTTCTATGGCAGGTCAAACAAGCCAGGATTTTGACCTTGAGAATCCCACCAATGATCCTCTGCTTGACGCACTGTCTTATCTGGAGTTTCATGGCCAAGAAATTCGTGAAGGCGTGGTGAATGCTGACGCAGGATTGTCGAAGTTGTTCCCCTACTTCTTCCCGAAGAAAGAGGAGCCTAAGACTTTTCTTGCCCTTGCCAAGGACTTCAATCCACCAGAGGATCTTGGACTGAAGATGCGCCAGGAGAACATGAAGGTTGCTGTTGAGAACACTATTGCCTTGGTCGCTGACAGTCAACAAACTGTTGACTAGATGAAGGTAGGCGACACCGAGCAGATAGAACAATCGAAATGGAGGTCGTTGATCAAGGCAGCCAAGCCCAACACGAAGAAAATCCTGGCCTATCTTGGGATCAAGCCATCTTCAACTCCTAGCTCATCAAGGCCGGAGGTCTAGTTGAATGCCTTTGTTTTTTCTTTCCTTTGCTTTCTCTATTTCTTTTGCTGTTGTCGCCATTTTAGCCTTGGCAACAATTACCCTGTTAGTCCCTTTGGAGAACTTCTTTTGTAATGTTCGTGTAAACTTTCTAGAAATCAATGAAATTCCTCTTGGTACTATCATTGATCCTGGGACTTTTCTTTGCAGTTAATATTTGATAATTATTCGACCAACCCTTGCTCTGCCGATGCTTCACCTGCGTCTTCCTTCTCGAAGAAAATACTAGTCGATGATAATCCCCTCGAAGGTTCTTCAAGCAAACATTTGTCGGAAGATTTGCAAGAACTTCGACAACAACTTCAATTCATGAAGAAACAAACTCTGGCAATGATGGAACAATCTCGGAAAGCGTCCGAACAAGAAAAACTTGCTCTCCGACAAGCCAAAGAGGCTATGGCTGCCAAGGATACTGCTGTATTGGAAACAAAGGGGGCCACTACCCGAGAAAATAGCATGCTCGAGCTAATGTTGGAAGCTAGCACAGATATGTTAGGTATGTTTTTCCAACCTCACAATGCCTCCTCTTTATTTTGCTGTGCCCCCCTTCAAATTTCTTGCCTTGTCGCTTAATAGGCTCGGTTCTTGATGCTGCCGCCGAAGATCGAAGAGTAAACGAAAGAACAAATCTTCTTGTCAATCTTTCCCTTAACCATGGCTGTTTATTCTGGGCCACCCCTGAACGAACCCAGCAAATTGTCAGGTTCCAAGATCGTGCTTGCCAAGTGCGCGAATTTCTCAATTTTTGCACGACAACATTAACCCTTGTTTACAAGACTTTGTTTCCTCGAAATGAGGTTCCCAAAACTCTTCCTGAATTGCTGGAGATATTCAGAGATGCTCCCCGCATTCATAATTTTGTGCGAGCTCAATTGACTGCTGGAGCAAGGTTCGCCATGATTATGATAAATATTTGCCATCCAAAATTAGACCTGACGAAGATTGTTGCTGATTGCCTGGCCAAGAAATCGCGACGAAAAAATGATATTGACACAATCAATGAGATGGTAACTCCTGTGGCTGAGTCGATGATAGATGAGCTTCTTCGGATGGACTCAGAATTCTTCATCAAGGGGTCCTATGCTGAACATAAAACAACCAGAGGCTTGTCCATAGATAGTATTTTAGGCTTTGACTGATTTGTACCATATTGCAAAACCTTGTGTCTCTATCTTTTTTGATTTCTTTTTTATTTCTGAAGAAATTTGTTGTATGTTGCAAAGTGCTCTATACTGTTGGAGCCCCCGAGCCTTCTGGCTAGAGTTTGTACTGTTTTTTCCATCTCGAAGATTTTTCCTTCTGTTGTAATAAGACATCTTTGTTTTTTCATTGATGGATTGCAAGCCCTCGAGTATCTTAGTGTCGAAGTTCTATATTTTTGTTGCGAGGTTCTTGGACCAAAGCAATAAGTTTTTTGACGTGTACACTATATTTATAATTGTTAGCTTCCGATTTTTATATTTGGCGAGGTATTAGTGTACCAAGGCGAAATATTTCGGTAAGTCTAGTTTGTCTATATTGTACGTATTTTGAGACTTGAAGGCGTTGAGCCCCCAAGCGTGTCGAAGAATAACAAGTATATCTCCACTATCTTTATTATATTGCAGCACCGCGAGCCCGCCTCATTAAAAACCTTTCCGGCCCCACTCGGTGCCCCGAAAAGGAAAAGAGTGCGTCTGAAAACTCGCGGGCGTTTCAGTACATTGTATTTTTAAAGAGAAGGACTATATTTCAGCTCTAGGCGTAGAACCGCCTGAGCTGCGCTACGTTCTAGGGGTTTTTCTCGGGAGCCCCTGTCTTCTTGTCCTTGATCCTGTATGCGCCTCCATCGATGACTTCCGTGACAACGTAAGGCCCCAACCAGGGTGATTCGAGCTTCTCAGTACTTTTTTGATTTAACCGCAAGACCAAATCCCCAACTTGAAAAGATCTTGGCCTTAACCGTCGACTGTGGTAATTTTTGAGGTCTTGCTGGTATTTGGTGACTCGTGAAAGTACTTCATCTCGAGCTTCGTCGAGTGCGTCCATATCATCCTCCCGAGCTTTTTGTGATGTTTCTTCGTCATACTCTGTTACTCTTGGAGAATCATGCTCTATTTCAATTGGTAGTAATGCTTCGGCTTCGTGGACGAGAAAAAACGGAGTTTCTTGTGTCGCCGTGTTTGGTGTTGTTCAGATGCTCCACAAAACACTTGGCAATTCCTCTGGCCAAGTATGTCGAGCTTTTTCAAGCGGTCCTAGCAGGCGCTTTTTGAGGCCGTTGCAGATGATTCCATTGGTACATAGTCGTCACAAGTATCGTCATACACCTCACAATGTAGGTCCTAACCTAAACTACAATCACATAGAACATGACCAACATGGTCATGATGACCATCATCACGAAGGCCATGGTCTTCATCCGGTTCCTCCTCATGTCCCTCATCTCTCCCGCTAGATAACGGGCGTATCTTCCTTCCGCCTCCACCCTAGTGGGGTATCCCTTGTAGCTGTTGCCGCTGAAACGGTGCACCTGTCTCCGACAGTCCTCCCAGTCGCCGTAGACTCCAGGAACCCTCCCCTTGTACACGACATATGTCGTCGGCATCTCCATTCACAAAACAAGTAAAACGTTAGTACCAATGCAATGAACAAGTGCCAACTCAAATAAGAGACAAGTAGTATGAACTAAATAGCATGTGCCTCATACTTTGTTGGTCGAAATAAATAATAACATACAGGGATGGGGTCAGTGAGGCTAGGTAGGATGCACAATAGATTGATATTTGTGGCCATCACACCAAGCCTCACTGGCCCCACCCCGGAGTGTACAAGTGACCGAACATTTTAATCATCGGCCAATGCAATTAAGAAGTGCGAACTCAAATAGAAGACAAGTAGTACGAATTAAATAGCGTGCCTCATACTTTGTCGGTCGAAACAAATATTAACTGAAGGAGATATGCCCTAGAGGCAATAATAAAGTATTATTTATATCTTTATGTTTATGATAAATGTTTATATATCATGCTAGAATTGTATTAACCGAAACATTAGTACATGTGTGATATGTAGACAAACAAGAAGTCCCTAGTATGCCTCTTAAACTAGCTTGTTGATTAATGGATGATTAGTTTCATAATCATGAACATTGGATGTTATTAATAACAAGGTTATGTCATTGTGTGAATGATGTAATGGACACACCCAATTAAGCGTAGCATAAGATCTCGTCATTAAGTTATTTGCTATAAGCTTTCGATACATAGTTACCTAGTCCTTATGACCATGAGATCATGTAAATCACTTATACCGGAAAGGTACTTTGATTACACCAAACACCACTGCGTAAATGGGTGGCTATAAAGGTGGGATTAAGTATCCGGAAAGTATGAGTTGAGGCATATGGATCAACAGTGGGATTTGTCCATCCCGATGACGGATAGATATACTCTGGGCCCTCTCGGTGGAATGTCGTCTAATGTCTTGCAAGCATATGAATGAGTTCATAAGAGACCACATACCACGGTACGAGTAAAGAGTACTTGTCAGGAGACGAGGTTGAACAAGGTATAGAGTGATACCGAAGATCAAACCTCGAACAAGTAAAATATCGCGAGACAAAGGGAATTGGTAATATATGTGAATGGTTCATTCGATCACTAAAGTCATCGTTGAATATGTGGGAGCCATTATGGATCTCCAGATCCCGCTATTGGTTATTGGTCGGAGAGAGTACTCAACCATGTCCGCATAGTTCTCGAACCGTAGGGTGACACACTTAAAGTTGGATGTTGAAATGGTAGCACTTGAAATATGGAATGGAGTTCGAATATTTGTTCGGAGTCCCGGATGAGATCCCGGACATCACGAGGAGTTCCGGAATGGTCCGGAGAATAAGATTCATATATAGGATGTCATTTTATGTGAAATAAAATGTCGCGGAAGGTTCTATGGAAGGTTCTAGAAGGTTCTAGAAAAGTCCGGAAGAAACCACCAAGGAAGGTGGAGTCCACATGGGACTCCACCACCATGGCCGGCCAGCCCTAGATGGGGTGGAGTCCCAAGTGGACTCCACCATAGGGGGCCGGCCACCCCCCCACATGGGAGGTGGAAATCCCACCCTTTGGGTGGGAGTCCTAGTTGGGCTAGGTTTCACTTCTTATGGAAGGTTTTGGTTTCGGGTCTTATTCGAAGACTTGGACACCAACACTTGGGATCCACCTATATAATGAGGGGCCAAGGGAGGGGGCCGGCCACCCCAAGACCACAAGCTGGCCGCCCCCCATAGAGTGGCCGGCCACCCCTCCCAAACCCTAGCCAAGCTCTTCTCCTCCATATTGCCCGCATAGCTTAGCGAAGCTCCGCCGGACTTCTTCACCGCCACCGACACCACGCCGTCGTGCTGTCGGATTCAAGAGGAGCTACTACTTCCGCTGCCCGCTGGAACGGGAGGTGGACGTCGTCTTCATCAACAACCGAACGTGTGACCGAGTACGGAGGTGCTGCCCGTTCGTGGCGCCGGAACCGATCGTGATCAAGATCTTCTACGCGCTTTTGCAAGCGGCAAGTGATCGTCTACCGCAGCAACAAGAGCCTCCTCTTGTAGGCTTTGGAATCTCTTCAAGGGTGAGACTCGATAACCCCTCGTTGCTACCGTCTTCTAGATTGCATCTTGGCTTGGATTGCGTGTTCGCCGTAGGAAAATTTTTGTTTTCTATGCAACGTTATCCTACAGTGGTATCAGAGCCAGGTTTATGCATAGATGGTTGCACGAGTAGAACACAATGGTTTGTGGGCGTTGATGCTCTTGTTATCTTTAGTTTGAGTACTTTGCATCTTTATGGCATAGTGGGATGAAGCGGCTCGGACTAACTTTACATGACCGCGTTCATGAGACTTGTTCCTCGTTCGACATGCAACTTGTATTGCATAAGAGGCTTTGCGGGTGTCTGTCTCTCCTACTATAGTAGAGATTCAATTTACTCTTCTATTGAAAACATTTGTATCAACGTTGTGGTTCATGTTCGTAGGTAGATTAGATCTCTCTCGAAAACCCTAAACCACGTAAAATATGCAAACCAAATTAGAGACGTCTAACTTGTTTTTGCAGGGTTTGGTGATGTGATATGGCCATAATGTGATGATGAATATGTATGAGATGATCATTATTGTATTGTGGCAACCGGCAGGAGCCTTATGGTTGTCTTTAAATTTCATGTTGAGTAGTATTTCAAAGTAGTTGTAATAGTTGCTACATGGAGGACAATCATGAAGACGGCGCCATTGACCTTGACGCTACGCCGACGATGATGGAGATCATGCCCGAAGATGATGGAGATCATATCCGTGCTTTGGAGATGAAGATCAAAGGCGCAAGAACAAAAGGGCCATATCACTCACATATGAACTGCATGTGATGTTAATCCTTTTTATGCATCTTATTTTGCTTAGATCGCGACGGTAGCATTATAAGATGATCCCTCACTAAAATCTCAAGATAATAAAGTGTTCATCCTTAGTAGCACCGTTACCAAGTCTTGTCGTTTCGAAGCACCTCGTGATGATCGGGTGTGATAGATTCAATAAGTACATATGACGGGTGCAAGACAGTTTTGCACATGCGGATACTAAGGTGGCCTTGACGAGCCTAGCATGTACAGACATGGTCTCGGAACACGTGATACCGAAAGGTAGAGCATGAATCATATGGTTGATATGATGAACATTTTGAGTGTTCGCCATTGAAATCACACCTTTTCTCGTGATGATCGGGTTTAGGTGCGGTGGATTTGGTTCGTGTGATCACTAAGACAATGCGAGGGATATTGTTTTGAGTGGGAGTTCACTTAGGTTTTTAATTATGTTGAATTAAAATTTGAACTCAATTTGTCATAAACTTAGTCTAAACTATTGCAAATATATGTTGTAGAGATGGCGTCCCCAATCAATTTTAATCAGTTCCTAGAGAAAGAGAAACTTAAGAGCAACGGTAGCAACTTCACCGACTGGTTCCGTCATGTGAGGATCTTCCTCTCTGGCGGAAATCTGCAATTTGTGCTTGATGCACCGCTAGGTGACCCTCCTGCAGAAGATGAATTCGATGAAGTAAAAGCTGTTTACGCGACTCGGAAAACTCGGTACTCTCAAGTTCAGTGTGCCATCCTGTGCAGTCTGGAATCCGATCTTCAAAAACGTTTTGAGCACCATGATCCTCATGAGTTGATGAATGAGCTGAAAGCTATATTCGAGACTCATGCGGCAGTGGAATGCTATGAAGCATCGAAACATTTCTTCAGCTGTATGATGGAAGAAGGCAGCTCCGTTAGTGAGCACATGCTCGCCATAACCGGGCATGCGAAGAAACTCAGTGACTTGGGAATAGTGATTCCTAACAGACTGGGGATTAATCGTGTCCTTCAATCACTGCCACCAAGTTACAAGAACTTTGTGATGAACTACAATATGCGTAACATGAACAAGGAGTTACTCGAACTCTTTGGCATGCTAAAAGCTGCTGAGATTGAGATCAAGAAAGAGCACCAAGTGTTGATGGTCAACAAGACCACCAGTTTCAAGAAACAGGGCAAGTCTAAGGGAAAATTCAAGAAGGGTGGCAAGAAAGCTGCCACGCCTCCTATGAAACCTAAGAACGGCCCTAAGCCTGATGCTGAGTGCTATATCGCAAGGAGAAGGGACACTGGAAGCGTAATTGCTCCAAGTATCTGGCTGATCCGAAGAGCGGCCTTGTCAAGAAGAAGAAAGAAGGTATATTTGATATACATGTTATAGATGTTCATTTCATCGGTTCTCGTTCTAGTACCTGGGTATTTGATAACGGTTCGGTTGCTCATATTTGTAACTCGAAACAGGAACTAAAGAATAAACGACAACTGCTGAAGGATGAAGTGACGATGCGCGTTGGAAACGGATCCAAGGTCAATGTGATCGCAGTCGGCACACTTCCTCTACATCTACCTTCGGGATTAGTTTTAAGCCTAAATAATTGCTATTATGTACCTGCGTTGAGCATGAACATTATATCTGGATCTTGCTTAATGCAAGACGGTTATTCATTCAAGTCTGAGAATAATGGTTGTTCTATTTTTATGAATAATATCTTTTATGGTCGAGCACCACAAAAGAATGGCTTATTTCTGTTAGATCTCGATAGTAGTGATACGCATATACATAACATTGATGCTAAGCGAATTAAACTTAATGATAATTCTACTTATATGTGGCAATCGCTGCCTTGGTCATATTGGAGTGAAACGCATGAAGAAACTCCATACCGATGGATTACTTGAATCACTTGACTTTGAGTCACTTGATAGATGCGAAGCATGTCTAATGGGAAAAATGACAAAGACTCCATTTTCTCAGTATGATGGAGCGAGCTACTGACTTATTGGAAATCATACATACCGATGTATGTGGACCAATGAGCGTAGCATCGCGCGGTGGTTATCGTTATGTTCTAACCTTCACAGATGATCTGAGTAGATATGGGTATATCTATTTCATGAAACATAAATCCGAAACTTTCGAGAAGTTTAAGGAATTTCAAAGTGAAGTGGAAAATCAACGTAACAAGAAGATCAAATTTCTACGATCTGATCGTGGAGGTGAATATCTGAGTTATGAGTTTGGCATGCATTTAAAGAAATGCGGAATACTTTCACAATTGACACCGCCGGGAACACCTCAACGTAACGGTGTGTCCGAACGTCGTAATCGAACTCTCTTAGATATGGTTCGTTCTATGATGTCTCTTACTGATTTGCCTTTATCATTTTGGAGTTATGCATTAGAGACAGCCGCATTCACTTTAAATAGAGCACCATCGAAATCCGTAGAAACGACACCGTATGAATTATGGTTTAATAAGAAACCTAAGCTGTCGTTCCTGAAAGTTTGGGGTTGCGAAGCCTATGTAAAGAAGTTACAACCGGACAAGCTAGAACCCAAAGCGGAGAAATGCGTCTTCATAGGATACCCTAAGGAAACTATAGGGTACACTTTCTATCACAGATCCGAAGGCAAAATCTTTGTTGCTAAGAACGGAACCTTTCTTGAGAAAGAATTTCTCACTAAAGAAGTGACTGGAAGAAAAGTAGAACTCGATGAGATTGATGAATCTATACTCGTTGATCAGAGTAGCGCAAGCATCGAAGTTGTACTGTACCGCCTACACCGGCAACAGAGGAAGCTAATGATAATGATCATGAAACTTCGAACGAGGAAACCATCGAACCTCGCAGATCGACAAGGGAACGTGCCACTCCTGATTGGTATGATCCTTGTCTAAATGTCATGATTGTGGATAACAATGATGAGGACCCTGCGACGTATGAAGAAGCGATGATGAGCCCAGATTCCAACAAATGGCAAGAAGCCATGAAATCCGAAATGGGATCCATGTATGATAACAAAGTATGGACTTTGGTAGATTTACCTGATAGCCGAAAGGCTGTTGAGAATAAATGGATCTTCAAGAGAAAAACATATGCTGATGGTAATATTACTGTCTATAAAGCTCGACTTGTCGCAAAGGGTTTCCGACAAATTCAAGGAGTTGACTACGATGAGACTTTCTCACCTGTAGCGAAGCTAAAATCTGTGAGGATTTTGTTAGCAATAGCTGCATTTTTCGATTATGAGATTTGGCAGATGGATGTCAAAACGGCGTTCCTTAATGGAGACATTGAGGAAGAGTTGTATATGGTACAACCCAAAGGTTTTGTCGATCCTAAAAATGCTGACAAAGTATGCAAACTTCAGCGTTCAATCTATGGACTGAAGCAAGCATCAAGAAGTTGGAACCGACGCTTTGATAAGGTGATCAAAGACTTCGGGTTTATACAGTGTCATGGAGAGGCCTGTATTTACAAGAAAGTGAGTGGGAGCTCTGTAGCATTCCTGATACTATATGTAGATGACATATTATTGATCGGGAATGATATAGAACTATTAAGCAGTGTTAAGGGTTATTTGAATAATAGTTTTTCAATGAAAGACCTTGGTGAAGCATCATATATATTAGGCATCAAGATTTATAGAGATAGATCAAGACGCCTAATAGGGCTATCACAGAGTACATATCTGGACAAGATTCTAAAGAAGTTTAGAATGGACGAAAGTAAGAAAGGGTTCTTACCTATGTTACTGTGCAAGGTATTGAGTAAAACTCAAGGACCGGCTACGGCAGAAGAAAGAGAAAGGATGAGTAACATCCCCTATGCCTCGGCAGTAGGATCTATCATGTATGCCATGCTATGTACTAGACCGGATATAGCACATGCTGTTAGTTTGACTAGCAGATATCAAAGTGATCCAGGAATGGAACACTGGACAGCGGTCAAGAATATCCTGAAGTACTTGAAAAGAACTAAGGATATATTTCTTTGTTATGGAGGTGACCAAGAGCTCGTTGTAAACGGTTACACCGATGCAAGTTGGAACACTGATCCTGATGACTCTAAGTCACAATCTGGGTACGTGTTTATATTGAATGGTGCTGCAGTAAGCTGGGCAAGCTCGAAGCAGTGCACGGTGGCTTAGTCTTCAACAGAATCAGAGTACATAGCGGCTTCAGAGGCTTCATCAGAAGCGGTATGGATGAAGAGGTTCATTGTAGAGCTCGGTGTGGTTCCTAGTGCATTGGACCCATTAATCATTTACTGTGATAACATGGGTGCCATTGCCAATGCACAAGAACCAAGGTCACACAAGAGGCTGAAGCATATCAAGCTGCGTTACCACTCGATTCGCGAGTACATCGAAGATGGAGAAGTAAAGATTTGCAAAGTACACACTGATCTGAATGTAGCAGATCCGTTGACTAAAGCTCTCCCTAGGGCAAAGCATGACCAACACCAGAATGCCATGGGTGTTAGGTATATTACAATGTAATCTAGATTATTGACTCTAGTGCAAGTGGGAGACTGAAGGAGATATGCCCTAGAGGCAATAATAAAGTATTATTTATATCTTTATGTTTATGATAAATGTTTATATATCATGCTAGAATTGTATTAACCGAAACATTAGTACATGTGTGATATGTAGACAAACAAGAAGTCCCTAGTATGCCTCTTAAACTAGCTTGTTGATTAATGGATGATTAGTTTCATAATCATGAACATTGGATGTTATTAATAACAAGGTTATGTCATTGTGTGAATGATGTAATGGACACACCCAATTAAGCGTAGCATAAGATCTCGTCATTAAGTTATTTGCTATAAGCTTTCGATACATAGTTACCTAGTCCTTATGACCATGAGATCATGTAAATCACTTATACCGGAAAGGTACTTTGATTACACCAAACACCACTGCGTAAATGGGTGGCTATAAAGGTGGGATTAAGTATCCGGAAAGTATGAGTTGAGGCATATGGATCAACAGTGGGATTTGTCCATCCCGATGACGGATAGATATACTCTGGGCCCTCTCGGTGGAATGTCGTCTAATGTCTTGCAAGCATATGAATGAGTTCATAAGAGACCACATACCACGGTACGAGTAAAGAGTACTTGTCAGGAGACGAGGTTGAACAAGGTATAGAGTGATACCGAAGATCAAACCTCGAACAAGTAAAATATCGCGAGACAAAGGGAATTGGTAATATATGTGAATGGTTCATTCGATCACTAAAGTCATCGTTGAATATGTGGGAGCCATTATGGATCTCCAGATCCCGCTATTGGTTATTGGTCGGAGAGAGTACTCAACCATGTCCGCATAGTTCTCGAACCGTAGGGTGACACACTTAAAGTTGGATGTTGAAATGGTAGCACTTGAAATATGGAATGGAGTTCGAATATTTGTTCGGAGTCCCGGATGAGATCCCGGACATCACGAGGAGTTCCGGAATGGTCCGGAGAATAAGATTCATATATAGGATGTCATTTTATGTGAAATAAAATGTCGCGGAAGGTTCTATGGAAGGTTCTAGAAGGTTCTAGAAAAGTCCGGAAGAAACCACCAAGGAAGGTGGAGTCCACATGGGACTCCACCACCATGGCCGGCCAGCCCTAGATGGGGTGGAGTCCCAAGTGGACTCCACCATAGGGGGCCGGCCACCCCCCCACATGGGAGGTGGAAATCCCACCCTTTGGGTGGGAGTCCTAGTTGGGCTAGGTTTCACTTCTTATGGAAGGTTTTGGTTTCGGGTCTTATTCGAAGACTTGGACACCAACACTTGGGATCCACCTATATAATGAGGGGCCAAGGGAGGGGGCCGGCCACCCCAAGACCACAAGCTGGCCGCCCCCCATAGAGTGGCCGGCCACCCCTCCCAAACCCTAGCCAAGCTCTTCTCCTCCATATTGCCCGCATAGCTTAGCGAAGCTCCGCCGGACTTCTTCACCGCCACCGACACCACGCCGTCGTGCTGTCGGATTCAAGAGGAGCTACTACTTCCGCTGCCCACTGGAACGGGGAGGTGGACGTCGTCTTCATCAACAACCGAACGTGTGACCGAGTACGGAGGTGCTGCCCGTTCGTGGCGCCGGAACCGATCGTGATCAAGATCTTCTACGCGCTTTTGCAAGCGGCAAGTGATCGTCTACCGCAGCAACAAGAGCCTCCTCTTGTAGGCTTTGGAATCTCTTCAAGGGTGAGACTCGATAACCCCTCGTTGCTACCGTCTTCTAGATTGCATCTTGGCTTGGATTGCGTGTTCGCCGTAGGAAAATTTTTGTTTTCTATGCAACGTTATCCTACATTAACATCCAGGGATGGAGTCAGTGAGGCTAGGTAGGATGCACAATAGATTGATACTTGTGGCCGTCGCACCAAGGCTCACTGGCTCCACCCCCGAGTGTACGAGTGACCGAACATTCTAATCATCGGCGAACTCCAAATACGAGGCAAGTAGTGGTCGAGTAAATGCAAATAATTATTAAGCTATGTACGCCATAATCTTGAAATATATAGCAAAGTAAATGAAACTATAGACACATGTTCACATGCACATTCATACAACTAAATAAAAGCAACTAGTCGATTCTATGGGAATATATAGCAATTATTACAATACGGAAGTTCAAGGACATATCGTTCAAGCTTTAGCAAGTGTTCCCGTCGTAGGATCAGGTTGTACGCCTAGGGGGGAATGGACGGCAGCCCTCAAGCGAGTTGAACGGCCTCTCATCACGCGACATCTGCAAGCGGAGTTCTATCTCGTCATTAGGTGGTAGACCGTAGCCGTAGAAGAACTCGCCAGACCTATTGTTGACATCCTGCAGGATTATCGTGCAAATGAACTGCTGGATGCGACCCCAGTCATGTTGTGTAAGAATGCCGGCCCTAGACTGACGATATCATCCATGATATGGATCAACAGATGGACCATCACGTCAAAGAATGCAGGCGGGAAGTACATCTCCATCTCACATAGGATCACCACGATCTCTTCCTGGAGCCTTGCGAGTTTCTTCACGCTTATCGACTTTCGAGTTATGACGTCGAAGAAGTTACAGAGCCCAGTCAGCGTTGCACGGACATGGTCATCCATTATACCTCGGATTGCAACCGGAAGAATCTGCGTCATCATCACGTGACAGTCATGAGACTTCATGCCGCTGAAGTTTCGTTTATTGGGGTCCATGTATCTGCTTATTAGCCCGGAGTAACCGAAGGGCACTCTGACTCCTAGAAGGCAATTGAAAAATTGATCGACCTCGGCCGGACTAAAAGTGAAGCAGGAGGGGGGACAGTAATAGTCTGGCTGCTTAATCCTTTTGCGCTTCTGACCGCCGTCCGCCTCCTCCTCCGACTGTCCCTCTTGGGCCGGCGGGATCTGAAGCTCTTCCCTGATGCCCAAAACTTTCAGGTCGTGTCTTGCTTTCGACCCATCTTTGGTCCGGTCCGGCATGTTGAGAAGAGTGCCAAGCAAGCTCTCGCACACGTTCTTTGTAATATGCATGACATCAAGGCAGTGAGGTGTATCGAGAATTTTCCAGTACGGCAAGTCCCAAAACACGGACCTCCTTTTCCATAAACCAATGAGCGGCGTCGTTTCCTTTTTCTTCTTCTTCTCTCCAGGCTTTTGACGAATCTTTCCCGGCGCAGGGCACTCCTTCCAACCTTTCAGTAATGTATCGATCTCTTCGCCGCTCTTCTTACGTGGAGGTCCTCGGGGTTCATTTGTACCATCGAACAGATCTCCACGCTTTCTCCACGGGTCAGTCTTCTGTAGCCACCTTCGATGCCCCATGTAAACTGTTTTCGAAGAGCCGGGATCCTTACCAAGCTGCAAAAACATCGTCTCTTCCATGCACCTGACACATGCCTTGTGTCCATGGCACACCTGGCACGAAATGTAACCGTAACCGAGGTAGTCCTGCACCGTCGCGATCAACGCGGCTCTCAAAGGGAAATATTCTTCCGCGACGGCGTCCCATGTATCTACCCCTTCCTCCGCCCACAACGTTTCAAGCTCCTCCTTTAATAGTTCAAGATACATGTTGATATCGTTTCCTGGCTGTGTCGGCCCTTGAATTAGCATACTCATCTGTATGTACTTCCTCTTCATGCACGCCAGGTGGCGGGAGGTTGTAGATCCATACAAACACGGGACATGTGCTATGTGTGCTGTTTCTGGTTTCCGAACGGATTGAATCCGTCCGTGCTCGCACCCAACCTGATGTTTCTGGGATCTGCCCCAAAACTTCCGAATTCATTGTTTAATGCTTTCCACTGGCTTGCATCCGAAGGGTGCGTCAGCACTGGGTGCGCAATCCGCTCTTCATCATTCAACACTGCCTCCTTTCTTTCTGCGTGCCAGCGCATGAGCTTTGCTTCTTTGCGGTCCGCGTAGAACCGTTGAAGCCGGGGGGCGAGCGGGAAGTACCACACAACTTTCCGAGGAGCTTTCTTCTTCCCTTTCTTGTACCGTTCAGCTTCACACACAGGACATTTGGTCTTGTCCATGTGCTCCTTGCGATACATGATACAGTCGTTGATGCAGGCGTGATACTTTTCGTGGGGTAAGTCGAGAGGGCACGTGATTCTCTTGGCCTCGGCTAGACTACCAGGACACGTGTTCCCGGCAGGAAGGAGATCTTTCACGTATTCCAGGATGTCGTCAACGCTTGTGTCCGTCCATCCGTGTTTCGCCTTCATCTGCAGCACATCGAGAGCTACTCTCAAGCGAGACTCCCCCAACCCGCGACCTGAGTCGTACAACGGAGTATTCGAGTCTATCTCGAGTTGCTCAAGCTTTGATTTCCGCTTGGCGCCTTTCGTCTTTTCGAGAAGCAGATCTTGAAGATGAGGGTCCCGCACGACTGAAGCTAGCGGCACCTCTTCGTCGTCGTCAAGGTTATTGTCATCGTCAAGGCTATCGTCCTGTGCGACAAACTCTTCATCGTCATCAATATCATGATGCCCTCCTTCTAGCCGGCCATTATTACCACCTGCTGCCGTCGCCCCATTGACCTCCGCGCCATCATCACTCATCCATTGAGTGTGTCCATGCATGAAACCATTAGTGAGCAGGTGCCCCTGCAATTTGCCTGAATACGGGTCAAACCATTTCCCTCGTTTGCATCTCCGGCACGGACACAATACCTCCGTGCGGTTATTTTCATACATGTCGATGATCGCGTGTTTCAGATATCTCATCACGACGCTTTCACTCATCTCGATAACCATTATCGCCTGCACGGTAAGATTATATAATTGATTAGAACCATCCATCCGTTGGTAGTTTTCACGGAAAATTTCGGCATGACCTTCCTACACGGTAGGACATAGGAGCGCCAGAAATGTGCCGAAACGGAAACTTAAAGAATCAACATTTCAGCGCAACGTTGGCAACTCATTTTCAACGCCAACACACACAAGCACAAACACAAACACAACATATATATATATATATGCCACACACGAGCTTTTGCTTCAAATGTCCAATATATATCGATTTCATTCCTCAATTTGTTCATTAATCACCTATTTGTTTGATATATTCGTCAACAAGATCGAGACGACGCGCCGCGAACACGGCGTATGGAAGCCGACTTTCTAGATCTAGATTGAGCGATCAATACGGGATAGTAGATCTAGATATACATAGAGGGATGTGGGAGATGCATGTAGGAAGGGAAGATTTGCTCAAAAAATATGATTTTGTTTGGTCAAATTAGTTAAATTGGGGATAGGAGTAGGCAAAAATGAGCTGGGTTGGTAGAAGGGTCGGGTTGTGTGGATGAGGAGTGAGTGAAGTGGCTTGTGTAGTGAGTGCTGGTTGGTGGCAGTGTAATAAGTCCCAGGTTACTGCCGGCGCACCAGGACCTGGGTGCGCCGGCAGTATATAGCCCATCCAGCTATATCTGCTCCAGACCAGGCCCACGAAGCATTGCCGGCGCACCAGCCCATGAGCGCCGGCAATAGTAAATTACCGCCGGCGCGCCCACGGGCTGGTGCGCCGGCAATGCTTCGTGGGCCTGGCCCGAATTGTGCGAGGCAATGCCAGGAAATAGCACCGGCGCTTCGGATCAGAAGGTGCGCCGGCAGTGGGCGTCCATCACTGGCGCGGCGCTCATTTGGTGCGCCGGCAACATGTTCCACCGGCGCACGTCCAGGGTGGTGCGCCGGCACCACTTGCCTCCACCTATAGGCCTTTTCCTAGTAGTGACTATTACTATGATGGTATTGATGTGATCTATTCCTCCTTTCATAGTACGATGGTGACAGTGTGCATGCTATGTTAGTACTTGGTATAGTTGTGTTAGTCTATCATGCACTCTAAGGTTATTTAAACATGAATATCGAATGTTGTGGAGCTTGTTAACTCCGGCATTGAGGTGCTCTTGTAGCCCTACACAATTAGTGGTGTTCATCATCCAACAAGAGAGTGTAGAGTGGTTTTATTATGTGATCAATGTTGAGAGTGTCCACTAGTGAAAGTATGATCCCTAGGCCTTGTTTCCAAATACTGCAATCATCGCTTGTTTGCTGTTCTACTGTATCTGTACTGCCTGCAATATTCCCACCATCAACCACACGCCAGTTGTAGCAGCAAGCTATTTTCTGGTGCCGTTTCTACTGCTCATATTCATTCATACCACCTGTATTTTACTATCTCTTCGCCGAACTAGTGCACCTATACATCTGACAAGTGTATTGGGTGTGTTGGGGACACAAGAGACTTCTTGCATTGTGATCGCAGGGTTGCTTGAGAGGGATATCTTTGACCTCTTCCTCCCTGAGTTCGATAAAACCTTGGGTGATCCACTTAAGGGAAAACTTGCTGCTGTTCTACAAACCTCTGCTCTTGGAGGCCCAACACTGTCTACAGGAAAAGTAGCGGGAGTAGACATCACTATGTGGTTCATCTCTCTCCCATGGTGAGATCTTTATGTGATCATGAGCTTTGTATCACTATTAATCTATGTGCTACTCTAGTGATGTTATTAAAGTAGTCTATTCCTCCTCCATGATGTAAAGTTGACAGTGTGTGCATCATGTAGTACTTGGCGTAGGTTATGATTGTAATCTCTTGTAGATTATGAAGTTAACTATTACTATGATAGTATTGATGTGATCTATTCCCCCTTTAATAGCTATTGGTGACAGTGTGTATGCTATGTTAGTACTCGGTCTAAATTGCAACGGTCTATTATGCACTCTAGAGGTTACTTTAATATAAACTCCGGACGTTGTGGAGCTTGTTTACTCCGGCTTGAGGTGTGCTTTTGTAGCCCTACACAATTAATGGTGTTTGTTATCCAACAAGAGAGTGTTTAAGAGTAGCATTTATTTATTCAGTTATGTGACCATTGTTGAGAGTGTCCACTAGTGAAAGTATGATCCCTATGCCTTGTTTCTAAGCATTGAAACACCGTTTTTAACAAGTTCTGCTACATGTTCGCTTGCTGCCATCTTTATTTCATATTGCAATTACTACTTATAATCATCCATATTACTTGTATTTCACTATCTCTTCGCCGAACTAGTGCACCTATACATCTGACAAGTGTATTAGGTGTGTTGGGGACACAAGAGACTTCTTGTATCTTAATTGCAGGGTTGCTTGAGAGGGATATCTTTGACCTCTACCTCCCTGAGTTCGATAAACCTTGGGTGATTCACTTAAGGGAAACTTGCTGCTGTTCTACAAACCTCTGCTCTTGGAGGCCCAACGCTATCTACAGGAATAGAAGCGTGCGTAGATATCAGGCGCCTCGGTCAAAGCGCGAGGACCAGTCATTTCCTAACTGACTGCGCATAAGTAGGGTGGGCCCGTCAGGTCACGTCCTGTCATTCGAACCGCCGCAGTGACCACGTCACTGATGATGTCATCAAAAGTATCGGATCCTCATAAAGCATCCGAAGAGGTTTATAACATTCGATTACTCGACTTAAGTCTACACATGGTTGCAAGCATCTGTGCCTAGACTCAGGGGCTACTCCCATTGGGAGCGCTAGACGCGCACCCGATAAAATTTATGGACTCGAAGGTTAAGGAAGATCCAGGATCATGCCCGGGGACTTGATTCTGACTAGAGTAACGTTGTTTTGCCATTGGCAGTTAACCAGTATCGATTTATCAAGTTATTGAAGGCCCGATATAAAAAAGATATCGGATGATTGCGACAGCTTGCAAAAAACATCGACAACCAAAAATATTCGAGTAGTACAACTTGAGTCTACACACGGTTGCAAGCATCCGTGTCTAGACTTGGGGGCTACTCCCATCGGGAGCGCTGGACGCTTACCCGATAAAGATGAGCTTTTGGATTCAAGAGATCAAAACATTCCAACATTTATGGACATTCAACAGAAGACAATTTTAGTCCCTGCCCGAAGCTTTACTTCGGCAAGTCACTCGGGGGCTACTGGTGTGGGCATTACCCTTCGGGTAACCAATATTACGCTACCTCCTACGGCCCAACCAGGGGCCCATGAAGATCATCCACTGACCAAGGTGGGCCGATACGTCGGTTCAGAAGGAATATTCATGATGAACAAGGCAAGAAGATGAAGAACAAGGAAAGTTTAGACATAGAAACTCTTTGTAACCAAGTCGAACCCGGATAGAACTCTCGAGACCTGGCCTGCAATATAAGGGCCAGGAGAGGGCCTGCCGAGGGACACACAATCAACACAGCCAGATTCACCGTAAGCCTAGAGCTAGGTCATTAAAAATCTTAGCTTCTCGACGAGATCTTAGTCCTAACCTTCGGCTATCCCATTGTAACCCGATAATTTCGATAATCAAGATCAGAAAAGTAGGAAGTAAGGGTTTTACCTCATCGAGGGCCCCGAACCTGGGTAAATATCTCTCCCCGTTTGTTTGGTATCCGATGTCTCGTGTCAGCCTGCAGGATTCCGTCAACCCTAAGCCCCAATAGGTGGGCATTGTCGTGGAGCACCGTCGGCAATTTGTGCTGTCTATGGGAACCCTGTTGGCACAAGGCTCGTCATCAGCTGCTTCAGTCATGTCAACCACGACTCCATTAGCATCGCCGACATTATCGTCGGCCCCTTCATCACCAAGCTTTGGAAACTCGATTCGATTCGGGTCCTTCGAGTTTAGTCCGCACAACGACTCGTCTCATCCGATCTTTTCGGATCTGCAAGGCGGGCTGGATATGACGTACGGGAGCGTCAACTACTGCATCAACACTGAGGTCATCCTTTGATTGCTCGATCCGTTCATCTCCAACACAGCAAGGACTCCATTGTCATCGACGGCAGGATCTACCGCATCGACTCTGGTCCCAGTCAGCCTATCGACTACACTATCGGCATCGAGACCAACATCTTCACCGTCGTCGACTCCGTGTCGTTCGACGTCATCTATGTTTGTTGGATCCGATTATTCTATGTCATCCGATCTAACATCGTATTATTGCCTCAACTGCGACACTAGGCATGGATTGGGCTTGGATGACACGCCGTTTGTCTGCAGTGCCAATTATTCTTCAGGTGAAGAAAGTATCGACAACATCGTCAGGACAGCTACCTGGAAGTTGGCGCACCATCAAATCTATGCTATCCTCAACTCAATCAACGAATATGAAGGAGAGCGCATCCCGCGTGCAAACATGCGTCGCAACATTGAGAAAAGCTCCAGTAACAATAATAGTGACTATACTATTACTGAGGAAGAGTGGGAAATTGCCCGCGCTTCTATAACCAATAATATTCGGTTCCCTTCTGGAACTTCGGCAGAAATTCTTAATGCGTACCATGCTATCTTGGAAAGGAATTGAGAGCGATTGTCGAACGAGCAAGCAAATCATGAGCGACACCGACACACAGCCGATCAATCTAGTGAGTGGCGTAGGGTGTCGCATGGTAGTGGCTGATACGTCTCCGACGTATCGATAATTTCTTATGTTCCATGCCACATTATTGATGTTATCTACATGTTTTATGCACACTTTATGTCATATTCGTGCATTTTCTGGAACTAACCTATTAACAAGATGCCGAAGTGCCAGTTCCTGTTTTCTGCTGTTTTTGGTTTCAGAAATCCTAGTAACGAAATATTCTCGGAATCGGACGAAATCAACGCCCAGGTTCCTATTTTTCCCGGAACCATCCAGAACACCCGAGAGCCGCCAGAGGGGAGCCCTGGGGGCCCCACACCACACCCTGGCGCGGCCAGAGGGGGGGCCGCGCCGCCCTATGGTGTGGGCCCCCCAGAAGCCCTCCTGCGCCGCCTCTTCGCCTATATAAAGCCTCCGTCGCAAAAACCCTGATGCGTTGGACGAAACCCACAGAAACCTTCCAGAGCCGCCGCCATCGCGAAGCCAAGATCTGGGGGACAGGAGTCTCTGTTCCGGCACGCTGCCGGAGCGGGGAAGTGCCCCCGGAAGGCTTCTCCATCGACACTGCTGCCATCTCCACCGCCATCTTCATCACCGCTGCTGCTCCCATGAGGAGGGAGTAGTTCTCCATCGAGGCTCGGGGCTGTACCGGTAGCTATGTGGTTCATCTCTCCCATGTACCTCAATACAATAATCTCATGAGCTGCTTTACATGATTGAGATTCATATGAGTTTGTATCACAATTTATCTATGTGCTACTCTAGCAATGTTATTAAAGTAGTTTTATTCCTCCTGCACGTGTGTAAAGGTGACAGTGTGTGCACCGTGTTAGTACTTGGTTTATGCTATGATCATGATCTCTTGTAGATTGCGAAGTTAACTATTGCTATGATAATATTGATGTGATCTATGCCTCCTACATATGCATGAAGGTGACAGTGTGCATGCTATGTTAGTACTTGGTTTAGTCTTTTGATCTATCTTACACTATAAGGTTACTAAAATATGAACAAATTGTGGAGCTTGTTAACTCCGGCATTGAGGGTTCGTGTAATCCTACTGTTATCACCAGATTTTGGACAAATCCAGAGGTGGGCCGTTAGAGAGATGGGCTTGGAAGATTACACGGTGGAAGATCTCTGAAGCGGCCTTGCACGGAGAATTTGGGCTAGTTTGCCCGTGTATCTTTAATTATAGTAGATTGTATCGTAGATTAAAAGTTAGAGTTTGTCTCGTACACGGTGGGGATATTCCCACGTTAGAAAGTCCCCTGGACTATAAATATGTATCTAGGGTTTATGGAATAAACAACAACTCACGTTCAACAACCAAAACAAACCAATCTCGGCGCATCGCCAACTCCTTCGTCTCGAGGGTTTCTACCAGGTAAGCGACATGCTGCCTAGATCGCATCTTGCGATCTAGGCAGCACAAGCTCCACGTTGTTCATGCGTTGCTCGTACTGAAGCGTCTTTGATGGCGAGCAACGTAGTTATCATAGATATGTTAGGGTTAGCATTGTTCTTCGTATAACATGCTTACGTAGTGCAACCCTTGCATATCTAGCCGCCCTCACACCTATCTCAGGTGTGGGGGCGGCACCCTGCTTGTTCATCGTTTAGTAGATCTGATCCGTTACGATTGCTCCTTGTTCTGCAAGGATTAGTTTAATATCTGCAATAGTTAGGCCTTACAAAGGGGGGGAGGATCCAGCGGCACGTAGGGTGGCGTTCGCAAGTCCTAAACAGGATGTTCCGATGATCAACTTCATGTTGGTTTTTAGGCCTTGTTTAGGATCGGCTTACGATCACCGTGCGTGGCCGCGAGGCCCAACCTGGAGTAGGATGATCCGATTATGCGGTGAAAACCCTAAATCGTCGTAGATCTCATTAGCTTTATCTTGATCAAGCAGGATCACCAAGTATTCGTGCACCCCGTACGAATCATGGGTGGATCGGCTCTTTGAGCCGATTCACAGGATAACCTGAGAGCCGATCGAGGCTCGTATTTAATGTTTACGTCTATGCCATGCAGGAAACTAAGCGAGGCATCCCCATCACCTTCCTGACCAGGTATAGGTCAGGTGGCACGCCCTTGCACTTCGCATCGCCGCGTGTGACCAGAAGAGCATTGCGGGCCGTCGCTCGGAGGGGTCTCAGCCAGCCGCAGCTCTAGGCTCTTCCCGGCTCTACCGTGTTGACAGGCCGCTGCCCGCCGGTGGGTTTTGGCAGTCAACACATTCTGGCACGCCCAGTGGGACAATCGTCTACATCAACCACATCGCCGTCTACATCTGAGATGGCGGACGGCACGCCAGTCACCTACGAGGAGCTGCCCGACGAGCTCAAGAAGAGATATGACGAGATCAAGGTCACCCTCGAAGCCGACCTCATCGGCTCTTTTCAGAGAACCCGTTCCCATGGCATCAGATGGAAGGGATTCTCACCGCAAGGTGCACTCGATGGGATAGATCTCTCTGCCCCGTCGGAGGAACGCACCAGGGCCCTGCGGCAGGAGATCAACTACTTGGTGGCTCACTCGCTACACCACCACTCTGAAAACTTGGTCAACGTGTTGGAGCGTCTCGCTCTGCGCGTGATCCAGGAGATCATGAGCCACCAGTACTCGCCGTCAGGACCAGCTCTCGGGACGCATCAAGGAGAGTTGCCACTCCAGTCCCGTCCACCGCTGCCATATGCGTTGGCAGCACCAGCTGAAGTGCCGGCTACACCGGCATTCGTCGTCTACAAGATCGGTGGTGACCCTAGTGACTACCAGTTCTTGGCTGAGGCGCCTAAGGAGATCCCTCAAGGATACGCGTGCACGTATGTGCCAGATTGTGGCAACTGGGCACCCTCAAACCAGGCCACAACATCAGGGACTCCGGCGAAAACAGGAGAAACGTCAGCGACAGAGCTGGAGAAGCAGACGTGGCTAACTAAGTACGCCACCCCGACGAAACTCCCGAGCCCAGCTCCTGCAGTTGGCTCAGAGCTGGAAAAGCAAACATTGCTGGCTAAGTACGCCACCCCGGCGAATCTTCAGAGTGCATCTCCTGCAGCCAGCACAGCGGATCAGATCAGTACCATACTGAGAGACCAGTTCGGCATGGTGCCGAAGAGAAGGGCAATCGGCTATTCCAAGCCGTACCCCGACGAGTACGAGATGATCCCGCTGCCACCTAAATATCGGCTCCCTGACTTCTCCAAATTCAGTGGATCAGATGGCTCCAGCTCCATCGAGCACGTCGGCCGATATTTGGCGCAACTAGGACCGGCTTCAGTGTCGGATCAGCTACGCGTGAGGCTCTTTTCGCAGTCCCTCACGGGATCGGCTTTCGGATGGTACACCTCTTTGCCAGCAAACTCCATCCGGTCTTGGAAGCAATTGGAAGAACAGTTCCATATGCAATACCATTCAGAAGCTTCCGAGTCCAGCATTGCCGATCTAGCACAACTACGTCAGAAGCGCGGAGAAACGGTGACAGAGTACATCCAGCGCTTCAGGAATCTTAGGAACCGATGTTATTCGGTTCGTATAACTGAAAAGGAAGCAGTCGAGTTGGCAGTAGCTGGCCTTGCAACACAGCTCAAGGACCTCGCCGCCCCAGCAGATTCTCCCGCGCTGGCGCACAGGGTTCCGAAACTATCAAGATATGAACAGCGCCACCCGGACTGTACCAAGACAAGTTCAAGCGTGCAGTAGTCCTGGTCGATGCAGAGGAAGACGAAGTTCCTGCGGGAGACCAAGAAGTAGCAGTGGCTGAGTGGACTCGGGGGGGAACCCCCGTGTCCTGCAAATGGGTAAAGCCACCAGGGCCGCCCAGGGGATTTGATTTTGACGTGACCAAGACTGAACAAATCTTCGACCTCCTACTCAAGGAGAAACAGTTGACGATTCCTGAAGGTCTCAAGTTCCCCACGGCGCAAGAGCTGAATGGAAAGCCTTATTGCAAATTCCACAACTCGCTCTCCCATGCCACCAACGACTGTAGGGTGTGGCGTCAGCACATCCAAGCGGCGATAGAGAAGGGGCGCCTAATTTTCAACCAGTACGCCATGAAGGTCGACACCCAACCCTTCCCCGCCGTTAACATGGTGGAAGTCACCTACCCTGAGGGTTGCCAGCCAGGTTCCCTGCTTCAGATCAACATGGTAGGACCTGGGAACCACTCTGGCAAAGATGGAGATGAGGGCAGCTGCTCTCATAGCAAGGACACAGAGGAGGCCGCTCCATGCGATCGGCTCCATCATGATGGCAAGCGCTACGTCACAGAGGGAAAAGTGAAGAATATAAGATATCAACGACCTCTCTCTGATCACCTCCTCAACAAATATGTCAATCAGTATGACCAACGCCGACGGTCCAACTATGATGATGAAGGAGATCGTCTGGCTAGAGAAGCCAGAAGACATCGTCGGCATGATCGCGATGAGGAGGAGCACGAGCGCCGTGCCACGGACAGGCCAAGGGAGCAAGATGACAACGCCAGACACTGGGACTGCCCTTTCTTCAGACACTGCTGGGATTCAGGAATGAGCCGATTGCCCACAATCGGCAATTGCCCAGAATGCAACAAGAAGAAGAAGGAGGCAGCCAATGTGTCTGTGTTCGAGCGCTTAGGGCCTCTCCCGCCACAAAGCAAACGCGCTGAGTCGCCTCGTTGGGCAGATCTTGAGGATTCCGAAGACGAGGGACTAGAAGAAGAAGAAGACAGGTACCACCGTCCAAGGTGGTGCCCTGACGGACTCAGCCGTTCACAAAAGCGCAGGGTCCAACGTTTGCGCGGCCTGGAGGAAGCCGAAAGGTTATACCTGCATACGCTAAGGAAGGCACGGCCTGATCTGGCTGCAAAGGTTCAGCGAGCCCTGGATGAAGAGGGTCGTCCACGGAGAATGGAGTGGCGTCCCAAGCAAAAGAAAGCCGATGATGAAACATCGGCTGGCACAAACATGGTGCTCGTCTTGCCGACAGAGCTTAGTGCTCCACGATTATACGATGCACTCAAGGTGGACGACAGCAGGCGCATCAAGTCAGAGGTTGGGTTGGTTTTATCCAGCCTGACCGAGTAGCAAGATTAAACCAATGAGCAAACCGGGCGAGGCTGATCCTTGTGATCGGCCCCAAAAATTTTATGGAGGGACATTACAAAACCTTCATCGAACAAGCAATGTGGGGGCCGATTCCAGTGATCGGCCAAAATTATCCTCTGCACATTTTCTGCTTGTGTTCAGCAGCGATCTACTAGGCAGCGGCCACGTCGGCAGATGAAAGTCATCGTGGATCTTTACGAAGCCGACGTGCAAGTACAGTGCCCTGGCTAAACCATAGAAGCCGATACCTGCAGTCATTTGGCAAATATCGGCTCGGGGGGCATATAGTCAGATGAACATGTGCAGATAAACATGTGCAAACATGCGTACAGTGGAACATTGGGGGCCGATTAAGGAAAATCGGCCAAAATAAAAAAAAAATTCGCAAGAGGCAAAGCCGATGCGCAGCCATCGACTCTAGTACAGTCACACAAGGCCAAGGCCTGCTGGTTATGTGCTCAAGGTGCTCAAGGTTTACATCGATGTCGATGTTCAGTAGAAGAAAAGCTGATCAGCGACCTGTGCATCCTTGCTGGTGTTCTCGTCTCGACTAAGACTCGGGGGGCAGCTGACTTGGTCGCTGCTCTGTTTTGGAAAGCCGATTGGAGTCGCATCGACTGGCCTTGCATTGTTATCTCCTCTGAATCGACTGTCGCTGCAAGAGGAGGAAAGGGACTAGATTCTCAAAATAGCCGATGAGTAGTCATCGGCTAAGGGATTGCGAAAAATTATGGTCAGATGCTAAATCGCAGCCTGAAATTGAGAAGTTCTTGGTCTGCAAGCTAGTCGACATGAGAGTCCGGCTTCATGGGCGTCCGAAAGAAAAGAAATCCGATACCTTGCTATCGGTCTTGTCATGACAGGCGGAAGGAATGAAATTGGAGTAATTGAAGGATGAATCAAAAGAACAATTTCATTAATCCAAAGGAGCGGCTTTACAAGAAAGAGCCGATGGTTCTCAAAAGAGGGATCTGGTGCCTAGTGCACTGCTACTACTAGTCCTATTCTACTAGTTGTCGCTGTCCTCGTCATCACCGCCGTCGATGTCGTCGGCGCTGCTCCCAGGAAGCTCTTCGTCGCTACTGCCCCAGCCTGTGGCCGGAGCCTCTTCCTCCTCGTCATCATCATCGTCCTCGCTGTCCGCCCAGGAGCGGAAGCGCTTGGTTGGCGGGTACCCGGCGGAAGAGGAAGATTCATCTTCCTCCTCCTCTTCTCCTTCTTCCTCGTCATCTTCGTCCTCGCTGTCCGCCCACATACGCGAGCGTTTCTTCGGCGGGAGCTTGGTGGAGGGGGAGGTCTTGGCCTTCGCTACTTCTCCTTCTTTCTTCTCATTATCGGAGGAGAGGGGGTTCACCTCGGAATGAGGCTTGTCCTCGTTCTTCTTCTTCGGCGAGAATTGGGGGAAGAGGTTTGAGAAGGAGGAGGAAGAGGAAGACATGGCTGAGGGAGAAGAGGGTTTTTTGGGTGCCGATGGCTGGAACAGAGGAAGGGGATGAAGAAAGCTAATCGATCGGCACAGTTAAATAATGAGGAGCCTGGTGGAAATTTACTGTCATTACAGTTTCCAAGGAGATGACGCCAGAGCTATCGAATTTTGCAGAGAAGCTGAGAAGACAGGGCGTAATGATAACGGATACTGCAACAACTCTGCTCTGCCACGACATGACCCGACGAAGGAAAGCATAATGATTTTGGAAAAATTATTTCCAAAACCAGGGGGGCATGTGTTATCACCAGATTTTGGACAAATCCAGAGGTGGGCCGTTAGAGAGATGGGCTTGGAAGATTACACGGTGGAAGATCTCTGAAGCGGCCTTGCACGGAGAATTTGGGCTAGTTTGCCCGTGTATCTTTAATTATGGTAGATTGTATCGTAGATTAAAAGTTAGAGTTTGTCTCGTACACGGTGGGGATATTCCCACGTTAGAAAGTCCCCTGGACTATAAATATGTATCTAGGGTTTATGGAATAAACAACAACTCACGTTCAACAACCAAAACAAACCAATCTCGGCGCATCGCCAACTCCTTCGTCTCGAGGGTTTCTACCAGGTAAGCGACATGCTGCCTAGATCGCATCTTGCGATCTAGGCAGCACAAGCTCCACGTTGTTCATGCGTTGCTCGTACTGAAGCGTCTTTGATGGCGAGCAACGTAGTTATCATAGATATGTTAGGGTTAGCATTGTTCTTCGTATAACATGCTTACATAGTGCAACCCTTGCATATCTAGCCGCCCTCACACCTATCTCAGGTGTGGGGGTGGCACCCTGCTTGTTCATCGTTTAGTAGATCTGATCCGTTACGATTGCTCCTTGTTCTGCAAGGATTAGTTTAATATCTGCAATAGTTAGGCCTTACAAAGGGGGGGAGGATCCAGCGGCACATAGGGTGGCGTTCGCAAGTCCTAAACAGGATGTTCCGATGATCAACTTCATGTTGGTTTTTAGGCCTTGTTTAGGATCGGCTTACGATCACCGTGCGTGGCCGCGAGGCCCAACCTGGAGTAGGATGATCCGATTATGCGGTGAAAACCCTAAATCGTCGTAGATCTCATTAGCTTTATCTTGATCAAGCAGGATCACCAAGTATTCGTGCACCCCGTACGAATCATGGGTGGATCGGCTCTTTGAGCCGATTCACAGGATAACCTGAGAGCCGATCGAGGCTCGTATTTAATGTTTACGTGTATGCCATGCAGGAAACTAAGCGAGGCATCCCCATCACCTTCCTGACCAGGTATAGGTCAGGTGGCACGCCCTTGCACTTCGCATCGCCGCGTGTGACCAGAAGAGCATTGCGGGCCGTCGCTCGGAGGGGTCTCAGCCAGCCGCAGCTCTAGGCTCTTCCCGGCTCTACCGTGTTGACAGGCCGCTGCCCGCCGGTGGGTTTTGGCAGTCAACACCTACGCAATGCGTTCATCATCCAACAAGAGTGTAGAGTATGCATTTATCTGTTCTGTTATGTGATCAATGTTGAGAGTGTCCACTAGTGAAAGTCTAATCCCTAGGCCTTGTTCCTAAATACTGCTGCGTTACTACTGCTTGTTTATCGCTTTCACCGTGTTACTACTGCTGCAATACTACCACCATCAACTACACGCCAAAGAAGCTATTTTCTGGCACCGTTGCTACTGCTACTATATATTCATACCACCTGTATTTCACTATCTCTTCGCCGAACTAGTGCACCTATTAGGTGTGTTGGGGACACAAGAGACTTCTTGCTTTGTGGTTGCAGGGTTGCATGAGAGGGATATCTTTGACCTCTTCCTCCCTGAGTTCGATAAACCTTGGGTGATCCACTTAAGGGAAAACTTGCTGCTGTTCTACAAACCTCGCTCTTGGAGGCCCAACACTGTCTACAGGAAAAGGAGGGGGAAGTAGACATCAAGCTATTTTCTGGCGCCGTTGCCGGGGAGGAAAGGTAAAAGGTACTCACACTCCGGACCTCGGCTACTAAGCTATTTTCCGGCGCCGTAAGTACTCAAAGCTATTTCCTTTAGATCCTGCAATTGCAACTTTTTGTTTCTTGTTTACACTAGTAAGGCATAATGGAAAACATCTGTGAGCTTTTTATTCTATTTCCTGAGTCAAGACATGAATGGTTTAATGCGAAAATTAAAAAACCTATGGAATCTTATTTGCATGCTAGTAGCAATGATATTAGTATGAACGCTTTGAACACCATTGGTTCTAATGATATGGAAAATTCTAAGCTTGGGGAAGCTGGCTTTGATGAGCATGATATTTTTAGTCCCCCAAGCATTGAGGAGAAAATTTTCTTTGATGATACTTTGCCTCCTATTTATGATGATTATAATGATATTGGTCTTTTAGTGCCGCCTACTATGGAGAGTAATTTTTATGATGATAATACTATGCCTCCTACACTTGATGAGAATAATAATGATAGCTACTTTGTTGAATTTGCTCCTACTACAATTAATAAGAATAACTATGCTTATGTTGGGGGTAGTAATAATTTTATGCATGAGACTCATGATAAGAATGCTTTATGTGATAGTTATATTGTTGAGTTTGCTCATGACACTACTGAAAGCTATTATGAGAGAGGAAAATATGGTTGCAAAAATTTTCATGTTACTAAAACACCTCTCTATGTGCTGAAATTTTTGAAGCTACACTTGTTTTATCTTCCTATGCTTGTTACTTTGTTCTTCATGAATTCATTTGTGTATAAGATTCCTATGCATAGGAAGCATGTTAGGCTTAAATTTGTTTCATACTTTCCTCTTGATGCTCTCTTTTGCCTCAAATACTATTTCTTGCGAGTGCATCATTAAAACTGCTGAGCCCATCTTAATGGCTATAAAGAAAAGAACTTCTTGGGAGATAACCCATGTGTTATTTTGCTACAGTACTTTGTTTTATATTTGTGTCTTGGAAGTTGTTTACTACTGTAGCAACCTCTCCTTATCTTAGTTTTGTGTTTTGTTGTGCCAAGTAAAGTCTTTGATAGTAAAGTCAATACTAGATTTGGATTACTGCGCAGAAACTGTTTTCTTGCTGTCACGAATCTGGGCCTAATTCTCTGTAGGTAACTCAGAAAATTATGCCCATTTACGTGAGTGATCCTCAGATATGTACGCAACTTTCATTCAATTTGAGCATTTTCATCTGAGCAAGTCTGGTGCCATTTTGAAATTCGTCTTTACGGACTGTTCTGTTTTGACAGATTCTGCCTTTTATTTCGCATTGCTTCTTTCGCTGTGTTGGGTGGATTTCTTTGTTCCATTACCTTCCAGTAGCTTTGGGCAATGTCCAGAAGTGTTAAGAATGATTGTGTCACCTCTGAACATGTGAGTTTTTGATTATGCACTAACCCTCTAATGAGTTTGTTTCGAGTTTGGTGTGAGGGAAGTTTTCAAGGGTCAAGAGAGGAGGATGATATACCATGATCAAGGAGAGTGAAAGCTCTAAGCTTGGGGATGCCCCGGTGGTTCATCCCTGCATATTTCAAGAAGACTCAAGCATATAAGCTTGGGGATGCCCAAGGCATCCCCTTCTTCATCGACAAATTTATCAGGTTCCTCCGTTGAAACTATATTTTTATTCGGTCACATCTTATGTACTTTACTTGGAGCGTCTGTTTGTTTTTGTTTTTGTTTGTGTTTGAATAAATTGGATTACATCATGCTTGTGTGGGAGAGAGACACGCTCCGCTGGTTCGTATGAACACATGTGTTCTTAGCTCATAGTATTCATGGCGAAGTTTCTTCTTCGTTAAATTGTTATATGGTTGGAATTGGAAAATGATACATGTAGTAATTGCTATAAATGTCTGGGGTAATGTGATACTTGGCAATTGTTGTGCTCATGTTTAAGCTCTTGCATCATATACTTTGCACCCATTAATGAAGAAATACATAGAGCATGCTAAAATTTGGTTTGCATAATTGGTCTCTCCAAGGTCTAGATAATTTCTAGTATTGAGTTTGAACAACAAGGAAGACGGTGTAGAGTCTTATAATGTTTTCAATATGTCTTTTATGTGAGTTTTGCTGTACTAGTTCATCCTTGTGTTTGTTTCAAACAACCTTGCTAGCCTAAACCTTGTATCGAGAGGAAATACTTCTCATGCATCCAAAATCCTTGAGCCAACCACTATGCCATTTGTGTCCACCATACCTACCTACTACATGGTATTTTCTGCCATTCCAAGTAAATACTTCGTGTGCTACCTTTAAACAATTCAAAATGCTTCTTAATTTGTGTCAATGTTTTATAGCTCATGAGGAAGTATGTGGTGTTTTATCTTTCGATCTTGTCATTTACTTTTGACAGACTTTCACAATGGGCTAGTGGCTTCATCCGCTTATCCAATAATTTTGCAAAAAGAGCTGGCAATGGGGTTCCCAGCCCCAATTAATTACAACTTGCATTAATAATTCTCTTCACACGTTTTGCTCTGATTCATCAGCAAGCAACTTAATTTTGCAAATAGACACTCCTCCATGGCATGAGATTGATGGTAGGCACCCGAGGATTCGGTTAGCCATGGCTTGTGTAAGCAAAGGTTGGGAGGAGTGTCACCCATAAATAAATAAAAACTAAAGTACATGTGTAAACAAAAGAGAAGAAGGATGATCTACCTTGCTGGTAGAGATAACGTCCTTCATGGGAGCCGCTCTTGAAAGTCTGGTTGATAAGGTAGTTAGAGTACCCATTACCATTCGTTGACAACAACAAACACCTCTCAAAATTTTACTTTTATGCTCTCTATATGATTTTAAAACTTGAAAAGCTCTAGCACATGATTTATCCCTGCTTCCCTCTGCGAAGGGCCTTTCTTTTACTTTATGTTGAGTCAGTTCACCTATATCTCTCCACCTCAAGAAGCAAACACTTGTGTGAACTGTGCATTGATTCCTACATACTTGCATATTGCACTTATTATATTACTCTATGTTGACAATATCCATGAGATATACATGTTACAAGTTGAAAGCAACCGCTAAAACTTCATCTTCCTTTGTGTTGCTTCAATGCCTTTACTTTGAATTATTGCTTTATGAGTTAACTCTTATGCAAGACTTATTGATGCTTGTCTTGAAGTGCTATTCATGAAAAGTCTTTGCTTTATGATTCATTTGTTTACTCATGTCATTACCATTGTTTTGGATCGCTGCATTCGCTACATATGCTTTACAAATAGTATGATCAAGGTTATGATGGCATGTCACTCCAGAAATTATCTGTGTTATCGTTTTACCTGCTCGGGACGAGCAGAACTAAGCTTGGGGATGCTGATACGTCTCCGACGTATCGATAATTTCTTATGTTCCATGCCACATTATTGATGTTATCTACATGTTTTATGCACACTTTATGTCATATTCGTGCATTTTCTGGAACTAACCTATTAACAAGATGCCGAAGTGCCGCCTGTTTTCTGCTGTTTTTGGTTTCAGAAATCCTAGTAACGAAATATTCTCGGAATCGGATGAAATCAACGCCCAGGTTCCTATTTTTCCCGGAACCATCCAGAACACCCGAGAGCCGCCAGAGGGGAGCCCTGGGGGCCCCACACCACACCCTGGCGCGGCCAGAGGGGGGGCCGCGCCGCCCTATGGTGTGGGCCCCCCAGAAGCCCTCCTGCGCCGCCTCTTCGCCTATATAAAGCCCCCGTCGCGAAAACCCTGATGCGTTGGACGAAACCCACAGAAACCTTCCAGAGCCGCCGCCATCGCGAAGCCAAGATCTGGGGGACAGGAGTCTCTGTTCCGGCACGCTGCCGGAGCGGGGAAGTGCCCCCGGAAGGCTTCTCCATCGACACCGCTGCCATCTCCACCGCCATCTTCATCACCGCTGCTGCTCCCATGAGGAGGGAGTAGTTCTCCATCGAGGCTCGGGGCTGTACCGGTAGCTATGTGGTTCATCTCTCCCATGTACCTCAATACAATAATCTCATGAGCTGCTTTACATGATTGAGATTCATATGAGTTTGTATCACAATTTATCTATGTGCTACTCTAGCAATGTTATTAAAGTAGTTTTATTCCTCCTGCACGTGTGTAAAGGTGACAGTGTGTGCACCGTGTTAGTACTTGGTTTATGCTATGATCATGATCTCTTGTAGATTGCGAAGTTAACTATTGCTATGATAATATTGATGTGATCTATGCCTCCTACATATGCATGAAGGTGACAGTGTGCATGCTATGTTAGTACTTGGTTTAGTCTTTTGATCTATCTTACACTATAAGGTTACTAAAATATGAACAAATTGTGGAGCTTGTTAACTCCGGCATTGAGGGTTCGTGTAATCCTACGCAATGCGTTCATCATCCAACAAGAGTGTAGAGTATGCATTTATCTGTTCTGTTATGTGATCAATGTTGAGAGTGTCCACTAGTGAAAGTCTAATCCCTAGGCCTTGTTCCTAAATACTGCTGCGTTACTACTGCTTGTTTACTGTTTCACTGTGTTACTACTGCTGCAATACTACCACCATCAACTACACGCCAGCAAGCTATTTTCTGGCACCGTTGCTACTGCTACTATATATTCATACCACCTGTATTTCACTATCTCTTCGCCGAACTAGTGCACCTATTAGGTGTGTTGGGGACACAAGAGACTTCTTGCTTTGTGGTTGCAGGGTTGCATGAGAGGGATATCTTTGACCTCTTCCTCCCTGAGTTCGATAAACCTTGGGTGATCCACTTAAGGGAAAACTTGCTGCTGTTCTACAAACCTCTGCTCTTGGAGGCCCAACACTGTCTACAGGAAAAGGAGGGGGAAGTAGACATCAGTGGCTCTCGAAGCAATCAAGGTTCAGGAAGACATTTACCAAGAATGCCCCAACTTTCGGAAGAAGATGCAAGGGAGTTAACTTCAAAATTGTCCAATTCGTTTATGACCATGGACACCACAGGCATGCTTAGGCCAAAAACTGTCGTGGGTGCAACTGCCAACCTCGCATCCTACTTGATCAACCATCAGCCGACATCTGATGGGCCTGTGGCGCAAGCTCATCGAGGTGCCCTGGAAAGCCTCGCGATCCTTGGAGATAAACTCACCCCTAGGAAGGAGAAAACTACACATCAGGACAGTGGATCCAGACATCGCTTGAAGGATGCTCGTGATTATATCACGCAAAGCAGAGTCGATAAAGCTCGATGACGACGTGCTGCAAGGGAAGGATATGATAGCGACGATTCTGAGGAAACTCATGAATATGGTGAACTGCGAGGAGCCGATTGCTTAAGTTACAACATTCAAGAGACGATGCCACCGAAGAGATTCAAACCTACCCCCACTGATCCAGCCAAGTATGACGGCCAGCAGGAGCCGAGGTCCTGGATAGACGATTACCTGCAAACGGTGATCTTGCACAAGGGAAATCAAATAGCAGCGATGCAGTGTCTGCAGCTTTTCTTAAAAGATTTGGCACGAGCATGGTTGAGAGGCTTTCCGAAAGGATCTATTAGATCCTGGGAAGACTTGGTTGATGCCTTCATCGGAAACTTTCAAGCAACATACAAAAGACCGGTCGGAATCAAAGAACTACGTCATTGTCAGCAGAAGCCGAAGGAACCAATGCGCATGTACATCAGGCGCTTTACCAAACTCTTAAATGCTGCCGAAGATGTTTCTGTTGATAGAGCAATTGATGCCTTCAGTGACGGCATTCAACAAGAATCATATATCAAAGAACTTGGTCGAAAGAAGCAAAAAACTATCACCAAATTGATGGAGATTGCCAATAGCTGGGCTGATGGAGAAGATCATGTAAGGAAACCGCATCCGCGCAGTGACGACAAAGATGATGATCAGCCGAGACATGATTCAGGTCATCGATGAGACCGCCGCAAGAAGAGGAAAGATCGAGGATACGATTATGCTAACATTGTAGCCCCTGGATATTCCGATCAACGAGATGATCGGTATGATGATAGGCGTGACGATCGTCAAGATAACAATCGCAATAATTCAGGTGGAAATCGCAGCAATTACAGGGAGCGAACTCCAAGGGTCCCAAAATTACCTTATACTGAGTAGTTAAATGCTCCATGTTACCTACATGCGTATATCGATCCTAAGGATGACACTAAGAAGTCAAGTCATCTGCTCAGAGATTGTCAACAGTTCATTGAAATGCAAAAGTTTTATGAGACAGGCAGGGGCAGCCGCAGCAGCCAAATCCGCCACCAACTCCGCCTCAACACCAAGTTCAGCAAGTTCAAACTCACAATTCTAACGAAGCTTTTCCTCCACCACGGGGGACAGATGAGCATGATTCACAAAACTGGTGTTTCCAGAAGAAAGATGAAGAAGCTCATGCAAGAAATTAACCTCACATACAGTACCATGGCGAATATTCCAGAGTATGTCGACTGGTCGTCGCAGAGTATCCTATTTAGCAGAGCCGATCATCCGATGTCTATCCCAAAACCGGGTGATGCTGCTTTGGTAGTCGAAACACAAATATGGGGGTTCAGTATGAGCAAAGTATTCATGGATGGCGGAAGTGGATTAAATCTGATATTCGCCAGCACAGTCAAAAATATGGGCATCGCAACCAAAATGTTAGAGGAATCTGATACATGTTTTCATGACATCGTCCCTACTTTTCCAGCATCTCGGCATGATTTCCTTGAATGTCGTTTTCGGGAAACCCGACAAATTCCGGAAAGAGAGGATCAAATTTGAGGTAGTGAATTGGGAATCACATTACCATGCTATACTCGGGAGACCAGCTTATGCCAAGTTCATGGTTGTGCCACATTATGAATATCTAAATTTCAAAATGCCAGGCCACAATGGGACCAATATCACAGTCCATGGAAGTTTCTCTCGATCAAATTGGAACCGTGAGTTTCAGAAGATCGCTGCTAAGTTTGGAGTGAAGCAGGAAGTTATCGACTTCCCCTCTAAACAATTAGCCGCTCGAGATAAAGATTTTATACTCAAGGAGGATGAAAGTGTTCAGAAGTATCGTCTCAATGACTACGTCACTGATGATGTCATCAAAAGTATCGGCTCCTCATGAAGCATCCGAAGAGGTTTATAATATTCGATTACCCGAGCTGAGTCTACACACGGTTGCAAGCATCTGTGCCTAGACTCGGGGGCTACTCCCATTGGGAGCGCTAGACACGCACCCGATAAAAATTATGGACTCGAAGATTAAGGAAGATCTAGGATCATGCTCGGGGACTTGATTCTGAGTAGAGTAGTGTTGTTTTGCCATTGGCAGTTAACCGGTATCGATTTATCAAGTATAACTGGGCATGTTACTAAAATCCCTTACGTACCATCAGTTGGCATGACTTTACTCAAAGTTATTGAAGACCTGATATAAAAAAGATATCGGATGATTGCGACAGCTTGCAAAAAACATCGATAGCAAAAAACATTCGAGTAGTACAACTTGAGTCTACACACGGTTGGAAGCATCCGTGCCTAGACCCGGGGACTACTCCCGTCGGGAGCGTTGGACGCGCACCCGATAAAGATGAGCTTTTGGATTCAAGAGATCAAAACCTTCCAGCATTTATGGACATTGTCAACACCCGGATTTTTAAGTCCAGATGCCTATTATGCCATTCATCGCAATCCCAGGAATATTGTTGTTGCGAGACATAACAGTCGAATATCATAAGTCATCATTCATTACAAACCATACTTGTCTTACAAATTCAGATCACATGATCCATATTACACAAATAGTTGATCTATTGATCAACGAACACAAAGTTCATAGAGGAAGCGTAAATAGAATGGACTCTCTAGTCCACAGGCCAACGCTTGACGTCGGAAGACTCCTAGTTGTCGTAGGTGTCCTGCTGGTCGTCACCTTGGTAGTTCTGCTCCTCTTCATATTCTGGCCATTTGAATAGCCAGGGACACAGCCGTGAGTATTTAAGTACTCGCAAACTAATGCTAGTGTAAGTGCTATCAATCTAGTAAGGAGGTGCTAAGCTCTAGTTTATCTTGCATAAAGCCAATTTTAGTTCACAAGTATTTGATAAAGACTCTTTCATGTGCTAACTAGCTCAAGTGGGAACATTAGTGTCATTCCCACAACTCAGTTGTGATTCAAAACAAGTCACCATTCAATTCATCAACATTTTCAAGAAGTTTCTGACACAGGTAACAGTATGGCCTTTCCAATCGTCTGTAACCGTGGACACGGCTATTCGAATAGGTTTACACTCTGCAGAGGTTGCACACTTGTGCCACAACATTTGATTTCATCCATCAGGAATAACCCCGAATCATCGTAACACAGTACGCGGATCATCAACCATAACCTTTCACTTACATACCATAGTATAGGTACCTCTCCCCATGAGCTTGCCTCCCAGTGAAGACCAACTGTCAACCTGGGAACTGCACATGGCTTGGGCCGTACATTCACCTCAATTCACATCATTTCACATACAACGGAGGCAGCCTCGGCATAACCCCTATGATGCTTGTTCAGAGGGAACTCATACTAAGATGTATAAACTTCCAGTTAAGCCCTACTCATAATCAGGTATTGTGGGGGTACTCAAAAATTGGAAAGGTATCGCATCCAAACCAATATCAGTTTTAGTCAAAAATCCCCATCTCATTCAGGTCATATTCACCTTCAAAGATCTTTCAATGGAATGACTCATCATTCCAAAGTTTTCAAATTCACTTCAAATCACAAGTTCCCATCTAGAGTAGTCAATTTTAGTTGTTAGGACTAGCACTAAACACGAGGGGTGCTATCTTACTTGGCTATCTTTGAGGCTAACTTTACTACTCTCATAACCTTCTAAACTTAGACCAAAGTTAACTATAAAAGTAACTTCTTCAAAAATTAAGTAAAAACTTGTAATGTAAAAACTTGGGATGGGATCATTGTAAGTAAGGTAAGACTAATGGTGCCTTGCCCCAAAGGGCTTTGCATTTGCAAGAATATTAGCTTGCCTTGGTGGGGGTAGTGATCAAAGTTCTCTTCCTCCTCTTCTTGGTAGAAGCCTTCCTCCTCTTGGTATTCTCCGGTACTAGCGTCTAAAAACGAATACGAGATAAATCACCCAACAAGGTTCAAGAGCTATACTAAGCACACCATGGCTTCACACAAACTATTCTATTATTATGGCACACATAACATATGAGTTGCATTTGGTTTTCTTTCTTGAAGAAAAATAATTTCCTCCCATTACATATGTAAAAGATAGTTTCCATTTAGTTCTTTGAGGAAATAATTTCCTCTCATTGAATCTTCTTAAGATTTAATTTCCTCAAACAATCATGCATGAAATCAAGTTGACCTAAGTCAACCATTCATCATCATCATTTGGGAAAATGATTTAAATGAGGTAGAATAGCTCATACCATTTAACAATACCAATTATGATTTAATATCACCAAGTATTTCAATGTGAGAGTAATTAGACCAGGGTCTTAACTTCATATGAAAGTACTTGGGACAAGATTTAAATGAAGCAAAACACTTCATATGATTTACATAATAGTTTTGGACAATATCATTTGACTAAAATAGCCATATAGTCCTTTATTTAAACTAGGCCATGATCACTCAAAGTAACCATACCATATTTTTGCAGAAGCAATTAGCGTAAGTAAAATGTGAGCTGTGAGAGTTGAAATCAACTTAATATCACTTTTGGTTGATTTTTAATAATTGTTTGAATGTGCAAAAGTCCCTGACTTGTTCTTTTTGTCACATTATTTCTACAAAGAATCTCACAGTGAGATTAGTGTAGTTGTGTAGATATTTTTCTTAGCTTTCCAACAATATAAAATTCATCAAATTTGGTTAAGCCAATCTGAATCTATTGAATTTTGAAAACAGGGTCAGTACTGATTTTGAATTTAACTGGAAATTCACATTTGAACTGAACGGGCCGGCGGGAAAATTAAACGGGACGATATCATTTAAACGGACAGAGTCCAGTCCACCACGCGTCCATGCACGCGTGGGTCGTCTGACGGCGGGCTCCACCCGTCAGTCACTCATAACACAGCGAAACGTTACGGGGCTTGTGAATCGTTGGATTAGAAACAGATCTGACGGCCAGAGTTCATCGTCGTCGCCGACGAGAGGGGGTAACTAGCACGGCGGCGCTAGGGGGTCGGAGAGCTCACTGGGGCTCCAGCGGCGGTGGACAGTATGCGCGGTGAAGGTTTAGTCGACGACGAAGCTCCAGCTACCGGCGGCTCGTCCTGGGGTGGCTCCAATCGGCGGCGAGCTTCCGCGGCGGCGTGCGGCAGTGAGGTAGAAATTGAGCGGCGGCGGTGGCTAATCGAGGCAGTGGAGTAGCTCAGGCGGTCGAGGGAGAAGAGGGGAGAGTGCTGGTGTGCCGAGATCGATGAACGGGGGCTCCTTTTATAGGCGCGGAAGTGGTCGTGGGTGCTGCGGCGAACACGACCACGGCGCGGCTTCTCTGGCGAGCTAAGGGGCTAGGCGAGGGCGGCGCACTGCTCAGTGCATCATGGCGGTCCTCTAGGTGGCGACAGGTAGCTTAGGCGGTGCCTAACTTGGTCAGGGTGCGGCGATGTCTGGCGGCGTCCGAGGCGGGATTTCGTCACCGTCTCTGGCGGCGGCGGGCACGGGTCGTGGTCGCGAGGTTGTCTGGCGGCTTCGTGGTGGCGCGGTGGTGCTCAACCTGCAGAGAGGGGGTCCAGGGGCTGCGCGAGGTGGCCAGGCGGCGCGTGTCCAGTGCGCGTCTGCGGGCATGCACGTGCGACGGCGTCGGCATGGCTTGGCCATCCTGGGCGCGTGCGTTCCGGCGGCTGTCGTGCTCCTCCTCGACCATGGCTTGCTCCAGTAGGTCCAGTAGGGTGCGATGGCAAGCAATGGCACGGTGGCCAGGGTTGGGGAAGGAAGGAGAGAGGGTTTGGGTGGACATGGTGTCCATGGCCGGCATGGCCATGTCCATGCCATGCTAGGCTCCTCCTTAGGGTTCCTATGCTGGTGTGAGAGAGAGGGGACCAGGGGACAAAGTAGAGTTCAAGTGGTGGAGTTAGGGTTGGCCAACACTATTCCAAATAGTGTTTAGGAATTGAGTCTATTTGCAAAATTCAAATTCTTGCCAAATTTGATCTATGCAAAGTGGTTCCAAAATTTGAAATGGGTTGGTTTGGATGAGTTGCAAATGACCAGAGACACACATTGGTGGTGGTGGCATTGCAAAAATAAAAGAAATGCAAATTTTGCAAAGTGTGAGATTGTTGGTTTTGTTAAAAAGTCTCAACTTTGCATGAGCATAGTTTTTGATCCAAGATGAATTTGGTATGGTGGTCTTTACAAAATTTGTTCACCTTGATGTGTACTTGGATGAGGTGCAAAGAATTGGGAAAGTTTGGTTTGAAAAACTTGAAATCCAGGGGCTCAAAGTGGTGACCAGATTGTAAATGGCAGATTTGACCATTATTCCATGTGATCACAATTTGAGTTCAAATTTGGTTTGATTTGAATTTCTTTGATTCCAAAAGTTTTAATAAGTGTTCTGTAACATATTACAACTAATGGTGAAAGTCAAATTGGTCTAGGGTAAAGATTTGCAAAAATGGCATAAGCCATATGTGAGGGTTTTAGGGTTTTTCTTATCTGATTTCTTTTCTTTTTATTTGATTTGATTTGTGATCTTCTCTTGATCAATTTAGGGTTTTAGGGTTTAGCACATAAACACATAAGCACTCATCATTGCATATCACACAAAAATGCACAAGTCCTATGCATAGCACTATATGCAAATAAAAGTTTTTGTTGGCTCTAAATTTTGGATCTTGGAAAATCTTCTTCTTCCTTTATTTGAAATTTGGGATGTTACAAACCCTTCCCCCTTACAGAAGATCTCGTCCCGAGATCTAAAAGAAAATTAGGTACTAAAGAGATCTGGGTACTCCTTCTTCATAAAGTCTTCGCGTTCCCAAGTGGCTTCATCTTCGGTATGGTTGCTCCACTGTATCTTCAGAAACTTGATACTTCGGGTGCGAGTGGTTCTATAAGCTTCTTCCAGTATGCGAATTGGCACTTCGCGGTACGTCAAGTCCTTGTTGATATCCACCGATCTGTGATCGATGTTCTTGAACACTTCGGTCTTCTCCGGCACTTCTAGACACTTCCGGAGTAGTGATATGTGAAACACGTCGTGCACAGCCGACATTTCTTCTGGTAGCTCCAGTTGATAAGATACTTCGTCGGCGACTCAGAACTTTGAAGGGTCCGACATATCGGGGTGCAAGCTTTCCTTTCAGCTGGAATCTCTGCATTCCTTTCAGGGGGATACTTTGAGATAGACAAAATCTCCGATCTCGAAGGTCATCTCTCGGCGTCTCTTGTCGGCGTAGCTCTTCTGCCTTGATTGCGCCGTCTTGAGGTATTCGCGGATCTTGTGCACCTTCTCTTCGGCCTCACGAAGAACATCTGGTCCAAAGACTTGGCTCTCTCCGACTTCTGACCAATTCAGAGGGGTACGACACTTCCTTCCGTACAGGGCTTCAAAGGGGGCCATCTGTAGGCTAGCTTGGTAGCTGTTGTTGTATGAGAATTCTGCGTATGGCAGGCAGTCTTCCCACTTGGATCCATATTCTAGTACACATGCTCTCAACATGTCTTCCAGTATCTGGTTGACTCTCTCCGTCTGTCCATCAGTCTGCGGGTGATATGCGGTGCTGAAATTCAGCCGGGTTCCTAGTCCTTCATGCACTTTCTGCCAGAATCTTGAGGTGAATTGGGATCCTCTATCTGACACAATTGACTTCGGGGTTCCGTGCAGGCCGACTATTCTGGAGATATATAACTCAGCTAACTTTGGGCCTTGGTATGTGGTCTTGACGGGGATGAAATGGGTTACCTTGGTTAATCTATAGACAACTACCCAGATTGAATCATTTCCTTTGCTGGATTTGGGCAAACCTGTGATAAAGTCCATTCCTACCGAGTCCCACTTCCATTCTGGAATCTGCAGTGGTTGCAGCAATCCTGCGGGTCTTTGATGTTCCGCCTTGACTCTCTGACAGATATCACACTTGGCGATGTAGCTTCCGATTTCTCTCTTCATTCCATGCCACCAGAATTGTTCCTTCAAGTCTTGATACATCTTGGTACCTCCGGGATAAATCGAGTAAAGAGTGTCATGGGCTTCCTTCAGGATGACTTGCTTTAGTTCAGAATCTGCTGGCACACATAGGCGTCCTTTGTACCAAAGAATTCCGGCTTCATCCACGGTGAATCCGGGTGCTTTCCCTGCAGCTATCTGGTTCGTGATTCCGTCGATGCTAGCGTTTCCTTTCTGGGCTTCCTTGATCTGGCTAACCAAGGTGGGTTGAAGCTCTATGCTGGCTAGGAATCCTTCACTAACGAGTTCAAGTCTAAACTGTTCAAACTCATGAAACAGGCTGGGTTGCTCGATTGCGATCATGGAGTTCAACTGACACGGCCCTTACAAATACAGGCCGTTTTGAATTTTCGGTCTCGGCCCGAAAAAATATTTTCGGTTTTGGCCCGTTTTCGGTCACTGATCTGCGCCGTTTTTCGCCCCGAACCCGTAAAACGGCGGTTATTTTTCGGTTTTGCCCGTTTACGGCTCTGTTAGGATGTGTTCGGTTTGAGAATCCTGATGCATGGAACGGAATGGTTCCATTCCAATGTCACGGAATGGTTCCGTACCCGTGTTCGGTTCGGAAAAAGGGAGGAACGGAATGGTTCCGTGCCTGTGTTCGGTTCGGGAAAAAACGCGGAACGGAATGGCAAGATTTTGGTTCAGCTCACCTCTTTTGATGCTTATGGTGAACATACCACCCCATGAAACAATGTAGTAATAAAAAAATTGGCAGCACTTTGTTTGTATTTTGAGCAGTTTGCAATAACAAATATATTTGTATAACCATAACACATATATAGGAGCAAATATAGTACACAATTAGATCCAACCGACCATAATAGGCATCGAAATAGTCCAAATTCATACAAGTCCAGTTTAATGCATAGTAGTGATCCAAAAGCAACTACATAGAGTTCATTACAATCCATATTACATATTATGGTCCATGGAATAATAAAGTTCATTGCTGTCCATCAACCCACTTCAAGTGAATATCATCACTTCAAATTATAGAGCACTCCAAAGGTCTTGTGCACATACCTACCCAACCAAACCAACTTGTTTTCAAGTTTAAGCGTCATGAACGCTTTTGCAGTCTTCGGATTGTCAACAAGATGAGCATAGTAGTGAGCAACATGGTCCTCATCAAATCCCTTGAGTGCAGCCAAAGCATCCCACAAGTTATCAGGTACGGCATCATCATCCACACCAAATTTTGCAATTGCATCAGCCATCATTTTGAACCCATCTTTGAGAGTGGTGACTAGTGGATCATCTTCAATGTGCACAACCTTAGCCTTCTTTTTTGGTGGTGCTTTGGCAGAAGACTCACCTACATTTGGTGAAGTTTGCATCTCACTTTCATCTTCAACATCAATAGAGAATGGATCATTCCCTGACTTGGCGTATTTCCCCGAAGCCGTGGTAGACCCAAAAATTGTTTCCATTGCACGATAATGCTCAATTGGGTTATTCAAGAAGGGATATCAGATTTGTTGTTCTACAAAAAAATGAAGAAATGAGTAACATATAATAGTTGCAAAGAGTGAAAGTTGGTAGCAAAATTTTACTATTGAGATATTCAATTCGCTGCCGATCCCGTTCATGCATTGGCCCATAGCTTATACGTGGTCTTCTCTTCCTTTTTATAGCCCGAACTGCTACAACAATTGCAGCGCAAACAGCAAAGACAACAGTTCCCCTAATCATCTTTTTCCGTTTATCCATCATTTTGCCCATCTACAATCCATTTATTTTATCATATATTACACAAATCAAGTTGAACATGTTGCACAAATCATATTGCACATATTTTACAATCAAATTGGACATATATATCAGCACATCATAGCAAAAATTCGACCAAATGCCAGATTACACGGTGCATGTGACGAAACAGGGGAAAGTCCAGGATACATACCTCCAGGAAGCTCCTCCGCCTGGACCCCCTTGCCCGCTGGATCACCTACCGTCGCCGCGCCCGCCTTGACAGCCAGCACGAGGAACAACCGCCGCCGCTCACGCCGGCACCGGGAATAGCTAGCAGCGGCGCGCGCGCGAGGGACAGAGAGAGAGAGAGGACCGATGGCGGAGAGGAGAGGGAGCGGGAGAGGAGCGGCGCGCGGGGCAGAAAGTGCGGCGCGCGGGGCAGAGAGCACGACCGCCGAGAGAGAGCGGCGGCGGGGAGGATTGGAGAGGAGCGGCGCGTTCATGGAGCGAAGAAAGATAGGGTTGGGTCAGGCTCGGGTGAGAGACAGTTTTTTTCTTTTTTTCAGTCCGCGCGGTGACAGATACGAGCCATTCCTCCCGATTCCACCAAATTGGCCGAACGACTTGGTTCCGCATCTACACAGTATATTCCCTTCTGAGAAATGACTTGGTTCCGTTCCTTTCCTCCAACCGAACACAGAGATGGGTGCTGGGTGCAGAACCGTTCCGTTCCATTCCACCAAATGCAGAACCGAACACACCCTTAGACATGGTCTTATAAGAGCATCTCCACTCGTCTCCCCGAGAAGCCCCCACGAGCCGTTTTTTACATCCGGACGGCGAAAAATGGCCCAGTCGCGCCCCCAGGTTCTCGTTTTCGTCCGGAAAACAGCCTAATTTCGTCCGGACTCCCCGGGCCATCCTCGGTTTCCCGGGGATCTCTCGGGGACTCCGGATGGAGCAAAACCAACCGCTCACGCCCACGTGTCTCCTCTTTCGTCCGGACTCCCCGGACTATCCTCTTTTTCCCCAAGAAACGCCGCTTGGGGAGCACACGACTGGAAATATACTGCCCCCATACCAAAAATTGATCCAATCCGGAGCTATTTTCATCCGGAATTCGCCCCGAGGGCCTCCAACGGCTTTTTTTTTTTTTTTTTTTTTTTTTTTTGGAAGGGCCTCCAACGGCTGGGATGCTCTAAAGCTCGCCAACCGCTCCAGCGAACCGAAGCCCAGTGCCGAGCCAGCCCATGTCATGACTTGGCCTACTGGCGTCTCTGTGGCCACGGTCATGACATGCTTGCCCTGAAGATAAAAAAGGGTAAGATAGGAAGCACATCGATTTAGAGGAGGAAACCCTAACCAGGAAATTCACCACATCTGAACCCCGATTCATCGAGCGGCGCGCAGGAGATGGAGCTGATGGAGAAAGGGTTGGCGGGGATGGAGATCTCCATCGGCGGCGAATCAAGTACAAAGACCAGGTCGAGGAATAAGAGCACCAGAAAGCCGCAGCCAGATAGCCTGAAGCACACCATGATCCAGAAGACGGAGGAGCAATCTCGTCGAGATGTGCACCAACCTCTGATCCAGAAGATGGAGGAGCAATTTCGTCGCGATCCACGCCCACCTGAGATCCAGCGGGGGAAGGTAGAGGAGGCGGCGGCTCCTACAAAGACGAGGTCGGTGAAGAGCATCATAGAGACGCCGCTAGATAGACTGAGGCATCTCGACGAGTTGCAGGACAGGATCAATCTGATGGAGGCGGAATATCTTAGCAAGAATGGGATCCAGAGGAGGAACGAGGAGAAGCTTCCTAGAGAGGAGCAGGAGATTGAGGACTACCGTAAACAATGGGAGAGGTGCTATGGCCGCAGCTTCGGTTCCTTTGACGCAGAAAGTAAGAAATTCTTCACTTGATTGCATCTCCTCATGAATGAATCTGCGAAAAACACCCTTCTGGTCGGCTTGCCTATGCCATTTGTGTTTATGCAGGAACATAAGAAAAGCCCTCTTTTTTGTTCTATGTATGCTTTATTAATTGGGAGAGAACTAGATTTATTTTTAAACCCAACCACAAATTAGGAGTAGGATACATCCTTACCATGTTTATGCAGGAACATAAGAAAAGAACCCTCTTTTTTGTTCTATGTATGCTTTGTCAATTGGGCGAGAACTAGATTTATTTTTAAAACCAACCACAAATTAGGAACCCATCGATGGATGCCGTTACTATGTTTTTGCAGGAACAAAAGAAAAGCCCTCTTTTTTGTTCTATGTATGCTTTATCAATTGGACTAGAACTAGATTTATTTTTAAACCCAACCACAAATTAGGAATAGGATACCTCCCAACCCATCAATGGGTGCTGTTACTATTTTTTTGCAGGAACATAAGAAAAGCCCTCTTTTTTGTTCTATGTATGCTTTATCAATTGGGCGAGAACTAGATTTATTTTTAAACCCAACCACAAATTAGGAATAGGATACCTCCCAACCCATCGATGGATGCCGTTACCATGGATGTCAGTATCGTTGTAGCATTGCATGTTTCATTTGGGACTATTTCATAAGAATGACAACAAATCTACTCCATAACAGTATATCAGGGAGTAGGGAAACGTCTGTTTCCTTGCATATTTCACTAGGAACAGGATAACGTAGCATTAGATTAATGACCCTGAATCCGCACTGATATCCTATCTTATTGCACTGGATGAGACTATGTTTCATGGTAACAAGTTCTATCACTTAATTTAATTCACCTTTTCTTTCAATGTTCTCACATTAGCTTCTTCCATGCAGCTTCTCTTGGTCATGTGTACTGTGCAACAGGAACCATCCCACCAGATGCTCTCCCGGAGTGTTCCTTGCAGTTCTTTTCCATCAAAGTCACCGACCTAAGCTATAGCCTCAGCTGGCCACTGCAGGTCCATGGCTTTGTTGCTGCCAGGGACTCGGTAGATCATAAACGCAACTATCTCTTCAGATGCACCAGGGATAGCTGCCAAACCCTCACTAAAAAGGTGAGTCAGTTGCGACTACCTACAGTCTAACTCTTTGTCTATCAATTTGTGTTATCTTTATTTTCTTGCTGCCAGCTACTACTATTAGACCTACATTCTTATTCTTCATGTGTCTATTCCTGTGTCCTGCTTCAGTTTTGTATACTCCTGAAGTTAATTAATTATTTATTATTGTGATGCTTGCATTGCAGGATCCATTCCTGCGCATAACAGGCCCATCTCGAGCGGTTCTGTTAATTGACAAAGTTGTGGTTGAAGTTCAGTTAAAAGTAAAGGGTGACAAAGAGTCAGAAGTTGAAGTATTGGCTTTCAAATGTTTTGAATTCCAGCAAAGTTGTCCGTTGAAAGATGGCATCCCTACACGCATCCCAGGCCAGCGCTGCAAGCTTGAGTGTGCTTTGGCAGTGCTGCCTAAGTCAATTGGGGCCACTGTGGGTTTCCGAATTGTTGATGGGTCATGGCCCGATCAATGCCCAGGGTTGATTGTTTGCAAGACCGACAATGCAAAAGAAGAGGAAGTGGTACTGTTGCTTGATTTTCAAGATGGGAAACTGCCTACCAAGTCTGATGGTGTGGTTGAGCTCTCGAGGCGGCTTGTTTCCGTAGGTTTCCCAGCAGGCAAACTGATCTTTTCTGTTGAGGCCTCTCGTAATAGCTTTTCTGCAAAAGCCACGGTTGACTTTGGGATGGAAACGTTGGGTGCAAGTACTCGCATGTGTGATCTTGTTTTCTGCAAGTTGGAAGTGACTGTTTCTTGGTCTTTGGTTTCTGCCAAGCGGGATTGATGTTTGGAGGCGTCCAATCTTGAGCATGCCTTGCCCGCTGTTTGTCCAACTAAGTAGTTGAACTACATTTATTTATGTGTGTGGTCATGCCATGGTACTGTACGGCTAACCGTTCTACTTGTTTAACAATGTAATTCGCTCAGATGTGGGGTTAGGCTGCTTAGATAATGAGCATATTAGATATTATATGTCTTGTTTGTGGAAGTAATGTTTGTCAGTAATGTTGCTACATTATAGGTGTAGCTTCTGTCAGGAATTTGCAGTTTGATCAGAACATGTCATTTGCTTCTTACATTTCGTTGTGTGTTGTCCTGTAACATACGCTCTGGCAAGAGGTTGGTCAATCGCTCGGTAAAGGCTAGCCACCTAAGCATATTTGCAACTGAAAAAAACAAAGTTGTGCCCGTCAACCCTGCTGTTCCCCTCTATGCTGGCCAGTTCTTCAATCCTCTTCCATGGAAGGACAGCCCAAGTACATGCTGCTGATTGGCACAATCTTGGATTTGAGCGTCATGTTGCAGGAGAGTTTAACCCTGCACACGAGGGATGGATGTAGTACTTGTGCTGCACTGCTCTCGTTTTTCTGCTCAGACTGTTAATGTAAGCTATGTGAGTCAGCGATAATGCAAGAAGCTACATTCGGATGTTGGCAGGCAGAGATGTTGGATTGCCGATCCTTTTCTACTCCCTCCGTTTCAGTTTACCAGTCTTCTTCGTATTCCTAGATTGCCAATTTGACCTATATAATTTAAATCATATAATGCAAAAATTATATCATTAGAAAATAGAACATCTAAACTTTCTAATAATATAATTTTTATAACATATAACTAATGCTAACTTGATCAAATTTACGACCTAGGGGTACGCGTGCGCCTAATAAACTAAGAGAGATGGAGTATTTTATGTTGACTTTGGTGCTACTTCCAATCTATGATCAATATCGTCCTCATGCTCTTCGGGTGGGTGACTTCAAAGCCTTCAATGGTTCCACCTGGCCATTACATACTACAGCTATTGCAAGGTGTTCAAGCTGTCTATGCTATCTTCTCATCTCTGATGTCATGTTGGCCCTCAGATTCAGCAGAGAAGATCCCCTTGTATTGAGCTTGGTGTTGCGGCACTTGGATCTACAACTCAATTCTCAACCTCATATGCATCTGCCAATTTGATTGCCGGTTGAGCCGCTGGCTATACGGTTGGTGAGATGGAAAGAGATCCCTGAAGTACGAGTTTTTGCCGGACCTCCTGGCAGGCTCTAGTTGTATTCATCCACTTACACAGTTTGGTTGTTCATCAGATAGTTTTCTTTGTGTGCGTCTAGTTAGCCATATAGACTATGCTTCTGAGAGTACGAGTCTTTGTATGAGCTGGGTTGTAATTTTGCTAGAATGTTAATGACAGCTCGGTTCCCTTGGGACCTATCATTGACGCTCATCCACAAGTCACTTGTACTTTCACACAACTAAGACCAAGCAACGTATATGTGTGTGTGATAGAGGAGCATATCATCAATGACATGTCCATTCATGTTCACAACACCGTTAGCACAACACAAATTTATCAAGAATAATGCATGTGCAAGGTCAATGTGTAAGAACTCCATATGAACATCTTCTAAATGTGGGAACACAAAAACTCCCAATTGTGAGACGACCGTGGTGTCCATCGCATGTAGAAAGTCATTTTCATTGTTGCTCTCAAGGCATCGGAAAGAGAAATTGTTGAACAACCTTGAAACAACAAGTGGAGAATTTGGCAAAAACACATACGGAAGAGTGTGTTATCACCAGAATTTGACCGGATCAGAGGTGGGCCGCGATTGGAGATGGGTTTGGAGAATATACATAGAAGGAATACATGAATCGGCCGTGTGTATCAAGTTTGGGCTAGTTTGCCCGTGTATCTGTAACATAGTAGGATACGTGTCGGTTAGTTAGAGTTTTACCCGTGCACGGTTAGGTGCACGCCTAAATTAGAAAGTCCCCTGGACTATAAATATGTATCTAGGGTTTATGGAATAAACAACAACCAACGTTCAACCAACCAAATCAATCTCGCGCATCGCCAACTCCTTCATCTCGAGGGTTTCTACCGGTAAGCAACATGCTGCCTAGATCGCATCAGCATAAGCTCCACGTTGTTCATGCGTTGCTCGTACTGAAGCCTTGTTGATGGCGAGCAACGTAGTTATCATAGATGTGTTAGGGTTAGCATAGTTCTTCGCGTAACATGCTATCGTAGTGCAACCCTTGCATATCTAGCCGCCCTCACACCTATCTTAGGTGTGGGGGCGGCACCCCGCTTGATCGTTATTTAGTAGATCTGATCCGTTACGATTGCTCCTTGTTCATCAAGGATTAGTTTAATATCTGCAATAGTTAGGCCTTACAAGGGGCTGGAGGATCCAGCGGCACGTAGGGTGTCGTTCGTTAGTCCTAGACAGGATGTTCCGGGGATCAACCTCGTGTTGGTTTTTAGGCCTTGTCTAGGATCGACTTACGATCACCGTGCGTGGCCGCGAGGCCCAATCCTGAGTAGGATGATCCGATTATGCGGTGAAAACCCTAAATCGTCGTAGATCTCATTAGCTTTATCTTGATCAAGCAGGACCACCATATATTCGTGCACCCCGTACGAATCATGGGTGGATCGGCTCCTTGAGCCGATTCACAGGATAACCTGAGAGCCGATCGAGGCTTGTATTTAATGTTTACGTGTATGCCATGCAGGAAACTAAGCGAGGCATCTCCATCACCTTCCTGACCAGGTATAGGTCAGGTGGCACGCCCTTGCAATCAGCATCGGACGTGTGACCAGAATGCTTTGCGGGCCGTCACTCGGAGGGACCTCGGCCAGCCGCAGCCCTAGGTTGTTCCCGGCTCTACGGTGTTGCCCGTCGCTGCCCGCCGGTGGGTTTCGGACGTCAACACATTCTGGCACGCCCAGTGGGACCTGGGCACCACTCTGGCAAAGATGGAAACGAGGGCAGCTGCTCTCGTAGCAAGGACACAGAGGAAGCCGCTCCACGCGATCGGCTCCGTCATGATGGCAAGCGCTACGTCACAGAGGGAGAAGTGAAGAACATGAGATATCAGCGACCCCTCTCTGATCACCTCCTCAACAAATATGTGAGTCAGTATGACCAACGCCGACGATCCAGCGATGATGATGAAAGAGATCGTCTGGCTAGAGAAGCCAGAAGACATCGTCGGCACGATCACGATGAGGAGGAGCACGAGCGCCGTGCCAAAGAAGAATCAAGGGAGCAAGATGACAACGACAGGCACTGGGACTGCCCCTTCTTCAGACACTGCTGGGATTCAGGAATGAGCCGATTGCCCACAATCGGCAATTGCCCAGAATGCAACCAGAAGAAGAAGGAGGCAGCCAACGTGTCTGTGTTCAGCGCCAGGGCCTCTCCCGCCACAAAGCAAACGCGCTGAGTCCCCTCGGTGGGCAGATCTCGAGGATTCAGAAGACGAGGGACAAGAAGAAGAAGAAGACAGGTACCACCGGCCAAGGTGGTGCCCTGATGGACTCAGCCGTTCCCAAAAGCGCAGGGTTCAGCGATTGCGCGGCCTGGAGGAAGCCGAAAGGTTATACTTGCATACGTTAAGGAAGGCACGACCTGATCTGGCTGCGAAAGTTCAGCGAACCCTGGACGAAGAGGGTCATCCACGGAAAATGGAGTGGCGCCCCAAGCAAAGGAGAGCCGATGATGAAACATCGGCTGGTACAAACATGGTGCTCGTCCTTCCGACGGAGTTTAGTGCTCCACGATTACACGATGCACTCAAGGTGGACGACAGCAAGCGCATCAACATGATAAAGTCAGAGGTTGGGCTGGTTTTATCCTCCAACCTGACCGAGTAGCAAGAACAAACCGATGAGCAAACGGGGCGAGGCTGATCCTTGTGATCGGCCCCAAAAAATTGTGAAGGAGCATTACAGAACCTTCAGTCATTGCTTCAATCGATATGGAGGCCGATTCCAGCAATCGGCCAAAATTATCCTCACCACATGTTCTGCTTGTGTTCGTCCTTGATCCTGTCAGGAGCCGACGTGCGAATTACAGAGCCGATATCTGCCATTCCCTGACAGATTCGGCTCGGGGGGCACCTAGTCAGATAAACATGTGCGACACCGATACATATGCGGAGAAATATTGGGGGCCGATGGAGAAATCGGCCAGTAAAAAAAAAATCGGTACATGCAAATAGAGCCGATGCACGGACATTGACTTCATAATGGTAAAAAAAGCCGATGCACGGCCATCAACCTTAGACAAGTTCAGCTACATCAGTTTACACAAAGAGGCCCTACTTAAGAAAAGCGTTGAGGGCGTGAAGAGCATCGGCACGGATTCGATCCACCTCGGCGATCTCAGCCTCGTCGTCCTCGTCTTTCCCCATCACCAGCTGACTGCTCAGGGCACGAATTTCAGCCAGATCGGTCTTCAGATCGGCTGTGAGGCCTTTTGCTTCCTCTTGAGAGCGAGCAATCAGGGTTTCCTTGTCTTGGATAAGTTGTTTGGTCTCCCTGACCCTCTTTTCAAGGTCCTCCAGTTCCTTGCGCAAGGTCTCGAGTTCGACACTATGGGTAGAAGTATCGGTTTGGGCGTCTAAAGCTGCCTTCTTCTCGTTGAGCCGTTGACATTTGTCTGCAATATCGGCTCTCAACGGGAGTTGGGCGCGGCGAAGAGTGATTCTTTGACGAGCCGACTGCACCCTGGACCTGAAAACCGACAAAGTCACAGCCGGCCAAAGCTTAACCTGCAGCATCACCGGGAGACGGGGCTGGATGTCTTCGAGGATGCCCTTGATTGCCTCGGGGTTTTCGACCAGGGTTTCGACCGAAGAGGAGAGCAAAACCTTGAGACGCTGGAGCGGGCCATGGATCGCGCTGGGGTTTGGCTCTTCACCTGCTTTGGAAGTAGCTGGCTCTATGGAGTCGGGATCGAACGTCAGCAAGCTTGAAGGATCACAACCCTGACAGACGAACAAGAGCAGCATGAGCATACGACAAAGAAAAAGGGTAGGCCTGAGAGAGTGGAGCGTACCTCTCCCAAGAAAGGAAGGGCAGCCGATGTTGTGACAATCGGCTTTGCGGTAGACTGGGCCAGGTTAGCCACTTGGTCAGCCGTGCTCGGCGAGTTGGATAGGCCGAGTGTAGCAGATGGCATCGGTACCTCTTCAACGTCCCCGCTAGAGGTCCCATTAGTCTGCAAAGGAAATGGTGAGGCAATCCAATTAGTAACGGGACGGTGTGGAATATGAGCTGTTGAGGTAATTACATTTGAAACTTCCTGGCTTGGCGAGGAAACTTGTGGGCCTTTGCGAGCCCTTTTGACGCATCGACGCTTCATGCGTGACCCCGTTTTGATCGGAGCTTGAGGGTCAGCAGGCTCGGGAGTCGACCTTTTCCTAGAAGCCGACGCTGGCGAGTCCGTCTGGCTTTGTGTGGTGGATCTCTCTGAATTGCCCGGGGAGGAGTCCCTTGGGCTGGACTGTGCTCCTTCACTGGAGTTCTCTTCAGTGGAAGTCTGAAAGAAGAGGTACAACCATGTTACAAAGATTGGAGAGGCAAATGTGTTTGGTCAAGACACGAGTCAGCTTACATGCAAGCCTGCTTGGACAGTAGCTTTGCGCTTCAGGGTTTTTCTGACAGCTACTTTCCTCACTGCCTTCCTCGCCTGGGTTGAGGCTCGGGGGGCAACTGACCCGGAGGATGCTTTACTTTTGGGAGCCGATTTCGGTGAAATCGGTTGGCTCTGCATTATGACCTTCTTCAAGGGCGGTGAGCTTTGACAGAAGAGAACTACCGGAGCTGGTGGAAGGAACTCGAATGGGGAACCGTCTGCTTGCGTGGGCTCTGGGCCATCCTGTTGCTGCCAAGGAATAAAGTCAAGTTACAGACAATCATTACGAGCCATTGCAGGTAATTTACATGTAATGGTACCTGGTGTGCAGGAACATCATATTCAGCATCAAGTTGCTTCAGCAACGGTCCTAGAGCTCTTCTGAAAGCGTGAGTCTTCCACATCGACCACCAGGTCTCGAAGCCGTCGGTGGTGGTGGTGAAACGGAGGTTATGAGGAATTGGAATGGCCAGAGCGTCGAAGAAGGTATAACACCTTTGGCCAGTAATAATGTCGGGCAACTCAGCCCTGCTTGCTGTCAGGTGGTGGAGAAAGAAGTGTGGGGGCGCTTGCCCGAGGCCAAGCTGCCGGGCTACTACCACCGGTTGGTAAGACTCGTAACCAGGCTTTATTATCCTGTTCGAGGTACTCATGCCAACTGGGAGAAAGCAAGGACGGATCATGATGGAGTACAGGTGCTGGGTGCTGGCGTCATCGGCAAGACTGTCTAATCGGAAGGAAACTGGGTTTTCAAAGATTTCCGATTCACTATAGGGAAAGAACAGGGGGTTGTCCAGGCCTTGGAAGAAAATCTTGAACCACTCTGCTGCTTCCTTGGGGATCAGCCTGCTGCCTGGGAGACTGTACAGAGCTTGGCCATAGCTAGTGCATCGGATTTCCTTCCCATTTGCGTCTGGGAAGGTGCAGGTGGCCAAAGGTGGGAAATTTGGGATTCGATTTTGGAAGTACAATTGAGCCCATAACTGAATAAACCACCAGGGACCTCCTGTTTTGACTGTCCTTTGGGAGAACAGTTTGATAGACATCAGTAGAAGAGATCGATAGACTTCTCCAAGGAGCAGTTTTCCAAGGCCAAGTTGAGTACCTTTGGTGAGTTCATAGGCCAGGGAGAGGTAGTTCTTGGTTGGGGCGAGTGAAGGACCACAGAATATGAAGTGCTCCAACCAGAAGTTCAAGAAAGCTGTGTGCTCTCTTTCTGTCACAGGGCCTTTGGTTTTCATGTAACGCCTGAGGTAGGCACCCCAACTTGTGCACTCTGTTTTGGAGGAAAGGGTGAAAGGGACCTTTGGCAGTTTAAAGGCAGAAGGGCTTGGGGATGAAATGTCTAAGCCTGTGATCATGGCCACGTCCAGCAGAGTTGGTGTCATGGGGCCATGGCCGAACATGAAGCAGTTCAGTGCATCAGACCAAAAGTAGCCGATGGTTTTCAAGATGTTCTCGTTCTTTTCGAGAGGAGACAGTGATAATGATAAGGCATCGGCTATCCCTATCGAGTCCCAGGTAGCATAGTGTGCTTTGGACACTCTATTGTACCATGCCACCCAACCTTCGGGAGGATTAGGCCAGGCTCGCAGGCAGTCGGCCCAGGAAGTCAGATCTAGATTCTGATTCACGAAGGGGATCCTATTGGCCTCGCATGAGATTAGGTGAGCGGGACTCTCGGAAGAACGGGGGCCAAGACACATGGAGTTTGGGAGAGAAGGATGCGGCAGCAGGATGTCTGAAACCTAGAATTGATAATGGAATAGAACATTAATTCAGGTGTTTGCTGTTTACTCCTAACATTGATTCGCATGACGAGGAGGCTGTTGAGGATTACCTTCAGACCGGAGACCATGGCGTTGGCATTGGATGATTCCGCCATTTGGTGCGCTGAGGATTTGGGGCGGCGCGGTTGAGATCTGAGAATCGTGGAGCTGCTTGGGCGGCGATTTGGGGATCTGAGTTTACTTTCTCAGACGGAGGGCGCAGGTTACCGTTTGGAGGAGCAGTTAGATTGGCTCTACTCTTGTTTTATCATGGAGGCTGATGTGATACCATCGGCTCTTTTGGAGAGTGCTTGACTCTGACTATCGGCAAAGTTAAGTGAAGACATTCCTTCATTAAGATGGATTTTTTAGATAGGTGATAAAGTCAAGGAGGCAAGACGCCACGACATGACCCGACGAAGAAAGAGCAGAATGATTTTGGAAATGTTATTTCCAAAACCAGGGGGGCATGTGTTATCACCAGAATTTGACCGGATCAGAGGTGGGCCGCGATTGGAGATGGGTTTGGAGAATATACATAGAAGGAATACATGAATCGGCCTTGTGTATCAAGTTTGGGCTAGTTTGCCCGTGTATCTGTAACATAGTAGGATACGTGTCGGTTAGTTAGAGTTTTACCCGTGCACGGTTAGGTGCACGCCTAAATTAGAAAGTCCCCTGGACTATAAATATGTATCTAGGGTTTATGGAATAAACAACAACCAACGTTCAACCAACCAAATCAATCTCGGCGCATCGCCAACTCCTTCATCTCGAGGGTTTCTACCGGTAAGCAACATGCTGCCTAGATCGCATCTTGCGATCTAGGCAGCATAAGCTCCACGTTGTTCATGCGTTGCTCGTACTGAAGCCTTGTTGATGGCGAGCAACATAGTTATCATAGATGTGTTAGGGTTAGCATAGTTCTTCGCGTAACATGCTATCGTAGTGCAACCCTTGCATATCTAGCCGCCCTCACACCTATCTTAGGTGTGGGGGCGGCACCCCGCTTGATCGTTATTTAGTAGATCTGATCCGTTACGATTGCTCCTTGTTCATCAAGGATTAGTTTAATATCTGCAATAGTTAGGCCTTACAAGGGGCTGGAGGATCCAGCGGCACGTAGGGTGTCGTTCGTTAGTCCTAGACAGGATGTTCCGGGGATCAACCTCGTGTTGGTTTTTAGGCCTTGTCTAGGATCGACTTACGATCACCGTGCGTGGCCGCGAGGCCCAATCCTGAGTAGGATGATCCGATTATGCGGTGAAAACCCTAAATCGTCGTAGATCTCATTAGCTTTATCTTGATCAAGCAGGACCACCATATATTCGTGCACCCCGTACGAATCATGGGTGGATCGGCTCCTTGAGCCGATTCACAGGATAACCTGAGAGCCGATCGAGGCTCGTATTTAATGTTTACGTGTATGCCATGCAGGAAACTAAGCGAGGCATCTCCATCACCTTCCTGACCAGGTATAGGTCAGGTGGCACGCCCTTGCAATCAGCATCGGACGTGTGACCAGAATGCTTTGCGGGCCGTCGCTCGGAGGGACCTCGACCAGCCGCAGCCCTAGGTTGTTCCCGGCTCTACGGTGTTGCCCGTCGCTGCCCGCCGGTGGGTTTCGGACGTCAACAGAGTGTCCAAAATATCATCAACATGTGTGCACACAAACTATTGGAAAGAGAAATTGGTCCTCATATTTGGTGCAACACACAACATATCTTCCAAAAAGTTCACCAAAACAACATTTACACAACCGTGTGTGCCAACAAACTAAAGGAAAGGAAAATTGCTCAACTTGTTTAAGGCAACACCAATGTTAAAAATCACATCATCATGCTTGCAAAAGAACCATAAGAAAGAGAAATTGTTTGGCATGATCAATGCAAAGCATGGGGAAGGTATTAGAGCCGGGTTCGATCTTGAACTCACTTGTATTATGCTTTCAAGAGCTCGTTTGGTCAACTCGTGCTCAATCGAGGTTGACCGTGTCTTCCGTGTACCTACACACACAATAGGCAAAGCAAAGAACGTGTGTGCATGGTATATGAACACATCATCCATCATGATGGTCCATCTCTTTTGCACATCACCATTAGCGTTAAGCAAAGCATCATAGTTGATATGGTGAATATGCGGAGCAAACATGGGAACATGCTCAACATGGATATATGCAAAGTCTCCAAAATTTGAGAGAGCTATGGGGGCAATCTCATTCACAAGCATATTAACATCATTGCAAACCAAGCATTGGAAAGAGCAAGTATTCAATATTTTGGTTGCATTAATGGGAGAGTATTGCAAGCATCTAGCATAAAACATGTTCAACATTTTATCATTGTTGTCGACAAACCTAGGGAAAGAGCAATTGTTCATCAAGGTTGTCACAACACAAGCGTTAGCATCCTCGTTATCGTCATTGCAAGCAACACATGGGAAAGAGAAATTGTTCGACAAGTTGCATGCAATGGGAGATATATTGAAACACTCATAGCATGGCATGATCATATTGTCACAAGCAAGTAATTCCACATGATCAACAATGTTATCAAGCAAAGCATCACATGGAGGAATGAACGAAGCATATGACATAGCAATTGTATCATCATCATCATGCATGAACTCACACATCATCATGTCCACTAGTGGGATCATGGCATCATCAACACCCATATAGGTACCTTTGTAGTCCGACTCATTTGCGGTAGGTGTTGTGGAAGAGGTAGGCTCCATGTGGCCTCCATGTTCATCTTCAATCAAGCATGGTGTGATAGCATCAACTTCATGCACCATGTACATCTTCTCCATGATCGGGAACTCGTCATCCATGGGACCTAATGAGACACAAGGAAACACACTAGAGGTAGAGGGTAAGTTGTTAGAATTCGAAATGGTCCCACATGACCTATCAACTACCACTCTCATCTCACATGGTGTATCACTCATGCTCTCAAAGTGTATGCACTCAAGCTGACATATAGTGGATGCACTCATCTCACACATAGTGGAGTCGCTCATCTCACATATAGTGGAGTCGCTCATCTCACATATAGTGGAGTCTCTCATCTCACATATAGTGGAGCCCCTCATCTCTATGGCAATGACGTCGTCGATGTCCGAGCAACCTAGCAAAGAGGAAGACAACACAAGAGGAGTAGAGGTTAATGTGTTAGAATGTGAAATGGCCTCCATGGACCTATCAACTACCTCTTTCAACTCACTCGGTGTATCACTCATGTCCTCCAAATGGAAGCACTCAAACTCACATATGGGGTGGGAGTCACTCAACTCACTATCACTATCACTCTCACTCAAGTGGGCTAAGTGGCTCTCATTCTCACATGGGATTGTTACCATCTCCTCATTCAAGCATATTGGAGTAGGCTCGATTTTCTCATCTCCATGCGCCTACATTGGTGAAGGGATCATCCCATGCTCACCATTCTCAACTCCATTCGACTCCTTGGTTGAAGGGAGAATCCCATGCTCAACCGTCTTAACTCCATCGCCTCCGATGTTGACACCATTTGATGGCGCTATGGTGTTGTTGAGAGCTAGGCTCGAATCAACGTCACCCTTGACTTGGCCTTCTTGTGCTTCATCTTGAAGTGTGGACTTCATAGTCATCCTCGTGGCCATTTCCTTGCACCATTCTTTGAAGACAACGGTATCTTGAAGTGTCTTGTTGGCGATTTCGGCATCCAATTGGGCGAAGTAGAGCTTGTGGGCTTGTGGTGTGTTGCACTCCCATGTCATGTGCTTGTTGGATGTGCACACATCACAATGGAGATTGGGGCATTCCCAAAGATGACCGTCTTGTTTGCAACGAAAGCATTGGGAGCTACTTGATCTTGGTGGACAACGCATTGTCATGTTGGCATAAACATGGGTAGATCGTCCGTCATCTTGAAGTGTAGACTCCATGGTCGTCATCTTGGGGCTTGAGCTTCTTGTAGGCGCCATTATGGTGGTGGCGGTAGGAGGGGGAAGCACCATGATATGTGGTTCCTCTTTCTTTGCACTTGGCACCATCTTGCTTGTTGGTGTAGCGCCTTCTCTTGCACCATTGGAGATCTTCTCATGTGTAGGTGGTCTTGGAGATTTCATTGTGGTGGTGGCGGTAGGAGAGGGAAGCACCCTAAGATGTGGTTCCTCTTTCTTTGCACTTGGCACTCGGCTCCTGTAGCTTGATGAAGCAACTCAACCATGTTGGTGTAAGGCAAGAACTCCACTATCCTCTTGACGGGAATGTTCAATCCATTCAAGAATCTTGCCATTGTTTGCTCTTCTCGCTCATCCACATTGGCACTCATCATGGTCATGTGCATCTCCTTGTAGTATTCCTCAACGGACTTGTAGCTTTGCTTGAGTTGAGTAAGCTTGTTGAAGAGGTCACGTTTATGGTGGTTGGGCACAAAGCGTTTGTGCATGACTTCTTGCATCTCTTCCCATGTGTCAATGGGTTCTAGATCTTCCTTGTCACGCTTCTTGTTCACTTCTTCCCACCAAACATTGGCATATCCTTCAAACTCAAGTGATGCCATAGCCACTTTCTTTGCTTCGGAGAAGTTGTGTATGCCGAAAATCTTGTCAACCTTGAGTACCCAAGATAAGTATGCATCGGGGTCTTCTTCTCCGTGGAATTTGGGCATGGTGAATTTGAGCTTCCCAAAGATTTCCTCTTCATTGTGGTCATTGCGTCTAGGAGGTGGTCTTTCTTCACTAAGGTCTTGACGTTGTTGAGGTAGATGTTGTGGACCTTGAGCATCTCTATTGTTGTTGCTATGTTGTTGACGAGGAGGTGGTCTTCCATGACCTTCATTTCGATCATCATTGTTGTGGAAGCGTCGAGGCATCACACTTTCTTCACTTGATGCTTGGTGATGACTTGATTCCTCATTTCTTGCCCTTGGAGGTGGTCTTCTAGCATGAGGTCGATCATCATGATGGCGGCGATTATCTTGACCTTGAGGGCGTTGAGGTTGAACAACATTGATGATTTGGCGCTCTTGACGCACTTGCCTCTCTTCTTCTTGATGAAGTCGTTGCCTTCTAGCTTGAGCTTCTTGTACTTGTCGTTGCCGCTCTTGTTCTTCAAGTGCTTGTTGTTCATTGCGGAGACGCTCTTGTTCCCTTGCTCGAACTAGCTATTGATCATGTCGAAGGCGTTCTTGCTCTTGTTGGAATTGAGCATGGAGGTTCTTGATACGTCTCCGACGTATCGATAATTTCTTATGTTCCATGCCACATTATTGATGATATCTACATGTTTTATGCATACTTTATGTCATATTTATGCATTTTCTGGAACTAACCTATTAACGAGATGCCGAAGAGCCAGTTGCTGTTTTCTGCTGTTTTTGGTTTCAGAAATCCTAGTAAGGAAATATTCTCGGAATTGGACGAAATCAACGCCCAGGGGCCTATTTTCACACGAAGCTTCCAGTAGACCGGAGAGCTAACGAAGTGGGGCCACGAGGCGGCCAGATGATAGGGCGGCGCGGCCCAGCCCTTGGCCGCGCCGACCTATCATGTGGGCCCCTCGTGACGCCCCCTGACCTGCCCTTCCGCCTACAAATAGCCTTCGTCGCGAAACCCCCAGTACCGAGAGCCACGATACGGAAAACCTTCCAGAGACGCCGCCGCCGCCAATCCCATCTCGGGGGATTCAGGAGATCGCCTCCGGCACCCTGCCGGAGAGGGGAATCATCTCCCGGAGGACTCTACGCCGCCATGGTCGCCTCCGGAGTGATGTGTGAGTAGTCTACCCCTGGACTATGGGTCCATAGCAGTAACTAGATGGTTGTCTTCTCCTCATTGTGCTTCATTGTCGGATCTTGTGAGCTGCCGAACATGATCAAGATCATCTATCTGTAATGCTATATGTTGTGTTTGTTGGGATCCGATGAATAGAGAATACTATGTTATGTTGATTATCAATTTATGTCTATGTGTTGTTTATGATCTTGCATGCTCTCCGTTATTAGTAGAGGCTCTGGCCAAGTTTTTGCTAGTAACTCCAAGAGGGGGTATTTATGCTCGATAGTGGGTTCATGTCTCCGTGAATCTGGGGGAGTGACAGAAACCTCTAAGGTTATGGATGTACTGTTGCCACTAGGGATAAAACATTGATGCTATGTCCGAGGATGTAGTTATTGATTACATTACGCACCATACTTAATGCAATTGTCTGTTGTTAGCAACTTAATACTGGAAGGGGTTCGGATGATAACCTGAAGGTGGACTTTTTAGGCATAGATGCATGCTGGATAGCGGTCTATGTACTTTGTCGTAATGCCCAATTAAATCTCACAATACTCATCATATCATGTATGTGCATGGTCATGCCCTCTCTATTTGTCAATTGCCCAACTGTAATTTGTTCACCCAACATGCTATTTATCTTATGGGAGAGACACCTCTAGTGAAATGTGGACCCTGGTTCAATTCTTTACATCTGAAATACAATCTACTGCAATTGTTCTACTGTTCTCTGCAAACAATCATTATCCACACTATACATCTAATCCTTTGTTACAACAAGCCGGTGAGATTGACAACCTCACTGTCACGTTGGGGCAAAGTAATTTGGTTGTGTTGTGCAGGTTCCACGTTGGCGCCGGAATCCCTGGTGTTGCGCCGCATTACATTTCATCGCCATCAACCTTCAACGTGCTTCTTGGCTCCTACTGGTTCGATAAACCTTGGTTTCATACTGAGGGAAAACTTGCCGCTGTACGCATCACACCTTCCTCTTGGGGTTCCCAACGGACGCGTGCTGTACGCGTATCAAGCTCTTTTTCTGGCGCCGTTGCCGGGGAGATCAAGACACGCTGCAAGGGGAGTCTCCACAATACAATCTCTTTACTTTGTTTTTGTCTTGCTTTACTTTATTTACTACTTTGTTTGTTGCACTAAATCAAAATACAAAAAAATTAGTTGCTAGTTTTACTTTATTTGTTATCTTGTTTGCTATATCAAAAACACAAAAAAATTAGTTACTTGCATTTACTTTATCTAGTTTGTTTTATTTACTACTGCTAAAATGGGTACTCCTGAAAATACTAAGTTGTGTGACTTCACAGCAACAAATAATAATGATTTCTTATGCACACCTATTGCTCCACCTGCTACTACAGCAGAATTCTTTGAAATTAAACCTGCTTTACTGAATCTTGTTATGCGAGAGCAATTTTCTGGTGTTAGTTCTGATGATGCTGCTGTCCATCTCAATAATTTTGTTGAATTGTGTGAAATGCAAAAGTATAAAGATGTAGATGGTGACATTATAAAATTAAAATTGTTCCCTTTCTCATTAAGAGGAAGAGCTAAAGATTGGTTGCTATCTCTGCCTAAGAATAGTATTGATTCATGGAGTTCTCGGGGCAGAAGCTATTTGCTTGGCTTTACATCCATCCCAGGGTATCATTTCTAATACATCTGTTGGAAAAGCTCGTACACATTGAGTGCATCCTATACATGTATCGTAAATTTTTACGGGGAAACTATGCGTTTTTGGGACCTTCGCGCTCCATGGTTAGAACCTCTAAGGGGCCCCAATGGTTTGGACTTGAATAGGTTGAAAAAAGATATACAACCTTGGCAAGAACGACGTTCAGCAGAATATATGACCCACGCCCCTTTAGGCTCTTTAAATTCTGTGGGTGGCGTAGCTACCGAGATCAATGCAGTTAATTATGTCTCTCCTAGAAGTTGGTTATCAACTTCTCATTTTGTTCTAGGATTCTTCTTTTTTGTGGGCCATTTGTGGCATGCAGGAAGAGCCCGAGCTGCAATTCCCCCTGTAATAGTACAGGCTCCCATAGCAATGACGTATTTTGGTTCAGGCATTTGCTCGTATAACCTCACTAAGGAGGGAGCCATTTTCATTGTTACCGTCCCGGCTGTTAAAATTAGGTCCGCTTGCCTAGGACTTGATCTTGGTATGGAATCACTTACTATTCTTTTTTGTTTTGCATAGAAAAAAGAAGGGGAATATTGATATATATTAGAGGGTATTGATATATATTATGATCTGATGTGCTTTCTTGGTATCCTAAATATAAGATTAATACTTCAAGTTGCTGAGTTGAGAAAGAGATGGTTGAATCAAAAGAATTCCTTTTTTGAAGTTCAATTTTTATCAGAGGACAGACAATATGAATATTATACCTTGTTCCATTAAAATGGATCAGTTATTAAATCTTGGATGGAAATTTCTTTTACCTATTTCCTTGGGCAATCTCTTATTAACAACTTCTTTCCAACTTGTTTCACTATAAAGAAAATAATACAATAACAGTAAGAATATTTTCAACACAAAGGCTTTTTGCAGGAATTGTTGTTGTTTCAGCGCGGTAACGAAGGATGTCTTTCTACCTGCACTTGACCCCGGAAAGTTGTGGTGTTTTCTATCTTAGAGGATGAACCACGCCTTTATGCAAAGGCGATGCCGAAGAACATAAGCGGTTGTTTAAAGCAGTGGCGGCGCATCCGCCTCCAGAGTCTTTCTAGGTTTGTTCAATATCATTTATATGTCATATGTCAAGGGCTAAATATACGGTGCCTAGATTCTGTTCATGGATTAACGAAAATGTGCAAGAGCTCTATTTGCCTCTGCCATTCTATGAGTCGCTTCCTTTTTGCGTATGGAACCCCCACGCGCTTCTGGGCCCTAAGACTCTTGAGGAATCTTTTCCATTTTTTGGTTATGTATGGAAAGATAGAAATAAAATGACTACAATTTTGGGTATTCACTTAATTTTGTTAGGTCTAGGTTCTTTTCTTTTAGTACTTAAGGCTCTTTATTTTGGCGGTGTATATGATACCTGGTAAATGCAAGGATGCTTTTATTGGTAGATATTATCCCCCTGCTAAAATTATATCTTTGAGGAGTAGCATAATGAATTTTAAACAATTGGATAATGAGCATGTTGCACAAGCATGGGAAAGAATGAAATCTCTGGTTAAAAATTGCCCAACCCATGGACTGACTACTTGGATGATCATCCAAACCTTTTATGCAGGACTGAACTTTTCTCCGCGGAACCTATTGGATTCAGCTGCTGGAGGTACATTTATGTCCATCACTCTTGGTGAAGCAACAAAGCTTCTTGATAATACGATGATCAATTACTCTGAATGGCACACGGAAAGAGCTCCACAAGGTAAGAAGGTAAATTCTGTCGAAGAAACCTCTTCCTTGAGTGATAAGATTGATGATATTATGTCTATGCTTGTGAATGATAGGACTAATGTTGATCCTAATAATGTTCCGTTAGCTTCATTGGTTGCCCAAGAAGAACATGTTGATGTAAACTTCATTAAAAATAATAATTTCAACAACAATGCTTACCGGAACAATTCTAGTAACAACTATAGGCCATATCCTTATAATAATGGCAACAGCTATGGTAATTCATATGGGAATTATTATAACAATAATAGGAACACACCCCCTGTACTTGAAGCCCTGCTTAAAGAATTTATTAGTACACAAACTGCTTTTAACAAATCTGTTGAAGAAAAGATTGGGAAAATTGATATACTTGCTTCTAAAGTCGATAGTCTTGCTGCTGATGTTGATCTTTTGAAATCGAAAGTTATGCCTAATGAAAATCATAATAATAAAATTGTTACTACAGCAAATGCCATCCAAGTTAGAATTAATGAGAATATAAGATTGATGGCCGAATTGCGTGCTAGGTGGGAAAGAGAAGAAAATGAAAAAGAAGATAATATAGCTAAAGTTTGGACTATTACCACCACTAGCAATGCTAATGCTCCACATGTTTCTGCACCTCCTACTAATAATGGTAAAAGAATTGGTGTTAGCAATGTTTCCACTTCAAATGCAAAGCGCGAAAAAATGCCTGAAACCGCTAAAACTGCTGAAACTGCCTGTGATAAAACTGCTGAAATTTTTTCCAACATTGGGGATGATGATCCCATTGCTTTAGATTATAATGGTTTTAATTTTGATGATTGCCACATCTATGAAGTTATAAAGTTCTTACAAAAACTTGCTAAAAGTCCTAATGCTAGTGCTATAAATTTGGCTTTCACGCAACATATTACAAATGCCCTCATAAAAGCTAGAGAAGAGAAACTAGAACGCGAAGCTTCTATTCCTAGAAAGCTAGAGGATGGTTGGGAGCCCATCATTAAGATGAAGGTCAATGATTTTGATTGTAATGCTTTATGTGATCTTGGTGCAAGTATTTCTGTTATGCCTAAGAAGATTTATAATATGCTTGACTTGCCACCATTGAAAAATTGTTATTTGGATGTTAATCTTGCTGATCATTCTACAAAGTAACCTTTGGGGAGAGTTGATAATGTTCGCATTACCGTTAACAATAACCTTCTCCCCGTTGATTTTGTTGTCTTGGATATTGAATGCAATGCATCTTGTCCCATTATATTGGGAAGACCTTTTCTTCGAACTGTTGGTGCTATCATTGATATGAAGGAAGGTAATATTAAATATCAATTTCCTCTCAAGAAAGGTATGTAACACTTCCCTAGAAAGAGAATGAAGTTACCTTTTGATTCTATTATTAGAACAAATTATGATGTTGACACTTCATCTCTTAATAATACTTGATACACACTTTCTGCGCCTAGCTGAAAGGCGTTAAAGAAAAGCGCTTATGGGAGACAACCCATGTTTTTACTAAAGTAATTTTGTTTTATATTTGAGTCTTGGAAGTTGTTTACTACTGTAGCAACCTCTCCTTATCTTAGTTTGGTGTTTTGTTGTGCCAAGTAAAGTCGTTGATAGTAAGGTTCATACTAGATTTGGATTACTGCGCAGAAACAGATTTCTTTGCTGTCACGAATCTGGGCAAAATTCTCTGTAGGTGACTCAGAAAATTATGCCAATTTACGTGAGTGATCCTCAGATATGTACGCAACTTTCATTCAATTTGAGAATTTTCATTTGAGCAATTCTGGTGCCTCAATAAAATTCGTCTTTACGAACTGTTCTGTTTTGACAGATTCTGCCTTTTATTTCGCATTGCCTGTTTTGATATGTTCGGTGGATATTTCGATTCCATTGACTTTCAGTAGCTTTGAGCAATGTCCAGAAGTGTTAAGAATGATTATGTCACTGCTGAACATGTATATTTTGATTGTGCACTAACTCTCTAATGAGTTGTTTTGAGTTTGGTGTGGAGGAAGTTTTCAAGGATCAAGAGAGGGAGATGATACAACATGATCTAGGAGAGTGAAAGCTCTAAGCTTGGGGATGCCCTGGTGGTTCACCCCTGCATATATCAAGAAGACTCAAGCGTCTAAGCTTGGGGATGCCCAAGGCATCCCCTTCTTCATCGACAACATTATCAGGTTCCTCCCCTGAAACTATATTTTTATTCCATCACATCTTATGTGCTTTGCTTGGAGCGTCGGTTTGTTTTTGTTTTTGTTTTGTTTGAATAAAATGGATCCTAGCATTCTTTGTGTGGGAGAGAGACACGCTCCGTTGTTGCATATGGACAAGTATGTCCTTAGGCTTTACTCATAGTATTCATGGCGAAGTTTCTTCTTCGTTAAATTGTTATATGGTTGGAATTGGGAAATGATACATGTAGTAATTGATAAAATGTCTTGGATAATGTGATACTTGGCAATTGTTGTGCTCGTGTTTAAGCTCTTGCATCATATGCTTTTCACTTATTAATGAAGAAATACATAGAGCTTGCTAAAATTTGGTTTGCATATTTGGTCTCTCTAAAGTCTAGATAATTTCTAGTATTGAGTTTGAACAACAAGGAAGACGGTGTAGAGTCTTATAATGTTTACAATATGTCTTTTATGTGAGTTTTGCTGCACCGCTTCATCCTTGTGTTTGTTTCAAATAGCCTTGCTAGCCCAAACCTTGTATCGAGAGGGAATACTTCTCATGCATCCAAAATACTTGAGCCAACCACTATGCCATTTGTGTCCACCATACCTACCTACTACATGGTATTTCTCCGCCATTCCAAAGTAAATTGCTTGAGTGCTACCTTTAAAATTTCTATTCCTCTACCTTTGCAATATATAGCTCATGGGACAAATAGCCTAAAAACTATTGTGGTATTGAATATGTACTTATGCACTTTATCTCTTATTAAGTTGCTTGTTGGGCGATAACCATGTTCCTGGGGACGCCATCAACTACTCTTTGTTGAATATCATGTGAGTTGCTATGCATGTCCGTCTTGTCTGAAGTAAGGGAGATTTACCACCTATTTAATGGTTAGAGCATGCATTTTGTTAGAGAAGAACATTGGGCCGCTAACTAAAGCCATGAATCATGGTGGAAGTTTCAGTTTTGGACATATATCCTCAATCTCATATGAGAAAATTAATTGTTGCTACATGCTTATGCATTAAAGAGGAGTCCATTATCTGTTGTCTATGTTGTCCCGGTATGGATGTCTAAGTTGAGAATAATCAAGCGAGAAATCCAATGCGAGCTTTCTCCTTAGACCTTTGTACAGACGGCATAGAGGTACCCCTTTGTGACACTTGGTTAAAACATGTGCATTGCGATAATCCCGGTAATCCAAGCTAATTAGGACAAGGTGCGGGCACTATTAGTATACTATGCATGAGGCTTGCAACTTGTAAGATATAATTTACATGACACATATGCTTTATTACTACCGTTGACAAAATTGTTTCTTGTTTTCAAAACCAAAGCTCTAGCACAAATACAGCAATCAATGCTTCCCTCCACGAAGGGCCAATCTTTTACTTTTATTGTTGAGTCAGTTCACCTATCTCTCTCCACCTCAAGAAGCAAACACTTGTGTGAACTGTGCATTGATTCCTACATACTTGCATATTGCACTTGTTATATTACTTTACATTGACAATATCCATGAGATATACATGTTATAAGTTGAAAGCAACCGCTGAAACTTCATCTTCCTTTGTGTTGCTTCAATACCTTTACTTTGATTTATTGCTTTATGAGTTAACTCTTATGCAAGACTTATTGATGCTTGTCTTGAAGTACTATTCATGAAAAGTCTTTGCTATATGATTCAGTTGTTTACTCATGTCATTACATTGTTTTGATCGCTGCATTCATTACATATGCTTACAATAGTATGATCAAGGTTATGATGGCATGTCACTCCAGAAATTATCTTTGTTATCGTTTACCTGCTTGGGACGAGCAGAAACTAAGCTTGGGGATGCTGATACGTCTCCGACGTATCGATAATTTCTTATGTTTCATGCCACATTATTGATGATATCTACATGTTTTATGCATACTTTATGTCGTATTTATGCATTTTATGGAACTAACCTATTAACGAGATGCCGAAGAGCCAGTTGCTGTTTTCTGCTGTTTTTGGTTTCAGAAATCCTAGTAAGGAAATATTCTCGGAATTGGACGAAATCAACGCCCAGGGGCCTATTTTCACACGAAGCTTCCAGAAGACCGGAGAGCTAACGAAGTGGGGCCACGAGGCGGCCAGATGATAGGGTGGCGCGGCCCAGCCCTTGGCCGCGGCGACTTATCATGTGGGCCCCTCGTGACGCCCCCTGACCTGCCCTTCCGCCTACAAATAGCCTTCGTCGCGAAACCCCCAGTACCGAGAGCCACGATACGGAAAACCTACCTGAGATGCAGCCGCCGCCAATCCCATCTCGGGGGATTCAGGAGATCGCCTCCGGCACCCTGCCGGAGAGGGGAATCATCTCCCGGAGGACTCTACGCCGCCATGGTCGCCTCCGGAGTGATGTGTGAGTAGTCTACCCCTGGACTATGGGTCCATAGCAGTAGCTAGATGGTTGTCTTCTCCTCATTGTGCTTCATTGTCGGATCTTGTGAGCTGCCGAACATGATCAAGATCATCTATCTGTAATGCTATATGTTGTGTTTGTTGGGATCTGATGAATAGAGAATACTATGTTATGTTGATTATCAATTTATGTCTATGTGTTGTTTATGATCTTGCATGCTCTCCGTTATTAGTAGAGGCTCTGGCCAAGTTTTTGCTAGTAACTCCAAGAGGGGGTATTTATGCTCGATAGTGGGTTCATGTCTCCGTGAATCTGGGGGAGTGACAGAAACCTCTAAGGTTATGGATGTACTGTTGCCACTAGGGATAAAACATTGATGCTATGTCCGAGGATGTAGTTATTGATTACATTGCGCACCATACTTAATGCAATTGTCTGTTGTTAGCAACTTAATACTGGAAGGGGTTTGGATGATAACCTGAAGGTGGACTTTTTAGGCATAGATGCATGCTGGATAGCGGTCTATGTACTTTGTCGTAATGCCCAATTAAATCTCACAATACTCATCATATCATGTATGTGCATGGTCATGCCCTCTCTATTTGTCAATTGCCCAACTGTAATTTGTTCACCCAACATGCTATTTATCTTATGGGAGAGACACCTCTAGTGAACTGTGGACCCCGGTTCAATTCTTTACATCTGAAATACAATCTACTGCAATTGTTCTACTGTTCTCTGCAAACAATCATCATCCACACTATACATCTAATCCTTTGTTACAGCAAACCGGTGAGATTGACAACCTCACTGTCACGTTGGGGCAAAGTAATTTGGTTGTGTTGTGCAGGTTCCACGTTGGCGCCGGAATCCCTGGTGTTGCGCCGCACTACATTTCATCGCCATCAACCTTCAACGTGCTTCTTGGCTCCTACTGGTTCGATAGACCTTGGTTTCATACTGAGGGAAAACTTTCCGATGTACGCATCACACCTTCCTCTTGGGGTTCCCAGCGGACGCGTGCTGTACGCGTATCAGTTCTCTTGGTGAAGGCGCTCTTCTTCAAGGCGTTGACGTTCTTGGACAAGTCGAAGTCGAGCTTGCTCCGCTTCTTGAGCTTGTTGGTGAAGCACTTGAACATCCACATTATGGTGGTGTGGGTCTTCATTGGAATCATGGTGAGACGGTGTAGGAGCTCGTGACCTTGAGCTATGAGAGCGCGAAGACCTTGAGTGGTGTCTTCTATCTTCTTGACGGTTGAGTGTATGAAGGATATTGTCCAACGCCGTCTTCATTTCCCTTGTCTCTTGACCTTGTATGGCAAGTGTTGCCTTCAACTCATTGCCTTTAGTTTCAATCTTTTCATTGAGGTCTTAAACTTGATTGTTGAGGTCAATCCATTGCACTTGAGCTCTTTCTTCATAGCGGACATTGGTATCCTTGAGCATGGCTTCAAATTGATTGAGCTTGGCGTGGACGGCTTGAGTAGCTATCCAATGTTGGTGCCGCGTCATCGGTAGTTGGTTCCCTTCTCCACTAGACATGGTTACAACTAAAACAAGAACTATGTGGTGGGTGGTTAGGAGAGACTACCAAAAGTGTCAAAACTTGCAAACCAAAATCGAAAAGGTGTTTCAAGGCGGAGGGCAACCGATATGTATGCACACACACAAAAATAAAAACTCTATATGGTGTTAGGTATGAATGTGGAAAGCCAAATGGAAGAACCAAACGAAAAGTCTATTGTCAAGAGTGGGTAAGATCCAAAAGTCACAAGTCAAAGGTGGTGATCACAAAAAGTCATACACAAGGAGGAACACACGCGTGGGACAAAATGGGGTTGGCGCGACTTGGAAAATGAGCAAGAACAAAATGGTCCTAACGAAGACTACTAGCTCGGTGTCACGCCAACGCAAGAGAGACCGTGGCTTGGTTGCAAAATTGAGAAGCAACAAGATTTGCGCAAGACGCCTCTCTTCTCTTTTCTCTATTTTGCTTAAAAGCTTTGGACTCTTTTGTGTATAGGTGTCACTCACACACTCTTTTTTTTCTTTTTCTTTTTGTATTTTTCTTTCTTTTTTTCACTATGCAAGGATACTACTATCTATGTAAGTATGTCACACTTCTTTTGCTTACCTTTTCACACGAGCTTGCTGATGGCGTGTATTTCACACGTTCGTTGGGCAACCCCAAGAGGAAGGTATGATGCGCACAGCAGCAAGTTTTCCCTCAGAAAGAAACCAAGGTTTATCGAACCAGGAGGAGCCAAGAAGCACGTTGAAGGTTGATGGCGGCGGGATGTAGTGCGGCGCAACACCAGGGATTCCGGCGCCAACGTGGAACCTGCACAACACAACCAAAGTACTTTGCCCCAACGAAACAGTGAGGTTGTCAATCTCACCGGCTTGCTGTAACAAAGAGTTAACCGTATTGTGTGGAAGATGATTGTTTGCAGAAAACAGTAGAACAAGTATTGCAGTAGATTGTATTTCAGTAAAGAGAATTGGACCGGGGTCCACAGTTCACTAGAGGTGTCTCTCCCATAAGACGAACAGCATGTTGGGTGAACAAATTACAGTTGGGCAATTGACAAATAAAGAGAGCATGACCATGCACATACATATCATGATGAGTATAGTGAGATTTAATTGGGCATTACGACAAAGTACATAGACCGTCATCCAACTGCATCTATGCCTAAAAAGTCCACCTTCAGGTTATCATCCGAACCCCCTCCAGTATTAAGTTGCTAACAACAGACAATTGCATTAAGTATGGCGCGTAATGTAACTAGTGACTACATCCTTGAACATAGCACTAATGTTTTATCCCTAGTGGCAACAGCACAACACAACCTTAGAACTTTCTCACATCGTCCTGTGTCAATGCGAGGCATGAACCCACTATCGAGCATAAGTACTCCCTCTTGGAGTTACAAGCATCTACTTGGCCAGAGCATCTACTAGTAACGGAGAGCATGCAAGATCATAAACAACACATAGCATAACTTTGATAATCAACATAACAAGTATTCTCTATTCATCGGATCCCAACAAACGCAACATATAGAATTACAGATAGACGATCTTGATCATGTTAGGCAGCTCACAAGATCCGACAATGATAGCACAATGGGGAGAAGACAACCATCTAGCTACTGCTATGGACCCATAGTCCAGGGGTAGACTACTCACACATCACACCGGAGGCGACCATGGCGGCGTAGAGTCCTCCGGGAGATGATTCACCTCTCCGGCAGGGTGCCGGAGGCGATCTCCTGGATCCCCCGAGATGGGATCGGCGGCGGCGGCGTCTCTGGAAGGTTTTCCGTATCGTGGCTCTCTGTACTGGGGGTTTCGTCACGGAGACTTTTTATAGGCGGAAGGGCAAGTCAAGAGGCGGCACGGGGGCCCCACACCACAGGGCCGCGCGGCCAAGGGGGGGCCGCGCCGCCCTAGGGTGTGGCCCCTCCGTGGCCCCTCTTCGTCTCTCCTTCGGACTTCTGGAAGCTTCGTGGAAAAATAGGCCCCTGGGCTTTGATTTCGTCCAATTCCGAGAATATTTCCTTACTAGGATTTCTGAAACCAAAAACAGCAGAAAACAGCAACTGGCACTTCGGCATCTTGTTAATAGGTTAGTTCCAGAAAATGCACGAATATGACATAAAGCGTGCATAAAACATGTAGATAACATCAATAATGTGGCATGGAACATAAGAAATTATCGATACGTCGGAGACGTATCACTTGCTTCGTAGCTTTTGCTCAACACACGCACACCCTCACGGTCAGGATGCTTGCGCAATGCTTCGCAACACTAGAAAGCCACTCTCGATAGGAAAGGTACGCAAAAGAGGCTAGGGCTACAAGTTAGGAGAAAGTTATACCACTTGATGATGGTGGCCGACGATCTTGAACTTGCTATGGTGGTGGTGTCAAATGAACCGCTTGGATCCTCGGGGTGTCGTCGTCGTTGTCGATGTTGCGCAAGCTTTGTGGTAGCTGAAATGGCACTCAAACCGAAGTCCAAACACAAGGGGGTTAGTGCCAAAACGAAAAACAAAGGTAGCTGTCAAAATTTCGGCCAGCTGGAACTTCCGGTCCTGAGGGGCGGAACTTCCGATCCCGGGCGGAACTTCCGATTCTGCGGGGCGGAACTTCCGGTCGCAATCAGATCTGCGGGCTGTTCGTCGATTTGGGCGGAAATCCGGTCCGAAATCCTTCGAATTCGAGGAAAATTTGGCACTAAAAGCTGTGGGAAGGTGGGGGAATTGCAGATCAACACCAAAGACAAGTTTCTATTGGAGCAAAACCACAAACAACTCGACAAATCGCGAGATCGATCCAAGGCCAATTTGGGGCTATTTTTTGGGAAAAAAAATTTGGAGATTTTTTTGGGCGAAATTGGTGGTTGTGGGGGTCAAATCCGTGGCAACCAAAGAGCTGCTGATACCATATGATATGGGCTAAGCCCAAGGATGTGCCCGATTTTCACGGATTTGGGTGGAAATCGTGGGGGAGGTGGATGAACATGATGAACACGAAGAACGTGAGGGGAATCGCGGGGATACAACACACACACGCACACAAATCGGTTTTCCCTCGTTGGCCCGAACCACCAACTCGATAGAGGTTGCAGGAAAAGACCTTCCGGTAGAAGTCCCGCAAAGAGATCGACAAATCGAAGCTCGAGAGATCTAGAAGGGTGAAAAGACCGGAAGGTTGATAGAAGTGCAAGCAAAAGACCAAATAGGTAGAAGTGCAAGCAAAAGATCAAACAAATGGTAGAAGTCACCAAAGAGATCTTCACGAGTCGATAAGGAGCCCGGGTGGGTACAAGATCAAAGATCTAGGTAGGGTTCCCACAAGGGTGAGCTAAACTCAGGTTTAATTTCACATCAAGTCTAATCTCAGATCTGAGCCAACTAGGCTATTTATAGTAGGTGGGGCGAAGGGATAAGTTACAAGCTGAATCTGCCAGTTTTGGTGCTGAAACGCGTATGGGCAGAAGTTCCGGTCCTGACGGGCGGAAGTTCCGGTCGGGCGGAAGTTCCGGTCGTCCTGGGCGGAAGTTCCGGCTGGATTCCTTTTAGACAGCATCTTCGAAGCATCTGGGCGGAAGTTCCGGTCGGGCCGGAAGTTCCGGCCAACTTCCGGCCTAGTTCCGGAAATGGCCGATTTCCTTGCAGTAACATCCAGGGGCGTTTTGGCGCGTTTCCGGAACAAGGGCGGAACTTGGGCGGAAGTTCCGGTGGGGCGGAAGTTCCGGCCATCCGGGGCGGAAGTTCTGGCCATCAGGGGCGGAAGTTCCGGCCTGGAGCGTCCAGCTCCTCTTTCTCCTTCTCTTCCATGCTTCCGTGACATCGTCCTTGCGTCCTTGGGTCTCCATGGCATCCCCTCTTCTCCCCGTACTTGTCGTCGAGTTCCTATCATCAAGATATGACGGGGTATGAAGTAGTATATCGTTCCACATAGGAGATTCGAGGCACGCGTTGACATAGGCATCCCAAATGGGCCTGCCGAAGATAGTACCCGGGGTTTACTGAAGGCCCACTACCCGAAGAATAAGAAGATTCGGAAGCCCAAGATATTATTAAGGAAAGCTAGAGTTGTAATAGAAAGTCTTATTTGTAATCTTGCAGGATGAGTTAGAAACTTTCCCGGACTCTGTAACTTGTACGACACGAATCCCTCGGCTCCGCCTCATATATAAGGGGGAGTCGAGGGACGCAGAAATCATCGAATCATTGTCTACAAACCCTAGTTTTCATAATCGTCGAGTACTTTTCGGCTGAAACCTTCGAGATCTACTTGCCCTCTACTTCCAACTAAACCCTAGCCTACAATCCATAGGCATTGACAAGTTGATACCTTGTTAATTGGCGCCGTCTGTGGGAACTAGAGGCGTAAGGATCTGATCTCGATGGCACGTTCAAGATCTTCGACATCATCAACTGCAAGCAACGCAATGGATCGAGGTAAACAGATCGCTGCTGGTCCTGTCGATTTTGTTCCTCACCCACCCTCCCGTTTGGATGCATATGCGTATCTGGCGGAGCCTATGGAGATGACGTTCGGAAGGTTTCGCTTTCGCGTCGAGAAGGAAGGATCGTATCGTGTCGAAATTCCGATTTCCTCGGGATCGTCGGCGGTCGATTCCAATTTTTCAAGCTACACACCGTCAACCGAATCAGGAGAAGAAGAAACTTCGTCGTCACGCTACATCAGCATCAGGGCAAGAGAGAAACTCGCCAAAATCTTCAGCGACATGTCGTTTGAGTCATCTGCAGACTCATATATAAGCGATGGCTCAAGCAGTGTCGACAGTTACGACTTCATCGACAAATCTACTACAGTGGGCAAGGTCTTCACCAATCTCAACGATGGTGTCACCAAACCCAACATAGATCTGAATACAAAATATCATCAGATTTATGCCATTGGAGAGCCAAGCAATGATCAAGAGGAAACATCTGAGGCTTTCGACGATCTGGGAAATCCATACGTCGATCCCTCCGATCTGCGACGAGGCTTGGGCAATAAATACGTCGGGCCACAGCCGCGACACAGAGTTCAACTCCCGCAAGCAGCATGGGATAGAGCCGCGAGAGCTATGGACGGCTCAGAACCAATGGCTACCACAGCCACGCCAGAGGAATTACAAGCATATCAATATAGGCTCGCACGAGCGGCAAGAGAATTGGAAAAACAGACAGCTGAGTTAAACAGAAGAAAGGAGGCAGCTTCTGCATCCAGCAGGAGAAGAGCAGAGCTGAGTCGACAATCTAGAACTTCGGGTGATAGCCACAGGGAGGCTCGGAACAGAGCGAGATCAAGGTTACAACACATACCCGAAGCAGAAAGAGAGCACCTTGTCCAAAACCTCGACATGTCCTTTATGTCAATAGACACAAGAGGAAACATCATCCCTAAGACACCAGAGGCTGGGTATATGGCGACACATGCCTTTATCCTCGCATCTAAACCACCTCCAGGAGATCCAAGGGAAACATTGTACAACATGGCGATAGCAGGAGTTGGAGCCATGGGGACGGCGTTTGTATCAACACCTCCCGAAGGAACAGCAAGGCAAAATAGTCCACGACCTGCGGCAGCAGCAGCTCCTGAAGGACCAAGTGGAGCAAGAGATACGGCAGCACAAGCAAGGGTCGACAGAGCAAGACAAAGCAGAAGAGAACATCGGCAGTCCCCAGAGTTAAACGACGAGGATATGTGCGGTTTGCCGTGTTTCACGAGGAGAGTGCGGAAAACTCGAGTACCTTCGGGATTCAAGTTGCCCGATAATTTCAAAAAATTCGACGGCCTTCAAGATCCAGAAGATTGGCTAGTTGATTATCTCGAGACGGTGAAACTCACAGGTGGAACCAGAGCAACAGCTATGCAAAGCATCCAGGTGCATTTGAGTGGAGCCGCACGGTCTTGGATAAAGAAACTCCCTCCAGGATCTATCGACAGTTGGGAAAGCTTCGAGGACGTGTTCGTCAAGAACTTCAGGTCCACGTGCAAAAAACCTGCGTCGTTAGAGGAGTTGAGAGCATGTCGACAAAAGCCAGACGAGCCAATGAGAAAATATATCCAAAGGTGGAACATCATCAAAAACTCGGCAGAAAATATATCTGACGAGAGAGCGATAGATGCGTTTGTCGCAGGAATCAGGCGTGGAGATTTTGTCGAGGACTTGGGAAGGACCAACCCAAAGACAGTATCCGCGTTAATGGAAATAGCAAACAGATGGGCAGATGGAGAAGATGTCGTCCACAACAAACGGCACAGGTCGCCAGAGGAGGACCGTGGTCGAAACTATCAACCGAGGCGACGATTTCCTCGGCAATACCCGAACTATGATGCTCCAGGACAAATTTCGGCAGGTTTTCGGGCAAACACAGGAGGAAACAACAGAGATGATTATTAGAGAAGCAATGAGCAGCGAGGCGATAATAGAGACGATTCTCGAAACAACAGACAAAATAGCGGGCCTAGGTTCCCGAGGCCTTTCGTGTCTCCTGAAGAGATGATGAATGGGCCGTGTCAGATGCACTTTTTCCTCGACAGCAACGGAAAAAGACAGTCAGGACATCTGCAGAAAGATTGTCGCAATTTCCAGGCAATGTTAAGGTGGGCAGAGCACGCTAACGCTCGGGCAGCACAGAGAAATCCTCGAGAACCCAGGAGCGAGATTCACTTGCCACCTCCCCCCGCGATTACAGAAGACAATCGACATCAGCTCAGAATAGCGGCAGCACCTCCACCACCACCTTACGTTGATCCTAACTCCAACGGAGCGGTGTCGATGATTCAGAAGGGAAGGCCATCCAATAGAGCTCAGAAAGTAATCTCACGACAGGTGTTCATGGCAGAAAAAATGCCTCCACCAACAGTCGAGTATCTTAATTGGTCAGGGCAAGATATTGGCTTCACCATAGCAGATCATCCGCAGCAAGTTCCTCGACCAGGGCAGTCAGCACTTATCTTACCAGCAGTTATTGCGGGATTTGATGTCTCTCGAGTGTTCATAGACGGCGGCAGCAGCTTAAACCTTATGTATGCAGATACATTGAGGAAGATGAACATATCCCTAGCAAACTTGAAGCCAACAGACACGAGGTTCCATGGTATCACACCGGAGAAACCAAGTTATCCATTGGGGAAGATCAATCTCGACGTTCAGTTTGGAACCCGAGAGAATTATAGAATCGAGAAGCTGGAATTTGAAGTTGTGGATTTTCCGTCGCAGTACCATGCTCTGTTGGGACGACCAGCATATGCTAGATTTATGGCGGTGCCACACTATACATACCTGTTGTGGAGGATGCCTGGACCGAAGGGACCAATCACAGTCAAAGGAAGCTTCGCCTTAGCCGATAAGTGCGATAAGGATTTTCATCGGATATCAGAAACTTTCGGGATGCAAGCTGAGTATTTGGCATCAAGAAGTATGACTGACCATGACGTGCTGCCAGACGTTGGAAGGCCAAATAAAGAATCAACTTTCAATACCGAGAAAAATTCTAAGGAGGTCCAGATTCACCCGACAGACCCGAAAAAGACGACGTCCATTGCAAAAAATATGGATCTCGCATAGGAAAGCGCGCTCGTCAAGTTCCTCCGTGAGCACTGGAAAATCTTCGCATGGTGTCCAGCTGACATGCCAGGAGTACCCAGGGAACTTGCCGAGCACCACCTCAACTTGGATCCTCTCGCGAGACCAATCAAACAACCCTTGCGGCGTTTTTCGGAACCAAACCGCAAAGCTATGCTATTAGAAATAGATCGACTTAAGGATGCTGGTTTTATCAAAGAGATATCTACAGAAGCCACATGGGTAGCTAACCCAGTGATGGTGCCAAAGAAACACACGACAGTCCTTCGCATGTGCGTCGACTTTACGTGTCTCAATAAACATTGTCCTAAGGATCACTTTCCCCTCCCAAGGATCGATCAAATCATCGACTCCACGGCAGGATGTGAACGTCTTTCCTTCTTGGATGCATACTCTGGTTATAACCAGATCAGACTAAAAGAAGACGATGAGGCCAAAACAGCGTTCATAACACCTTACGGCGTGTTTTGCTACAGAACAATGCCCTTTGGTCTAAAAAACGCGGGAGCAACATATCAGAGGATGATGCAGAAGTGTTTGGCGACACAGATTGGGAAAAACGTGCAAGTATACATTGACGATGTCGTCATAACGTCAAAAAAGGGGGCAACGCTGATCGAGGATCTCAAGGAAACCTTTGACAACCTCGACAAATTCTGCCTCAAGCTGAACCCGACGAAGTGTTCTTTTGGCGTTCCAGCAGGAGAACTTCTGGGGTTTCTAGTTTCAGCAAGAGGAATGGAAGCAAATCCCGACAAAATACAAGCTATCGTAACAATGAGGAAGCCAACAAAGTTGAAAGAAATACAACAGCTAACTGGGCGAGTCGCAGCTTTGAGCAGATTCGTCGCCAGGCTGGGAGAAAAAGCGTTACCATTTTACGCTCTGATAAAGCAAGGAGAGAAATTCCAGTGGAACGAAGAGGCCGACAGAGCTTTCGAGGATTTGAAGCGCACAATCTCGACACCATCAATCTTGGTGGCGCCGAAGGAAAAGGAACCTCTCCTGCTGTATATTGCAGCCACGCCCCAAGTGGTTAGCACGGTGCTAGTTGTTGAAAGAGAAGAAGAAGGAAAACTCCATGGAGTGCAAAGGCCAGTTTATTTCATCAGTGAAGTTTTATCGCCTTCCAAACAGCGGTACCCACAGTACCAGAAACTAGCATATGGAGTAATTGCAACGGCAAGGAAGTTGCGCCACTATTTTTCGGCACACCCGATAATAGTAGTCAACGAAGCACCTCTTTCAAATATACTAAACAATCCAGAAGCTACAGGGCGTGTCTCCCTTTGGGGAATAGAACTTTCCCCTCGGGACATCACGTATGAAAAAAGAAAGGCAATCAAGTCGCAAGTTCTGCCAGATTTCATTGCAGAGTGGATGGAGCTACAAAACACGGGACCCCCAGATTTGTCGAGAACTTGGACCATGAACTTCGATGGGTCCAAGAGAGCAGAAGGAGCTGGCGCAGGAGTAGTACTTATATCACCTGAAGGCGACAAATTGAAATACGTCCTTCGGATGACGTTCCCTAACGCATCCAACAATGAAGCAGAATATGAAGCCCTCATACACGGGATGAGGATGGCGAAAGCTTGCGGTGCAACTCGACTAAAAATCTTTGGCGACTCACAATTGGTGGCTCAGCAAGTTATGAACCAATGTGACGCAGTCAATGATAGCATGATGGCATACAAGGAGGTGTACAATGAGCTTGAGAAGCTGTTTGATGGGTGTGAGGTAAATCACATCAGCAGATTGAGCAATGATGAAGCCGACGTTCTCGCAAACATCGGATCACAGTGCCTCCCAATCCCGCCAGGAGTATTTTGGGAAGAAATAGCGGAGAGATCCACGAAGCCGAAAGGGGTGCAGAAAAAAGCAAAGGAAGGAAAAACTTCGGCGCCCCTCAAAGAAACCACGGAGGATGAAGAGGACCAAGAACTTGTGATGATGGTAGAAGTTCCTTGGATGCAAGCATATATATCATATATCCTCAGGAAAGAAATACCCGACGATCCAGTTGAGGCCAGGCGAATTATTCGACGATCCAAAGCTTTCACAGTGATCAAGGGGGAGTTATACAAGCGAAGTATTTCAGGCGTTCTGCAAAGGTGTGTCACACCAGAGGAAGGAAGAATAATTCTGAAGGATGTACATGAAGGAATATGTGGCCACCATGCAAGTAGTCGAGCTATTGCAGCCAAAGTTTTTCGGGCAGGATTCTATTGGTTGACAGCAATCGAGGATGCCAAGGAAATAGTAAGAACTTGCGACGCGTGTCAAAGATTCGCCGCCAAACCTCACTCTCCAGCGGCGGAATTAACACCAATACCATTGTCATGGCCCTTTGCCCAATGGGGACTTGATATGGTGGGCAAGTTGCACAAAGCTTCGCCAGGAGGATATGAGTACTTGCTGGTCGCTGTCGACAAATTCACTAAGTGGGTAGAAGCAAAGCCAATAAATTCACCAGATGCAGCGTCGGCAATAAAGTTTGTGAAAGGCCTCGTTTTTCGGTTTGGGGTGCCTCATAGCATTGTTACAGATAATGGTTCAAACTTCACATCCAAGGAATTCAAGGAATACTGCGCAGAAGTAGGCATTAAATTGCACTTTGCGTCAGTTGGGCACCCGCAAACTAACGGACAAGTCGAGAAAGCCAATGGTATCATCTGCAACGGCCTCAAAAAGCGCCTGCTAGGACCGCTTGAAAAAGCTCGACATACTTGGCCAGAGGAATTGCCAAGCGTTTTGTGGAGCATCCGAACAACACCAAATACGGCGACACAAGAAACTCCGTTTTTTCTCGTCCACGGAGCCGAAGCAGTACTACCAATTGAAATAGAGCATGATTCTCCAAGGGTAACAGAGTATGACGAAGAAACATCACAAAAAGCTCGGGAGGATGATATGGACGCACTCGACGAAGCTCGCGACGAAGTACTTTCACGAGTCACCAAATACCAGCAAGACCTCAAAAACTACCACAGTCGACAGTTAAGACCAAGATCTTTTCAAGTTGGGGATTTGGTCTTGCGGTTAAATAAAAAAAGTACTGAGAAGCTCGAATCACCATGGTTGGGGCCTTACGTTGTCACGGAAGTCATCGACGGAGGCGCATACAGGATCAAGGACAAGAAGACAGGGGCTCCCGAGAAAAACCCCTGGAACGTAGCGCAGCTCAGGCGGTTCTACGCCTAGAGCTGAAATATAGTCCTTCTCTGTAAAAATACAATGTACTGAAACGCCCGCGAGTTTTCAGACGCACTCTTTTCCTTTTCGGGGCACCGAGTGGGGCCGGAAAGGTTTTTAATGAGGCGGGCTCGCGGTGCTGCAAATATAATAAAGATAGTGGAGATATACTTCTTATTCTTCGACACGCTCGGGGGCTCAACGCCTTCAAGTCTCAAAATACGTACAATATAGACAAACTAGACTTACCGAAATATTTCGCCTTGGTACACTTATACCTCGCCAAATATAAAAATCGGAAGCTAACAATTATAAATATAGTCTACACGTCAAAAATCTTATTGCTTTGGTCTAAGAACCTCGCAACAAAAATATAGAACTTCGACATTAAGATACTCGGAGGCTTGCAACCTATTTGGTGAAAAAATAAAGATATCTTCTTACGGCAAGAGGAAAAATCTTCGAGATGGAAAAAACAGTACAAACTCTAGCCAAAAGGCTCGGGGGCTCCAACAATATAGAGCACTTTACAATATACAACAAATTTCTTCGGAAACCAAAAAAGATACAGACATAATGTTGTCCAATATAGTACAAATCAGTCAAAGCCTAAAATACTATCTATGGACAAGCCTCTGGTTGTTTTATGTTCAGCATAGGACCCCTTGACGAAGAATTCTGAGTCCATCCGAAGAAGCTCATCTATCATCGACTCGGCCACAGGAGTTACCATCTCATTGATTGTGTCAATATCATTTTTTCGCCGCGATTTCTTGGCCAGGCAATCAGCAACAATCTTCGTCAGGTCTAATTTTGGATGGCAAATATTTATCATAATCATGGCGAACCTTGCTCCAGCAGTCAATTGAGCTCGCACAAAATTATGAATGCGGGGAGCATCTCTGAATACCTCCAGCAATTCAGGAAGAGTTTTGGGAACTTCATTCCGAGGAAACAAAGTCTTGTAAACAAGGGTTAATGTTGTCGTGCAAAAATTGAGAAATTCGCGCACTTGGCAAGCACGATCTTGGAACCTGACAATTTGCTGGGTTTGTTCAGGGGTGGCCCAGAATAAACAGCCATGGTTAAGGGAAAGATTGACAAGAAGATTTGTTCTCTCGTTTACTCTTCGATCTTCGGCGGCAGCATCAAGAACCGAGCCTATTAAGCGACAAGGCAAGAAATTTGAAGGGGGGCACAACAAAATAAAGAGGAGGCATTGTGAGGTTGGAAAAACATACCTAACATATCTGTGCTAGCTTCCAACATTAGCTCGAGCATGCTATTTTCTCGGGTAATGGCTTCCTTTGCTTCCAATACAGCAGTATCCTTGGCAGCCATAGCCTCTTTGGCTTGTTGGAGAGCAAGTTTTTCTCGTTCGGATGCCTTCCGAGACTGTTCCATCATTGCCAGAGTTTGTTTCTTCATGGATTGAAGTTGTTGTCGAAGTTCTTGCAAATCCTCCGACAAATGTTTGCTCGAAGAACCTTCAAGGGGGTCGTCATCAACTAGCATTTTCTTCGAGAAGGAAGAAGCAGGTGAAGCATCGGCAGAGCAAGGATTGGTCGAATAGTTATCAAATATTAACTGGAAAAGAAAGCGCCAGGATCAATGATAGTGCCAGAGGGAATTTCATTAATTTCTAGAAAAATTTACATAGACATTACAAAAGAAGTTTCTCCAAAAGGACTACCAGGATAATTGTCGCCACAGCTAAATTGGCGACAAGGGTAAAAGAGACAGAGAAAGCAAAAAAACAAAGAGGCATGCAACTAGACCTCCGGCCTCGATGAGCTAGGAGTTGAAGATGGCTTGATCCCGAGATAGGCCAGAATTTTCTTCGTATTGGGCTTGGCTGCCTTGATCAAAGACCGCCATTTTGTTTGCTCTATCTGCTCGGTGTCGCCAACTTTCATCCAGTCAACAGTTTGTTGGCTGTCAGCGACCAAGGCAACAGTATTTTCAACAGCGACCTTCATATTTTCCTGGCGCATCTTCAGCCCAAGATTTTCTGGTGGATTAAAGCACTTAGCCAGAGCAAGGAAAGTCGCGGGTTCCTCTCTCTTCGGGAAGAAGTAGGGGAAGAGTCGCGACAACCCTGCTTTAGCTTGATCAATGCCCTCGCGTGTTTCTGTTCCATGAAATTCAAGGAACGAAACGGCGTCAAGAAGAGGATCATTGTCGGGGTCTTCAAGTTCAAATTCTTGACATGTTCTATCTGTCAAGATAAAAACTTAATGATCAATAAACGAGCGAAAGAAAGAAAGTTCAAGGGATATGAAGTGGTTCAGATACTTACTGACAAAGCGACGATTTTGCGTCCTTATGCGCTTAAGGACCGCTTCCTCGCGAGCAGATTGTGCAGCTATATGCTCACTCAGCGAAGTCTCGGCATCATGAAGTTTCTTCCTAAGATCTTCGACACCAGCGGCATCAGTCTTGGCTTTGTCAGCCTCTGCTCTAGCTTGAACAGCATCTCATTCGGCTTTCTTGCGGGCCGCTTCACTTCGCTCCAGTTTTTGAGCAAGAGTGTCGGCAAGTTTGTTGGCCTCTGCAAGTTTCTCTGTCAAAATAGAAAAGAAAGGTCAAAATTGCGACAAAAAACAGGAGCAAGGAGTCAGAAACAACGACAGCAAAAAAGTTATTACCTTCAGTTCTGCTGGCATATTCACGGTACCCAATGAATTGGGATCCAATGCGAACAAGCTCTTTGATCATGGGCTGTCAAGGAAGAACAGAGAAAGAAAATATCGGTACGAGAAAAATTTGAAGGCACAAAAAGAAGTAAACAGAGGAAATATAGATACTAGCAGGAAAGTCAAAAACTTACATCATCTAAAAGCGAATGCGAAGAGCTACCCAATTGAGGGGCAGGCTCGATGATCGTTTCAACCCTTGTCCTTTTTGGTGAAGGAGCAAGGGGGCTTGAAGGAGGAGTGGTGGTGACGATGTTTTGTTGAGGAGGCGAGGATTCTTCTCCTTCAACTAGCGTCTCCGAAACAAGTAAAGTACGTGACGCGCTCGTCCGAGGAGCCACATCACGAGTTGGTACTTCTTCCTCATCATCACTGCAATTAAAGATCGACAGCATAAAAAGCAAGATGAGACAAAAAACTTCGACTATAGAAATAAGGGGAAATCAAGGTGACTTACGAGCTGACGAGGGATGCGAGATATGGATCATAAGATTCCTTCTGACGAGAAGGATCAACTTCTTCGGCCTTGGAAGTGTCGGAGTCTTCGACGTCATTCCTCTTCCTTTTGCCTTTTGGAGAAATAGCGGGAGGAGGAGATAGTGCCGACGCAGTGCCTTCGGAAGATCCCGCAGATTTTCGAGAATCCACGGGTTCATTCACAAAAGACGGAGCTTCTTGATTGTCATCAGTGACAATGGCCCTTTCTTCGACTTCTCCACCTTCAGGAAGAGGAGGAAGCGAGACAAGGTCTGGATGATTCTGTGCAAAATAAAGCAGGGAGAGATGTCAGAAATGAAGTTACAGAAAAGATAGCAAAGCAACAACAAGACAATAGACAAAGATTACCTCGGGAAGTGGATTGGCGGCGCTGAATGGCGTCACACGGCAAGAAGAAGGGACAGCATCTTTTTTGCTGAGAGATGAAATTTTTCGGACAAGTCTTTCTAAATCCTTGACCTCTAAATTCACCGACAGCCGATCTACGTCCTTGTCGCCGGCATATTTCCAGAGAGGCTATTTGCGAGCCTGAAGCGGCTGCACTCTAGTCCTAAGAAAGTATGCAGTGATTTGGATACTCGATAATTCTTTGCCGCGAGTATTTTGCAACTCGTGGATACGAGCCATCAAGGTTTCTGTCGACGCCCTTTCTTCTTCGGTGGCCTCCGCGTCCCAGGAGCGGCGGCGAAAGATTTTCTCGGCGCCATCAAAATGAGGGATGTTGTCCTCCGCACATCCATGATTCTCCTCCTGAATGTACAACCACTTCTTGTGCCATCCTTGAACTGAGTCAGGAAGCTTGACGTCGAAGTAGTCGACAGTGGGCCGAACAGAAATTACAACGCCACCTATATTATAGGCGACATTGGGCGAGCCATTACGGCGGCAGAAGAAAATGCGCTTCCATAGCTCCCAGTTAGGCTGAACGCCAAGGAAGGCCTCGCACAAAGTGATGAAAATGGAGATATGGAGGATTGAATTTGGCGTGAGGTGGTGGAGTTGCAGACCGTAGATAAAGAGAAGTCCACGGAGAAAAGGATGAATGGGGGCGGAAAGACCGCGGATGAGGTGGTCGACAAAACTTACCCGGTACCCCATTGGAGGGGTTGGGTAGCTCTCCTCACTGGGGAAGCACAATGCCTTGGGTTTCTTGCTGATCCCCAGCTTCTTCAGCATGTTGACGTCTTGAGTGGAAATTTTCGATCTTTCCCACTCCACCGCCCCAAGATCCACGGCGGCCATGGAGGATTCCGGCGTGCTGTGCCTTGTCAATCGACGCGGTGGCATCAACAATGGCGCAGGGTTTGCAGCTTGGAGGTGAGGAGCTTAGGAGGTTGTGGGTCGCAGGAGGAAATTTGCAGATGAGAAAAGGAGGACGGCGCGAGCGGAAGTGCTCAAGGAGGAAGAAGATGATCTTATATAAGGGTGCGGTGAAACGACGAACCGTTCGATAAGGAAAATGTGTGATAGATGATAGACACGTAGCAACAAGGGTAAACAAGTAACTTAACGTTGGGGAAGTTACGGTGCGTGCGCCAGAAAAAGCGGAGGACGTGTGTCCCCCACTTGCACGACGTGTCAAGATAGTGGATCAATTGGGCCCGCAAGGCAGTGGGAGAAGGCTTCTCGCGATTTTCGGATCGCAATCGTGGCTATCGTCAGCAATAACGTCAAGAAGAAATTCGACTCTACAATTTCATAAAAGGTGACATGGAAAAATAATGCTGAGCCTTTGATCAAATACAAGTTTTTGATCAAATGCTCGGGGGCTACTTTGGAAAAAAGAAAAAAGATCCAGAAAGACAAAATAGAAATGGCGTGAGCCTATGATCAAATACAAAATATTTTCTCATAGCCTCGGGGGCTACTCCCATCGGGAGCGCTGTTGCGCACCCGAGGAATTATAAAACTTCGGGAGATAAAAAGAAAATATAGCGGCATAAGGCGTGGAGCCTACAACCAAGTACAAGTCCTTGGCTGTAGCCTCGGGGGCTACTCCCATCGGGAACGCTGCTCGCGTGCCCGATGAAATCATAAAAAAAAAGAGAAGATGAGAAAAGAATGAAAGAGCAAAAAGAAAGATAGCAGAGCAAAAGAGTATATTTCGAGTTATAAATAACTCTGCATATACTCCCATCGGGAGAGCAATATAAGTCATCTTTGACTCGATAAAATGTGCCATTCCAACAGCCGAAAAAGCACTCGACAATATATTCTCAGAACGCCAAAGTTGCGATCAATTTCTGAATGCCGCAAATTTGCGAAGGTAAGACCCCAGATCCGTTCTGCTGGGCGTGGCATCGCCAAAGATTGCGCTCTGCTACTTTTATCCGTATCAACAGATACGAAGAAAAATCCTAACGGACGCGTTAGGTACCCGATAAATTTTACTGGGACTCGACAAAATGGTAAGACCTTAAGCGGCACCTGTCGAAGTTTACACCAGTATCCCGAGGTCATGTCCAGGGACGTGATCTTGAAGTAGGTTTTTGCGGATTGCCACGAGAGCAGTTAACTAGTACCTGATCCGTCAGATGAACTAGCCCCAACTACCATTATCCCTGTACAATATAGAAGTTTATGAGAAGAAATATAGAGAAGTTGAAGTTGTCGAATAAAAATAAACAGTGGAGATTTTCCTTAACTCTGCGATTCAAGCAAAATCTCGGGGGCTACTGACATAGGCATCCCAAATGGGCCTGCTGAAGATAGTACCCGGGGTTTACTGAAGGCCCACTACCCGAAGAATAAGAAGATTCGGAAGCCCAAGATATTAGTAAGGAAAGCTAGAGTTGTAATAGAAAGTCTTATTTGTAATCTTGCGGGATGAGTTAGAAACCTTCCCGGACTCTGTAACTTGTACGACACGAATCCCTCGGCTCCGCCTCATATATAAGGGGGAGTCGAGGGACGCAGAAATCATCGAATCATTGTCTACAAACCCTAGTTTTCATAATCGTCGAGTACTTTTCGGCTGAAACCTTCGAGATCTACTTGCCCTCTACTTCCAACTAAACCCTAGCCTACAATCCATAGGCATTGACAAGTTGATACCTTGTCACGCGTAAAGGAGAAGATTCACCTTTGCGTGCCGTCTTGGCAATGTAGCACATGATGCGGTGAAGACTGAAGGTCACCCCGTATCACTCACCACTCTATGTGAAGGGGTTACCACAACACTGAGCTATCTGCAACCAAACAGGTTGTGGGTTGCACGAGCAGGGAAGAAAGTACTGTTAACGGGCAACCAAATGATGGGACATGAGTTCCTTCTCCGACGCGCAAAAGGTCTCACAGGCTACCAAACGATCTGGCTTTCATGATCCATGGTCCGTTCGCGTCGCGCAGGAGCCCATCTCACTAGTGCAGTGAACCAGAATTTCGATGGAGGCAATCAAACGCGCCCCTAGTAAATCCCAACGGCGCAAGCGCGGCCCTAGTAAATCCCAACGGCGCAAGCGCGGGAGCCCCCGACGCCAGGTAAATATGCTCCTAGTGAGCAAATAAGAAAGGGAAAAGATACAAAGCGACGCCGCACAGTTCGCTTGCGGTGCGGCGGCACGTTGTGATTCGGAAAACGTCATCGCGTCCTATAGGAGCTGCACACTTATCTTCTCCTTCCCACTGCCTTATCTTTTCTGAACCATCCAATTTCTTTCTCTCTCCGTGAGAGGCCACCACAAGTTGCGCATGTCTGGAGGCTTAGTAGAGGGGTGGAAGGAGGATGTCGCGGCGCGAGCACACAACGGCACGGGGGCTCGCCGGGGGAGGGGCTAAAGGAGGAGGCCGCCGCCGCGCGAGCAAGCAGCAGAGGGAGGCCGTCGCCGCGCGAGCATGCAGCAGGGGCGCACGTTGATACGTCTCCAACGTATCCATAATTTCTGATGTTCCATGCTTGTTTTATGACAATACTTACATGTTTTGCTTGCACTTTATAATGTTTTTATGCGTTTTCCGGAACTAACCTATTAACAAGATGCCACAGTGCCAGTTCCTGTTTTCTGCTGTTTTTGGTTCCAGAAAGGCTGTTCGGGCAATATTCTCGGAATTGGACGAAATCAACGCCAAAGATCTTATTTTTCCCGGAAGCATCCAGAACACCGAAGAAGAGTCGGAGGAGAGCCAGGGGCCACCAGGAGGGTGGGCCGCGCGGGCCATACCCAGGCCGCGCCCCCCTATGGGGAGGCCACCCTGTCGACCCTCCTGCGCCGCCTCTTCGCCTATATAACCCCTTTCGACCTAAAAACGCAGTACCAATTGACGAAACTCCAGAAAGACTCCAGGGGCGCCGCTGCCATCGCGAAACTCCAATTCGGGGGACAGAAGTCTCTGTTCCGGCACCCTGCCGGGACGGGGAAGTGCCCCCGGAAGCCATCTCCATCGACGCCACCGCCTCCATCATGCTCCGTGAGTAGTTCCCCCATGGACTACGGGTTCTAGCAGTAGCTAGTTGGTATACTCTCCTCCATGTACTTCAATACAATGATCTCATGAGCTGCCTTACATGATTGAGATCCATCTGATGTAATCGGTGTTGTGTTTGTTGGGATCCGATGGATGATACATTATGATTAGTCTATCTATAAAGTTTGTGAAGTTATTGTTGCTGCAATCTTGTTATGCTTAATGCTTGTCACTAGGGCCCGAGTGGCATGATCTTAGATTTAAGCTCTATAATTATTGCTTAGATTGTATCTACAAGCTGTATGTACATGTCGCTGTCCGGAACCAAAGGCCCCGAAGTGACAGAAATCGGGACAACCGGAGGGGATGGCGGTGATGTGAGGGACACATGTTTTCACGGAGTGTTAATGCTTTGCTCCGGTACTCTATTAAAAGGAGTACCTTAATATCCAGTAGATTCCCTTGAGGCCCGGCTGCCACCGGCTGGTAGGACAAAAGATGTTGTGCAAGTTTCTCATTGCGAGCACGTACGACTATATACGGAAAACATGCCTACATGATTAATGAATTTATGTTCTTTCTTAATGCTTTGATTCCTATCAATTGCCCAACTGTAATTTGTTCACCCAACACTTGTTACTTATTGGAGAGTTACCACTAGTGTAGATCGCTGGGAACCCCGGTCCATCTCTCATCATCATATACTCGTTCTACATGTCATTGGAAGTAGTATCAACTATCTTCTGGTGCCATTGCTCTCATATTGCTATTACTGCTGATGTGTTACTGTTACTACTGCTCTCATATTACTGCTGCTTTCACATCACCCCTGTTACTAGTGCTTTTCCAGGTGCAGCTGAATTGACAACTCAGTTGTTAAGGCTTATAAGTATTCTTTACCTCCCCTTGTGTCGAATCAATAAATTTGGGTTTTACTTCCCTCGAAGACTGCCGCGATCCCCTATACTTGTGGGTTATCAAGACTGTTTTCTGGCGCCGTTGCCGGGGAGGCATAGCTCTACTCATAAGTTCACCTGGGGAGTACACTCTACCTCTCTCTCTGTTTTTATTTTCTTTTATTTCGTTTCGCTTAGTTTACTTTTGTATAGTTTATTTGTGCTTAGTTTATTTCTGTCTAGTATTATTTTGCTTAGTTTACTTTTGTCTAGTTTCTTTTTGTCTTGTTTTACTTTTCTCATATACCCAAAAATCCATAAAAATTTGAAAACCTAAAAATTAAAAACTGCTGTTATGGGAGAACCTACAACCTACTTGGAGCTTATAGAATGTTATAATAATTATAGAGAATCGAGAACTGGTAAAGTAATGAGTGCTGTGATAGAAAAATTGAATACAATGGCTAAAATCTTGCTTAAACGCCATGATATAAACTGTTGCTCTCAACAGGACACTAAACATCTTAAATTTCAATGTGGCTTTAGTGAGGAATTTTTTATTAAGAACTATAATCGGAATTGCTATATTCATTATGGGTTCGAAGAGGTAGAACAATTTGTCGTATTTATGGGAGCCTCTGAGATAGAATCCTTCATGGTTAAGAATTATGAAACTTGTGTTGTTTGTAAGGACCTTAAAGATTATGTCTCTTCTATCCTTAATTTTTTCAATGAAAGTTACAGTGATAATCCTTATATCATTGATTATAAAGAGAGACTCATTAATGCACAAGAATGCACTCACAATTTGCAGGAACCGGTGGAAGAAGAAACTGATGAACCTGAAAGCTCATTGGATGAAAAAGAGGAGGAAATTGATGAACCTGAAAGCTCATTGGATGAAAAAGAAGAGGAGAGTGATGAACAAAAGGAGGAAGAATGGATTAGCTACCCATGCCAACCTTCTAATGAGAGCAACTCTTTATCTCTTACATTATTTGATTGTCCTCCATGCTTACCGAAAGAGGTTGAATGTTATGATCCTGTGGATTCTCTTGAAATATTACCTATGAGTAAAACTTGTGAGAATAATTATGCTACTGTTATCTATGATAATCCATGCTACTTTGATAAATCTTATGATAATGCTTTGTTTGTGCCTGATGTCGAAATGCATGGTACTAAAGAATTTTGCTTGGCAAATGTTTATGATAAATCTTTAGATGATGGTCCTATGTTACTTGATAATATTAATTGTGCTACTAATGAAAATGGGATTGGAGAGTTCTTGACTTTATCTATGAGTCCCATATCTCTTGAGATTGATCAATCATCTTGTCATATTATTGATAAAAGTGAGTTTGAAAGTTTTAATTCCACTATTTTTGAGCTTGATAAAAATTATATGTTTGTGGATCATGATAAGAATGCTTTATGTGATAGTTATATTGTTGAGTTTATTCATGTAGCTACTGAAAATTATTATGAGAGAGGAAAATATGGTTGTAGAAATTTGCATGGTACTAAAACACCTCTCTATGTGCTTAAAATTTTGAAGTTACTCTTGTTTTATCTTCTTATGCTTGTCACTTTGTTCTTCATGAATTTATTTGTGCACAAGATTCCTATGCATAGGAAGTGGGTGAGACTTAAATGTGTTTTGAATTTGCTTTTTGATGCTCTCTTTTGCCTCAATTCTTATTTCTTATGCGAACATCATTAAAACTGTTGAGCCCATCTTAATGGCTGTAAAGAAAGAACTTCTTGGGAGATAACCCATGTGTTATTTTGCTACAGTACTTTGTTTTATATTTGTGTCTTGGAAGTTGTTTACTACTGTAGCAACCTCTCCTTATCTTAGTTTTGTGTTTTGTTGTGCCAAGTGAAGCCTCTAATCGAAGGTTGATACTAGATTTGGATTTCTGCGCAGAAACAGATTTCTATCTGTCACGAATCTGGGCTGTTTTCTCTGTAGGTAACTCAGAAAAATATGCCAATTTACGTGCGTGTTCCCCAGATATGTACGCAACTTTCATTAGTTTTGAGTTTTCTGATTTGAGCAACGGAAGTATTTATTTAAAATTCGTCTTTACTGGCTGTTCTGTTTTGGCAGATTCTGTCTCTGTTTTTTGCATTGTCTCTTGTGGACTTTAAGCGAGGTTTTCTAGATGTGGAGAGCTGTAGCTAATGTTTTATTGAGTTCTTGCAATGTGCCACTACAGGACCAAGGTGGATTCAAATTTTTTGAGTACTAACCCCTCTAATGAAGTTTATGAGAAGTTTGGTGTGAAGGAAGTTTTCAAGGGTCAAGAGAGGAGGATGATATATGATCAAGAAGAGTGAAAAGTCTAAGCTTGGGGATGCCCCCGTGGTTCATCCCTGCATATTTCAAGAAGACTCAAGCGTCTAAGCTTGGGGATGCCCAAGGCATCCCCTTCTTCATCAACTTAGCAGGTTTCTTCTATTGAAACTATATTTTTATTCGGTCACATCATATGTGCTTTACTTGGAGCGTCTGTGTGCTTTTATTTTTTGTTTTTGTTTGAATAAGATCGGAACCTAGCAATCCTTGTTTGGGAGAGAGACACGCTCCGCTTTTTCATATGAACACTTGTTCTTCGTTTTACTTTTAATGTTCAATGATAAAAGTTGGAAGCTACAATACTTATGGTTATTTGGTTGGAAACAGAAAATGCCTCATAATGTCTTGGATAATTTGATACTTGGCAATTGTTTTGAGCTCTCAAGTAGATCATGATTAAGTTTTTTCATGTAGTTTAAACCTATTAGTGGAGAACTACTGTAGAGCTTGTTGAAATTGGTTTGCATGATTGGTCTCTCTTAAGGTCTAGATATTTTCTGGTAAAAGTGTTTGAGCAACAAGGAAGACAGTGTAGAGTATTATAATGCTTGCAATATGTTTTTATGTAAGTTTTTCTGTACCGGTTCATACTTGTGTTTGCTTCAAATAGCCTTGCTAGCCTAAGCCTTGTACTGAGAGGGAATGCTTCTCGTGCATCCAAAACCTTGAGCCAAAACCTATGCCATGTGTGTCCACCATACCTACCTACTATGTGGTATTTCCTGCCATTCCAAAGTAAATTGCTTGAGTGCTACCTTTAAACAATTCAAAATTTATTACCTCTGATTTGTGTCAATGTTTTATAGCTCATGAGGAAGTATGTGGTGTTTATCTTTCAATCTTGTTGGGCAACTTTCACCAATGGACTAGTGGCTTCATCCGCTTATCCAATAATTTTGCAAAAAGAGCTGGCAATGGGATTCCCAGTCCCAAATTAATTAACAAAAATAGACACTCCTCCATGGTATGTGATTGTTGGACGGCACCCGAAGGATTCGGTTAGCCATGGCTTGTGTAAGCAAAGGTGGGGAGGAGTGTCATCATAATAAAACTAAAATAAAAAGGCACTCCTTCATGGTATGAGATTGTTGGCAGGCACCCGAGGATTCGGTTAGCCATGGTTTGTGAAAGAAAGGTTGGAAGGAGTGCCACACAAAAATAAAATAAAATGGGAGCCGCTCTTTGAAGGTTTGTCTGGCAAGGGGGTTAGAGTGCCCACTACCATTCGTTGACAACAACAAGCACCTCTCAAAATTTTACTTTTTATGCTCTCTTTATGTTTTCAAAACGAAAGCTCTAGCACAAATATAGCAATCAATGCTTCCCTCTGCGAAGGGCCTTTCTTTTACTTTATGTTGAGTCAGTTTACCTACTTCCTTCCATCTTAGAAGCAAACACTTGTGTCAACTGTGCATTGATTCTTACATACTTGCATATTTGCATTCATCATATTACTCTATGTTGACAATATCCATGAGATATACATGTTGAAAGTTGAAAGCAACTGCTGAAACTTAAATCTTCCTTTGTGTTGCTTCGATGCCTTTACTTTGAATTTATTGCTTTATGAGTTAACTCTTGTGCAAGACTTTTGATGCTTGTCTTGAAAGTACTCTTCATGAAAAGTTTTGCTATATGTTATCTATTTGTTAGCAACTATAGATCGTTGCCTTGAGTCACTTCATTCATTTCATATGCTTTGTAATAGTATGATCAAGGTTATGTAAGTAGCATGTCACTACATAAATTATTATTTTTATCGTTTACCTGCTCGGGACGAGCAGGAACTAAGCTTGGGGATGCTGATACGTCTCCAACGTATCCATAATTTCTGATGTTCCATGCTTGTTTTATGACAATACTTACATGTTTTGCTTGCACTTTATAATGTTTTTATGCGATTTCAGGAACTAACCTATTAACAAGATGCCACAGTGCCAGTTCCTGTTTTCTGCTATTTTTGGTTCCAGAAAGGCTGTTCGGGCAATATTCTCAGAATTGGACGAAATCAACGCCAAAGATCTTATTTTTCCCGGAAGCATCCAGAACACCGAAGAAGAGTCGGAGGAGAGCCAGGGGGCCACCAGGAGGGTGGGCCGCGCGGGCCATACCCAGGCCGCGCCCCCCTATGGGGAGGCCACCCTGTCGACCCTCCTACGCCGCCTCTTCGCCTATATAACCCCTTTCGACCTAAAAACGCAGTACCAATTGACGAAACTCCAGAAAGACTCCAGGGGCGCCGCCGCCATCGCGAAACTCCAATTCGGGGGACAGAAGTCTCTGTTCCGGCACCCTGCCGGGCGGGGAAGTGCCCCCGGAAGCCATCTCCATCGACGCCACCGCCTCCATCATGCTCCGTGAGTAGTTCCCCCATGGACTACGGGTTCTAGCAGTAGCTAGTTGGTATACTCTCCTCCATGTACTTCAATACAATGATCTCATGAGCTGCCTTACATGATTGAGATCCATCTGATGTAATCGGTGTTGTGTTTGTTAGGATCCGATGAATGATACATTATGATTAGTCTATCTATAAAGTTTGTGAAGTTATTGTTGCTGCAATCTTGTTATGCTTAATGCTTGTCACTAGGGCCCGAGTGGCATGATCTTAGATTTAAGCTCTATAATTATTGCTTAGATTGTATCTACAAGTTGTATGCACATGTCGCTGTCCGGAACCAAAGTCCCCGAAGTGACAGAAATCGGGACAACCGGAGGGGATGGCGGTGATGTGAGGGACACATGTTTTCACGGAGTGTTAATGCTTTGCTCCGGTACTCTATTAAAAGGAGTACCTTAATATCCAGTAGATTCCCTTGAGGCCCGGCTGCCACCGGCTGGTAGGACAAAAGATGTTGTGCAAGTTTCTCATTGCGAGCACGTACGACTATATACGGAAAACATGCCTACATGATTAATGAATTGATGTTCTTTCTTAATGCTTTGATTCCTATCAATTGCCCAACTGTAATTTGTTCACCCAACACTTGTTACTTATTGGAGAGTTACCACTAGTGTAGATTGCTGGGAACCCCGGTCCATCTCTCATCATCATATACTCGTTCTACATGTCATTGGAAGTAGTATCAACTATCTTCTGGTGCCATTGCTCTCATATTGCTATTACTGCTGCTGTGTTACTGTTACTACTGCTCTCATATTACTGCTGCTTTCACATCACCCCTGTTACTAGTGCTTTTCCAGGTGCAGCTGAATTGACAACTCAGTTGTTAAGGCTTACTAGTGGAATGCCCGTGCTTCGCCACGGCTCCCTACCTTATGCCAGTCACAATATTACATCGATCTCTACTTTATGTAGTTTCACAAATATTACAAGTGTAAATGATGCGCAAAAACATTTAAGTACATAAAAATAACCACATAATATTTAAAATATCATAAGATCATATCACATAATTTAGTGTAATAATTATAAAAGGCAACGAGACCGACATATTATTTCTTATATTATTTATTAAATCCATGCTCTCTTGATCGTGAATAACATATGCTCGCACAACATCCTGTATGTTATTTTCAATGTCATTAGCAAGGTACTTGAGTATGTGTATCAAAAATCTCTTTGTCAACTCGTAGCCATCCTGCACAATCAATCTATCGAGTTAGCATGAAGTTTTATTTTCATAAAAATATAAGGATGTGAACATAAAGTACTCCCGGTGCAAATTGGATGAACAAATCATTTATTGCATGAAAGCATAAAAGAAAATACTAAGTAACCAAACAATTTTTTGCAAATAAATGGAAAATATTATTATCTCTTGGTCATTAGGATGATAATACTTTTTTTGTAATGATAACCAATGAAAACCACATGTCAGTGCTTGTTGGTATTGGAGTACTGAGAAAAGTCGGACAATCCTGCTTTCTTCCTCACCCAAATTTCCCTAATTTAATTTTAAAATAACAAACTTTTCCCAATTTCACATTCTCTCGACACCACCGCATGGGTTACTCATGCCGCCTGTGGCCACACACGCCGCCAAGGTCACTCGCTGTTTGGCGCCCGTCCACGGCTAGCTCTCTCACGTCCATCCCATCCTCCGGCGCTGAGCCACTCACCGTCGGCCTCCACACCCCCCGGCGCACGGTTTCGGCTGCCGGCCTCCCTGCCATTCGGCGGACGGTTCAGGCTGCCGACCTCCCCGCCCTCCGGAGCTAAACCACTCCTCCATCAGCCGCACGGTTGTTACTCCGCCGTTGAAGAGTTGCCCGTGCTTTCCTTTGGTTCCCATGCGGGCCCACTATTACTATTTTTGGAAATATTCCTTTACCACAAATGGATAGTTTCGGTGACCTGACTATAAGCAAAAACAAGGTCGACCTCGATGTAGTTCTGTCCAGGATAGAATGGGAAATTAATATGGCATGAACCAGAATCATTCAATAGATCAGTTTGAACCGTAAAATTGGTTTATAATACACAAACTTTACCATTCATTTTTCTCCGCTCTTTCCCATTCTCATGGCACAACAAAAAAATTCATATGATAGAAATTTATTTCTGACATTGCCATATTTTTTATATGATACGAAATTAATTTCTGATATTACCCATAAACAATTGACGAAGCGGAAACACACATTTGCAATTGGCAGGCAAACACGCGCGCTAGCAGTCAGCGGCAGCAGCAGTAAACACACAAGCCAAATCTATGTCTCGAGCTATTCTCATCTCTTTTCTCAATTTCTCTTGCGCACGGCAAATAAGGCGTACGCGGTAGACCACACGCCATGGTCGCTGCTTAACCCTCGATCTACTCCCTCCCTCCTCCATCCAAAGAGCCGAAAAAATTCAGTCGCCCCGTTCATCCAAAGAGCTACCGGCGGCCGCGACGTGCACGCACCATGGGAAAGCCGACTTGCACTGCTACACCTTCCAGATTTGCGCCTGGCAGTCCCACCCATCGGTGCGGCGGTGCCACGCCACCAGAGTCGGAAACGATGGGTTGCCATGATGATATGCGTGTGGTAAATTGAGTCAAACTGTGATAACTCCATCATGGTAGTTGTTCCTATTAGCAAGATAAGATAAGATAAGATAAGATGGTTAGCTATGTTTGAGGAGTGCGGACCGGGTGGTTTGAGGGAGGAAATATGAATTGAGGACGTGGGGGTATTATTGTCCATCCTGAAAATGTGACACCAGACATTCACCAGTTTGCTCTTAATAGTAGAGATAAGTATTCTTTACCTCCCCTTGTGTCGAATCAATAAATTTGGGTTTTACTTCCCTCGAAGACTGCCGCGATCCCCTATACTTGTGGGTTATCACACGTCAAAGAACATCTCTCACATTATGTTTTGTGTGTTTGATGTCAATGCATGTGATACACTAATGTTTGTTTAAGCGGTACAGAGATTACATAGATACATTTTCATGTGTGTTGGATGTGGTCAGTTCTGTCAAAAGGAAGCAGCAAAAAGTTCATCAGGCCGGATAATCCGGGCCGGATATTGTGGAAATATCCGGCCCCCAGTTTACGGCTAAGTCTTTGAGGAAAAACTAGTCAGTATAGGGGCCGGACATTTGCCCGGATATTGTCCCGGTTTTGTCCCAGGGCCGGAATATCCGGGCCGGACATTTGCCCGGATATTGTCCCGGTTTTGCCCCCGGGCCGGAATATACGGGCCGGACATTTCGGAAATATCCGGCCCCCTCGATTTTGGCTAAGGACCTGAATACAAACAAGTCTGGCATGGGGCCGGACATTTGGCCGGATTTTGTCATAGTTTTGTCCCTAAGGCCGGATTATCCGGGGGGGGGGGGGCGGATTATCCGGCCCTTACTTAGGCCGGAATATCCGGCCCCCCGGAAGGTGCAACGGCTCATTTTCTGGGGGGGTATAAATACCCCCTTCTTCTACCTTGGTTGCTTGCTCAATCATTGCACAAGAAATCTGCCAAGCCACCTCCATTAGAGCCACCTCAAGAAACACAAGATTTGCAAGATCTCATTCCTCCCCCAACCAAAGCTCTTGATCTTTGGAGATTCAAAGGAGAAGACACCGATCTACATCCACACCGAAGCGTTTTTCATTTCCCCCTCTCTTGTTTGAGGGATCTCATGCTAGTGTTCCTATTTGGTTCCCTAGTTGATTTGTGTTGATGTATTGTTGTTGATTGTTGTATTGTTACAGATTTGGGAGCCTCCAATTCAGTTGTGGATGTGTGCCCCAAGAACCTTGTAAAGGCCCGGTTTCCGCCTCGAGGAAATACCTTAGTGGAAGTGGGCTAGGCCTTCGTGGCGTTGCTCACCGGAGATCTGAGTGAAGCCTTCGTGGCTGTTGGTTTGGCTTTCGTACAACCACACTCCTCCAAACGTAGACGTACCTTCTTGCAAAGGAAGGGAACTACGGGAATCATCTCCGTGTCATCGCGTGCTCCACTCTCGGTTACCTCTATCCTATTCTATCTCTTGTATTGCTTAGCTATATCTTGCTTAGTTGTTTGCCTTGTCATATAGGTAAATTCACTTAGTTGCATATCTAGAGAATTTACCTTTGTGTCAAGCCTAAATTGAAAAAGAACTAAAAATTGGGTAGCACCTATTCACCCCCCCCCCCCTCTAGGTGCGGCATACGATCCTTTCAATTGGTATCAGAGCCTTGGCTCTTATTTCCGGCTTAACCGCCTAAGAGTATGCCGGACGATGGACCTAAGGATGGGGAGGCTCAGATGGTCACCATGGATGATATCAATTCGTTGAGGTCATCCATGGATGCTCAAATGGCGAGCATGAGACAGATGATTTCCGAGCTTTTGGCTCCGCCCCGTCCCGTGGATCCCACCAAAGAGGGTAAAGCCACGGATGCGTTAGAAGCGGGTGATGCTTCGGTATTACCCTCCTCTACCACACCCGTGGATGGTGATAACATAAACACTATCAAATCTACCATTGCATCTCCTAGGGGAACTAGTGGTGATGAGAGCTACAACCGAGTACCTCCACCTTTCCAATCACCCGATATACCGGTTCTCCATCCTCATATAAACATCCGGCGCGACCCACCTAAGTTTTCTGTTAATGATTACGATACTTGGCAATTTGAGTTTAGCTCTCATGTTCGCAATGCCTCCAATGAACTTTGGAGAATCATCGAGGAAGGCTTCAAGCCTTACAACCCCAACAAGTTGACTAGAAGAGAAGCGGTTGATAGTCAACTCAACAACACCGCCTTGCACATGATTCAAACTGCTGTGGGGACAAAGGAGTTGTCTCGTGTTCGGCATTTCACCACCGCCAAGGATGCTTGGGATGGTTTGTCCGCGAGTTGCATTGGAAGTGAGAGCACAAGAAGGAACAAGTATAATGCTCTTCGGAATAAAGCCGAAGGATTCATGAGGCTTCCGGATGAAGATCATGAAGACATGTATGGAAGACTTCTCACCGTTGCCGGCTCCTTCCGGAATGTTGGAGCCACTCACATTGATGACTCTTGGATCAAGAAGAAGTACATTGAGTGCATGATGCCGTTTGAGCCTATTGATGTCAAGACTCTTGTCGGAAGAGAATGCTATGCCTCTCTCACCTCTCAACAAGCCGTGCACGAGATGCAACCTCTCAAGGTGCTTGAGAAAAACTCTCATGATTCCCACAATCGTGCCATTGGAATGACAAAAGGGTCCAACCTTGCCTTGGTGGCCAACCCTGTGCAAGAAGTGATTCCTCAAGAATCTTATAGGGCATCTTGGAGCATGACCTATCCGGAAGACTTGGAACACCACTACCATGACCACATGGCGTTCCATGCAAACACCTTTTGGATTGATCCTACCAAGGCCAAGGAAGACAACATCAAGAGAAACAACTCAAGGGGTCCCTCAAGCTCGGGCCCAAGAACAAGATCTTGCTACAATTGCAATGAAAAGCGCCATTTCATTGCCGAATGTCCCTATGAGAATAGGGAGACTCATGGTGGAAGGCTCATTCCCAAGGACAAGAGCAAAGACTCAAAGGGCAAATATTCAAAGCCCCCCAACAAGAAATTCTATAACAAGAACAAGAAGGGCAAAAGGCCCTCAAGGATTGTGCTAGTGGCTAATGAAGAATACTCTTCCGATGAGATTGCTAGTGCTAGTGATGATGAAGAGGAAAGCTCAAGAGAAGTGGCCGCCTTTGTCACCACCAACATTCCCTCTTCCTCTCTCTTTGATTCACCCAATGAGAACCCTCAACGCAAGAATGCACATTGCTTCATGGAAAGGTCCACCTTGGACACATCTATTGTGCTATCAACTCAAGAAGAGTATACCTCCGGAGATGAAGATGTTGATGATGAAGAAGATGCAACCTCAAATGGATTGGTTGCCCTTGCCTCCCTTTCTACTAACTCTTCATCTACAAGTGAATCTCCCAATGAGGTCATTCATGTGGAGGAAGAAAGTTGCCTCATGGCTAAATCTTCCGAGGTATCATCTCCTAACCCCTCTATGCCTAACCTTTCTAGTGGTTGACCCCGCTAGTCTAAAAGTGAAACAAGAAATGCTAGAGTTTGATGATTTCATTAGTAACCTACAAGGTAACACTAAGAAGCATGTTTCAAGTCTCATGGTACGTATAGCTCAACTAAATGATACTCTTGAGAAAAAGTGCCAAATAGAGAGAGAAGACTCTCTAGAAATACATGCTCTTAAAAATGCTCTTGAGGAATGTCAAGAAACTATAGCATCTCTTGAAGAGAGGCTAGAAAATCTTAAAGAACCTCAAGATAAACATAACAAGTTCACTAAAGCTAGAGATCTTGCTAGAGCTAAGACTAAAGTGCTTATAAAGGAAAAGGCCAAATTTGGTGTTGATCATGAGAAACTTGTGAAGGATCTAGATGAACTAGACAAGGCTCACAAAGCCTTGAAGAGTGAATACTCTCTCCTCTCCGAGTCTTATGAGCAACTTCAAATTAGCCTTGCTTCATATGACATACCTAGTACCTCTACTCCTTCATGTGATCATGCAAATATTATTGAGGAAAATGCTAGGTTGAAGGATGAACTTGCTAAGGCCTCCTCTCCCCAAAGTAAACTTTCCTTGGATGATCTTTTGAGTAAGCAAAGGTCAAACAATGGGAATGAGGGACTTGGTTATAATACCAAGGCTAAAAAGGCAAACAAGAAAAAAACCAAGCCCGCACATGAGAAAGCTAATGGTGAAACCCGAAAGGGCAAAATCATTAATGATGATGGTGCGGGAATAGATAACCCTCACTATGTTCTCTTTAAAGATTATTATGGTGATGTTTATGCTAAATATGTTGGTCCATATGATGGTTATGTTGCTTGATCTATTTGGGTCCCAAAGACCCTTGTTGCTAACAAAAGAGGACCCATTGAAAAATGGGTACCTAAATCCAAGAATTGATCTCATGTAGGACTATGCCGCCGGAGGTTCAAAATGGGTACTTGATAGTGGATGTACAAGTCATATGACCGGCGGCAAGAACCTCGTCAAGGAGTTGAGACCCAACATAAATCATATCACCGTCTCCTTTGGCGATAATTCTACATCCGAGGTATTGGGTTTTGGCAAGGTTGTGGTTGCACACAACATTACTCTTGTGGATGTCATGCTTGTCAAAACCCTTGGTTACAATTTGCTTTCCGTTTCCGCCCTTGGCAAGATGGGTTTCGCCGTCTTTATTGATAATGATATTGTGGTCCTCTTGTGGAGCAAGACTCTAAAAGTCGCATTCGTTGGATATCGCGAACACAACTTGTATGTGGTGGACTTTTCGGGGACCACCACGACAAGTGCAATGTGCCTATTCGGAAAGGCGGACGTGGGTTGGTTGTGGCATCGCCGCCTAGCCCATGTCAACATGAGAACTTTGCAAAGTCTTCACAAGGGGAACCATATTGTGGGACTAATGGAAAATGTGTCGTTTGCCAAAGATCGTGTTTGTAGGGCTTGTGTTGAAGGAAAAATGCATGACTCTCCGCACCCAAGCAAGACCATCATCTCTTCCAAGAGGATCTTGGAGCTCCTTCATGTGGATCTCTTTGGTCCCGTTACTCATGCAAGTCTTGGTGCGAAGAAACATTGCTTGGTGATTGTCGATGACTACTCAAGATACACTTGGGTCTACTTTCTCAAGACGAAAGATGAGACTCAACAAATATTCATTGACTTTGCTACCGAGGTGCAACGCCAACACAACTTCCTCATTATGGCAATAAGAAGTGACAACGGCTCCGAGTTCAAGAACTACACACTCAATGATTTTCTTAGTGATGAGGGGATTTGCCATCAATATTCCGCTGCTTACACCCCTCAACAAAATGGTGTTGCAGAGAGGAAGAACCGGACTCTTATGGATATGGCAAGGTCTATGATGGCGGAGTATAAATCCCGCTATAACTTTTGGGCCGAAGCCATCTCCACCGCTTGTCACTCCTCCAACCGGCTCTATCTCCGCAAGGGCTTGAACAAGACTCCATATGAAATACTCACCGGGAACAAGCCTAATATCTCATACTTCAAGGTGTTCGGGTGTAAGTGTTTCTACAAAATCAAAGGGGTTCGTTTATCTAAATTTGCTCCTAAAGCTTTGGAGGGTATATTTATTGGTTATGGTGCCGAGTCTCACACTTATAGAATCTTTGATGTAGCCTCCGGGATTATCATTGAATCTTGTAGTGTGAGGTTCGAAGAAAATGATGGCTCCCAAGTGGGGCAAGTTGATGTATGTGCAGGTGATGAAATACCTCAAGATGCCATAGTAAGAATGGGTGTGGGATTTTTCCGCCCCGTTGAGGGACACGGTGTGGCGTCTCGGGAAGGACTATGCTCTACCACGGTGGAGCCCTCATCTTCTCAACATCAACAAACCCCATCAAGTGAAGCAAATGATGCACCAACCCAAGAACAAGAACAAAACTCTCCCTCTTGTGTGCAAGATCAAGGACAAGATCAAGGACAAGATCAAGGACAAGATCAAGGTCAAGATCAACCAAGAATTCATGATGGCTCCGACAAGTATCCATTGGATATTTGCTCCGCACCAAATGATGTCCAAGATCAAGCATGAGGTTGAGCACTCTCAAGAAATTGAAGTTGCTCAAGTTGAAGGTCAAGACGGGGACCCAAAAGATCAAGTTGATCAAGTGATACCTCCAAGGCCAAGAAGAACCAAGGAGGAGATCGAGGCCCGTCGTCTAACAAGAAGAGAAAGGAACCTTGAGCTTCGTGATCACACTCATGATAAGGTTCTTGGTGATATAAGGGCAAAGGTTTCCACAAGAAGGCAATTGGATAATTTTAGCAACCATCATGCTTATATCTCCTTCGTGGAACCCAAGAAAGTATTTGAAGCCCTTGAAGATTCGGATTGGTTGGAAGCTATGCACGAAGAACTCAACAACTTCAAGCGCAACAAAGTGTGGACCTTAGTAGAGAAGCCAAAGGGGTGCCGCAATGTTATTGGCACTAAATGGATATTCAAGAACAAGCAAGATGAGTTTGGAAATGTTGTGAGGAACAAGGCAAGATTGGTGGCTCAAGGCTTCTCTAAAGTTAAGGGAATTGACTTTGGAGAGACCTATGCTCCCGTGGCTCGCCTTGAGTCCATCTGTATCCTTCTCGCTTATGCATCGCATCATAACTTTAAGTTACAACAAATGGATGTGAAAAGTGCATTTCTTAATGGTCCCTTGCATGAAGAGGTTTATGTTAAGCAACCCCCGGGGTTCGAGGATCTCAACTTCCCTAACCATGTCTACAAGCTTGATAAAGCTCTTTATGGTCTCAAACAAGCTCCTAGAGCTTGGTATGAGCACCTTAAAGAATTATTGGTAGACCGTGGGTTTGATGTTGGGCTAATCGATCCCACTCTTTTTACTAAGAGGGTCAATGGGGAGCTTTTCGTTTGCCAATTATATGTTGATGATATTATCTTTGGCTCTACTAACAAAGCTTTCAATGATGAATTCTCAAAGCTTATGACCGATAGGTTTGAGATGTCTATGATGGGAGAGATGAAGTTCTTCCTTGGTTTTGAGATCAAGCAATTGAGAGGAGGAACCTTCATCAACCAAGCAAAATATCTCCAAGACATGCTCAAGAGGTTCAAGATGACCGAGATGAAAGGTGTTGCCACTCCTATGGTTACCAAATGTCATCTTGCACTTGATCCCAATGGTAAAGAGGTGGATCAAAAGGTATATCGCTCCATGATTGGATCCTTGCTTTACCTTTGTGCATCTAGACTGGACATAGTGTTGAGTGTTGGTGTGTGTGCAAGGTATCAAGCTTCTCCTAAGGAGAGCCACATGATAGCTCTCAAGAGAAACTTTCGATATTTGGTTGATACCCCAAGATATGGTATTTGGTACCCCAAAGGCTCAAGTTTTATTCTCAATGGATACACCGATGCGGATTGGGCGGGAGACAAGGATGATAGGAAATGAACCTCCGGGGCTTGCCAATTTCTTGGTAGGTCCTTGGTGTGTTGGTCATCTAAGAAGCAAAATTGTATATCTCTCTCCACCGCTGATACGTCTCCAACGTATCGATAATTTCTTATGTTCCATGCCACATTATTGATGTTATCTACATGTTTTATGCACACTTTATGTCATATTCGTGCATTTTCTGGAACTAACCTATTAACAAGATGCCGAAGTGCCAGTTGTTGTTTTCTGCTGTTTTTGGTTTCAGAAATCCTAGTAACGAAATATTCTCGGAATTGGACGAAATCAACGCCCAGGGGCCTATTTTTCCACGAAGCTTCCAGAAGTCCGAAGACGAAACGAAGTGGGGCCACAGGGTGGCCAAACCCTAGGGCGGCGCGGCCCACCCCCTGGCCGCGCCAACCTATGGTGTGGGGCCCCTGTGCCCCCTCCTGACTTGCCCTTACGCCTACTTAAAGCCTCCGTGACGAAACCCCCAGTACCGAGAGCCACGATACGGAAAACCTTACTGAGACGCCGCCGCCGCCGATCCCATCTCGGGGGATCCAGGAGATCGCCTCCGGCACCCTGCCGGAGAGGGGATTCATCTCCCGGAGGACTCTACGCCGCCATGGTCGCCTCCGGAGTGATGTGTGAGTAGTCTACCCCTGGACTATGGGTCCATAGCAGTAGCTAGATGGTTGTCTTCTCCCCATTGTGCTATCATTGTCGGATCTTGTGAGCTGCCTAACATGATCAAGATCATCTATCTGTAATTCTATATGTTGCGTTTGTTGGGATCCGATGAATAGAGAATACTTGTTATGTTGATTATCAAAGTTATGTCTATGTGTTGTTTATGATCTTGCATGCTCTCCGTTATTAGTAGATGCTCTGGCCAAGTTGATGCTAGTAACTCCAAGAGGGGGTATTTATGCTCGATAGTGGGTTCATGTCTCCGTGAATCTGGAGGAGTGACAAGAACCACTAAGATTACGGATGTGCTGTTGCCACTAGGGATAAAACATTGGTGCTATGTTCAAGGATGTAGTCACTAGTTACATTACGCGCAATACTTAATGCAATTGTCTGTTGTTAGCAACTTAATGTTTGGAAGGGGTTCGGATGATAACCTGAAGGTGGACTTTTTAGGCATAGATGCAGTTGGATGGCGGTCTATGTACTTTGTCGTAATGCCCAATTAAATCTCACTATACTCATCATGATATGTATGTGCATGGTCATGCTCTCTTTATTTGTCAATTGCCCAACTGTAATTTGTTCACCCAACATGTTGTTTATCTTATGGGAGAGACACCTCTAGTGAACTGTGGACCCCGGTCCAATTCTCTTTCTTGAAATACAATCTCTGCAATCTTTGTTCTACTGTTTTCTGCAAACAATCATCTTCCACACAATACGGTTAATCCTTTGTTACAGCAAGCCGGTGAGATTGACAACCTCACTGTTTCGTTGGGGCAAAGTACTTTGGTTGTGTTGTGCAGGTTCCACGTTGGCGCCGGAATCCCTGGTGTTGCGCCGCACTACATCTCGCCGCCATCAACCTTCAACGTGCTTCTTGACTCCTACTGGTTCGATAAACCTTGGTTTCTTACTGAGGGAAACTTGCTGCTGTACGCATCACACCTTCCACTTGGGGTTCCCAACGAGCGTGTGCTTTACGCGTCATCAAGCTAAATTTCTGGCGCCGTTGCCGGGGAGATCAAGACACGCTGCAAGGGGAGTCTCCACTTCTCAATCTCTTTACTTTGTTTTTGTCTTGCTTAGTTTTATTTACTATTTTGTTTGCTGCACTAAATCAAAATACAAAAAAATTAGTTGCTAGTTTTACTTTATTTACTATCTTGTTTGCTATATCGAAAACACAAAAAAATTAGTTTACTTGCATTTACTTTACATAGTTTGCTTTATTTACTGTTGCTAAAATGGCCAACGCTGAAAATACTAAGTTGTGTGACTTCACAACCACAAATAATAATGATTTCTTATGCACACCTATTGCTCCACCTGCTACTACAGCAGAATTCTTTGAAATTAAACTGCTTTACTTGAATCTTGTTATGCGAGAGCAATTTTCTGGTGTTAGTTCTGATGATGCTGCTGCCCATCTTAATAATTTTGTTGAATTATGTGAAATGCAAAAATATAAGGATGTAGATGGTGACATTATAAAATTAAAATTGTTCCCTTTCTCATTAAGAGGAAGAGCTAAAGATTGGTTGCTATCTCTGCCTAAGAATAGTATTGATTCATGGACTAAATGCAAGGATGCTTTTATTGGTAGATATTACCCCCCTGCTAAAATTATATCTTTGAGGAGTAGCATAATGAATTTTAAACAATTAGATACTGAACATGTTGCTCAAGCTTGGGAAAGAATGAAATCTCTGGTTAAAAATTGCCCAACCCATGGACTGACTACTTGGATGATCATCCAAACCTTCTATGCAGGACTAAATTTTTCTTCAGGGAATTTATTGGATTCAGCTGCTGGAGGTACCTTTATGTCCATCACTCTTGGTGAAGCAACAAAGCTTCTTGATAATATGATGATCAACTACTCTGAATGGCACACGGAAAGAGCTCCACAAGGTAAGAAGGTAAATTCTGTCGAAGAAACCTCTTCCTTGAATGATAAGATTGATGCTATTATGTCTATGCTTGTGAATGATAGGACTAATATTAATCCTAATAATGTTCCATTAGCTTCATTGGTTGCACAAGAAGAACATGTTGATGTAAACTTCATTAAAAATAATAATTTCAACAACAATTCTTACCGGAACAATTCTAGTAACAACTATAGGCCATATCCTTATAATAATGGCAACGGCTATGGTAATTCTTATGGGAATTCTTACAACAATAATAGGAGTTCACCCCCTGGACTTGAAGCCATGCTTAAAGAATTTATTAGTACACAAACTGCTTTTAACAAATCTGTTGAAGAAAAGCTTGGGAAAATTGATATACTTGCTTCTAAAGTCGATAGTCTTGCTGCTGATGTTGATCTTTTGAAATCGAAAGTTATGCCTAATGAAAATCATCATAATAAAATTGTTATTACAGCAAATGCCATTCAAGTTAGAATTAATGAGAATATAAGATTAATGGCTGAACTGCGTGCTAGGTGGGATAGGGAAGAAAATGAAAAACTAGCTAAAGAGAAGAATGTAGCTAAAGTTTGGACTATTACCACCACTTGTAATGCTAATGCTACATATGTTGCTGCACCTCCTACTAATACTAATAAAAGAATTGGTGTTAGCAATGTTTCCACTTCTAATGCAAAGCGCGAAAAACTGCCTGAAATCGCTAAGCTATTAAACCGCACTGTGATAAAGCTGCTGAATTTTTTTCCAACATTGGGGATGATGATCCCATTGCTTTAGATTATAATGGTTTGAATTTTGATGATTGCCACATCTCTGAAGTTATAAAGTTCTTGCAAAAACTTGCTAAAAGTCCCAATGCTAGTGCTATAAATTTGGCTTTCACACATCATATTACAAATGCTCTCATAAAAGCTAGAGAAGAGAAATTAGAGCGTGAAGCCTCTATTCCTAAAAAGCTAGAGGATGGTTGGGAGCCCATCATTAAGATGAAGGTTAAAGATTTTGATTGTAATGCTTTATGTGATCTTGGTGCAAGTATTTCTGTTATGCCTAAGAAAATTTATAATATGCTTGACTTGCCACCGCTGAAAAATTGTTATTTGGATGTTAATCTTGCTGATCATTCTACAAAGAAACCTTTGGGTAAAGTTGATAATGTTCGTATTACCGTTAACAATAACCTTGTTCCCGTTGATTTTGTTGTCTTGGATATTGAATGCAATGCATCTTGTCCCATTATATTGGGAAGACCTTTTCTTCGAACTGTTGGTGCTATTATTGATATGAAGGAAGGTAATATAAAATATCAATTTCCTCTCAAGAAAGGTATGGAACACTTCCCTAGAAAGAGAATGAAGTTACCTTTTGATTCTATTATGAGAACAAATTATGATGTTGACACTTCGTCTCTTGATAATACTTGATACACACTTTCTGCGCCTAGCTGAAAGGCGTTAAAGAAAAGCGCTTATGGGAGACAACCCATGTTTTTACCTACAGTACTTTGTTTTTATTTTGTGTCTTGGAAGTTGTTTACTACTGTAGCAACCTCTCCTTATCTTAGTTTTGTGTTTTGTTGTGCCAAGTTAAGCCGTTGATAGAAAAGTAAGTACTAGATTTGGATTACTGCGCCATTCCAGATTTCTTTGCTGTCACGAATCTGGGTCTACCTCCCTGTAGGTAGCTCAGAAAATTAAGCCAATTTACGTGCATGATCCTCAGATATGTACGCAACTTTCATTCAATTTGAGCATTTTCATTTGAGCAAGTCTGGTGCCATTTTAAAATTCGTCAATACGAACTGTTCTGTTTTGACAGATTCTGCCTTTTATTTCGCATTGCCTCTTTTGCTATGATGGATGAATTTCTTTGATCCACTAATGTCCAGTAGCGTTATGCAATGTCCAGAAGTGTTAAGAATGATTGTGTCACCTCTGAATATGTTAATTTTTATTGTGCACTAACCCTCTAATGAGTTGTTTCGAGTTTGGTGTGGAGGAAGTTTTCAAGGATCAAGAGAGGAGTATGATGCAACATGATCAAGGAGAGTGAAAGCTCTAAGCTTGGGGATGCCCCGGTGGTTCACCCCTGCATATATCAAGAAGACTCAAGCGTCTAAGCTTGGGGATGCCCAAGGCATCCCCTTCTTCATCGACAACATTATCAGGTTCCTCCCCTGAAACTATATTTTTATTCCATCACATCTTATGTGCTTTGCTTGGAGCGTCGGTTTGTTTTTGTTTTTTGTTTTGTTTGAATAAAATGGATCCTAGCATTCACTTTATGGGAGAGAGACACGCTCCGCTGTAGCATATGGACAAGTATATCCTTGGTTTCTACTCATAGTATTCATGGCGAAGTTTCTCCTTCGTTAAATTGTTATATGGTTGGAATTGGAAAATAATACATGTAGTAATTGCTATAAATGTCTTGGGTAATGTGATACTTGGCAATTGTTGTGCTCATGATTAAGCTCTTGCATCATATGCTTTGCACCTATTAATGAAGAAATACATAGAGCATGCTAAAATTTGGTTTGCATATTTGGTTTCTCTAAGGTCTAGATAATTTCTAGTATTGAGTTTGAACAACAAGGAAGACGGTGTAGAGTCTTATAATGTTTTCAATATGTCTTTTATGTGAGTTTTGCTGCACCGGTTCATCCTTGTGTTTGTTTCAAATAAGCCTTGCTAGCCTAAACCTTGTATCGAGAGGGAATACTTCTCATGCATCCAAAATACTTGAGCCAACCACTATGCCATTTGTGTCCACCATACCTACCTACTACATGGTATTTCTCCGCCATTCCAAAGTAAATTGCTTGAGTGCTACCTTTAAAATTCCATCATTCACCTTTGCAATATATAGCTCATGGGACAAATAGCTTAAAAACTATTGTGGTATTGAATATGTAATTATACTTTATCTCTTATTAAGTTGCTTGTTGTGCGATAACCATGTTCACTGGGGACGCCATCAACTATTCATTGTTGAATTTCATGTGAGTTGCTATGCATGTCCGTCTTGTCTGAAGTAAGAGAGATCTACCACCTTATGGTTAAGCATGCATATTGTTAGAGAAGAACATTGGGCCGCTAACTAAAGCCATGATCCATGGTGGAAGTTTCAGTTTTGGACAAATATCCTCAATCTCAAATGAGAAAATTATTAATTGTTGTTACATGCTTATGCATAAAAGAGGAGTCCATTATCTGTTGTCTATGTTGTCCCGGTATGGATGTCTAAGTTGAGAATAATCAATAGCGAGAAATCCAAAATGCGAGCTTTCTCCTTAGACCTTTGTACAAAGTGCATAGAGGTACCCCTTTGTGACACTTGGTCAAAACATGTGCATTGTGATGATCCGGTAGTCCAAGCTAATTAGGACAAGGTGCGGGCACTATTAGTACACTATGCATGAGGCTTGCAACTTATAAGATATAATTTACATGATACATATGCTTTATTACTACCGTTGACAAAATTGTTTCATGTTTTCAAAATCAAAGCTCTAGCACAAATATAGCAATCGATGCTTTTCCTCTATGGACGACAATTCTTTTACTTTCAATGTTGAGTCAGTTCACCTATTTCTCTCCACCTCAAGAAGCAAACACTTGTGTGAACTATGCATTGATTCCTACATACTTGCTTATTGCACTTATTATATTACTCTATGTTGACAATATCCATGAGATATACATGTTACAAGTTGAAAGCAACCGCTGAAACTTAATCTTCTTTTGTGTTGCTTCAATGCTTTTACTTTGAATTATTGCTTTATGAGTTAACTCTTATGCAAGACTTATTGATGCTTGTCTTGAAGTACTATTCATGAAAAGTCTTTGCTATATGATTCACTTGTTTACTCATGTCATATACATTGTTTTGATCGCTGCATTCACTACATATGCTTTACAAATAGTATGATCAAGATTATGATGGCATGTCACTCCAGAAATTATCTGTGTTATCGTTTTACCTGCTCGGGACGAGCAGAACTAAGCTTGGGGATGCTGATACGTCTCCAACGTATCGATAATTTCTTATGTTCCATGCCACATTATTGATGTTATCTACATGTTTTATGCACACTTTATGTCATATTCGTGCATTTTCTGGAACTAACCTATTAACAAGATGCCGAAGTGCCGATTCTTTGTTTTCTGCTGTTTTTGGTTTCAGAAATCCTAGTAACGAAATATTCTCGGAATTGGACGAAATCAACGCCCAGGGGCCTATTTTTCCACGAAGCTTCCAGAAGTCCGAAGACGAAACGAAGTGGGGCCACAGGGTGGCCAAACCCTAGGGCGGCGCGGCCCACCCCCTGGCCGCGCCAACCTATGGTGTGGGGCCCCTGTGCCCCCTCCTGACTTGCCCTTCCGCCTACTTAAAGCCTCCGTGACGAAACCCCCAGTACCGAGAGCCACGATACGGAAAACCTTACTGAGACGCCGCCGCCGCCGATCCCATCTCGGGGGATCCAGGAGATCGCCTCCGGCACCCTGCCGGAGAGGGGATTCATCTCCCGGAGGACTCTACGCCGCCATGGTCGCCTCCGGAGTGATGTGTGAGTAGTGTACCCCTGGACTATGGGTCCATAGCAGTAGCTAGATGGTTGTCTTCTCCCCATTGTGCTATCATTGTCGGATCTTGTGAGCTGCCTAACATGATCAAGATCATCTATCTGTAACTCTATATGTTGCGTTTGTTGGGATCCGATGAATAGAGAATACTTGTTATGTTGATTATCAAAGTTATGTCTATGTGTTGTTTATGATCTTGCATGCTCTCCGTTATTAGTAGATGCTCTGGCCAAGTTGATGCTAGTAACTCCAAGAGGGGTTATTTATGCTCGATAGTGGGTTCATGTCTCCGTGAATCTGGAGGAGTGACAAGAACCACTAAGATTACGGATGTGCTGTTGCCACTAGGGATAAAACATTGGTGCTATGTTCAAGGATGTAGTCACTAGTTACATTACGCGCAATACTTAATGCAATTGTCTGTTGTTAGCAACTTAATACTGGAAGGGGTTCGGATGATAACCTGAAGGTGGACTTTTTAGGCATAGATGCAGTTGGATGGCGGTCTATGTACTTTGTCGTAATGCCCAATTAAATCTCACTATACTCATCATGATATGTATGTGCATGGTCATGCTCTCTTTATTTGTCAATTGCCCAACTGTAATTTGTTCACCCAACATGCTGTTTATCTTATGGGAGAGACACCTCTAGTGAACTGTGGACCCCGGTCCAATTCTCTTTACTGAAATACAATCTACTGCCATCTTTGTTCTACTGTTTTCTGCAAACAATCATCTTCCACACAATACGGTTAATCCTTTGTTACAGCAAGCCGGTGAGATTGACAACCTCACTGTTTCGTTGGGGCAAAGTACTTTGGTTGTGTTGTGCAGGTTCCACGTTGGCGCCGGAATCCCTGGTGTTGCGCCGCACTACATCTCGCCGCCATCAACCTTCAACGTGCTTCTTGACTCCTACTGGTTCGATAAACCTTGGTTTCTTACTGAGGGAAACTTGCTGCTGTACGCATCACACCTTCCACTTGGGGTTCCCAACGAGCGTGTGCTTTACGCGTCATCAACCGCCGAAGCCGAATATGTTGCCGCCGCAAGTGGATGCACTCAATTGTTATGGATGAGGCAAACTTTAAACGAATACGGTGTCATTTGTGACAAAGTGCCTCTATTATGTGACAATGAAAGTGCCATCAAGATTGCCTATAATCCGGTGCAACATTCAAGAACGAAGCATATTGAGATCCGGAATCATTTCATTAGGGATCATGTTGCCCGTGGTGATATTGAGCTTATCTATGTTCCTACCAAAGATCAACTTGCCGATATATTCACGAAGCCTCTTGATGAAGCAAGGTTCACTTATTTGAGGAATGAGCTAAATATCATTGATTCAAGGAGTATAGCTTGACCATCTTGCAAACACACCTCCGTCTCAAAACTTTATTTGGTTTAGATGTGGGCATGGAAATAGGGGGAGTGCGGTTTAAATTATTGAGCTATCCCTCCCCCCATAATGCCAACATTAAGAAATCATTCTCTTTATATCATATGTTGATATGTGAGCTTCAATGATGAGTAGTGGCTTGGGCCCAAGATATATCTTCGCGGTGCCATGCCACAACACTCATATATGGTGGCCTAGGCCACCACACTCTTCTTTGTGAAGAGTTGGAGTTATTTAGATCTTATCGCCTTTTATTTGACAACTCCATGTTCTTATGGGAAATCACTCTAGTTTGGACTTATTTGCTCATATCTTGCAAACTTGAGTGATCATGTACCATTAACAGTTTGTATCTTCTAAACCTAAGCCTACTCTCTCCTATAAGCCACTTCCATCTTGCTCATTTGTCATGTTTGGTAAAAACTTGGAGTTTGAGGATTTTCGGTCGGATGATCTAGGTTGCCCCATCTTATTGGTAATATGCATCTTATATGTGACGTGATACATTATTGCATCACATATGGGTTTATGCAAATAACCAACTAAGGATAGGCAGGATTTCCGGTGTTCTGGAAATTTCCAGAAAACCGGATAATCCGGCCCCCTGGCACCCCGGATAATCCGGCCCGGCCGGATTATCCGCCCTAAACTAGGGCCGGAATATCCGGCCTGGGCTGGTCTTGAAGGGGTTGAGGACGAGGCCGCGGGGGCAAACAGTTCAGAACCAGCCCCCACGCGCCTCTCTCTCCTCTCTCTCCCCTCAAGGTCGCCGGAACTCCTCCTCCTCGCCGTAGAAGCTCCGTCCGCTCCCTCTCGGAGTTTTTGGGTGGATCGGGTGCCTCTCCTCCCTAGCTACCTTCTCCTCCAAGCGGTTTCCACAATGGATGTGGGTATGATTCACAATCTCTAACCCTAGATGTTGTGTTTTATATGTGCTATTTTCTTGGTGGAATTGGTGTCTAGTTGTTCCAAATCAAGTGTAGTATACTCCTCTTGCATGCTATGAGGCCGATCTGGTCTTAGACAAGTTTTTGATTGGGAAAACTGCAAGTTTCGCAGGGCCGGATTATCCGGCCCCCGCGCAGACCGGATTATCCGGCCTTGCCGGATTATCCGCCCCCAGGGGACACCGGATTATCCGGCCTGGAGCTTCATCGCCGCTGCAGTTTTGTTTCAATCTATCATGTCTAGATTTGTACCGACTTATATTATGTTTCTAGAGTATATTACTGTATCTTACATGACTTATGAGCATTACCTTCTCTTTGCTACCCGCCTTTGCTTCTCACAGGTGGTGCTTCTCGGGGTGGTCGGAGACGCCCTAGGCATGATCGCTCAAGTGACGAGTTTGCACCCAATGCACCTCGCAAGTCCGTCGCTTCAAGGCGGAAGAACAAGGAAGTGAGGGAGAACTATAGGACCATGGACATTATCTCTTATTCCGCTATCCGCATGAAGAACTGGTATGAAGACCTCCCAAGGGATGAAGAGATTGAGGGCAGGAGATACTGGTGCATGGAGCAGGAGTTCATCTACAAGGACATCTATGAGCCCATGAAGAATCTGAGACCCATGCAAGCTATAGATGTGGACCTTCTGGCAGTCAACAATCACTTTGAAGATGCAATCTGGGTAGCTGGCAGGATGGGCTTGAAGGATATCATGAAGATTCAATGTGACTATAGCCCAGAGTTGGTGAAGCAATTCTTTGCCACATTGGCAATCAAGAAAGATGATGATCGCACTATGGAATGGATGACTGGCTCCACTCACTGTAGTGCCACTCTGTGCCGATTTGCTGGTATTCTTGGAGTTCCTGCAGAAGGTGGTCGTCGCCTTCATGGACCACAGAAGACAGATAAGAATGCACTACTTCATCTCTATACCTCAGCGGGAACAGTTGGTTCTGCCAAGGGACTGCTTCCTATCTACAGTTAGTTGCTCCGGTTCTTTCGGGCCACCATTTGTCCAAGTGGTGGTAACAATGATGCTCTCCGGGGAACTCTTGTGGATCTTATGCACCTCAGCTTTAGGTGTGCTCGTGATGTCGATGAGGAACGGAACTTCACTCTTGATGTCATGGACTTCATCTTCCATGAGATCCATGATGCCATGGTCTCCCGGACCACCATACCTTATGAACCCTACATCCAGCTTCTCATCAACAACTCTGTGGCTTTGGATGGTGAAGACTTGAGCGGGTACCCTTTGATGAAGCACAATGTCAAGAAGGCCTACAGGCTTAAGCCAGTCTCTTCTGCTGTACCTGCACCTGACTCTTTCATGGGTGATGCTCGTTCTAGTGGTTTTGCTCCTGCACGCCATCCTGACGTCCCGGCTATGAGGAAGCAAGTGAGCAGGCTTAGTTGGTTTCAGCGTCACATCCTTTGCATGAACATTGAGATCCATAAGGAGAACTATGCGGCCAGCCGAGAGCGTTCTGAGATTAAGCATACTCAGGCGGTTATTCTACGCAAGCTCAGTGGTGATCAAGGACCCCCGCCTCAGCCTCCAGCTCACCAAGGTTACAGTGGATGGCATTCTGCACAGGTTCCGTGGAGTGATCTTGATGATTGCCTTCAAAGGTCCAACCTCACTCGCCGCTCTCCGGATGCACCTGACACTGAAGATGAAGATGAGGAAGCGGCATACCAGTCCGATGATGAAGATGCCTCCGAGTGATTCCCATGGGACGTGTAGCATCGCGCTTGTCCCCTTTTTGGCGTCTCGATGCCAAAGGGGGAGAAGTGTTCTATTAGGACTCTCGGGGATTTGCATGGTTTGGGCACAAGCATATGCGTTTATCATTCTTCTGTTGCTTGTGTTCCCTCTTATTTGAACTATTAGGTTTGCTTGTGTTCCGTTCAAAACTATGTGCTATGTGGTGTGAGACATTGTTATGGGTTTCGGATTTCTATTTGTTGAGATCAAGGCTATTATATTATGTGTGATGCTATATCTCCGTATTATATATCTACACATGGGTATGATTTCTTGCATCCTATCTCAACTTCATATTTGTCGATGTCTATTGTTAGAGCTCATGTTGGATACCTCTTGTGTTGAGGCACCTCACTCCTATGTGTTGTGTATTTGTATTCAAATGCAAATTACTTATATGCACACATGTAGGGGGAGTGCCTCTATGTTTTGCCATCATGCTTGTCTCTATAGTGATTCTCTTGGAAATCCGTATATTGTCATCAAACACCAAAAAGGGGGAGATTGAAAGAACATCTCCCACATTATGTTTTGTGTGTTTGATGTCAATGTATGTGATACACTAATGTTTGTTTAAGTGGTACAGAGATTACATAGATACATTTTCATGTGTGTTGGATGTGGTCAGTTCTGTCAAAAGGAAGCAGCAAAAAGTTCATCAGGCCGGATAATCCGGGCCGGATATTGTGGAAATATCCGGCCCCCAGTTTACGGCTAAGTCTTTGAGGAAAAACTAGTCAGTATAGGGGCCGGAAATTTGCCCGGATATTGTCCCGGTTTTGCCCCAGGGCCGGAATATCCGGGCCGGACATTTGCCCGGATATTGTCCCGGTTTTGTCCTAGGGCCGGAATATCCGGGCCGGACATTTCGGAAATATCCGGCCCCCTCGATTTTGGCTAAGGACCTGAAGAAAAACAAGTCTGGCATGGGGCCGGACATTTGGCCGGATTTTGTCATAGTTTTGTCCCTGAGGCCAGATTATCCGGGGGGGGCGGATTATCCGGCCCTTACTTAGGCCGGAATATCCGGCCCCCCGGAAGCTGCAACGGCTCATTTTCTGGGGGGTATAAATACCCCCCCTTCTTCTACCTTGGTTGCTTGCTCAATCATTGCACAAGAAATCTGCCAAGCCACCTCCATTAGAGCCACCTCAAGAAACACAAGATTTGCAAGATCTCCTTCCTCCCCCAACCAAAGCTCTTGATCTTTGGAGATTCGATGGAGAAGACACCGATCTACATCCTCACCGAAGCGTTTTTCATTTCCCCTCTCTTGTTTGAGGGATCTCATGCTAGTGTTCCTATTTGGTTCCCTAGTTGATTTGTGTTGATGTATTGTTGTTGATTGTTGTATTGTTACAAATTTGGGAGCCTCCAATTCAGTTGTGGATGTGTGCCCCAAGAACCTTGTAAAAGCCTGGTTTCCGCCTCGAGGAAATCCCTTAGTGGAATTGGGCTAGGCCTTTGTGGCGTTGCTCACCGGAGATCTGAGTGAAGCCTTCGTGGATGTTGGTTTGGCTTTCGTAGCAACCACACTCCTCCAAACGTAGACGTACCTTCTTGCAAAGGAAGGGAACTACGGGAATCATCTCCGTGTCATCGCGTGCTCCACTCTCGGTTACCTCTATCCTATTCTATCTCTTGTATTGCTTAGCTATATCTTGCTTAGTTGTTTCCCTTGTCATATAGGTAAATTCACTTAGTTGCATATCTAGAGAATTTACCTTTGTGTCAAGCCTAAATTGAAAAAGAACTAAAAATTGGTTAGCACCTATTCACCCCCCCCCCCCCCCCGTCTAGGTGCGGCATACGATCCTTTCAGCACGGCGGCGAGCACATGTAGCCACGGGCGTTCCTCCCCAGCTTCCATGCCAAGGAGGGCCTTCCCGGCCCCCATCCGATGCCGGCTCCATCCCTGCTTGGACGCAACTCAGACGTTGTCTCCATATTTTGCACCGTCTGCAGCTCGAGCTCGTCGGTGGAGACACCTCTATCTAGCCGGTGGAGGCACCTTGAGTTCGCCGGCCTCATTCGCGCGCGCGCCTCGAGCTCGCTGGTGGAGGCACCTCGACCAGGCTTAGTCCTCTCCTCTCCCATGGCGATGCAGATGAAATTGTGCAAGAGTAATTAATTGGGCAATTAGGCATAACTATTCCGGCAGTTAGGCTTAATTATATGGCAGGTTACTACCTGATTAATATGACCATTGACAAATAAATCTGGCAACTAGGCCTAATTAACCGGGTAATTAATACCTAATTAATCAACGTAGTACTAATTAGCATACTAATTAGGGGTAAACCCGACAATTAGGGGTAATTAATCTGGCAATTAGTAATCCTACGCTAAACTAATTAGCTGGCAATTAGTCACATTACACCAGTTGATTAGTTGATTAGTTGAAAAATCATGTTTTGACTGTCGCTGCATGTGACCGATTCTTTTTTGCAGCTTGTTTGGACAAAGTCATTGATGCAGAGAGAAACTGTAGCTGATGTTGCTTGCAGTGATACATTGAGGCCCACGTAAATTAATTAGAATTGTGTATGGGCCGTCGCACGCGGGATCGTTTCGTGCGGCGCCGCTGCGTAGCACTGTCCAAAAAGAAATTATTAGGTCAGTTAGGGAATTAGGTGAAGGGACTGCCAGGTGGGCCTAGGGGCATATGCCGGGAATTGTTTTGTGAAGGGTCTTTCTCTAAGAAAAATATCATTGCAGATTGGTCAATGCATGCCACATCAGCAAATACGACCCTCTACGGTGAGCTAGTGACCTAAATAAACACTAAGCTTTATTTATGTACCGTGCATCACGTATTCTTAAAATTGGTGAATATATCGATTTTCATCTCCAAGTTCCAGTACCACGGATGCATTTTACTCCACTTACAAAGTTACAAACCTTGCTATCTCCGCTGGTAGTTGCATCTGGACTGACCAACTCCCGGAACACGGATGTTGTAACAGATATTGTAACACTTGGCAATCCCCTGTGAATAATGTCTCCTTGATAATATAAAAGCTCTCTTTCTCTCAATAAAAAACTACCGAGAGCTGTATCATACGCAGTCAACAAGACATTGTCCCCAGAGAAAATATACATGTGTGATTCACATCTGATATCCAGAGAAATATACGTGAGGGTCCGGTCTCATTTATTTTGGTTTCGCTCTCGCACTTTTTGTTCCATTAGTTTGATCTCCTGTAAAAACATCCCCAGTTCTTTGAACTACTTAATATGGGTATTAGTACATAAAAAGTTTTTCTATTGCTTCCGAACTTTGTCATACTTACTTTGCAGTAAAGTTGAGTTGATGTATTATTAGAGCAACTCCACCCCCCCCCCCCCACCCCCACCCCCAACACCCCCAGCCCCCAAATTAACCTTTTTGGCCCGTAGGGGGGTCGGTGTGGAGATGGATTTGGTGGGTTTCCGGCGCCCCATACGACCGCTATAATTTTTTTGATGTACAGAAGAATTTCAACCAACGCAAATTCCAGTGGAACAATAACATTAAACAAATTTCAGTAGAGCAATAACTAACACTAAAAAATTAGTGAAGCAACAATGACGAAACAACAATTTATTTCTTCTTCTTGGATGGCCCTACCGTGTCATCGTCAAGGTGTCAACACCCGGATTTTTAAGTCCATATGCCTATTATGCCATATATCGCAATCCCAGGGGGAATATTGTTTTTGCGAGACATAATAGATTGATATCACAGAACATCATTCATTACAAACCATAATTGTCTTACATCAAAGGATCACATGATCCAGTCTTAATACAACATATTGGATCTAAGGATCCAATACAAAACACACACAGCGGAAGAAACGTAGTAGAGGTCCATCTGCTCCACAGGCAACTGTTGACGTCAGGAGTAGTCCTAGTTGTCGTAGACTTCCTGCTGTCCGTCATCCTGATATTGTTGCTCTTCTTCATAGTCTGGCCATTTGAATATCCAGGGGCAAAGCCATGAGTACTTTAAAGTACTCACAAACTAATACTAGTGTAAGCACTATCAACTATATCAATGGAATTCTAAGCTCTAGTTTCATTTGCATAAAGCCAGTTTTATTTCCTAAGCATTTAGTAACCAAAGACTCTTCATTTGCCTAACTTAACTCAAGTGGGAACATTAGTGTCATTCCCACAACTCTGATGTGATTCAAAGTCAAAGTCACATTTCAAACTGAAGTCACAAGTCACCATTCACATTTTGAAAAGTTCTGATGACGGAACAATATGGCATTTCCAACTGTCCATGACCGCGGACGCGGCTATTCGAATACGTTTACACTCTTCAGAGGTTGCACACTTGTGCCACAACATTTGATTACATCCGTTAGGGATAACCCTGAATAATCATAACTCAGTATGCGGATCATCAACCAGTAACCTTTCACTTACACACACAGTATAGGCACCTCTCCCCATGAGCTTGGCCTCCTAGTGATAGCAAACTGCCATCCTAGGAACAACACAGGCTTGGGTAAGACATTCACCTCATTTCACGTCATTTCACTTTCAACGGAGGCAGCCTCGGCATAACCCCTATGACGCTTGTTCAGAGGGAACTCATACTAAGACACATAAATTTCCAGCTAAAGCCTTACCCATAATCAGGTATTGTGGGGGTACTCAAGAATTGGAATGGTATCGCATCCAAACCCAATCATCGGTTTTTATCAAAATCACCATGTCATTCAAGTCACCTTCACCTTCAAAATCTTTCAATAGAATGACCATCATTCCAAGGTTTTCAAAGTCAAGAATTTCACAAGTTTCCATCTAGAGTAGTCAATTTTAGTTTTAGCACTAGCAACTATTCATGAGGGGTGCTAACTAGCTTGTAGCTCTCTATGCTAACTTTGATGTTCTTGTACTACTCCTTATCTAGACTCAAGTTAACTATAAAAGTAAACCTTACTAATCAAAGTGAAAGCTTGGTAAGATAAAAATTGGGACTTGAAAAGTAAAACACAAGTAGTATGGTGTTGATGCCTTGCTCAAGTACAGCTTGCACTTGGGTAACTTGCAAGAGTATAGCTTGCCTTGATTGGTACAGTGGTCAAAGTTCTCTTCTTCTTCCTCGAAGTAGACCTCCTCCTCCTGGTACTCCTCGGTACTAGTGTCTATCAACGAATACGATGTATACAATCACCAAACAATTCTTAAGGCTAGACTAAGCACACAAAGGGGTCACACAATCTATTCTAGCATTACAACATTATTCATATGTTGGTTGACTTTGTTTTCTTTTTAAGAAAAATAATTTCCTCTCATTGAAATAATTATTAGGGTTGCTATTTATGTTTCTTTGAGAAATAATTTCCTCTCATTGAATCTTGTTAAAATTTAATATCCTCAAATAATAAGGTATCAACACATGTTGACCAAGGTCAACACTTCATAAATATCATTTGGGAAAATGACTTAAATGGGGTATTACACCTCATGCAATTTAACACTAACATGATAATAATTTAATGTCACCAAATAATACAATATGAGATTATATATACCAAGGTCATTACCTCATGTTGAATCACTTGAGACAAAGATTTAAATGAGAGGGGACCTATCATACTATTTAATAAATAATTTTGGATAATTTTAAATGGCTAGAAATGGCCACCTAGCCACTATTTTGCTCTAGCCCATGATCATATGAAGCAGCCATGTCATATTTTTGCATAAACAATTATACAATATAAAATGTGATTTATGAGAGTTGGAATCAACTCAAATTCATTTATGGTTGATTTTTAATAAAAGTTTGAAGTTTGAAAAGGCTCTGCCTTGTCATTTTTGCTACATTAATTTTATAACAAAACTAGGTGTGCGACCAGTGTAGTTAGTTAGATATTTTCACAAGCTTTCCAAAGATATAAAGTTCACCAAATTTGGCTCAGTAGATTTTAAGTTATTTAAATTTGAAAATGGATCCAGTGTTGAATTTAACCAAAACTAAATAATTCAAATTTGAATGGATGGGCCTGCGCGGGAAAGACTAAACGGGCCGGCCCAGCTATGCTCACGATGCATGCGGGCCAACTGACAGTAGACCCCACATGTCAGTGGGTCTTTAAACCCGAATCGGTACGCGGCGATGAGATCCGTTGGATTAAAAGGATGCTCGACGTCTGAGGGTCGTCACCTTCCTCGACAGGGCTCGCCGGAGAGCAAACCCTACCGGCGGCCAGGGGGTTGCGATAGGAGGCTCACTGGCGTCTAGCGAGGTCAGCGAGGTGGGCAATCGATGTTGTTGATGACGGTGAGTCGAAGGAGGGTCACGACGGCTTCAGGGAAGCTCGGGATCTTCGGCGTCGTCGAGCTACTGCAGCGGCGGACTCCGGCTAAATTCTGGCGAGTTAGTGTGTAATCGAAGAGGGGAAGTGGTCGAGGAGGTTCAGAAGGGGGAGGGGAGTGGAATGGTGTGAGGATTTGGGGCCACGGCTTGCTCCTTTTATAACGGCGAGAGGTGACCGAGGGGCGCGGGGTAGGTCCATGGTGACGACGGCGATAGAGGGCGTTAGAGGTCAGCGGGGTGGTTGCGTCCTGTAGGCGACGTCGAGGCGGACCTAACGCGCGTCCTGGCGTAGCAGAAGAGGGACGGGAGCGTCGTCATCGTCCTCGCATCCTTGCAGTACGGTGGCGGACGACCGTCGACGGTGACGTCGTCTACAGGGCTCGCGCGGTCCAATGGCGATGTTCAGGGGGTAGCTGACGTTGAGTGGAGTGAGTGGGCGAAAGGAGAGGGTGAGAGGAGGTCTGAGGCGACGGGGCACTGTCGTGCTCTGTCGTGCCCGTGGCTTCGCCGTGCACGCTCTAGCGCGTTCTTGCGTCACGGGGCGCGTCGTGTTCTGGGCGTCGTCGTCCTCTCCTGGGCCAGGGCGTGCGCCAGCAGGGTCAGGGGGTCAAGGTCAACTGTTCTGACAAGGTTAGAGAGAGAGGAGGAGAGGGGGCAGGGGTGGCATGGTGGTCGGCATGGTCCTGTTTTGTGATTTTTTGTGCATTTCTTTGGGTCTCTGAGGGCATGTCATGTGTGAGTGAGGTGAGGCCAAAGTGTTGGACATGGTGAGCAAGGTGAGATAGGTCTGGAGCATGCACATTTGATCATAGCTAAAATAGGTGTGACATATGTCATGTCCTTGGCATGGTTTTGTGTGATGGTGACCATGAAATGCTAGGTGAGGTCATGGTAGGTGGTTAGAGGTACAAAGTACTGTAGATGAGCACAAGAGAGAGAGAGAAAGGAGGTGGTACATAGTGGTTGGGGAGTGGTTGTACCCTAATTTTACTTTATGCAATCAACATATGTCACATGCAATGGTCACATGTGTGTTGAATTTTGATCAATTTTCTTCATAGATGTGTTCTAAATAATGTTTAGCATCAATTGGTGGTATTGGTTTAAACTTTGGAATTGTTTTGTGAAAATTCTAAAAGTTGAGGGAATCTAGAATCTGTTTCAAAGTTGCCACTTTGCATGCTTATATTAAGAGTTTGACTTTGAACCAGCAAGGTTGACTTTGAAAAAGTTGTTCACTTTCATTAGTACAAAAGATCTAGGAAAAAAGATTAGAAATTTTAGTTTAGAAAAGGTTAACCAAAGGGGCTCAAAGTGGGTGTGTTGTTAAGAATGGCAGATTTGACCATTATCACATGCACTTAGGGTTTTTCATTTTCTTTTCATTTTCTTGGATTTTCCTTTGAACCAAATGGTGTTTTGTTGTGTTCTTATGTACTATTTGAGTTTGGAATTGTGTTTCCTCATTTCCAACAAAAGGGTAGGGCTTAGGCTCAAATTTGCAAATCGGTCCATATACCCACATGTGCATCTATTCCATTTTATTTTCTTTCTATTTGATTTCAAGTTGGGTTTGGCTTAATGAGTGCTAGGTTGGGTTTGTTAGGGTTTTCAAATCATTGAGGTAGGGTAGAAATGGCATAGGCCAAGATTTGCAATTATGGCTATATGCTCTCATATGCTTTTTTCTTTTATTTGGTTTTCTTTTTATTTTGTTTCTTATTGCCTCAAGAGCAAGGTTTAGGGTTTAGGAGTATTGTTAATCAACTTCAAACAATCATCTTAGCAAGATCACAACATATAAGCATAAGCACCATGCACAATCTCTAACTCAATTAACGTTTTTGTTGGTTCCAAATTTTGGAAATAGGGAAATTTATTTTCTCTTTGTTTTAAAATTTGGGATGTTACACAAGGCGACGCTTCTTACTCTACTCTGACGAGTTTCCCTTCGGGTCTTCATCGTCGTCGTTGTACGCCTCATTCTTCGTGCCCACCTAGCATCTTCATCCTCCTCCTCCTCCTGGCCGTCGACGATGGCGTCTCCATCGTCCTCATGGGCGTCGGCTATGGCATCGTGCACCTCCTGGTCGTGTCATTGTCGTCGCTCGGCGGGGAACTTCAGCTACTGGGCGTTTGAAACCTTCTCCCACCAATGGCGCCATCTTGGTGACTTGCCCTTGCTTGCAGACTCGGATGGCAAAGAAAGGTTGCGCATGGCGCCGGTCTCTCGTCGATGGTAATCACAGAGATGATGGCAGTGGCCGGTGGGAGATTAACAACACGGATGGTGCGTACGGATTTTTATATCGATGCTGCCGGTAGTCGAGAAGGCACCGCGAAAATCGAAGAGAGCAACAGTTACTCTTCCACGGTGGTTGGGAAGTCGCTTTTTTATGTATCCACTGATCAACTATCGAATTCGAATGGAATGCATGTTCTGTCTCCCGCGACGTTCTTTTTTAAATTTGCAGTTTTGTTTACCGTACCTAGTCTGCGGATGCCTTTTTCGGTTCTTAAATTGCGAAAACTTCGGTTGCAGTTGTGTTTACTGTACCTAGTATGCGGATGCCTTTTTCGGCCCTTAAATTGCGAAAACTTCAGCCGATGACGGCGGCAAGGGTGGTGTTGATGGGGGAATATTATTCACAACTTGGACAATTAATTAAGAAGACATATAATTAGATTATATATAATACTTTGACAATTAATATAGCGTAGATGCAACTTAGGCTGCTCATAGTGGGAGTAACTTAGACTAGTAACATATACCATGTTACTACCTTCTGTAGGGATTCGTAGCATAGAAAACAAAAAATTTCCTATCGCGAGAACGCAATCCAAGCCAAGATGCAATCTAGAAGATGGGAGCAACGAGGGGACGAACGAGACTAACCCTTGAAGAGTTCCAAAGCCTACGAGAGTAGGCTCTCGTTGCTGCGGTAGACGATCACTTGCCGCTTTCAAAAGCGCGTAGAAGATCTTGACGGTGCCACAATCGGGCAGCACCTCCGTACTCGGTCACACGTTCGGTGTTGATGACGACGTCCTTCTCCCCGTTCCAGCGGGCAGCGGAAGTAGTAGATCCTCCTTGGAATCCCGGCAGCACGACGGCGTGGTGGCGGTGTTGATGGAGATCTCCGGCGGAGCTTCGCTAAGCATATGCGGGAGAGGTGGAGGAGGAGAAGAAGTTAGGGTTTGGGGAGAGGGGGTTTGGGCGCCGGCCCTCAAAGGGGTGCGGCCAAGGCTGAGCCAAGAGTGGCTGCCCCCTCCCTCTCCTCCTCATTATATAGGTGGAAATCCCCAAGAGTTGTAGTCCAAGTCTTCGAATAAGACCCCAACAACAAAACCTCCCATAGGTGGGAAACCTACTCAAGGGGGAAATCCCACTCAAGGTGGGACTCCCACCCCTTCCTTGGGGGGTTGGCCGGCCACCCTTGGGGAGTCCACCTTGGACTCCTCCCCTTTAGGGTTGGCTGGTCATGCAAGGTGGAGTCCCTCCGGGACTCCACTTTCCATGGTGATTTCTTCCGGACTTTTCTAGAACCTTCTAGAACCTGCCATAAATGCACCGGATCATTTCCAAACTTGGAATATGACTTCCTATATATGAATCTTATTCTCCGGACCATTCCGGAACTCCTCGTGATGTCCTGGATCCCATCCGAGACTCCGAACAAAACTTTGAACTCCATTCCATATTCCATATCTACTTAAACGACATCAAACCTTAAGTGTGTCACCCTACGGTTCGCGAACTATGTAGACATGGTTGAGACTTCTCTCTGACCAATAACCAATAGCGGGATCTGGAGATCCATAATGGCTCCCACATATTCAATGATGACTTAGTGATCGAATGAACCATTCACATACGATACCAATTCCCTTTGTCACGCGATATTTTACTTGTCCGAGGTTTGATCATCGGTATCACTCTATACCTTGTTCAACCTCGTCTCCTGACAAGTACTCTTTACTCGTACCGTGGTATGTGGTCTCTTATGAACTTATTCATATGCTTGCAAGACATTAGACGACATTCCACCGAGAGGGCCCAGAGTATATCTATCTGTCATCGGGATGGACAAATCCCACTGTTGATCCATATGCCTCAACTCATACTTTCCGGATACTTAATCCCACCTTTATAACCACCCATTTACGCAGTGGCGTTTGATGTAATCAAAGTACCTTTCCGGTATAAGTGATTTACATGATCTCATGGTCATAAGGACTAGGTAACTATGTATCGAAAGCTTATAGCAAATAACTTAATGACGTGATCTTATGCTACGCTTAATTGGGTGTGTCCATTACATCATTCATATAATGACATAACCTTGTTATTAATAACATCCAATGTTCATGATCACGAAACCATGATCATCTATTAATCAACAAGCTAGTTATACAAGAGGCTTACTAGGGACTCCTTGTTGTTCACATAACACACATGTATCAATGTTTCGTTTAATACAATTATAGCATGGTATGTAAACATTATCATAAACACAAAGATATATAATAACCATTTATTATTGCCTCTTGGGCATATCTCCAACAGTCTCCCACTTGCACTAGAGTCAATAATCTAGTTTACATTTGTAAAGATATAACACCTTGGCCTTCTGGTATTTTATCATGTTTTGCTCACGGGAGAGGTTTTAGTCAACGGATCTGACATGCTCAGAAACGTATGTATTTTGTAATTCATTTGCGTCTCAACGCATCACTCATTTCCAAATGAGTCGGCATTAAATATGTTTGGTCTTCTGGTGGAACCTTAATTCCGTGGTCTGAAATATGTCACTAATATTGTCACACACAATATAGCTTCAAAGTTCTGACTCCGTCGGAACTACACCAAGTTCTCAAAGAACCTCTTGACTTAACATCTTTTGTCATTGTCAAAACAATGACATACTCTGCCTTCTTTTGTAGAATCCGTCGCAATATTTAGAACTCTTCTAAATCTAGCATAGACAACTTCTAGCTCATTGTGCTACCTTTTAATCAACACTTAGTCTAATTTGAGATTTGAAATTTTATTTTCATATGTGACAAAACTAATATCGGTGCAACACCTTACAGCGATTTGTTTTGTCATTTCTCCATACAAAACTATATATATATATCCTTGGTTCTTCTCAAGTACTCAAGAATATTCTTACTGTTTTTCAATGATCATCACATGAATCATTCTGGTACATGCTCATAACATTTTTAAGAGCACATGACATCTGATTGTGTACATATTATTTGTGATCTATGATCACTCATGTGTTTTTACTCATTGAGTGTCAGATACACTCAAGTCTTGTTAAAACTTCACATGACAAGAACATTTTCTTAATATTTCTATATTGAACTATTTCAATATCCATTCTATGTACTTTGACTTAAACTTATTTTGTGTTTCAATCTATCTTCATAGATCTTGACACTAGATATGTTTCAGTCCATATCCTTTCATTGAAATTAATTTCTCAATGAAACCTTTTAATCAAGTATATAATTACATCATTTATAACCAACTATATGTCACCTACATAAAGTATTATAAATATGTCTTAGCGCTCCCACTTAATTTCTTGCAAATGCAAGCCTCTTCATCGTCTCTGATGAAATCAAAAACTCTTTGACTATTTCATCTGGTGAAGATTCCAACTCCGCGATACTTACTTCATCCAATTGAAGTTCGTATACCTATCTAGTATTCCACGGACCAGCAAAACTCTTGGTTGTATCTTGTATACACCTTTAATACACACTTCTGATAAGTAATGTATTTTGCCATCCTACTAACATATCTCATAAAAGAAATATGTAGTGATTACTAGAATAATCCACATAGACTATAAGCATTGCTACGGAAGATCTAATCTTATCGTAGTCAACTCTTTGAACTTTGTCGTAAACAACTTTTCGACAAGTTGAACTTCTTCAAGGATATTTCATCCTAGTCCATCAATTTTATAGATCCATTTACTTTCAAAAAGTATTCATCTATCTTGGATTTCATGGCGTATAGCCATTTTAACGGAGTCAGGGCCCATCATAACTTCTTTGTTTGTAGTTGGTTTATCATTGTTCAAAATCAATCCTTTGTCCACAAATCATTTATTTGATCACAAAGTAAACCATACCTACAAGGTTCAGTATGTACTTCGATCTCCATGGCTAAAACACTTTGTAGTCATGGGAGCCATGATCGTCGTGGCCGCTTCCGAAACCAATTCCGATGCTGCGCTACTCTGATCATTATGCTCAGGTTCATAAACTTTATCAAATTATATTGTCCTCCCACTCAAATACTTCACTAGAAACAATTTCTCGGAAATAAGGAACATTGACAAACACTTTTGTCTTTGTCTCGTGGGAAGAATTCCCAATTAAATCTCTGGGATAACCAACAAAGACATTCATCCGATTTTGGTTGTAAACTCTTAGACCAAAATTTAAAGAAAATACTATTAGGGTTTATACCTATACCATAACTTGTATGGTGTCATTTCAACGGATCATGATGATGCTCGATTCAGTGTAAAAGCGGTAGTCTCTAAAGCATAATCTACAAAAATATAATGGCATCAATATTTTATCATTGACCCAACAAGGTTTGGATACATCTCTTGGATACTTCATCATTACTATGATACTCCAAGAAACGTGAGTTGTAGAACAATTTCATAACTCTCTTAGATGTTCGCTAAAACTCGTAATTAAAATATTTTCACCATGATCCAATCATAGATATTTGACTTTTCTATTACGATGATTTCCACTTCATGCTGAAATTTATTTGAATCCATTCAAATGTTTCAAACTTCTTCCTTATTGAATATATCCACATATATACTCAATTCATTGTTGAAAGTTTTCATGAAGTAGAAGAATCTCCCGCACACAACTATGCCCAGTGAACCACATACATCATCATGTATTTTTTTCACTAAGTTTGTTGCCAGTTCAACTCTTGGCCTATGAACGGTATTTTAATCATTCTCTTTAGAAAAGATTTACAAGCGCCAAATGATTCAAAAAATCAAATGACTCCAAAAATCCATTTGCATGGAGTTCCTTCATGCGTTCCTTTCTAACATGACCTAAATGGCGGTTCTACAAATAAGTGAAATTCAAATCATTTGCCTTATGGCATTTTAGCGTCAGTGTTATGTATGTGTGTTTCACCATTAAGATTTATAATAACTTATCCATCGTACATGGAGTAATGTCATAATTTAAACAACTCATTGTTTTCATTTGACCAGAGCAAAATAACAATTATTAAGTTCTTTATTATAAATTCTAAGGGCTAGATAGAATTCTAACGACGAACATAATAACACTTTATTTTGTTCCAGACGTGCATTTCTATCATATTCCTTGTCAGTCACTTAGGCCATTGTATTCTTGTATTGCGTTGTTTTGTATGACACTTCATACCAACCAATATAGTACTAATACCCAAGAATTTCATAGTGTGACCTAACTAGGAATACAACCATAACATGTATATCATTTATATACACCTGAGCTAGACTTTCTAGTCTTTTCTTTCTTTCTGCCAAAATATCTTTTGCAGTTTCTCTTTTAGCTTTCCTCATTATTCAGAAAAACACTTCAACATCAATAACTTCTAGGTTTGTTGGTCTAATACCAATAACCTTGAGGTTCTTATTTTGAAGTTGATCATCATATGACAAGTGTTCTAGATTTCACTATTAGTAACTTTGTAATACGATGAACAATTTCACTCATAATTTTATCCATCAATTCATGACAACTTTCTGAGAGCATGTATGTACATGCTAGGCTCATAAAGTTTAACCTTAGTATTCGCATGTGCAAATCTGGCTTGCACCCGTTGTATGCACACGTAGAATCTATCACACCCGATCATCACGTGATGCTTCGATATGACGAGTCTTAGCAACGGTGCATACTAAGGATGATAACTTCATGGATATGCGAATATTGTTAGTGCCCCAATAGTTGGAGGATTGTGATGCCTGGCATCTTCAACCTTCATACATTCCCATAAAACTTATGAGTTTATGTAGTCACACCAAATTATATTCTATCATCTTGCAATAAGGTCTTAGATATCACATATATCTCATACCTTGATTATTTCTGAAAACTAAATTTTCAGCTCCTTACTTTTCAAACAAATTTGAATTTCAAGTTTGACGGAGACAAGATAACTTTAGGTACTAATTGAAACCATAGCTCTTTGAATCAACAATGTGAGGTTTACTAAAAGTTTGCAATAGGACTTAATCAATTCTTGATTCTTTAACAATACGGTACCAATCCGTAAAGTTTCTTGTCAGATTTTAACAGTATTTCTATCTCAATAACAAGACTAGCGCATGGTAGAAAACGGATGCCAATACTACAAAATTAATTCAAAATACTACTCAGACTATGTTTATGATAATTAGTTCATGTTTTAATCTAATTACTAATGAACTCCCACTTAATACAACATCCCTCATAGTTGTTAAGTGGTACACGATCCAAATCCACTACACCAAAACCGATCATCACGTGAGATGATGTAGCTTCAATGGTGAACATCAACATGTTGATCATATCATCCATATGACTCGTGTTCAACCTTTCGGTTTCCATTGTCCCGAGGCCATGTCTGTACATGCTAGGCTCGTCAAGCAAACCCAAGTATTCCGCGTGTGCAACATGGCTTACACCCGTTGTATATGAACGTTGAATCTATCACATCCGATCATCACGAGATGCTTTGAAACGACGAACTTTGGCAACGGTGCATACGAGGGGAGAACACTTTATTATCTTGATATTAATGTGAGGGATCATCTTATAATGCTACCGTCGCATTCTAAGCAAAATAAGATGCATAAAGGATTAACATCACATGCAATTCATATGTGATATGATATGGCCCTTTAGTCTTTGCGCCTTCGATCTTCATCTCCAAAGCACGGACATGACCTCCATCATCAACGGGGCATGATCTCCATCATCATCGGTGTAGCGTCAAGGTCCATGGCGCCGTCTTCATGGTTGTTCACCTCATGTAGCAACTATTACAACTACTTTGAAATACTACTCAACATGAAATTTAAAGACAACCATAAGGCTCCTGCCGGTTGCCACAATACAATAATGATCATCTCATACATATTCATCATCATATTATGGCCATATCACATCACCAAACCCTGCAAAAACAAGTTAGACGTCTCTAATTTGGTTTGCATATTTTACGTGGTTTAGGGTTTTTGAGAGAGATCTAATCTACCTACGAACATGAACCATAACGGTGATACTAATGTTGTCAATAGAAGAGTAAATTGAATCTTCACTATAGTAGGAGAGACAGACACCCGCAAAGCCTCTTATGCAATACAAGTTGCATGTCGAACGAGGAACAAGTCTCATGAACGCGGTCATGTAAAGTTAGTCCGAGCCGCTTCATCCCACTATGCCACAAAGATGCAAAGTACTCAAACTAAAGACAACAAGAGCATCAACGCCCACAAAACCATTGTGTTCTACTCGTGCAACCATCTATGCATAGACACGGCTCTGATACCACTGTAGGGATTCGTAGCATAGAAAACAAAAAATTTCCTACCGCGAGAACGCAATCCAAGCCAAGATGCAATCTAGAAGATGGGAGCAACGAGGGGACGAACGAGACTAACCCTTGAAGAGTTCCAAAGCCTATGAGAGTAGGCTCTCGTTTCTGCGGTAGACGATCACTTGCCGCTTTCAAAAGCGCGTAGAAGATCTTGACGGTGCCACAATCGGGCAGCACCTCCGTACTCGGTCACACGTTCGGTGTTGATGACGACGTCCTTCTCCCCGTTCCAGCGGGCAGCGGAAGTAGTAGATCCTCCTTGGAATCCCGGCAGCACGACGGCGTGGTGGCGGTGTTGATGGAGATCTCCGGCGGAGCTTCGCTAAGCATATGCGGGAGAGGTGGAGGAGGAGAAGAAGCTAGGGTTAGGGGAGAGGGGGTTTGGGCACCGGCCCTCAAAGGGGTGCGGCCAAGGCTGAGCCAAGAGTGGCTGCCCCCTCCCTCTCCTCCTCATTATATAGGTGGAAATCCCCAAGAGTTGTAGTCAAAGTCTTCGAATAAGACCCCAACAACAAAACCTCCCATAGGTGGGAAACCTACTCAAGGGGGAAATCCCACTCAAGGTGGGACTCCCACCCCTTCCTTGGGGGGTTGGCCGGCCACCCTTGGGGAGTCCACCTTGGACTCCTCCCCTTTAGGGTTGGCTGGTCATGCAAGGTGGAGTCCCTCTGGGACTCCACTTTCCATGGTGATTTCTTCCGGACTTTTCTAGAACCTTCTAGAACCTGCCATAAATGCACCGGATCATTTCCAAACTTGGAATATGACTTCCTATATATAAATCTTATTCTCCGGACCATTCCGGAACTCCTCGTGATGTCCTGGATCCCATCCGAGACTCCGAACAAAACTTCGAACTCCATTCCATATTTCATATCTACTTAAACGACATCAAACCTTAAGTGTGTCACCCTACGGTTCGCGAACTATGTAGACATGGTTGAGACTTCTCTCTGACCAATAACCAATAGCGGGATCTGGAGATCCATAATGGCTCCCACATATTCAACGATGACTTAGTGATCGAATGAACAATTCACATACGATACCAATTCCCTTTGTCACGCGATATTTTACTTGTCCGAGGTTTGATCATCGGTATCACTCTATACCTTGTTCAACCTCGTCTCCTGACAAGTACTCTTTATTCGTACTGTGGTATGTGGTCTCTTGTGAACTTAGTCATATGCTTGCAAGACATTAGACGACATTCCACCGAGAGGGCCCAGAGTATATCTATCCGTCATCGGGATGGACAAATCCCACTGTTGATCCATATGCCTCAACTCATACTTTCCGGATACTTAATCCCACCTTTATAACCACCCATTTACGCAGTGGCGTTTGATGTAATCAAAGTACCTTTCCGGTATAAGTGATTTACATGATCTCATGGTCATAAGGACTAGGTAACTATGTATCAAAAGCTTATAGCAAATAACTTAATGACGTGATCTTATGCTACGCTTAATTGGGTGTGTCCATTACATCATTCATATAATGACATAACCTTGTTATTAATAACATCCAATGTTCATGATCACGAAACCATGATCATCTATTAATCAACAAGCTAGTTATACAAGAGGCTTACTAGGGACTCCTTGTTGTTCACATAACACACATGTATCAATGTTTCGGTTAATACAATTATAGCATGGTATGTAAACATTATCATAAACACAAAGATATATAATAACCATTTATTATTGCCTCTTGGGCATATCTCCAACACCTTCATAGTTGGTAGTAACTTATATGTGGTGTCATGCATTGTGTCATTTATTATGTTGTAGACTCATTTTGCCTTGGGGTGTGTGATGTTATGGTAACATAGTAGTTACCACCTCACTCTCTTTTTTCATTTATTCACATACCATGTCACCAAAATACCTTGAGATGTGTGATGTTACTAGCTATGTTACTCCCACTATGAGCAGTCTTAGGGCATGTACAATGGTTATATCTTAGTAGTGTCACGTAGGATAAATGCTGAGGTGGAGGAAAGAGAAAGATAAAAAAGACTTTGGCTTCTCTTAGCTAAGAGATCATCTCTTAGCACGATTTCTCTCACCACAAATTTAGGATGTCTCGTTATTAAGATAAGATTTAAAAAAACAACCCATTGTACATTATGTTTTATTGTTATATCTAGATTACGTGGCTGGATTAAGATAATACAGTCTTATCAACCATTGCACATGCCCTTACTAGCGTCAATTAATGCTTCGGTGTGTCGGCGAAGGAGGAAGGACGACCTACACCTCGTGGCTTGTGGCGACTCGGCGAGCGGCGTGCCGGACTGAGGTGTCCCAAAAACCTGACGGTTTGCATCGACTTAGGCATCTCCAACGGCGGGACGGATTTTATTGTCCACGAGCGTCCGTTTGCGCCGCGCCGCGGACGCTAAAATGACCGTTTTTGTCCGCGCGTCCGTTTGCGCCTGGGGGTTGCTCCAGCGGGGCGACGCATTTTTTATTTTTTATTTTTTTCTCAGTTCCAAATATTATATATTAGAACATGGTTTTATACAAACTAATACATAATTGGGAACATGGTTTACACAAACTAATACATAGTTTGAACCATGGTGGATACAAATAAAATATTGCAAAATGAGGAAACCAGTTGTGTTGATTTCCGTATGTTCGCTGTCAAGAAAGAACATTCGAGGGCATTCTCAGTCACCCAAACTGGAAAATCCAGCGAGAGATGGTGCCCTTGTTGGTTCTACCGAGGACGAACATCCAGAAACCTCCACTACTGGCTTCGTCTGGCCCGTAGCCAGATTCGCTGCAAAGAAACTCTAAGTTCTAGCTATCGGTATCCAAGCCGGATTCGCCGGTGTGGTAGTGTCTGCGGCACGCTGTGTCGTCGAACACCTTGACGATCATCTCGCCATCACCCTCGTAGAGGAAGGTGAGCTGGCAGCCGTGCTCGAACAAGACCTCCACGGTCCAGCAGCAGAAGTTGCAGCTGGCCTCCCGTAGCTGCAAATGCGCTGGCTCGACGCCATCGACGAACTCGGCGAACTTGTCGGGAGCCGCTTGATGCTGAGTGGGTCGTCGTCGATGCGGAGGAGGAACTCGAAGCAGCGGTCCTCCTGCGAAGACGAGGAGGGCGCAGGCGACAGTGAGCGTGGGGCTGTAGCTGCTCCACCACGGCGGCCCTGCCCCGGCCCCGGGGGCGCCCATGGCCGCGGCCTCGACCGCATTGCTGCCACCAGGATCGGCCATGGACTTCCTCGCGGGCTTGGCTGCGTCGCAGGAACACCTAAGCGGCGCTACGGTCGAGCTTTGTGGCGGCTAGGGTTTCTTTGGAGGAGTGGATGAGGAAGAAGAACGCGCACCCCCTGTATATAGGTCGTAGGCATGCGGTGGCCGCGGGACGCGTGGCGTCGTCATTAACGTGGTTGGCGGAGGTGGGTTGCGGCCGCTCGGCAGCCGAGGCATCGACAATAACGTGGTGCAGGCTGCGGAAGCGACGCAGCGGCGCAGTCGCTGGCGCGTTTGAGAAGACGCATCGACGCAGGGTCGCTGCCAGGCGGGCCCGACGAAACGTCCGTCAGACGCGAGCGGATACTTTGCGCGTCCGCACAGTGTCCGCAGAGACGCATCCGTGGCGCATATTTAGATCGGGTTTGCGTCTCCGCGGACGATCCAGTCACTTTACGTTGCCTGCTGGAGATGATGCCAGACGTATTTTCGATCACGGAGGCGACGGTTTGCGTCGCGCCGGAGATGCCCTTAGCGAGCGTTGTGCCGGACTGATGGCGTCCAATAAACATGACGGCGTGCCGCACTCAGCTAAGCAGTTTTAGTAATTGATTGCCTTTTCCTTTCCTACTACTCTACTAGTATACGGAACAACCAGCCTCACAGCTAATCAGTTCTGCACTTAATCATTTTTTTTTCTACTAGTAATACTAGACAGAACGATCAGATTTCGGGGTATGCACGGGCATACCCGGCAATACCCCCTGCGTCCGCCACTGTTTATGGCCCCAAATGGAGATGCTCTTACTGTAGCTTAGTAGTGGTGATGCTCTAAACACGCCATTTCCTTAATGTCAATTACTACCTTCGTTTCCTATTAATTAATTCTGATTTAGTTAGTAAATAAGAGTCAACTGAAAAGAAACGGAGAGAGTATATGATTTTCTCCCAGATAAACGTAACATTTATCTTTACTATTAAATGGGAGTTGGTCGTTTGACACTCAACGCATTTTGGTGGTCGTTATTGAAAGCATCCTGTCCGTCCGATTGGGGTTGAACATCTAACATCGTTCGATCATTTCTTACTGTACATACCTCCCTAATTTTGCTTGCCAAAATCTCCATCATTATCTTACTTGCCAAATTCTCCTCTTCGGAGGTAAGCACACTATGGAAAGAAATCTCACTAGCCAAAACTGTTTTGATCTGCTGACAAATCAAATCTTACCTACCAAAATCACAATCCTGAATTTTAGGCACCCAGAGCAAGCCGGCCATAGAGGCATACATCACAGTCGGCCATATTCCTCTCCCTTCTTCCCCATCCTAGAGAAATCACCGTCCCCTCTGCCTCCAGTCCTCCACTTCTTCTCACACTTAGATGCCAGCCGGTGTTCGATAGTGGGGAAGAGAGGGTGGGGAAGGGGAACCCGGTGTTGCAGGCACTCACGACACAGTGGTCGGTACATGTGTATCATCACTTCATGCGGAGTTCCAGGTGCACCGCACGCAGGCACGCCACTCTTGCCAATGTCGAGGTTTGCGGACACACCACCGGCAGCGATTGCGCTCTGCCTCATGCCGTACCTGCACCTAGCTCTCTTTGTCTCTGTTGGTGGCACCTTCGCGGTGGAAAGCAGTCAGCTGGTCCTTGCAGACTTGCAGGCGCAGTGGATATGCATCCCGACATCTACAAGAAGATCGGGTGGAAAGATCATATGCTCCAGTTTGGCAAGCTCGATGGGCTTGGATCAACAACATCGTGCAAGTGCAGGTGGTCTGTTTCTCGTATTTACACAGAGTTCCTGAAGATTGGATCGAGAGTACCAACACTGGATGCAGCACCAGCCTCATGCCAGTGTAGCATAAACTTATCATGCAAATGTTTTCTCCAATATTTTGATCATTGAGAATTTCTACCTCACTAATTAAATTTGTTATTCGTAAATCGTAATACAGGGTTGCACTGAAGAGAGAATATAACGCTAAGCAAAATATATGGTATTAATTATTCTGATCATGCTGAGATAATTGTCTTGGTAAGCTATCAGTCTTATAGTAAAGATATCCAGCTAGATTTTTTAGTTGGAGCATAGTCACTGATTTTGCATAGTAATCAATGCCATTTAGAAGAACCGCAGTTTTGCATTGTACATATTCGAAATCAGTGTTTGTGCTATACCATATTGAAGTTCAGTTTGAGAAAGTATACCTATCATTTTTCCCTCTTCTTGGATTGTTGACTCTACAAATCCGGGGCTGTATAGCCAGATTTGGGCGCGGCGATTCCGACGAAGCGTTCCTAGGCCTCCTCATGTTTAGTAAGAATAATTTGATGATGTTTCAAAGTAATTTGATATTTACTGCAGAGAGCACACGTTAGCTTGGTTTGTTTCTTTTGATAGCTTTTGGACTCGGAGTAAATTAGTTCAAATACATGATTTGTCCTGCACACATCTACACGTAAATTATATAATCTGCAACAGCAAGCATTTATATCTACGTATTTTTTGTTGTTAGTATTTGCATGTATAAAACCAAAATGATCAGTGCATAACAAACTCATCTTTATGATTAATGTTAAAACAATGAAAACAAAGTCATAATTCTTGAACTAATCTGTTTGAAAGATATGCGTGTAATGGACTGATGGTGAAACTTTCACCTCTTGTACCTGAAGTGTAACAGTTTTATCATTATGGTGGAGCATCCAGGCGTGGGTGGCGTCATGCTCCTACAGTCCTGCTAATCAGGAGGGCGTGAACACGGGATACTCTCATTGCATGCCCTACCTCCCCACCACCCCGCTCCAGATCGTCTCCATGACAATTTGATGAGGTGGCATCGATTGCTCTTCAAGTTTTGATTTAGAGAAAATATAATTCACGCATGAGCATCTCATTCCAGCAGCACGACAGAAATCCAGCCATCCGATTTTTCCATGCGCTGGTGGGATGGCAAGTTTCATTTTTGTGGTGCCATGTGGCATCTTGACAGTGGTCCGCGCCCTAAAACACCGTGCGTGATTGGCGTTCTTTTGAGTTAATGCCTCTGCATTGTTTGTGTTGTTCTACGTGACTATTGTGCGGTGTTGACTATTAAGGCTTTTACAATTACAAGGGACATGGTTTGAATGTTTGTTTTGATTCATGTGAATGAGAAGAACTATGGATCTAGCTGTGCATGTGAGAGAAGATCAAGTGAGATAGAATCATGCAAGGTCATCACTGTGGCCATCCTAACACAATTAATAATGGATCTAAGAAAATAAAATGGAGAACACACGGGTGCGTGGAAACTTGAAACATTGTTGGAAATGGCTTCTTGCACAAGCTGCCTACTGATATAAATTTTCTAAGAATCTAGCGGGACATATTAATTGGGCAACATGACTGCCGATTGACGAGATGAATTTGGTGCGAATTTTGAATGGATCTTGTTTGTCGATTCCGTAGCGTTGGCTTGTCAACATTCTCTTATTCTTAGTACCGAATTATGAACAATGCAATTTTTGCGTCTTCATATGAAATTTTGTATTGTTGCGAGGAGTGGAGGGGCTCAGTAATGATATCTAATTCACGCTTGCTGTAGTTGGGAGCAGCAGCGCCCATAACCAAAGGAGAGGAAGGGTCATCATGTCAATGAGATATTCATGTGTTAAACTATTGAAGATAATACTTCATTTGTTGAAGGTAATACTTCATTTTTTGGTGGTCTTATTATTTCCAGGATATGCAAATTGAGATGGATTGCAGAAACTCTTAATCATTTTTGTTTGCTATGTTGCCTAATTGAGTTATGTGATCTAATTATGTGACTTTTGTTTAAGCTAAGTGCTTCTTGAACAGCAACATAGCTACATGACAATATAAAGCCAATGTAACTCTTTCCAACCTTTTCAGAATCTATTTGTACCCATATCGGCGAGAGATATAATCTGCTCACCAAAGTTAGCAAGGTGCATCATCTATTCTCCTCTTTTTCTCGACTTGATGCTAACATCCTATCACTTTATGTTCTCTCGATTTTTCATCTATCTATATTTCGCAGTAAGGTATATAATTTTGCATATGTTTTACATAGATGATTTGTCTACGTGAGTAGACGAGTATCACCACATGAATATTTTTCCGATAAATGTTGGTCTGCTATGCAGTTGAAGATATTTTAGGCTTTAGTTCTCAAGTCCAACACTTCTCTATTAATAAACTCAAGATGCAAGGTATGAAATATTGGGATATATACATTGTACCTCTCATTTCTAATAATGGTCGTCAGTAGCAAAATGCATCCAGCATATATCTATACCACTATATAGTACACGAGTTTTTGAATTTGGATTTACCACACAGTTCTAGAGTCTTCCCACCAACGAAACTTTGGAGCAATCCATGCCATCGATTTGCAGGTTGAAACTGTTATGTGCCGTTCATCAGGCTAGATGTCATTTGATCTAACGGCTGTCAATTCTTGGATTCGCTCCTGTCATTCCCGCGCTCGCGGTGGTTCTCTGGTGAAGCTGCTGGACAGTTCTGGAAAGTCCACCGCGTAAGGAATAGAGCTCCGCCTTTTCTCATTGAGAAATGAAGAGGTAGGGGCCCATGTGGTATACGAGTCCACTTAAAATCTTTCCTGCGTTGTCACTTCATGGCTTGTAAGCAAACTGCTGCTACGAGCCAGTCTGAGCATTTTATGGACTCGATAGCCGGACGTCATCTATTCAGCTGCTTTATAATTCAAATTGTTCAATTTTTCCTTCCTGGCAAATAATTTTTCAGACAAACACCAACTAAAAAACTCTATTAAAAAATGGGAGACAACGAGAATTGACTGCATACACTTTTCTTAGATTGTTAATCACTTATGTTGTAAGCTTTCCTTCTGTAAATACGACTTGCGAGAAACAAAAGTATTTCCTGTCAGAAATATATAGTCTCTAATATGTAATTTTGATCGTTATTTTAGTACAAACATTTCAGCAAAAATATGGTAAACTTTTACAATATAAGAACTGCTAAATGTTTTAAATAATATTTTTTATTAAATTTTAGAAATAGTACATGATTCAAGAAAAAATCAAAAATAATACAGCCTCAATGTGCCCATGCCAATAGGTATCTATCGGCTTCGCCGACAGCAATAAGTACTTATGGGCCTAGCCGACGTCGATAGGTTCCCAGAATAGGAGAGTAGTTGGCCTACCGCCGGACAGTTATCGGCTTCGCCGACGCCTATAAGCACTTATTGACTACGCCGACCCCAATAAGTATTTATCGGTGTGGGCCAAGATGAGGCCTTATTATTTTTAGAAATTTAATAAAATATATTATTTTATAAAGTAAATAAAAATATATTATTTTAGAAAGTAGCTGGTACTTTTACGGAATGTACTTAATATAATTATTTTTCATCGCAACATTGTCGGTATACAAGAGTTTCATATATAGAAAAGTTCTATCACATGCCTCCTAAGACAATACATCGATTGTCCTTTTCTGGAGTTGATGTAGTACATCATTTGAACCTAAAAAAGAATTTTGCGTCTAGCCAAATATAATTAACATGTTCATTGCATCACAATTATCGTTAGAAATTAGACAGTCACTATGGATTATACATGACTTCCATGTATAACGTTATTGTGATGGAAAGCATTTCTTGTGCCATATATTCTCAACCCGGAAGATATTTTTTTATCATGTGATGGGAGAAAAATTCCTCTCCGGTGAAAACATTTTTTTTCCATATGAAATATTCTTTAGATGGCAAAATATACCACTTTGTATTAGTTGTCGCTCATTTAGATATATCTAGACATATTTTGTGTATATATGCATCTGAATCTACACCAACTAATATGAAACAAAATGATTATTAATTATTAAACATGTGAGGAAATTGTTTTAGCTATGACGAAACTGGACACATTTCTTTTCCGATCGTTTCATGAACTATTGTATGGTAGTTTAGCGTAATTTTTTTGTGGTGGAGACAATAATCAACCAAACTACACATAGAAGAGGTACATGTGCATTGTCTTCGCGCGATAAATGTGAACAGTACAACAACAAAATCGCAAAGATCAAAAATCATGTGAAACCAGAATTATGCAGGGTATTATTATTATGCCTTAATAAGGTTATATGTTGTCAAGTAAAAGAGTTAGATATTATGCGTTAGTAAGGACACACATTATCGTGCAAAGCACGTGCAGTTTACTAGTATATTGTATTACATATGCCATAATATAATGATAAAAATAGACTCATGCGAAGCTATAAGATTGAATTGGACACTCATCTCTTATCTTTGTCTTTGCCTTGATGGATTAAGAATTATCTATACAAAGTTAGATTTATTACAGGAAAAAACTGAGCATAGTGATCCATTTTGTACTGCAACTAACAGTACAGTGAGTTTCTTCCTTTTTTACATGAATTTATCTTCCCAGATTAAAAATACAGTTGAGTATATTCTACAGTTAAAATTGTGCAGATCAAAAGAAAGAGGTAGATAAACATATATGTGTACAACCTTGCCAGTGTGCCCTCACAAACATTTATCGTGATTTGTTGCATTCATGGAGGTAAATAAATAGTCGATGCAAGCTCTCACTAAAACATTTGCTAACACTGGCATTTTCGAAATCGATGTAATATACATGTAGTTCAATATTAACACATTTTACTTCAGTACATATATTGTGAAAAATTAGCTAGGATGTTTGTTTTTCTGCTACCATGATCCTCTCATGGACATATTCAAGTTTTTGATAGTTGAATTCTACAATAGAATAAGAGGGCAAAACATCTGAATTTAACTTTGGAAGGATGTGAATAAATTTTTGTATAATATAAGTGTTGATTAGTAGACTTGGCAGATAAACATCTGAATAGTTCTTTTGTTCACAGAATATGTGATGCATTACCAACAACGTGATCAATCAAATGGTTCTCGCCAGTTGATGCTAATCAACTAATGTAAGCCTCTTACAATTGTTTCTTTTCCGTACGAAGGCTAGAAAGATTATTTCTATCACATTTACTCGTAAGAAACTAATGATTGCAGATTCAAACCTACAATTGGTTGTTTTCAAAATAATTCATGGTAATTTAGTAAACTACTACTAAAAGAATGGAACTGGTTGTGGATGTACTAGGTACTTTGGTAGTGTTGATGTTATATAATCATTGGATGGAGAAGATTAGTTTCGTTGATGTAATGAAGTTAAACTTTTTGCCCATGCTAAAAAAAAATTCTGGTTTGCAGGAGAGTGGGAGTTCGTGGTATGGAGTCATGATCTTTACAAAGCACCATTTTATTATTTTTGGAAACTATATTGCTATCTTTTTCTATATAAATGAATTTTTATGTGTATTATGTCTATATATGTGTGAGACGAAATTAAATCTCGAGAGTCGTAGCAACGCACGAGCATTCAACTAGTATCTATCAAATTAGAGTAGGAACCCCGGTTCAGAGCAATTTCAGTTCAGACCAAACCAACCTCTTGACAGAGCGTCAGAGTGTATGCTCCAGGACAAAAACACGAAGATATATCAGAGGCGTGTGACAAATCCTGATCAAACCGCACAAGAAACACACAACTAATACGTCGATTGGGGTAACAGGTGCATGCAAGGTTTTGGCAGATGCTACACAATAATGTAGCGGCAACATTGCTGACATGCTTAAACTTCCACAAACAAGGCATAACATTAAGCAAAGTTCAGTAGCAATAGCTAATATGCTCATTAGGTAAGCAGCCTAACACCACATCTGAGCGAACTACATAGTTAGGCAGGTAGAACAAGGTCCGGACGCCTCCAAACATTATTACCGATAGATAGAAACAAGAGACCAAGTAAAAGTCACTTCCATCTTGCAGAAAACGAGATCACATGTGCAAGTACTTGTGCCCGACAGTTTCATCCCGAAGTTCTACTATCAGGCACACATCGCAAACGGCAGATCTACTATCATCATGAACGGCAATCAGATCCATATACATGAGGATATACGAGAAGGGCCATCAACCTGGACACAAATGATTGGTCGAACTAGCGAGAGCATTTGGACCCGGGATCCAAATTGAGTTTCCCCAAGTAACAGTCACTTCCATCTTGCAGAAAACGAGATCACATGTGCAAGTACTTGTGCCCGACCGTTTCATCCCGAAGTTGACTGTATCCTGTGCAGAAAACCCGTACCGAGAGGCCTCCACAGAAACAAACAGTTTCCCCGCTGGGTAGCTGACAGAAACAATACGCCTTGAGAGCTCAACTGTACCATCTGACTTGGTTGGCAGCTTTCCATCCTTAAAATCAAGCAGCACCATCCTCCCTTCTTTTACTTTGTCGGTGTTGCAAACAATCAGCCCTGCACACTGATCCGGCCACGACCCATCGACGAGTCGGACACCCACGGTAGTCTCCACCGAACTACCCAGCACCGCCAAAGCAAACTCAAGCATGCAGCGCTGGCGGGGGATACATGCACGGAGCCCATCTATCAAAGGATAAGTTTCACGGAACTTAAAACAAGCGAGAGCCAAGACTTCATCATCTTCAGACTCTTCTGTAGTCTTTACTTTTAGTTGAACCTCTATCGCAACTGGGTCAATCATCAGAACCGCGCGAGACGGGCCCGTTAAACGCAAGAATGGATCCTGCCAAGCAAAGCATCACAATAGCAATTGAAGAAAATTTAAAAAACTGAAGCAGGACACAGAATAGCCACATGGAGAGTTAAACTGTAGGTCTAATAGTACTAACAGGCAGGCAGCACACAAATAGATACACCAAGAGTTAGATTGTAGGTAGTCGCAATGACTCACCTTTTCAGTGAGTGTTTGGCAGTTATCCCTGGAGCATCTGAGGAGATAGTTGCGCCTACGATCTACTGAGTCCCTGGCAGCAACAAAGCCATGAACCTGAAGTGGCCAGCTCAGACCAGATAGGTCGGTGACTTTGATGGAGAAGAACTGCAAGGAACTATCCGGGAGAGCATCTGGTGGGATGGTTCCTGTTGCACAGTACATGGGAGCAAGAGAAGCTGCATGGAAGAAGCCAAATTATAAGAACACTAAAAGAATTGTTACCAGGAAACAATTTCAACATAGACTCATCCAGGTTAATAAGAAAGTATATCGACGCGGGTATTTAATCTAATGCTACGGTATCCTGTTCCTAGTTCAATATGCAAAGTAAATAATGTTTCTCTACTCTCTGATATAACGTTACGGAGTGGATCTGTGGTCATTCTACTAAAATAAATCCCAAATGAAACATACAATGCTACAACAACATACTCCCATCCATGGTAACGAACGTCCATCGATGGGTTGGGTAGTTTCCTATTCCTAATTTGCTATCAACGCAAGGAAGGCCTCCAGTCTTTATAATGGTATTGATTGGGTTTTGTTGTCGCCTGTCAGGTTAAAAAAATAAATCTTGTTCCCGCCCAATTAAAGCATAGAATAAAAAAGATTGTTTTCCTGATGTTCCTGCATCGACCTCAAGAAATTACTTAGCCAAGCCGAGCAAGGGGTTTTCTCGGCGTCTCGTCGATTCTTTCATGGGAATGAATATACATCAAGTAGAGAATTTCTTACTTTCGGCGTCGTAGGAACCGTGGCGGCGGCCGAAACACCTCTCCCAGAATTTGCGGTAGTCCTCAACCTCTTGCTCCTCTGTAGGAGGAGCTGCGTCATCCTCCTCCTGCTCCTCTGTAGGAGGAGCCGGCTCCACCGCCCGCTTCTCCTCTGTAGGAGGAGCCAGCTCCTGCACCTCCCCTCTGTGCTCATCCGTCTTCCGGATCTGAGGTGGGAGCCGATCTGTCTTGGGCATCCCGGTGCGCGTCAGGCCAAATCGCCGCGGCTTTGTGATGTTCTTCTTCGTCGACCTCGTCTTTGCGCTGGACTCGCCGCCCAAGTAGATCTCCATCTCCGCCAGCCCGCTCTCGATCAGCTCCATCTCCGGCGCCGCTCAGTGAATCGGGGTTCAGCAAGGTGTGGTGAATTCCGAGGCTAGGGTTTCCCCTTCTGTCCTGCTTTTGCGTCCGCTAAATTGATTTGCCTTTTATTTTCCGACCGACTCCACATGACGCGGCCCAGTGGCATCCAACGGCCCAGCTGGAGCACTGGGTCCGTGGAGAATTGTCGGTAACGCTGGGGCGCGCCTATACATCGCCCGTTAGCGTGGGTTTGTAGCCATCGCCTCAAAATAATCCCGCGTGGGCCGGCCCATTAGACTAATCGCTGGCCGAAAAGAAGTAGTAGTACGATGTGTACAAGATTCCGCTTAGCTGAAGACCGGCCCAGGCTCGAATCCCAGTTATACAATATTTTTCGAATTTTCCTAATCTGAGCAAAATTTAAGTCTGAATAAAATTAAAATCTGAGCACAATTTTAAAATTCCGAATCTAAGCAAAAATTAATTTTGAACACATTTTTTGTTCAAAAATATTTTTTTTTCAATTATATTTTCGCTCAATATCTTTTCGCTCAAAATAATATCTTTTTGAACACATTTGATCTAATATCTTTTTTTTATTAATAAAATAATATATTTTATTAAATTTCTAAAAATAATAAGGCCTCATCTTGGCCCACACCGATAAATACTTATTGGGGTCGGCGTAGTCAATAAGTGCTTATAGGCGTCGGCGAAGCCGATAACTGTCCGGCGGTAGGCCAACTACTCTCCTATTCTGGGAACCTATCGACGTCGGCTAGGCCCATAAGTACTTATTGCTGTCGGCGAAGCCGATAGATACCTATTGGCATGGGCACATTGAGGCTGTATTATTTTTGATTTTTTCTTGAATCATGTACTATTTCTAAAATTTAATAAAAAATATTATTTAAAACATTTAGCAGTTCTTATATTGTAAAAGTTTACCATATTTTTGCTGAAATGTTTGTACTAAAATAACGATCAAAATTATATATTATTTTAGAAAGTAAATAAAAATATATTATTTTAGAAAGTAGCTGGTACTTTTACGGAATGTACTTAATATAATTATTTTTCATCGCAACATTGTCGGTATACAAGAGTTTCATATATAGAAAAGTTCTATCACATGCCTCCTAAGACAATACATCGATTGTCCTTTTCTGGAGTTGATGTAGTACATCATTTGAACCTAAAAAAGAATTTTGCGTCTAGCCAAATATAATTAACATGTTCATTGCATCACAATTATCGTTAGAAATTAGACAGTCACTATGGATTATACATGACTTCCATGTATAACGTTATTGTGATGGAAAGCATTTCTTGTGCCATATATTCTCAACCCGGAAGATATTTTTTTATCATGTGATGGGAGAAAAATTCCTCTCCGGTGAAAACATTTTTTTCCATATGAAATATTCTTTAGATGGCAAAATATACCACTTTGTATTAGTTGTCGCTCATTTAGATATATCTAGACATATTTTGTGTATATATGCATCTGAATCTACACCAACTAATATGAAACAAAATGATTATTAATTATTAAACATGTGAGGAAATTACATATTAGAGACTATATATTTCTGACAGGAAATACTTTTGTTTCTCACAAGTCGTATTTACAGAAGGAAAGCTTACAACATAAGTGATTAACAATCTAAGAAAAGTGTATGCAGTCAATTCTCGTTGTCTCCCATTTTTTAATAGAGTTTTTTAGTTGGTGTTTGTCTGAAAAATTATTTGCCAGGCAGGAAAAATTGAACAATTTGAATTATAAAGCAGCTGAATAGATGACGTCCGGCTATCGAGTCCGTAAAATGCTCAGACTGGCTCGTAGCAGCAGTTTGCTTACAAGCCATGAAGTGACAACGCAGGAAAGATTTTAAGTGGACTCGTATACCACATGGGCCCCTACCTCTTCATTTCTCAATGAGAAAAGGCGGAGCTCTATTCCTTACGCGGTGGACTTTCCAGAACTGTCCAGCAGCTTCACCAGAGAACCACCGCGAGCGCGGGAATGACAGGAGCGAATCCAAGAATTGACAGCCGTTAGATCAAATGACATCTAGCCTGATGAACGGCACATAACAGTTTCAACCTGCAAATCGATGGCATGGATTGCTCCAAAGTTTCGTTGGTGGGAAGACTCTAGAACTGTGTGGTAAATCCAAATTCAAAAACTCGTGTACTATATAGTGGTATAGATATAGATATAGATATGTTCGTTCGCCAAGTTTCACAAAAAATCAATATTTTTATGCTCTATATAAAAAACAGAAAATTTATTTTGTAAAAAGCATTATTTTTAGCACTGAGTTTTATCTTTTTTACACACGTCACATGATAAGTCGAAGAGAGCAACAGTTACTCTTCCACGGTGGTTGGGAAGTCACTTTTTTATGTACCCACTGATCAACTATCGAATTCGAATGGAATGCATGTTCTGTCTCCCGCAACGTTCTTTTTTAAATTTGCAGTTTTGTTTACCGTACCTAGTCTGCGGATGCCTTTTTCGGTTCTTAAATTGCGAAAACTTCGGTTGCAGTTTTGTTTACCGTACCTAGTATGCGGATGCCTTTTTCGGCCCTTAAATTGCGAAAACTTCAGCGGATGACGGCGGCAAGGGTGGTGTTGATGGGGGAATATTATTCACAACTTGGACAATTAATTAAGAAGCCATATAATTAGATTATATATAATACTTTGACAATTAATTTAGCGTGGATGCAACTTACTAGCGTCAATTAATGCTTCGGTGTGTCGGCGAAGGAGGAAGGACGACCTACACCTCGTGGCTTGTGGCGACTCGGCGAGCGGCGTGCCGGACTGAGGTGTCCCAAAAACCTGACGGTTTGCATTGACTTAGGCATCTCCAGCGGCGCGACGCATTTTATTGTCCGCGAGCGTCCGTTTGTGCCGCGCCGCGGACGCTAAAATGACCTTTTTTTCCGCGCGTCCGTTTGCGTCTGGGGGTTGCTCCAGCGGGGCGACGCATTTTTTATTTTTTATTTTTTTTCTCTACTCCATTTAAACATAGTTCCAAATATTATATATTAGAACATTGTTTTATACAAACTAATACATAATTGGGAACATGGTTTACACAAACTAATACATAGTTTGAACCATGGTGGACACAAATAAAACATTGCAAAATGAGGAAACCAGTTGTGTTGATTTCCGTATGTTCGCTGTCAAGAAAGAACATTCGAGGGCATACTCAGTCACCCAAACTGGAAAATCCAGCGGGAGATGGTGCCCTTGTTGATTCTACCGAGGACGTACATACAGAAACCTCCACAACTGGCTTCGTCTGGCCCGTAGCCAGATTCGCTGCAAAGAAACTCTAAGTTCTAGCTATCGATATCCAAGCCGGATTCTCCGGTGTGGTAGTGTCTGCGGCACGTTGTGTCGTCGAACACCTTGACGATCATCTCGCCATCACCCTCGTAGAGGAAGGTGAGCTGGCAGCCATGCTCGAACAAGACCTCCACGATCCAGCGGCAGAAGTTGCAGTGGGTCGTCGTCGATGCGGAGGATGAACTCGAAGCAGCGGTCCTCCTGCGAAGACGAGGAGGGCGCAGGCGACAGTGAGCGTGGGGCTGTAGCTGCTCCACCACGGCGGCCCTGCCCAGTGCGGTGACCCAGCGTACCACTGCATGGTGTAGTACACAAGTCGTTGACATAACACAAGTGAAACACCGTTCCACTCATATTACATCCCTCAGAGTGGTACAACAGAAACATATGCGAGTCCAAAGTATGTCTATAGAAGTACACACGAACTGTTTACATAAGATCCACACAGCCTCCTACTTTACAGTGAGGTAAAACTTCAAATAAAGCTCCAGAAGAACGACTCGTAGTCTATCTTATAGCTAACTCAAGTTTAAGAGCTAATTGACTGGTTATAGAATTCTAGCTACTTAGGTGCTAGGATTAGGGAAAGGTTCCCTTCTATTACTAGTCTAGGTTTCCATTATAGCTGATGCAGAAGTTGACTCCATTGACTTCTTTGATTGGATTCTTCATCTTGTTGCAGTTGACTCCTTTGTCTTCGAGTTCCACGGTAGTTTCTCCTTCGGTGCATTGCTCTAAGAAGGGGGTTCAAACGAGATAGAATGAGTACGAGCGTACTCAGCAAGTTCATATTAGGAAATATGTGTATCATGCACTAGCTACAGCCATAGACCAGAAAGTCATAGGCCAATGCAAGTTTTTGTAATCATTTCTTCAAAAGGTTTATTTTATTCTGAAAACTATGCGCGTCAGTCTTCACAGGTTGACTAGAACTTCGTGGAGTTCCTTTCCTGCCGCGTTCGCGATTCCTTCCCGAACAGGGAGTGACAGTCACAATTCTTGATACCCTCTGCAGAGGTGCGTTACTTTACCCCACAAGAGATCTTAACCATGTTGCCGGTCGAGAGTATGTCCCCGTCCACACTTCCTTTGGTATGAGGCCCAGTATAAGATCCAAGCCAATCACTGCCTTCTCCGCGACCCTGCAAACCCACCCTTTTGTCCAACCGTACACCTCCAGTAGACTTCCCCCGATAATACGGCTTTACTCATGGTGTACTCCGGACAATCCCTCATAGATCGAAGAGCTTATCCTCACTAATGGATGGGGATTTAAAAGGATTTCCCAACCTATTGCGGCAGTGCCTCCAGCACCCCACCGGCTCTCCGATCCGTTGGCATGCAGAAGGGAAAAGATACAGCTGACTTCCCTAGAGCCATTATAGATCTTATGGATAACGCGATATGTACGGCGTTAGAATCATTGGACGGCATTGGTACTTAGTCCTAGATGAGTAGTACCCATGCAATGGAACCTCCACCATATCAACACATACCATGGTTCCATTGCCCACCACATAGTCATATTCATAATTGTAAAATAATACTTTGCTTTTCAATGCATGAGTGATAAGTATAGTACTTTGCATATAGTTTGATACAAATAATCAAATGACATGAGCAAGCTATGAACTTGCCTTTCTTGACTGCAAGATTATGCAGGCAAAAGCTTCGATACGTGATAACTCCAGATGCTGAAATACCATCATCGTCCGGTAAGGACAATGTTTAAAGAACTGGCAATGATGCTATAATGCATAGTATGAGATGCAATCGTCCCGAGCGTAACCTAACCTCGATGATTTAGGATGTATGAGTTGTAAAGATTTCTTTAGGGTTTGTTGCACTTTTAGAATGGTTCTCAAACAAGGTTCTTATTAGGGTTTGGTTATATTAGCATCGTAATCAAGTGATATAAGACATTATAACAATTATACACATACAGAATAGTGATGGAATAATATGTAAAGAACAGTTGTCAATTTTAAGTTCTACAGATCATGGTTGATGATTACTTATACTATACTTCAAAAGAATAACTTTTGAAGAACATGTTGTTTAAGAAATATTTAGTATTTCAAAGAAGGATTAGGGCTTCTAAGGTTTGATTGACATTTGTACTTTTAAAAGAATAACTGTTGAAGAACAGGTTAATTAAGAATATGAACTATTATATATAGGTGCTATGGCTTTCTAGGGTTTAATATTGAATCCATTTAGTTCTTGGATAGGATCTAGTTGGTTTCTTAAGTTGAATTGTTTCTATATACAACAAGTATGGGCAGGTTTATTTCTATGGTTGATTATGGGTATCCTATCAAGAATGATGGTCAAGATTTTGCTTTGAGTTAGGGTTTACTATGGCTTCACATTTTCTTCATTAAGTAATCACTAATAGTTCCTAAGCTAAGTGACTTATCATTTCCTAAGTAGGGTTTAGTTGGATAGGAGCATGTTATGTGATTTGCTACACAAGGTTGGTATTAGGGTTTATTATTATGGTGCTACTAAATTATGATGGTTGAGGTTGATCCTAATGGTATGGTATATATGAGTGATGATCAATGGTGCTAACATGTGGTAACAACCTAGGGTTTATACCTAGGTGATACTAGTGAATTATATAGGTTTTAATTAAGAATAGGAACATGAAATGATAATCTCATGTGACTTGGTTTATGCTAATGGATCATAAGCATTCATTGGTTACTTATCAAGGTTCTACAAGTAAAGTTGAAATTCACATGATCACATGTGATAAGTAACTAGGGTTTTAGAGTTACTACTAAAGTGTAATGATCACATAAAATAATGGGATCCAGGTCTTACTCAAATTGAAACTAGGTTTCTAAATTATGGTACAACTCCTAAAATGATAACTGATAAATAGAGTTGTGGTTACTACTTACTTTGAATCAAAATTAGTAATGGTTTAACATTTTATTAATTTTTACAAGATTTAATAATTAGAGCAATTCTTATTTAGGTTTTAATCAAGAATCAGGGTTTAATAATTGTTATTAGGGTTTAAAATAATTAACTTGTTAACTAAAGAATGTTTAAGTAAATAATTTTTGAGCTACCAAAATGATATTGGCTTTTAATATTTTCTTGCTTTATTGCTATTTAAAGAAAATGGTAAATGGTAAATTGCAAATTAGGGTTTCTGAATTACCACTAATAATTAAGTTAATGCAAATATGATAAAGAAAATTAATCTTAACATTTTAATTAGTTAACTGAATAGTTAAAATTTAATTTTGAAACTTTACTAATTATTGAATTCAAATTTCATTTTAAATAATTGAAAAGGCATAATTAATAAGGTTAAAAATAAGTGAATTTTTATTTTGACACACATTTTTGTTTTATATTTTATTTGAGTAGAGTTTATTTTTGTGAGCATTTTGATATATTATTTGCATTTTTCTGAGTTGATATGAATTTTGTATGATTTTACAAAGTTTTAGTATTTTACTGGAATTTGAAATAAAACTAAATACTAGATGTACCGGTTCACTGTCTAACCCGAGACACTGACTGGTGGGGCTTGTCTCCATGTCGGCTGCCACGCAAGCAAGGACCGGTCAAAGTTGACTAGGACCCTTGACCTCACCGGCGGTTAAACGCCGGCGGTCAGCAGATGGTGGCGCCGCCGATTTATGGCCTCCCGAGATGCGCGGCTAGGCTCTACTGAACGAGTACAACGAGGCCAATCGAATGGTGATGATGGTTTAGCGAGGGGATCACCGGAGCGTCGTCGGCGATGGGTGCTGCGGCGGTGCTACTCCGGCCAACATGCGAACTAGGGCTACAGGCGATGCCAGGAAGCGAGAGTAGGTGCGATAGACGCGTATGCTCACCCTGAAGCTCAAGGTGTGGTCGGCTCCGGCGATGGTTGACGGAGACGACGGCGATTGGAGATTTCCCGGCGATGTGCTGCAGAAGGGAACGACGAAATTGTTTCTCCACACGGCTCCCCTGGATGCTGGGCTCCTCCCAGATGCTCCTTGAGTCCAGGCGCTCCTCCTGGACCACGCGTCGGAGGCTAGGGTGGCCTCCTCCGTCGGCTTCGTCTTCGACTCCGGCGACAGAGAGTGGATGTGTGTGAGAGATGGAAGGTGTCTGAGCAACAATGGAGTGGTGGAGGTGAACAAGGAGTGCACGGCGATGTCTTCCTCCTATTTATAGGCCAAGGGAAGCCCTGTGGCCTCGACACGGTGACGGCCATGGTCGGAGAGGTGGCGGTCTCTGGAAGCTTCTAGCTGGCAAGGATCTCCTCGTCCGCGGATAAGCTCGGACGCGAGAGAGGTTGGGTGTGGTTCTGAGTGTCTGGCGACGTCCGGGGCAAGCTTATCGACGGCGAGATCGTGGCCCATGCGGCTTGTGTTTGTCGTGCTCGGAGACGACGACGACGTGTTTTCTCCTCGCACGATTTTTAAAGACATCGAAACGGTATCTGGCCTTGGGCTGGACTGCTCCTGGGCTTTTATGGGCTGCTATTGGGGTAGGCTTCGGGCTGCTGCGGTCCAGGTAAGGTAAGTGAGCCTTCTTTTCTTTTTCCCCTTTTCTATTTTCTGTTTTGAATTTGAATTCAAATTTTGATCCTGGTTTTACTTTGCAGGTTCTAATATATTTGAATATCAAAACAATTTGATAATGCCATCTACTGTATTGTTTTGTTTTCAAACAACTATTATATAGTTGATTTATTTTGTGTTCTTATGAGACACAATTCAAATTTTCAAATAGATATGATTTTAGGCTTTATCTCAATTGCTTTGTTAATTAAGGAATTAAACATGTTTTAATTGATTTGAAATTTAGAACATGTGCATGGTGAACACATTCTATTTTTCTAGTGCTTAACCATAGTGATCATTCACATATAATTTAATTATGGCTAGGGTTTAACAAATGGTAAAGGAAATGGAATTGGTTCATGATTTTATGTGAATGATAGTTCTTAAGATTTAAGAAGGTGATTTGGATATTGGTTTCACTCAACTCACCAAATGATATTTAGTCCTAAGTACATATGGCTTAGTTTATACTTGTGATCCATGATGCACAAGTTGGGACATATTATTTTATGTGGAGCTAATCCTATGTGAAAGGACTAGGGTTTTGGTGATGATTCACTAATTGAAGTATTAACTAGGCATGAGGCATGGCAGGGTTCTAATTATAATCCAAGTTAATCCATGGGTTGGAATTCAAATGTAGTTTAGGGTTTAAGTAGTGATCACCAATGTGATACACAACTAGGATTAGAATATGAGCATAAGCTTTGGTTATGTTTCACTAATGGAACATGGCTCTCATCTACAAGATTAAAGGTTGGTTTAAACAAGTAAGATATAATACTACTCTAAAATTCTCTAGGATAGACATGGCTATGGTTAGCATCTATAATCTCTCTCACTTCTAAATGTCTTGTAATAGCCTAAGGTCCTACTCAAGATATGATGATATGATCCTCTAAATATATGGTTTGCCTAGGAATTCTACCTTGGTATCTTCTGAAGCTTGTTCTTCAGGAAATCTGATAAACCTACATCTTGTGGTATGCCTCCACCTCCTAGCTTCTTCATCTTGATCCTTGCTAATTCACATGGAAGGTCTCAAATGTTTGGTTTCCATGTATCATGGTACTTGATGAGCAAATGGATGAAGGGTGTGGCTCTATTTATAGGCTTGGGCAAGCTCTAGCATCATGACACATAGGTGGTGACTCTTGTGTTGGTTTGATGAGTAAGGTGCTTTGGTGTCATGCCCTCATCCATAGCAATCCTTTGAGCATGAGGTGACATAGATTGGAAAGCAAGTCTTGTAGATATTTTCCTCCTATGTGGCAAGATCATTATCCTCTCATATGATTTATTTTTGGATAGCCAAGTGGCATTTGTTACTAAATATCTTGTGGATGGTTTTATTATTGTGGATGAGTCACTATATCATATTGGATTGGATTTATATTATAATATTGATCAAAAGATCAAGGTTGAAGGTTATTCCTCAAATTTGGATAGTTGGTGTTTGATTTCACCAAGGCATGATCATATGAGTTTCAAAATAATCATAGTCAGTTTGATTCAAATAGTTTGAACTATAAATCGTAATGTAAATGGATTTAGTTTTATGATATTCCATATACTTAATAAGTTATGATTTAAATAAGAATGTGTGGCTTTTATGCACTTTAGACCCTGTGGTTTACCTTATTTGGTAATAAGTTTAGAAGTGAATTAATTTACACACAAAGGTAGTTGCTAACTTTTAAGTGTTAATAAGTTAGGGTTTGATTCTTAAAGAATGTGTTGTTGTAAATATAATTCCATTTGATCTAATCCATAGATCAAATCATCTCTACCCAAAACAAGGTTTTAACAAAGATCACAGTGAAGTTTATAGCGCTTGACTTGATGATCTACTTCAATTCCAGCAAGTCAAGTGAAACTTCAGTTACTGTGGTAAGTTTTATTTGAAAGCGCGAAAATTCCCCAGATTTTCTATGCATGAATGCAATGCACACTTTGGTGTTCTCTCATTTTATTGCCTCTAAACCTGGGATATTACAGCCCGGCCCCGGGGGCGCCCAGGGCCGCGGCCTCGACCGCATTGCCGGCCACCAGGATCGGCCATGGACTTCCTCGCGGGCTTGGCTGCGTCGCACGAACACCTAGGCGGCGCTACGGTCGAGCTTTGTGGCGGCTAGCGTTTGTTTGGAGGAGTGGATGAGGAAGAAGAACACGCACCCCCTTTATATAGGCCGTAGGCATGCGGTGGCCGCGGGACGCGTGGCGTCGCCATTAACGTGGTTGGCGGAGGTGGGTTGCGACCGCTCGGCAGCCGAGGCATCGACAATAACGTGGTGCAGGCTGCGGAAGCGACGCAGCAGCGCAGTCGCTGGCGCGTTTGAGAAGACGCATCAACGCATGGTCGCTGCCAGGCGGGCCCGACGAAACGTCCGCCAGACGCGAGCAGATACTTTGCGCGTCCGCGCAGTGTCCGCAGAGACGCATCCGTGGCGCATATTTGGACCAGGTTTGCGTCTTCGCGGACGATCCAGTCACTTTGCGTTGCCTGCTGGAGGTGATGCCAGACGCATTTTCGATCACGGAGGACGAAAAAAACAGTCGGCGACGGTTTGCTTCGCGCCGGAGATGCCCTTAGCGAGCGTTGTGCCGGACTGATGGCGTCCAATAAACATGACGGCGTGCCGCACTCAGCTAAGCAGTTTTAGTAATTGATTGCCTTTTCCTTTCCTACTACTCTACTAGTATACGGAACAACCAGCCCCACAGCTAATCAGTTCTGCACTTAATCATTTTTTTTTCTACTAGTAATACTAGACAGAACGATCAGATTTCGGGGTATGCACGGGCATACCCGGCAATACCCCCTGCGTCCGCCACTGTTTATGGCCCCAAATGGAGATGCTCTTACTATACTTAGAGCATCTCCAGTCGCGTCCCTCAAAAAGCGTCCGGCACAAATGATTTGGGCACGTTTGGGACCGCGCCGGACAAAAAGAGACCAAAAATCAGTACAAAAAAGAGACCCTTTCCAGCCGCGTCCCTCAAACAGCGTCCGGATGCATGCATTTTAATAGAGGGAACCACCCCATGTGGGAAAAGTATGTGAGAGAAAGTGTGGGGAAAGAGACTAGCATGTGGGGACTAGGGGCTGCATGCATGCATGTGGACGTCTCATTTTGTGTCCGGCGTCCCCGGTAGAGACTCTATGAGAGCATCTCCAGTCGCGTCCCTCAAAAAACGTCCGGCACAAATGATTTGGGGCGAGTTTAGGACCGCGCCGGACAAAAAGAGATCAAAAATCTGTACAGAAAAGAGACCCTTTCACCAAGGCGTCCCTCAAATGTCCGGATGCATGCATTTTAATAGAAGGGACCACCCCATGTGGGAAAAGTAGGTGAGAGAAAGTGCGGGGAAAGAGAATGGCATGTGGGGACTAGGGGCTGCATGCATGCATATGGGCTCTCATTTTGTGTCCGGCGTCCCCGGTAGAGACTCTATAGGCGCTAATTAGCTTTGGGGGACGCGACTGGGACGCGATTTTCTCCATTTCTTGTCCGCCGTCCCCTAAACGCCGTTTGGGGGATGCGACTGGAGATGCTCTGATAGAGTCTCTACCGGGGACGCCGGACACAAAATGAGGCGCTAATTAGCTTTGGGGGACGCGACTGGACAATTTTTTTCCCCATTTCTTGTCCGCGGTCCCCCAAACCTCATTTGGGGGACGCGACTGGAGATGCTCTTAGTAGTGGTGATGCCCTAAACACGCCATTTCCTTAATGTCAATTACTACCTTCGTTCCCTATTAATTGATTCTGATTTAGTTGGTAAATAAGAGTCAACTAAAAAGAAACGGAGAGAGTATATGATTTTCTCCCAGATAAACGTAACATTTATATCTATCAAATTAGAGTAGGAACCCCGGTTCAGAGCAATTTCAGTTCAGACCAAACCAACCTCTTGACAGAGCGTCAGTGTATGCTCCACGACGGAAACACGAAGATATATCAGAGGCGTGTGACAAATCCTGATCAAACCGCACAAGAAACACACAACTAATACGTCGATTGGGGTAACAGGTGCATGCAAGGTTTTGGCAGATGCTACACAATAATGTAGCGGCAACATTGCTGACATGCTTAAACTTCCACAAACAAGGCATAACATTAAGCAAAGTTCAGTAGCAATAGCTAATATGCTCATTAGGTAAGCAGCCTAACACCACATCTGAGCGAACTACATAGTTAAGCAGGTAGAACAAGGTCCGGACGCCTCCAAACATTATTACCGATAGATAGAAACAAGAGACCAAGTAAAAGTCACTTCCATCTTGCAGAAAACGAGATCACATGTGCAAGTACTTGTGCCCGACAGTTTCATCCCGAAGTTCTACTATCAGGCACACATCGCAAACGGCAGATCTACTATCATCATGAACGGCAATCAGATCCATATACATGAGGATATACGAGAAGGGCCATCAACCTGGACGCAAATGATTGGTCGAACTAGCGAGAGCATTTGGACCCGGGATCCAAATCGAGTTTCCCCAAGTAACAGTCACTTCCATCTTGCAGAAAATGAGATCACATGTGCAAGTACTTGTGCCCGACCGTTTCATCCCGAAGTTGACTGTATCCTGTGCAGAGAACCCGTACCGAGAGGCCTCCACAGAAACAAACAGTTTCCCCGCTGGGTAGCTGACAGAAACAATACGCCTTGAGAGCTCAACTGTACCATCTGACTTGGTTGGCAGCTTTCCATCCTTAAAATCAAGCAGCACCATCCTCCCTTCTTTTACTTTGTCGGTGTTGCAAACAATCAGCCCTGCACACTGATCCGGCCACGACCCATCGACGAGTCGGACACCCACGGTAGTCTCCACCGAACTACCCAGCACCGCCAAAGCAAACTCAAGCATGCAGCGCTGGCGGGGGATACATGCACGGAGCCCATCTATCAAAGGATAAGTTTCACGGAACTTAAAACAAGCGAGAGCCAAGACTTCATCATCTTCAGACTCTTCTGTAGTCTTTACTTTTAGCTGAACCTCTATCGCAACTGGGTCAATCATCAGAACCGCGCGAGACGGGCCCGTTAAACGCAAGAATGGATCCTGCCAAGCAAAGCATCACAATAGCAATTGAAGAAAATTTAAAAAACTGAAGCAGGACACAGAATAGCCACATGGAGAGTTAAACTGTAGGTCTAATAGTACTAACAGGCAGGCAGCACACAAATAGATACACCAAGAGTTAGATTGTAGGTAGTCGCAATGACTCACCTTTTCAGTGAGTGTTTGGCAGTTATCCCTGGAGCATCTGAGGAGATAGTTGCGCCTACGATCTACTGAGTCCCTGGCAGCAACAAAGCCATGAACCTGAAGTGGCCAGCTCAGACCAGATAGGTCGGTGACTTTGATGGAGAAGAACTGCAAGGAACTATCCGGGAGAGCATCTGGTGGGATGGTTCCTGTTGCACAGTACATGGGAGCAAGAGAAGCTGCATGGAAGAAGCCAAATTATAAGAACACTAAAAGAATTGTTACCAGGAAACAATTTCAACATAGACTCATCCAGGTTAATAAGAAAGTATATCGACGCGGGTATTTAATCTAATGCTACGGTATCCTGTTCCTAGTTCAATATGCAAAGTAAATAATGTTTCTCTACTCTCTGATATAACGTTACGGAGTGGATCTGTGGTCATTCTACTAAAATAAATCCCAAATGAAACATACAATGCTACAACAACATACTCCCATCCATGGTAACGAACGTCCATCGATGGGTTGGGTAGTTTCCTATTCCTAATTTGCTATCAACGCAAGGAAGGCCTCCAGTCTTTATAATGGTATTGATTGGGTTTTGTTGTCGCCTGTCAGGTTAAAAAAATAAATCTTGTTCCCGCCCAATTAAAGCATAGAATAAAAAAGATTGTTTTCCTGATGTTCCTGCATCGACCTCAAGAAATTACTTAGCCAAGCCGAGCAAGGGGTTTTCTCGGCGTCTCGTCGATTCTTTCATGGGAATGAATATACATCAAGTAGAGAATTTCTTACTTTCGGCGTCGTAGGAACCGTGGCGGCGGCCGAAACACCTCTCCCAGAATTTGCGGTAGTCCTCAACCTCTTGCTCCTCTGTAGGAGGAGCTGCGTCATCCTCCTCCTGCTCCTCTGTAGGAGGAGCCGGCTCCACCGCCCGCTTCTCCTCTGTAGGAGGAGCCAGCTCCTGCACCTCCCCTCTGTGCTCATCCGTCTTCCGGATCTGAGGTGGGAGCCGATCTGTCTTGGGCATCCCGGTGCGCGTCAGGCCAAATCGCCGCGGTTTTCTGATGTTCTTCTTCGTCGACCTCGTCTTTGCGCTGGACTCGGCGCCTATGCAGATCTCCATCTCCGCCAGCCCGCTCTCGATCAGCTCCATCTCCGGCGCCGCTCAGTGAATCGGGGTTCAGCAGGTGTGGTGAATTCCCAGGCTAGGGTTTCCCCTTCGTTCCTGCTTTTGCGTCCGCTAAATTGATTTTCCGGCCGACTCCACATGACGCGGCCCAGTGGCATCCAACGGTCCGTGGAGAATTGTCGGTAACGCTGGGCGCGCCTATACATCGCCTGAAGATAATCCCGCGTGGGCCGGCCCATTAGTCTAATCGCTGGCCGAAAAGAAGTAGTACGATGCTTTCCTCAACATCTATAACATTCGATTTCTTAGGTGAAGACCCAGGCTCCAATCCCAGTTATACAAATATATTTTTCGAATTTTCCTAATCTGAGCAAAATTTAAGTTTGAATAAAATTCAAATATGAGAACAATTTTAAAATTCCGAATCTAAGCAAAAATTAATTTTGAACAAATTTTTTTGTTCGAAAATATTTTTTGTTCAATTAAATTTTCGCTCGAAATCTTTTTGCTCAAAATATTTTTTGTTCAATAAAACTTTCGCTCAATTTTTTATTTGTTCAAAAATAATTTTCTCAAAATATTTTTTGCTCAAATATTTATTCACTCAAAACGAGGAACCAGAAATTCAAAGAAAATAAAAAAAACCTGGCGAACAACCGATGAAAGAGAAAACCGAACCAGAAGAACCAGATAACCACCGAAAGAACCGGAAAAACATGTACCCCTCTGCTAATGGGCCACACCCCACCATGTTTGCCTGCGTGCGATGGTTATTACCCACCGCTAATAAGCGATAAATATGTTTTTTCCGTGACCAATGGGAAGCACCATCTCCACTATGCAGGCCGCGTTTGACGTGTTTGGACTGCGCGGTCGTTTTTCGACCCGATTGCAAAACCCCAACAAAAGTGTTTTGCAAAATATGACAATCAACCAATTGATACAACATATGTTTAATAAAATATAACAATAATTTAAATTATTACACAAATATTTACTATCATAGAATACAAACAATACGAAATACAACAAATGTTTTGAAACAACATGAATCAAATGATACAACAACAATTGAACAAATAAAAAATGGTTGGAAATGCAAATAAATTCTAGTTGTCGCCTCTGCAAGTGGTGGCGAACGAGATCTTCCTGGAACTGTTTTGCATCCTTGTCACTCTCAATTTGCCAGTAAGTTTCAACAAAAGCTTGCACATTATCCGGATTTTTAGAAGGTTTGACCCGGGTTCCAAAATTATCAAATAAATATGATAAGTTCAAACCCCTCTCATCCTTAATGATCATATTAATTGTGTAGAATCACACCGGTGGTCATGATATCATTGAGTGTATGGTCCTCGGACTGTTACAAATCTAGCTTGCAAAATATCGAAAGCCCACTCAATGTCTTTTCGAGCTGCCTCTTATGCTTTTGCAAACTCAGCTTCAGCTCTGTTCGCTGGCTCCCTGATGGCTTTCACAAATATGGCCCAATCCGGGTATATACCGGCGGCAAGGTAGTACACATTGTGTACTCACTCCCATTGACGGTGTAGTTGCAAGCCGGGGCTTCACCTTTAGCAAGCCGGGCAAGAGGATGGGATCTATGCAACACATTGATATCATTGAGAGAACCGGGCAAACAAAAAAACTGTGCCAAATCCAAAGATCCTGCGAGGCAACTGATGGCGCGTGATGCACACGTCCGTTGGGAACCCAAGAGGAAGATGTGATGCGCACAACAATAAGTTTTCCCTCAGAAAGAAACCAAGGTTATCGAACCAGTAGGAGATGAAGGCCACGTGAAGGTTGTTGGTGGAGGAGTGTAGTGCGGCGCAACACCAGGGATTCCGGCGCCAACGTGGAACCTGCACAACACAATCACAATACTTTGCCCCAACTTAACAGTGAGGTTGTCAATCTCACCGGCTTGCTGTAAACAAAGGATTAAACGTATGGTGTGGAGAATGATGTTTGTTTGCGAAGAACAACAGAGAACAGAGATTGCAGTAGATTGTATTTCAGATGTAAAAGAATGGACCGGGGTCCACAGTTCACTAGTGGTGTCTCTCCAATAAGATAATAGCATGTTGGGTGAACAAATTACAGTTGGACAATTGACAAATAGAGAGGGCATAACAATGCACATACATATCATGATGACTACTATGAGATTTACTTAGGGCATTACGACAAAGAACATAGACCGCTATCCAACATGCATCTATGCCTAAAAAGTCCACCTTCGGGTTAGCATCCGCACCTTCTTCCAAAGATTAAGTTGCAAACAACAGACAATTGCATTAAGTATTGTGTGTAATGTAATCAACACAAATATCCTTAGACAAAGCATCGATGTTTTATCCCTAGTGGCAACAGCACATCCATAACCTTAGAACTTTCTGTCACTGTCCCAGATTCAATGGAGGCATGAACCCACTATCGAGCATAAATACTCCCTCTTGGAGTTACAACTATCAACTTGGCCAGAGCCTCTACTAGCAACGGAGAGCATGCAAGATCATAAACAACACATATATGATAGATCAATAATCAACTTGATATAGTATTCAATATTCATCGGATCCCAACAAACACAGCATGTAGCATTACAAATAGATGATCTTCATCATGACAGTTCACAAGATCTAAACATGATAGCACAAAAGGAGAAGACAACCATCTAGCTACTGCTATGGACCCATAGTCCAAGGATGGACTACTCACGCATCAATCCGGAGGCGGGCATGATGATGTAGAGTCCTCCGGTGATGATTCCCCTCTCCGGCAGGGTGCCGGAGGTGATCTCCTGAATCCCCCGAGATGGGATTGGCGGCGGCGGCGTCACAGTAACTTTTCTCGTATCGTGGCTCTCGGTGATAGGGTTTTCACGACGGAGAGAATATATAGGCGAAGGGGCAGAGTCGGGGGACGCTCGAGGGGCCCACCCTATAGGGCGGCGCGCCCAGGGGTGGGGCCGCGCCCCCTAGGGTGTGGCCGCCTTGTCGCCCCTCTTCGTCTCCTCTTCGGACTTCTGGAAGGCTCCATGCAAAATAAGACCGTGGGCTTTTGTTTCGTCCAATTCCGAGAATATTTCCTGTGTAGGATTTCTGAAACCAAAAACAGCAGAAAACAGGAACTGGCGCTTCGGCATCTTGTTAATAGGTTAGTGCCGGAAAATGCATCAAAATGATGTAAAGTGTATATAAAACATGTGAGTATTGTCATATAACTAGCATGGAACATAAGAAATTATAGATACGTTTGAGACATATCAAGCATCCCCAAGCTTAGTCCCTACTCGCCCTCGAGTAGGTAAACGATAACAAGGATAATTTCTGAAGTGACATGCTACCATCATAATCTTGATCAGTACTATTGTAAAGCATATGAAGTGAATGAAGTGATTCGAAGCAATAGTCTATAGTTTTGCTAACAAAAAGATAATGACTAAACAACTGAATCATATAGCAAATACTTTTCATGAATAGTACTTTCAAGACAAGCATCAATAAGTCTTGCATAAGAGTTAACTCATAAAGCAATAGATTCTTAATAGAAGGTTTTGAAACAACACAAAGGATGATTAAAGTTTCAGCAATTGCTTTCAACTTGTAACATGTATATCTCATGGATAGTAGTCAACATAAAGCAATATAACAAGTGCAATAGGTAAACATGTAAGAATCAATGCACACAGCTGACACAAGTGTTTGCTTCTAAGATAGAAAGAAGTAGGTAAACTGACTCAACATAAAGTAAAAGAAAGGCCCTTCGCAGAGGAAAGTAGGGATTACTCATGTGCTAGAGCTTTTTATTTTGAAAACATGGAAACAATTTTGTCAACGGTAGTAATAATTCATATGTGTTATGCATAAAACATCCTATAAGTTGCAAGCCTCATGCATCGAATACCAATAGTGCTCGCACCTTGTCCTAATTAGCTCGGATTTCCATGGATTATCATTGCATTACATATGTTTCAACCAAGTGTCACAAAGGGGTACCTCTATGCCACCTGTACAAAGGTCCAAGGAGATAGATCGCATTTGATTTCTCAGTTTTGATAGATCTCAACTTGAGGACATCCATACCGGGACAACATAGAAAACAGATAATAGACTCCTCTTTAATGCTTAAGCATTCAACAACAGATAATATTCTCATAAGAGATTGAGGATTAATGTCCAAACTGAAACTTCCACCATGATACATGGCTTTGGTTGGCGGCCCAATGTTCTTCTCTAACAATATGCATACTCAAACCATTTAATCATGATAAAACACCCTTACTTCAGACAAGACGAACATGCATAGCGACTCACATGATATTCAACAAAGGTGTAAAAAGTTGATGGCGTCCCCAGAAACATGGTTACCGCTCAACAAGCAACTTATAAGAAATAAGATACATAAGCAACATATTCAATACCACAATAGTTTTTAAGCTATTTTCCCATGAGCTATGTATTGCAAAGACAAGGAATGAAATTTTAAAGGTAGCACACAAGCAATTTACTTTGGAATGGCAGAGAAATACCACATATAGGTAGTTATGGTGGACACAAATGGCATGAGTTTTGGCTCAAGGTTTTTGGATGCACGAGAAGCATTTCCTCTCAGTACAAGGCTTTGGCTAGCAAGGTTGTTTGAAGCAAACACAAGTATGAACCGGTACAGCAAAACTTACATAAGAACATATTGCAAACATTATAAGACTCTACACTGTCTCCTTGTTGCTCAAACACTTTTACCAGAAAATATCTAGACTGTAGAGAGATCAATCATGCAATCCAAATTTCAACAAGCTCTACGGTAGTTCTCCACTAATAGGTTCGAACTACATGATGCAAAAGCTTAAACATGATCTATTTGAGAGCTAAAAATAATTGCCAAGTATCAAACTATTCAAGACCATATACCAATTACCACATGAAGCATTTTCTGTTTCCAACCAAATAGCAATCAACGAAGCGGTTTTCAGCTTCGCCATGAACATTAAAGGTAGAACTAAGAAAGCCAGTGTTCATATGAAAAAGCGGAGCGTGTCTTTCTCCAACACAAGGAATGCTAGGATCCTATTTTACGAAAGAAGCCTGGTGACCGGGTGTATACGTGAGCATGCGGTCTTTACTCGACACGTGTCTAACGTGTGTGTGTGTTTTGCCGTTTGTTGATGATGAGGTAGGAACGAGTCGTGTGGTCCCCCCTGCTCCATCTCTCCCATGTTCCTCTCTGTCCAGAACACCTCGTATGTTTTCATTGCTCTGTTTCAGAAAACCGTAGGTTTACATGTTGCGCACCAATCTGATCCACTATCAAGTGAAACCTGTAACGAGTGGGTGTGGCATGTTTTGCTCCGTCCGGTTGATTTCAGGATGTGTTCTTTGCTGAATCAGGCGGAGGAATATAAACATGTAAAAATTCATGATTCCGCGCAGGCCTGGCGATGCGGCGCACAGGAAAAAAACAGGGATGGAAACAGAACAAGACCCAACAAATATTCAACGGAGTGAAAAATTGGAATGGAGCTTCACGGATGACCAATTGATTATCGATGGATGTCGATCTTTGAGTCTTGACTTTGAGCAGGGGACACAAGAAAGAAAGAAAAATATTGAATCGTTTTGCCGATGCCGGCCTGGGGAAAACTGATTCTGTTGCATGCACCCGAAAATTCGGATCTACAGAACATGAGCAAAATCAAGTTGGATCGAAGCCCTGTGCAACCTCCTCACCGGCTTTCTCTTCCCCTCACTTCTGTTCGGCTGCGGGACGCCATTTGTTCTTGGCCTGGAAATTTCCGAGCAAGACTCCCCGCTGCACGGCCGGTCAGCGAAGCACTCTCCACCTAGTCGATGAAGCCGATGGGCGTGTCCTCCTTCCAGGAGCGCCGGAGCGGCTCCATGCGCTCTCGGTGCGCAGCGGCCAGATGCGGCAGACGGCATGGGCACTGCTGCTTAATTTGGTCAGATTCCTAACAATCCCTGACCTTCACATGGCGGGGCGGGTGGCGCTCTCCGAGAATCGAAAATCTTCTCGAGCGAACGGGGCTCACGGAGGCGGCCACTGCGACCCAAATTGAGCCAACGGAAGCACAAGAACATATGCGTAGAAAAATATCAAATCACTAACTCAGCCATCGCAGCTCAAGCACCTCTACCTGGAGCGGATCATGAGGCCCGGTGGTTGATTGGAACCTGATTGGGCTTCATCCTGCTCTAGCGTCACCTGGACCAGTACCACCGCGTCCAACCTAGCTTAATCTGGCTCCGCTCGTTAGTTGGATAGCAGCAGCGGCAGGAGCTCGTCGCCAAGCAGCATCGCCCATGCCGTCTACCGCATCTGGTCGCTCCGCCCGCGCTGGTCCCCCTGCAGAGCCACGAACTCCTCCCCGTCGTTTTGCCGATGCCGGCCTGGGGAACGGCGGCGATGTAGACCATGATGGGGTGCGGTGGCGGCGCCAAAACGGCCACCGGAGGCGAAGGGGAGCGGCGAAGCCGCCGGCGAGACCGAGAACCTTCGAGTCGCCCTCCCCCTCCCTCGATTTACTGCACCTCCTCTCGAATCCGATTCGATCCAGGGGATGTCTAGGACGAGGACACTGATTCGATCTGGGATGTTGAAGATGAGGGCACTGTTTCGCTTGTGGGAAAAGGAAGAAGAGAGAGGGATTAGAACCTGCACGTTTGACGCTGTTTGGCTCCGTTTGTGAGGTTAGTATCTTAAAGAGATCCAACGGTAAATACCGCGTGCTCACGTATACACCCGGTCACCAAATCCACTCTCTCCTATTTTATTCAAACAAAAACAAAAACAAAAACAAACAGACGCTCCAAGTAAAGAACATAAGATGTGACGGAATAAAAATATAGTTTCACTAGAGGTGACCTGATAAGTTATCGATGAAGAAGGGGATGCCTTGGGCATCCCCAAGCTTAGATGCTTGAGTCTTCTTGAAATATGCAGGGATGAACCACGGGTGATACGTCCATTTTGCATCACTATTTTATATCATAATTTACTGTTATTCATTGATATATTTCGTATTTGGAGATGATACTTATGTTATTTCATCTATTTTGCATGTTTCATGATTATTGGAGGATCGCGCACCGGAGTCGTGGATTCTCACTGGAAAAAGCGCCGTCGAGAATGCAATATTTCGGAAGATCAACAATTGACGGAAATTATATGAAAAATCCTATTTTTCCGAGAAGACGAAGGGAGCCGTAAGGGGAGCCAAGGAGGGCCGCCATGGGCCCACCTCATAGGCCGGCGCGGCCAAGGCCTGGCCGCGCCGCTTCAAGGTGAGGGGGCCCACAGCCCCCTCTGGCCTCCTCCCCTTCGCGTACTTCTTCGTCCCGAAAACCTAAGCACCAGGGGATAGTCGCGAATAGTCACAGCCGCCTCTGCGGGGCGGAAAACACCAGAGAGAAAAGAGCTCTCCGGCGGGCAGGAATCCGCCGGGGAAATTCCCCCCCGGAGGGGGAAATCGACGCCATCGCCACCGTCATCGAGCTGGACATCATCCCCATCATCATCACCATCATCTTCATCATCATCACCGCCATCTCCACCGCTGCACCTCGTCACCGCTGTAACAATTCGGGTTGGATCTTGATTGTTTGATAGGGGAAACTCTCCCGATGTTGATTTCTACTTGTTATTGATGCTATTGAGTGAAACCATTGAACCAAGGTTTATGTTCAGATTGTTATTCATCATCATATCACCTCTGATCATGTTCCATATGATGTCTCGTGAGTAGTTCGTTTAGTTCTTGAGGACATGGGTGAAGTCTAAATGTTAGTAGTGAATTATGGTTGAGTAATATTCAATGTTATGATATTTAAGTTGTGGTGTTATTCTTCTAGTGGTGTCATGTGAACGTCGACTACATGATACTTCACCTTTATGGGCCTAGGGGAATACATCTTGTATTCGTTTGCTAATTGCGGGGTTGCCGGAGTGACAGAAACCTAAACCCCCGTTGGTATATCGATGCAGGAGGGATAGCAGGATCTCAGAGTTTAAGGCTGTGGTTAGATTTATCTTAATTACTTTCTTGTATTTGCGGATGCTTGCAAGGGGTATAATCACAAGTATGTATTAGTCCTAGGAAGGGCGGTGCATTAGCATAGGTTCACCCACACAACACTTATCAAAACAATGAAGATTAATTAGTTGTATGAAGCGAAAGCACTAGACTAAATTCCCGTGTGTCCTCAAGAACGTTTGGTCATTATAAGTAAACAAACCGGCTTGTCCTTTGTGCTAAAAAGGATTGGGCCACTCACTGCAATTATTTCTCTCGCATTTTACTTACTCGTACTTTATTTATCTGCTATATCAAAACCCCCTGAATACTTGTCTGTGAGAATTTACAGTGAATCCTTCATCGAAACTGCTTGTCAACACCTTCTGCTCCTCGTTGGGTTCGACACTCTTATTTATCGAAAGTACTACGATACACCCCCTATACTTGTGGGTCATCAAGACTATTTTCTGGCGCCGTTGCCGGGGAGTGAAGCGCTATTGGTAAGTGGAATCGGTAAGGAAAACCTTTACTGTACGTGCTGATTTTATTTCTGCCTGCTGCTATAATTCATTATGGAGAGATCTTCTCTTGAATTCCTATTTGGAAAATCTACTACTACTGCAAAGGTAGTGGATGAGGCGCCAGGTGAGAAAGAAGTTCCATATAAAATACCTATGAAAATTATTGAACGTGTTGTGGATAACCGCTATGAAGGGGATGGAACTGTCCATCCTGGTGATCATTTACTGTTTCTACATGAATTATGCGGGTTATTCAAATGTGCAGGTATTGCTATGGATGAAGTTAGAAAGAAACTATTCTCTATATCATTGTGCGGTAAAGCGGCGCATTGGTATAAATTGCTGAAGAATGGTGATTCTCTTGATTGGAAGGATATTGTGCCTCTATTCTATTCTAAATTCTATCCTCCAAGTGAAATTCACAAAGATCGGAACCGCATATATAATTTCTGGCCTCATGATGGAGAGAGTATTGCCCAAGCATGGGGGAGATTGAAGTCTTTAATGCTCAAATGCCCCATTCATGAGCTTCCTGGTAATATTATTATTGATAATTTCTATGCAAGACTGTCTTCTCAAGATAAGACTCTGCTGGATACTTCTTGTTCTGGATCATTTACACGCAACAAAGAAGAGTTTAAAAGGGACCTTCTTGATCGGATCCAGGAGAATACCGAAGGATGGGAGAACGACAAAGATAGAGAGTCAGGTATAAACTATGATTATAAATGCATTGAAGCTTTTATGGATACTGATAAATTTTGTAATATGAGTGCTACTTATGGTCTTGATTCTCAAGTTGTTGCAAATCTTTATAGAGCCTTTGCCTCTCATTATGAATTGCCTAAGAAGAATTTTGATAAGTATCATGAACCGTATAAAGATAAAATTGATTCATCTATAAATAAATGTGTTGTAATTGCTGTTGATCATGTTATTCCTGAAGCATATATTGAAAAAACTCCTTTCCCTGCTAAAATGAAGGAGTATTCTGTTATAACTAGTGCGGTTAATAAAAGTGCAAAGAAACCTATAGAACCGGAAGAACAAATAAAGGTTGAACCTGCTGTTGCAATAGTTAAGGATCTTGTGACTGAAAATGTAGAAGATAGTCATATTATTTTCTGTGAAGGTGCTTCTAATATTGTTTCGCATCCTAATAAGTCTAGGAAAACTAGTGTTCCTATGCTATCTGTTAGAATTGGTGATCATTGCTATTATGGTTTATGCGACATTGGTGCAAGTATTAGTGCCATTCCTTATGAGCTTTATACGGAGATCATGCATGAAATTGGTTCTTGTGAACTTGAAGATATTGATGTGGTTATTCGGCTAGCTAATAGAGAAACTATCTCTCCTATTGGTATTGTTCGAGATGTGGAAGTTCTATGTGGTAAGATTGAATATCCTGCTGACTTTTTGGTACTTGGTTCTGCTGCTAGTAAGTCTTGTCCTATTATTTTTGGAAGACCTTTCTTAAATACTTGTGGAGCTGTTATAGATTGCAAGAAGGAAAAAATTGTTACTAAATTCGTTCGTGAATCTTATGAGTTTAATTTCTCTAAATTTGCCAAAACTCCTTATAAAGCTGAATTGCCTAATAATGATTTTAGAGTTGAACAGTGTGCGTCTATTGCTCTTGCTCCTAATAATCCTTTGGAGCAACATTTGGAGGATAGTGAGAGTGAAGTCTTTAGGGAAGAAAGAAATGAGCTTGATGAAATTTTCCTTCGTCAACCTATTCTTAAACATGACTTGCCGGTTGAAGACTTAGGTACAACACCACCACCAAAGGAAGATCCTGTTTTTGATTTAAAACCATTGCCTGATAATCTTAAGTATGCTCATATTGATGATAAGAAAATATATCCTGTTATTATTAGTTCTAAGCTTTCAGAATTTGAAGAAGAAAGGTTATTGGAAATATTGAAGAAACACCGAGGAGCTATTGGCTACACTCTTGATGATTTGAAGGGGATTTCTCCCTCTATTTGCCAACATGCTATCAATATGGAAGATGATGCAAAGCATGTTGTTGAACATCAGCGTCGTCTAATTCCGAAGATGAAGGATGTGGTAAGGAATGAGGTATTAAAACTTCTTGAAGCTGGTATTATATATCCTATTGCTGATAGTAGATGGGTTAGTCCTGTGCATTGTGTTCCTAAGAAAGGAGGAATGACTGTTGTGCCTAATGATAATGATGAGCTCATCCCTCAAAGAGTAGTTGTAGGGTATAGAATGTGCATTGATTATCGAAAAGTTAATAAGGTTACTAAGAAAGATCATTACCCTTTACCCTTTATTGATCAAATGTTAGAGAGGTTGTCTAAAAAAACTCATTTTTGCTTTCTTGATGGTTATTCTGGGTTTTCACAAATTGCTGTTAAAACTAAAGATCAAGAGAAAACCACTTTCACTTGTCCTTATGGAACTTATGCTTATAGACGTATGCCTTTTGGTTTATGTAATGCTCCTGCTACTTTTCAAAGATGCATGTCTGCTATTTTTCATGGCTTTTGTGAGAATATTGTAGAGGTATTCATGGATGATTTTTCTGTCTATGGGAATTCTTTTGATAATTGCTTGCGAAACCTCGATAAAGTTTTGCAGAGATGTGAAGAAACTAACCTTGTTCTTAACTGGGAGAAATGCCACTTTATGGTTAATGAAGGAGTTGTATTGGGACATAAAATTTCCGAGAGAGGTATTGAAGTTGATAGAGCTAAAGTTGAAGCAATTGAGAAGATGCCCTATCCGAGGGATGTTAAAGGTATTCGTAGTGTTCTTGGTCATGCTGGGTTTTATAGGAGATTTATTAAAGATTTCTCCAAGATTTCAAAGCCTCTTACTAATCTTCTTCAAAAGGATGTACCTTTTGTTTTTGATGATGATTGTAAGGAAGCTTTTGAAACTCTAAAGAAAGCCTTAACAACTGCTCCTGTAGTTGAACCTCCTGATTGGAACTTACCTTTTGAAATTATGTGTGATGCTAGTGATTTTGCTGTAGGCGCTGTTCTTGGACAGCGGGTAGATAAAAAATTGAATGTTATTCATTATGCTAGCAAAACTCTTGATGCTGCTCAAAGAAATTATGCTACAACTGAAAAAGAATTATTAGCTGTAGTATTTGCTTGTGACAAGTTTAGATCCTATATTGTTGATTCAAAAGTCACAATTCATACTGATCATGCTGCAATTAGATACCTTATGACAAAGAAAGATGCTAAGCCAAGGCTTATTAGATGGGTACTTCTGTTGCAAGAATTTGATTTACATATTATAGATAGGAAAGGTGTTGATAATCCTATTGCTGATAATTTATCTAGATTGGAAAATATTGCTTATGATCCTGTTCCTGTTAATGATAGATTCCCAAATGAACAATTGGTTGTAATAAAGGTGAACTCGTGAGATAGTCCTTGGTATGATGATTATGCTAACTTTATTGTATCCAAGTACTTGCCTCCAACCTTTTCAGCTCAGCAAAGGAGGAAATTCTTTTATGACTTGAGGCATTATTTTTGGGATGACCCACACCTATATAAAGAAGGAGTGGATGGTATTATGCGAAGATGTGTTCCCGAATATGAACAACAAGAGATATTGAGTAAATGTCATGGTAGTGCTTATGGAGGACATCACGCCGGAGACAGAACCGCGCAGAAGGTTCTACAATCAGGTTTTTATTGGCCAACTCTCTTCAAAGATGCAAGGAAGTTTATTTTATCTTGTGATGAATGTCAAAGGGTTGGTAATATCTCCAGACGAAATGAAATGCCTATGAATTATACTCTTGTTATTGAACCATTCGATTGTTGGGGATTTGACTTCATGGGTCCTTTCCCTTCTTCAGAAGGTAACACTCATATACTTGTCGCTGTTGATTATGTTACTAAATGGGTGGAAGCTATACCCACAAAAAGTGTTGATGGTGAGACTTCTTAAAAAATGCTTTTAGATATTATTTTTCCTAGATTTGGAGTACCTAGATATATTATGACTGATGGAGGTTCTCATTTTATTCATGGAGGTTTTAGAAAAACTCTTGCTAAGTATGGTATTAATCATAGAATTGCTTCCGCTTATCATCCTCAAACTAGTGGGCAAGTAGAATTATCAAATAGGGAGATTAAATCTATTTTGGGAAAGACCGTTAATAAATCTAGAAAGAATTGGGCTAGTAAATTAAAGGAAGCGCTATGGGCTTATAGAACTGCTTATAAAAATCCTATGGGTATGTCACCGTATAAAATGGTTTATGGGAAAGCTTGTCATTTACCTTTAGAACTAGAGCACAAAGCTTATTGGGCTGTAAGAGAACTAAATAAAGATCCTAAACTTGCCGGTAAGAAGAGATTGCTACAATTGAGTTCTTTAGATGAATGGAGAAATGAAGCATATGAAAATGCTAAACTCTTTAAGGAGAAAGTTAAGAAATGGCATGATAGAAGAATTATCAAAAGAGAATTTAATGTTGGAGATAAAGTCCTATTGTATCGGTCTCGTCTCAGATTCTTTGCAGGGAAATTACTCTCAAAATGGGAAGGACCATATGTCATTGTGGAGGTGTATCGTTCAGGGCAATTAAAATTAGTTCTCTGCAAGGTGATGCCACACAAGTAGTGAATGGACAAAGACTCAAGCATTATATCTCTGGAGATTCTTATAATGAAGATGTTGATGTTATTCAAGTGGTAACTCCGGAAGCTTTCATCAAAGGTCAAATTGACAGTTCCGCAGAGTTCGACTTTGAATAGGTAACAGTACAGGTAATAAAAAGTCCGCGTTTAACTTTCCGAACTATGTTTTTGCTATTTTCGGAAAATATGAAAAACTACGAGATCGAAACGGAGTGGAGGAGACGCACGAGGGCATGCCCCCATAGGCCGGCGCGGGCCCCAGCCTGGCCGCGCCGCCCTATGAGGACACCGCCTCGTTGTCCCTCTCCGACTCTTGTTCGACCTGGTACTTTCCTTCTGTCGTGAAAATTTCTGCTATATAATCCCCCGGACCCCTGGAGGTCCGTATATCGTTTTCTCTTCGTGTTTTGTTTCGAGCTGTTTTCTGCCAGGGTCTGTTTTGATCTAGAAGCACCATGGTCTCCGACAACAAGGACAAGGAGCCTTCGGAGGAAGTAAAGGAGATGTCATCAATGAAAAGGAAGCGGGAAACTGCGGGGAGTAATCCAATCTTGGTGGGATCGGTTAACACTGGACGTTCTTTTTCTCATAACCTGCAGGGACCGCTACCGCCTGCTCTTAGCCTCGACTCTTTCCCTTGTGTGGAGGAAGCACTACGGGTTACCGATGAGTTTTGTGATCAATACCGTGCGCTGAGAAGGGAAGTGGAGATACTTCTTGAGGAGAACAACCGACTTCGCAGAATGCTAGAATATTACTCAATTCCTATCACAAGGCCGCCACCGCCACTTTCAGATAACAATGAATCTCTTCGGGTCTTAGTGCAGAACTGCCAAACTGAGAAGCTGAAGCTGAAGGAGATCTTTAAGGATCGGAGGAACGGGCCATCACCGAAGGAGTAATTCATCATCGGTATTGGCATCCCCTTGGTTTGTTCCAAGCTTGGGGGAGTGCCGCGGTATCACATCATCACTATCTTTTACCTTTTTATTACCAAGTAGTGTCATATCATGAGTAGGGAAGTTATCATATAAGATGTGTTGCGGTATGAAAGTATCTCTCTTTAGTTGGTTATCTATGTGTCCCTTGGTGTGAGTTATCGTTATGGAATATTAATGAGAAGTTTTATCATTTACATATTGCACATCTTATTTTAGTTTGCAATCTCTATTATGTGATTGATCTTGTTGTTAGTATTGGTATCACTTTGGGAGCATCAAGTAAATCTATTTGGTTTTGGCAAACTTAGCATTGGTCAATAGCAACAACACTTTGAGTTTAAGTAGAGAAGAAATACATGTAGATATGTTGTTTCATTATCTTTCTTTCTTGTTAGCCATGAGCTTAGTATTCTGAAGTTAAAATTGTTTGTGCTTACAAGGAAGATGCATGATTGTTTCTATCACCTGTATATTTGTTTGAAACCTGTACTGAGAGGGAATGCCTCTCGTGCATCCAAACTTTAACCCAAACCTATGCCATTTGTGCCCACCATAACTACCTACTATGTGGTATTTTGTGCCACTCCAAGTAAATACTTCATGTGCTACCTTTAAACAATTCAAAAGTTATCATCCCTTATTTGTGTCAATGTTTTATAGCTCATGAGGAAGTATGTGGTGTTTTATATTTCAATCTTGTTGGGCAACTTTCACCAATGGACTAGTGGCTTCATCCACTTATCCTATAATTTTGCAAAAAGAGCTGGCAATGGGGTTCCCAGTCCCAAATTAATTAACTTTCATAATTTTACAAATAGACACTCCTCCATGGTATATGATTGTTGGACGGCACCCGAGGATTCGGTTAGCCATGGTTTGAGAAAGCAAAGGTGGGGAGGAGTGTCATCTAAATAAAACTAAATAAAAAGACACTCCTTCATGGTATGAGATTGTTGGCAGGCACCCGAGGATTCGGTTAGCCATGGTTTGTGAAAGCAAAGGTTGGAAGGAGTGTCAACCAAAAATAAAACTTTATGGGAGCCGCTCTTTGAGAGTTTGTCTGGCAAGGGGGTTAGAGTACCCGCTACCAGTCGTTGACAACAACAAACACCTCTCAAAACTTTACTTTTATGCTCTCTATATGATTTCAAAACTTGAAAAGCTCTAGCACATGATTTAATCCCTGCTTCCCTCTGCGAAGGGCCTGTCTTTTACTTTATGTTGAGTCAGTAAACCTATTTCCCTCCATCTTAAGCAAGCATTTGAGTTGTTGTGATCCAACCATCTATATTGTGATATATTTAATCATGCCTTTTATTCTTCCTTGTTTAGTGCAAGTTTTATCTGATGAATATAGCTTTGAAGATTATCGATGATTATGAGAAGATTATTATGATTGAGTATGCAAATTTTGCTGTAAGCCTTAATATAAGAGCGTTGCTCGATAAATAAGTACAATCTGTTAAATGTTCTCTGACCAAGAACGAAGTTTGCCATCACCAATTATGATTTCCTATGCACCTTTATTTGTGATCTCCCTTTACTTGTTTCAAGTTGAATCATATTGGGAAGTTGTTCACTAGAATGCCTTGTGTGAATTAATATGATGCTTCTTGTCCGTATTTTATTTATCGACTCTTCACTCCATAAACATGTGGTCTTGTTTACTGAGTTCAGTTTCGCTTGGGGACAAGCGAAGTCTAAGCTTGGGGGGAGTTGATACGTCCATTTTGCATCACTATTTTATATCATAATTTACTGTTATTCATTGATATATTTCGTATTTGGAGATGATACTTATGTTATTTCATCTATTTTGCATGTTTCATGATTATTGGAGGATCGCGCACCGGAGTCAGGATTCTGCTGGAAAAAGCGCCGTCAGAATGCAATATTTCGGAAGATCAACAATTGACGGAAATTATATGAAAAATCCTATTTTTCCAGAAGACGAAGGGAGCCAGAAGGGGGAGCCGAGGAGGGCCGCCATGGGCCCACCTCATAGGCCGGCGCGGGCCAAGGCCTGGCCGCGCCGCCTTGTGAGGAGGGGGCCCACAGCCCCCTCTGGCCTCCTCCCCTTCGCGTACTTCTTCGTCCCGAAAACCTAAGCACCAAGGGATAGTCGCGAATAGTCACAGCCGCCTCTGCGGGGCGGAAAACACCAGAAAGAAAAGAGCTCTCCGGCGGGCAGGAATCCGCCGGGGAAATTCCCTCCCGGAGGGGGAAATCGATGCCATCGTCACCGTCATCGAGCTGGACATCATCCCCATCATCATCACCATCATCTTCATCATCATCACCGCCATCTCCACCGCTGCACCTCGTCACCGCTGTAACAATTCGGGTTGGATCTTGATTGTTTGATAGGGGAAACTCTCCCGGTGTTGATTTCTACTTGTTATTGATGCTATTGAGTGAAACCATTGAACCAAGGTTTATGTTCAGATTGTTATTCATCATCATATCACATCTGATCATGTTCCATATGATGTCTCGTGAGTAGTTCGTTTAGTTCTTGAGGACATGGGTGAAGTCTAAATGTTAGTAGTGAATTATGGTTGAGTAATATTCAATGTTATGATATTTAAGTTGTGGTGTTATTCTTCTAGTGGTGTCATGTGAACGTCGACTACATGATACTTCACCTTTATGGGCCTAGGGGAATACATCTTGTATTCGTTTGCTAATTGCGGGGTTGCCGGAGTGACAGAAACCTAAACCCCCGTTGGTATATCGATGCAGGAGGGATAGCAGGATCTCAGAGTTTAAGGCTGTGGTTAGATTTATCTTAATTACTTTCTTGTATTTGCGGATGCTTGCAAGAGGTATAATCACAAGTATGTATTAGTCCTAGGAAGGGCGGTGCATTAGCATAGGTTCACCCACACAACACTTATCAAAACAATGAAGATTAATTAGCTGTATGAAGCGAAAGCACTAGACTAAATTCCCGTGTGTCCTCAAGAACGTTTGGTCATTATAAGTAAACAAACCGGCTTGTCCTTTGTGCTAAAAAGGATTGGGCCACTCGCTGCAATTATTTCTCTCGCATTTTACTTACTCGTACTTTATTTATCTGCTATATCAAAACCCCCTGAATACTTGTCTGTGAGCATTTACAGTGAATCCTTCATCGAAACTGCTTGTCAACACCTTCTGCTCCTCGTTGGGTTCGACACTCTTATTTATCGAAAGTACTAGGATACACCCCCTATACTTGTGGGTCATCAACGGGGGCATCCCCAAGCTTAGACTTTTCACTCTTCTTGATCATATTATATCATCCTCCTCTCTTGACCCTTGAAAACTTCCTCCACACCAAACTCAAAACAAACTCATTAGAGAGTTAGTGCATAATAAAAAATTCACATGTTCAGAGAGGACACAATCATTCCTAACACTTCTAGACATTACCCAAAGCTACTGAAAGTTAATGGAACAAAGAAATCCACTCAACACAGTAAAAGAGGCAATGCGAAATAAAAGGCAGAATCTGTTAAAACAGAACAGTCCGTAAAGACGAATTTTTTTGAGGCACTTAACATGCTCAGATGAAAAAGCTCAAATTGAATGAAATTTGCGTTCATATCTGAGGATCACGCATGAATTTTTTCAGCATTTTACGAGTTTCCTACAGAGAGATCTACTCAAATTCGTGACAGGTAAAAATCTGTTTCTGCGCGGGAATCCAAATCTAGTATCAACTTTACTATCAAAGAGTTTACTTGGCATAACAACATGATAAGGAGAGGTTGCTACAGTAGTAACAACTTCCAAAACACGACAAAACAGTAGCAAAAAAAACATGGGTTATCTCCCAAGAAGTCCTTTCTTTATAGCCATTAAGATGGGCTCAGTGATTTTAATGATGCTCTCGCAAGAAATAAGAGTTGAAGCAAAAGAGAGCATCAAAAGCAAATAAGAAACACTTTTAAGTCTAACCCACTTCCTATGAAAAGGAATCTTGTAAATAAACAAGTCATGTAAGCATAATGCAATAAGCATAGGAAAATAAGACAAGCGCAACTTCAAGATTTTAAGCAAAAAGAGAGGTGTTTTAGTAACGTGAAAATCCCTACAACCATATTGTCCTCTCTCATAAAGATTTTCAGTGGCATCATGAACAAACTCAACAATATAACTATCACATGAAATATTCTTATCATGAGCTACATGCATAAAATTATTACTCTCCACATAAGCATGTTCATTACTATTAATTGTAGTGGGAGCAAATTCAATAAGATAGCTATCATTATTCTCATCACCATAATCATCATATACAGGAGGCATATTGTAATCATAATTAATTTTCTCCTCAATGCTTGGGGAAAAAAATATCATGCTCCTCAAAACCAGCTTCCCCAAGCTTAGAATTTTCCATAGCATTAGCAACAATGGTGTTCAAAGCATTCATACTAATAACATTGTCATTAGCAAGCATATAAAGTTCCATAGGTTTTTTAATTTTCTCTTCGAACACCTCATGTCCTAACTCAAGATAAATACTATAAAGATCTCTAATATTTTTGTTGTTTTCCATTAAGCCTAACTAGTGAAGTCACACAACTTAGTGTATTCAGGAGTATTCATTTTACCAGTAATAAGGCAAACCGAATTAAATAAAGTAAAACAAGTAACTATTTTTTGTGTGTTTTTGATATAAAGAAAGCAAACAAAACAGAAAATAAAATAAAGTAAAGCAAGACAATAAACAAAGTAAAGAGATTGGATGTGAGAGACTCCCCTTGCAGCGTGTCTTGATCTCCCCGGCAACGGCGCCAGAAAACAGTCTTGATGGCGCTCACGTCCGTTGGGAACCCCAAGAGGAAGTGATGGCGCGTGAAGCACACGTCCGTTGGGAACCCCAAGAGGAAGGTGTGATGCGTACAGCAACAAGTTTCCCTCAGTAAGAAACCAAGGTTATCGAACCAGTAGAAGATGAAGGCCACGTGATGGTTGTTGGTGAAGGAGTGTAGTGCGGCGCAACACCAGGGATTCCGGCGCCAACGTGGAACCTGCACAACACAATCACAATACTTTGTCCCAACTTAACAGTGAGGTTGTCAATCTCACCGGCTTGCTGAAAACAAAGGATTAAACGTATGGTGTGGAGAATGATGTTTGTTTGCGATGAACAACAAAGAACAGAGATTGCAGTAGATTGTATTTCAGATGTAAAAGAATGGACCGGGGTCCACAGTTCACTAGTGGTGTCTCTCCAATAAGATAAATAGCATGTTGGGTGAACAAATTACAGTTGGGCAATTGACAAATAGAGATGCACATAGATATATCATGATGACTACTATGAGATTTAATTAGGGCATTACGACAAAGAACATAGACCGCCATCCAGCATGCATCTATGCCTAAAAAGTCCACCTTCGGGTTAGCATCCGCACCCCTTCCAGTATTAAGTTGCAAACAACAGACAATTGCATTAAGTACTGTGCGTAATGTAATCAACACAAATATCCTTAGACAAAGCATCGATGTTTTATCCCTAGTGGCAACAGCACATCCACAACCTTAGAACTTTCTCACTTGTCCCGCATTCAATGGAGGCATGAACCCACTATCGAGCATAAATACTCCCTCTTGGAGTTACAAGTATCAACTTGGCCAGAGCCTCTACTAGCAACGGAGAGCATGCAAGAACATAAACAACACATATATGATAGATTGATAATCAACTTGACATAGTATTCAATATTCATCGGATCCCAACAAACACAACATGTAGCATTACAAATAGATGAGTTTGATCATGATAGGCAGCTCACAAGATCTAAACATGATAGCACAAGAGGAGAAGACAACCATCTAGCTACTGCTATGGACCCATAGTCCAAGGATGAACTACTCACGCATCAGTCCGGAGGCGGTATGGTGATGTAGAGCCCTCCGGTGATGATTCCCCTCTCCGGCAGGGTGCCGGAGGCGATCTCCTGAATCCCCCGAGATGGGATTGGCGGCGGCGGCATCTCTGGAACTTTTCTCGTATCGTGGCTCTCGGTGATAGGGTTTTCGCGACGGGGAGAATTTATAGGCGAAGGGTGATACGTCCATTTTGCGTCACTATTGTATATCATAATTTACTGTTATTCATTGATATATTTTATATTTAGAGATGATACTTATGTTATTTCACCTATTTTGCATGTTTCATGATTATTGGAGAATCATTCACCGGTGTCAGGATTCTGCTGGAAAAAGCACCGTCGGAATGCAATATTTCTGAAGATCAACATTTGACGGAAATTACACCGGAGATCTTATTTTTCCCGAAGACGACGCCAGCCAAAAGGAGGGACCGAGGAGGGCCGCCATGGGCCCCCCCCATAGGCCGGCGCGGGCCCTGGCCTGGCCGCGCCGCCTTGTGGGGAGGGGGCCCACAACCCCCTTCGGCCGCCTCTCCTTCGCGTACTTCTTTGCCCCGAAAACCTAAGCTCCAGAGAATAATCGTGAGGAGACACAGCCGCCTCCGCGAGGCGGAAAACACCAGAGAGAAAAGAGCTCTCCGGCGGGCAGGAATCCGCCGGGGAAATTCCCTCCCGGAGGGGGAAATCGACGCCATCGTCATCGTCATCGAGCTGGACTTCATTGGGATCATCATCACCATCATCTCCACCATCGACACCGCCATCTCCACCGCTGCACCTCGTCACCGCTGTAACATCTAGGGTTGAATCTTGATTGTTTGATAGGGGAAACTCTCCCGGTATTGATTACTCCTTGTTATTGATGCTATTGAGTGAAACCATTGAACCAAGGTTTATGTTCAGATTGTTATTCATCATCATATCACCTCTGATCATGTTCCATATGATGTGTCGTGAGTAGTTCGTTTAGTTCTTGAGGACATGGGTGAAGTCTAAATGTTAGTAGTGAACTATGTTGATTGATATTCAATGTTATGATATTTAAGTTGTGGTGTTATTCTTCTAGTGGTATCATGTGGACGTCGACTACATGATACTTCACCTTTATGGGCCTAGGGGAATACATCTTGTATTCGTTTGCTAATTGTGGGGTTGCCGGAGTGACAGCAACCTGAACCCCCGTTGGTATATCGATGCAGGAGGGATAGCAGATCTCAGAGTTTAAGGCTGTGGTTAGATTTATCTTAATTACTTTCTTGTATTTGCGGATGCTTGCAAGGGGTATAATCACAAGTATGTATTAGTCCTAGGAAGGGCGGTGCATTAGCATAGGTTCACCCACACAACACTTATCAAAACAATGAAGATTAATCAGCTATATGAAGCGAAAACACTAGACTAAATTCCCGTGTGTCCTCAAGAACGTTTGGTCATTATAAGTAAACAAACCGGCTTGTCCTTTGTGCTAAAAAAGATTGGGCCACTTGCTGCAACTATTACTCTCGCATTTTATTTACTTGTACTTTATTTATCTGCTATATCAAAACCCCCTGAATACTTGTCTGTGAGCATTTACAGTAAATCCTTCATCGAAACTGCTTGTCAACACATTTTGCTCCTCGTTGGGTTCGACACTCTTATTTATCGAAAGTACTACGATACATCCCCTATACTTGTGGGTCATCAAGACTATTTTCTGGCGCCGTTGCCGGGGAGCTAAGCGCTATTGGTAAGTGGAATTGGTAAGGGAAACCTTTACTGTACGTTCTGATTTTATTTCTGTCTGCTGCTATAATTTATTATGGAGAGATCTTCTCTTGAATTCCTATTTGGAAAATCTACTACTACTGCAAAGGTAGTGGATGAGGCGCCAGGTGAGAAAGAGGTTCCATACAAAATACCTATGAAAATTATTGAACGTGTTGTGGATAACCGCTATGAAGGGGATGGAACAGTCCATCCTGGAGATCATTTACTGTTTTTTCATGAATTATGCGGGTTATTCAAATGTGCAGGTATTGCTATGGATGAAGTTAGAAAGAAACTATTCTCTATATCGTTGTCTGGTAAAGCGGCGCATTGGTATAAATTGCTGAAGAATGGTGATTCTCTTGATTGGATGGATATTGTGCCTCTATTTTATTCTAAATTCTATCCTCCAAGTGAAATTCACAAAGATCGGAACCGCATATATAATTTCTGCTCATGATGGAGAGAGTATTGCCTAAGCATGGGGGAGATTGAAGTCTTTAATGCTCAAATGCTCCATTCATGAGCTTCCTGGTAATATTATCATTGATAATTTCTATGCAAGACTTTCTTTTGAAGATAAAACCTTGCTGGATAGTACTTGTTCCGGATCATTCACACGCAACAAAGAAGAATTTAAAAGGGACCTTCTTGATCGGATCCAAGAAAATACTGAAGGATGGGAGAACGACAAAGGTAGAGAGCCAGGTATAAATTATGATTATGAATGCATTGAAACTTTTATGGATACTGATAACTTTCATAATATGAGTGCTGCTTACGGTCTTGACTCTCAAGTTGTTGCAAATTTTTATAAAGCTTTTGCCTCTCATTTTGAATTGCCTAGGAAGAATTTTGATAAGTATCATGAACCATACAAAGATAAAACTGATTCATCTATAAATAAATGTGATGTAATTGAAACTGTTGATCATATCCTTCCTGAAGCTTATATTGAAAAAACTCCTTTCCCTGCTAAAATGAAGGAGTATTCTGTTATAACTAGTGCGGTTAATAAAAGTGCAAGGAAACCTATAGAACCTGAGGAACAAATAAAGGTTGAACCTGCTATTGCAATAGTTAAGGATCTTGTGACTGAAAATGTAGAAGATGGTCATATTATTTTCTGTGAAGATGCTTCTAATATTGTTTCGCATCCTAATAAGTCTAGGAAAGCCAGTGTTCCTATGCTCTCTTTTAGAATTGGTGATCATTGTTATTATGGTTTATGCGACATTGGTGCAAGTATTAGTGCCATACCTTATGAGCTCTTGTAGTGACCTCACCCGGTAGGGTGCCGATCCCTGTGCTTTATTGTGCTAGTCCCTGGATCAATCGCTAGCACACACAGTTTAAGATGTAATACCAAGAAACAAAGGTCTTTATTACATCGCATGATCCATATATACATAATGACTTACAAATTGCATAGCACAAGGCTAGCATTACATCAGAGTTTTACAACAAATAAACATATAGCATGGAGTCCTTCATCTTCATGTGCCACATGCGAGCATGTTGAGGATAGACTCGTAACCCTATTCGAACCTTACTCGTCGAAAATCTGCAACAGGTAAAGTTACAGCCAAAAACATTTGGTCAATACTTTGAATGTATTGGCAAGATGTCACTATTTAGTGGACACAAATGGCGCCTAATACCTACATGCATATTTGGCTGGTGGAGTTTAGGCACTCTGCAGAAAAGCGGGCATTTTCCCTACCTTTTGTAAACATCATTTGCCTTTGAAAATATAACCCTAAAAGCATGAACCCAAGTTCTCATCACGCTGGCTCACCAGGGATAGACACTAGAGTCCAGCTTAATGCTACCCAAGTTTACCCATCAAGTTTTATTATGAAATTGGGATGAGAGAGATCTTCCAACAGCTCTAGGTCCAATTGCTCAAAGTTGTCCGTACCCGGGGACACGGCTAAGTACTTAGTTTTTAACACTCTGCAGAGGTTTGTACACTTTACCCGCACGACTTAGTCAGCCCTTTTCCACCATGATGCTCATTTTGCTCAAATGGTTGGGAGAAGACTAAGACGAGACTATTTTCGGAAGTAAGGCCCTGAGCCCTCAGGACGGACCCGTACCAACCTACACATCTACATCTGCTGGTCACGTCGGGACAGGTCCCTACAACCTACTTAGTCAAGACAGAGCCCATATGACATGCGGCTGTACAAGAAGCTACTAAACATGAAACCTGTCCAATCTCTTTTGTTCCTGGGCGGCGGACTCCACCAATTTCACCGTGCAGACGCTCCACTTGTACCAATCCGCCCAGGTGTTTCATTCATCAAGTTGTTTTCATTTATAACAAAAATATATTTTTCTTCATCACATCTCATCATGATATCCCAACCACGTATCTAATAGCATGGCTAAGCAAAACTATCTACGATGGCAACTTAAGAGAAACTAGAGGAAATCCTAAGACTATAGGATTAGCATAGCATAGCATATACTTTGAAAACATCCTACACATGCAATATCTACTAAGTAAAAACTACATGCATAGAAAACATAGGACATGAGTGACACTTGCCTTTTGGTAGTTGATGATCATACATTTCTTGCAATCACACTCGTTGCACTCCGTACGATCTATATGATAAAGTAACACACAATAAACACACATTCCGACAACAACAAAATCAAACAAGGCCTACAACAAGTTGTTATTCATTTTTATTTTAGTTCTTGGATAAGGAAGATATGGCATGAGTCATGGCTTGCAAGATATGGCTTTGGAGATGGATTTGTGATATATTGAATTACTCAATTAACTCATTTATAAATTGAATAGTTCAATAAGCCAATAAGATTAAGTGGGCATGCGGTTGAATGCATGATAGGTGTCGGGATTTTGGTTCACGGATCCTAATGGATAACAAGGGTTTAACACATGGTATATGTAGTAGGGTTTCTCGACCTCACCGGAGCAAGGTGAAAGTCTAAAATAGGACATGTCACACTTTACTCAAATAACTCAGTCGTTATTTGAATAATATGAACTAGGATATTATATTTTGAAGAGATGTGATCATGGAACAAGATGAAAGTGTCTAAATGATTTTGATATATGGGTTTGACTATAGGCTTCACTTTTGCAGAAATGAAATTAAGGAAATGCATCTGTAATGAAAATACTCAAATCCTCATGTTTGAATTTGAATAGTCGCAAAAGGGTTGAACTATTTTCGGTGTTTGTGCAAGTAGACATAGGGCATCAATGTGATCCATTTGCAAAAAGAATCACTTGATTTGGGTTTATAGAATTTGAGTTATGTCGAATACTCAAATTCACATATTCAAATTTGAATATTTGAACATTACTTGAAAGTAAGATTTCATATTTGTGTTCTACACATTTTTATGAGTTCAGGGGTATATTATTTTCTAATTTTGAGCTTGTACTTGTTTTTCTATAATTTTTATAAGATTAAACATGTCGCGGTTAAAATTTAATGTTGTACGAAAAGTTGTCAGAAAAAGTTTCTCGGATGGAAACACTTTCTACACGAAAGTTGTAGAGAATTTAATTACAAACTCAACAGTGAAAATCTCATCTAAAACCGAGGGGTATATTTTAAGATATGGAATTTTGAAGTTAAGCATAAGATATGAGCTAGCACATACAAGAACCGAATCGATCGGAAAGGTGTAAGTTGGCGGAAAGGTGTAAGTTGGTTGCTTTCTGATTGGCTGTTACTTTGATCTAATTTCAGCTGTTGTACCATGATCTGAGCGTAAAGAGTGGAAGGTAGCAGCAGCTCACCAGACACCAGCGGAGACGTCTAGGGCGCCGGTAAACACGCGCACGACGGCCGTGAGTTTGATGCTGACCTTGTCGTCGTTGGGGAGGACTCCGGGGTCTAGGAAGACGTGGACGGTGTGGAGGAAGACGAAGCGAATGACGACTACGTCCTTGGCAGTCCTCGGTAAAGCTGCTGGCGCCGGTGTCGAGCGGATGAAGCGGCAGTGGCGTCGGACGGCGACGCAAAAACAGAAACAAAACGGCGTTAAAACTTGTCCTGGAGGTAGGCTTAGATTAGGAGAGCACAATTGTCAAAGGGAATTGAGGTATAGACTACCGTATATGACATACCATCGAGATGAACTCCGATGATGTTACGGCTAACATCAATAATGCGAAGCGGCACCATGTCCAGGAAGTAGGCGACGTCGAGAAGAGTCTTCTGAGTCAGGGAAACATCACGATGATGACTCTGGACAACGAGATCTGACGATGAACTCGATTTTGGGGCTGAAGTTGGCATGAATGGTATGAGTTGTACAGGGGCTCTCTCGGAAAAGTTTGAGAACGAAAGAGATGGAGACGAATGAGAGATACATGATGCTCCTCTTAGTTCGCATGGATATGGTATGAGGAGTGAGATCGGAAGGTGTATGCCGACGGGTGACATTCGGTGCGTGACGCTGGTGCGAGAAATTAAGTCGACCAAGTGGGATATAAATTGTCTGAACGGATTCTTCAATGGATTTTCAATAACTTTCGTGTTTAACTCGAAGAGAAACGGCCACTATAATGGTGAGAATTAGGGAGATGAATTGGTAACCCCATGACCATGAATACTCACGTACGGCTTATGCCTGCACGAGGAGGAAGACGAGCGAGCGGCCGCGCTGGGTTCTGTTTCGCAAGTCTGATGGGCCAGAGAATGGGCCAAGAAAATCCGGCCCATTCTTTTTCCTGTTGGGTTAGATTTTTTTTCTATTTCTCCGATTTATTTTCTAATTTTTTTATTTAGGTCTCTAAATCGATTCAAATAAATTCTGAAAAGTTGTATAATTTTAAAACAAAATTTTAGGACAATAAGGAACATATTTATTGACCATTTCATAAATACAAAAAAGATAATCTTATACACTTTGGCCTATGCGGCTACTTGGGCAATATTATCAAAGTAGGATTTAGGGCTTTTATTTTGTTAAAGAGTTTCATCTTATAAGTTCAAAGGCGTGAAAGAAAAAAACTTTGTTGAAAACATTTATGCACCCAAATTTGATGAAATCTCAATTTTGGGAAAATGTTTTTAACTACCACACAAAAGTTTAAATTCCCTGTGGAATTTAATTCAAGACAAACATCAAGCACATAATTTTATTTTTATTTGACATTCCAAAATTAGGAAAATTTTGGGATGTGACAGACTACCACCCTTAAAAGGAATCTCGTCCCCGAGATTCAGAGAAAGGCTAGAAAGCAGAGTTGGTTTAGGATATAGGTGGCTACCACCCTTAAAAGGAAATTTTGTAGGTAGTCTAGGTATTGGGTTATTACTCCACACATCCGGGGATATAACTTTACACTGGATCATCTTTCATGTCTTCCATGTCATCCATGTCTTCTAACTTCATTTCCAAATGGTGGATATTTATTCACATATCTTGATATTCTATACTCCTCAAGATGGTTTGTGGAGAACTTTCCTCTCCATAGGCTTAGATAAGATGGCTTTCAATCTACTTTTAACATTGAACGATCACTCTTTGGGTCAACCAGATGGCCAAGATGAGTAGGCTTCACGATATCCTACATCATGCTTCTTGTTGGCATCTTCGAAAGTCTTCCACTACACTTCAAAATTTAGGGTCATCATCACCGTATTCCTACGTTTGACAACACTTGTCTATTATTAAAGAGGATACCAAACTATGTTCCTAGGGTTCAAGCTTATGAACGTCGTCCCTCATATGGGTATGTCTCTCTAGATTCGCAAAGCCAACAATACAAGAGTGAATAATTAGAGTAGTAGGAATGGTGATCAATCCATCCAGCACCCAGATCATTACTCTGCACATGGTTTATTGAATCTCGCAATCTAACACTTGGTCAACCTCACTAGTTTGAAAAAAAAATCATGGGAGTTGAACCAATGTTCATGCCCCTTTTTTTAATTCAGTCGATTCCTAGCGATGGTTTTGCGTATCTCCCACTCTACGCTTCTTCATTTTGATTGGGAACCTCATTGTTGGAGTTGCTAATGGCGTGTTCTTCATGGCGACTTATCGAGAAAATACTTGTTTGGTTTGGGGTGTGGATGAGAATAGATAGAAAGAGTCTAAAGAAGGTTCCAACCCAAACACAGTAGACTAACGCAATTCATCTTACAAACAACATCTAACAAGCATCAATCAACATGGTTCAAACACAAACAAACTAGTATGGTCATACCACAATTTGGTAAGATCAATACTTTGTTACGATATCGTTGGTTCAATAAAAGAGAACTAATGGTGGTCTTTTCTATTTTCATATAAATTGCTTCAAGTTTCCTCTTCATTTTCCTCAATGTATCTTCGAGTGATTTGCATCAGAGTCTTTCTTCAAATTCTTCGTAGGTCTACCATGCAACACTTCTTGCAGAGTCGAAGAATATGATGCGAATCAGCACTCTTCACGCTTGACTGACACGGTCATCATAACTACTTCCTTTAAGCTTTTATAAGGTATGACATCTAAGGTAAAAGGAAATACTTTTGAAGGTGAAGTAGGAGAGAATACAAGAAGTAAAAAAAAATGCAAACTCTACTTTAGTAAAATAGGATAATATAGACTTTTAATCCTAGGGTCTTCCTATTACTAATCCAAACCTAGGGTCACGAACCTACGGTCAACACAATGCTCTGATACCATCTGTAGTGACCTCACCCGGTAGGGTGCCGATCCCTGTGCTTTATTGTGCTAGTCCCTGAATCAATCGCTAGCACACACAGTTTAAGATGTAATACCAAGAAACAAAGGTCTTTATTACATCGCATGATCCATATATACATAATGACTTACAAATTGCATAGCACAAGGCTAGCATTACATCAGAGTTTTACAACGAATAAACATATAGCATGGAGTCCTTCATCTTCATGTGCCACAGGCGAGCATGTTGAGGATAGACTCGTATCCCTATTCGAACCTTACTCGTCGAAAATCTGCAACAGGTAAAGTTACAGCCAAAAACATTTGGTCAATACTTTGAATGTATTGGCAAGATGTCACTATTTAGTGGACACAAATGGCGCCTAATACCTACATGCATATTTGGCTGGTGGAGTTTAGGCTCTCTGCAGAAAAGCGGGCATTTTCCCTACCTTTTGTAAACATCATTTGCCTTTGAAAATATAACCCTAAAAGCATGAACCCAAGTTCTCATCACGCTGGCTCACCAGGGATAGACACTAGAGTCCAGCTTAATGCTACCCAAGTTTACCCATCAAGTTTTATTATGAAATTGGGATGAGAGAGATCTTCCAACAGCTCCAGGTCCAATTGCTCAAAGTTGTCCGTAACCGGGGATACGTCTAAGTACTTAGTTTTTAACACTCTGCAGAGGTTTGTATACTTTACCCACACGACTTAGTCAGCCCTTTTCCACCATGATGCTCATTATGCTCAAATGGTTGGGAGAAGACTAAGACGAGACTATTTTCAGAAGTAAGGCCCTGAGCCCTCAGGACGGACCCGTACCAACCTACACATCTACATCTGCTGGTCACGTCGGGACAGGTCCCTACAACCTACTTAGTCAAGACAGAGCCCATATGACATGCGGCTGTACAAGAAGCTACTAAACATGAAACCTGTCCAATCTCTTTTGTTCCTGGGCGGCGGACCCCACCAATTTTCACCGTGCAGACGCTCCACTCGTACCAATCCGCCCAGGTGTTTCATTCATCAAGTTGTTTTCATTTATAACAAAAATATATTTTTCTTCATCACATCTCATCATGATATCCCAACCACGTATCTAATAGCATGGCTAAGCAAAACTACCTACGATGGCAACTTAAGAGAAACTAGAGGAAATCCTAAGACTATAGGATTAGCATAGCATAGCATATACTTTGAAAACATCCTACACATGCAATATCTACTAAGTAAAAACTACATGCATAGAAAACATAGGACATGAGTGACACTTGCCTTTTGGTAGTTGATGATCATACATTTCTTGCAATCACACTCGTTGCACTCCGTACGATCTATATGATAAAGTAACACACAATAAACACACATTCCGACAACAACAAAATCAAACAAGGCCTACAACAAGTTGTTATTCATTTTTATTTTAGTTCTTGGATAAGGAAGATATGGCATGAGTCATGGCTAGCAAGATATGGCTTTGGAGATGGATTTGTGATATATTGAATTACTCAATTAACTCATTTGTAAATTGAATAGTTCAATAAGCCAATAAGATTAAGTGGGCATGCGGTTGAATGCATGATAGGTGTCGGGATTTTGGTTCACGGATCCTAATGGATAACAAGGGTTTAACACATGGGATATGTAGTAGGGTTTCTCGACCTCACCGGAGCAAGGTGAAAGTCTAAAATAGGACATGTCACACTTTACTCAAATAACTCAGTCGTTATTTGAATAATATGAACTAGGATTATATTTTGAAGAGATGTGATCATGGAACAAGATGAAAGTGTCTAAATGATTTTGATATATGGGTTTGACTATAGGCTTCACTTTTGCAGAAATGAAATTAAGGAAATGCATCTGTAATGAAAATACTCAAATCCTCATGTTTGAATTTGAATACTCGCAAAAGGGTTGAACTATTTTCGGTGTTTGTGCAAGTAGACATAGGGCATCAATGTGATCCATTTGCAAAAAGAATCACTTGATTTGGGTTTATAGAATTTGAGTTATGTCGAATACTCAAATTCACATATTCAAATTTGAATATTTGAACATTACTTGAAAGTAAGATTTCATATTTGTGTTCTACACATTTTTATGAGTTCAGGGGTATATTATTTTCTAATTTTAAGCTCGTAATTGTTTTTCTATAATTTTTACAAGATTAAACATGTCGCGGTTAAAATTTAATGTTGTACGAAAAGTTGTCAGAAAAAGTTTCTCGGATGGAAACACTTTCTACACGAAAGTTGTAGAAAATTTAATTACAAACTCAACAGTGAAAATCTCATCTAAAACCGAGGGGTATATTTTAAGATATGGAATTTTGAAGTTAAGCATAAGATATGAGCTAGCACATAGCCACATACAAGAGCCGAATCGATCGGAAAGGTGTAAGTTGGCGGAAAGGTGTAAGTTGGTTGCTTTCTGATTGGCTGTTACTTTGATCTATTTTCAGCTGTTGTACCATGATCTGAGCGTAAAGAGTGGAAGGTAGCAGCAGCTCACCAGACACCAGCGGAGACGTCTAGGGCGCCGGTAAACACGCGCACGACGGCCGTGAGTTTGATGCTGACCTTGTCGTCGTTGGGGAGGACTCCGGGGTCTAGGAAGACGTGGACGGTGTGGAGGAAGACGAAGCGAATGACGACTACGTCCTTGGCAGTCCTCGGTAAAGCTGCTGGCGCCGGTGTCGAGCGGATGAAGCGGCAGTGGCGTCGGACGGCGACGCAAAAACAGAAACAAAACGGCGTTAAAACTTGTCCTGGAGGTAGGCTTAGATTAGGAGAGCACAATTGTCAAAGGGAATTGAGGTATAGACTACCGTATATGACATACCATCGAGATGAACTCCGATGATGTTACGGCTAACATCAATAATGCGAAGCGGCACCATGTCCAGGAGGTAGGCGACGTCGAGAAGAGTCTTTTGGGTCAGGGAAACATCACGATGATGACTCTGGACAACGAGATCTGACGATGAACTCGATTTTGGGGCTGAAGTTGGCATGAATGGTATGAGTTGTACAGGGGCTCTCTTGGAAAAGTTTGAGAACGAAAGAGATGGATACGAATGAGAGATACATGATGCTCCTCTTAGTTCGCATGGATATGGTATGAGGAGTGAGATCGGGAGGTGTATGCCGACGGGTGACATTCGGTGCGCGACGCTGGTGCGAGAAATTAAGTCGACCAAGTGGGATATAAATTGTCTGAACGGATTCTTCAATGGATTGTCAATAACTTTCGTGTTTAACTCGAAGAGAAACGGCTACTATAATGGTGAGAATTAGGGAGATGAATTGGTAACCCCATGACCATGAATACTCACGTACGGCTTATGCCTGCACGAGGAGGAAGACGAGCGAGCGGCCGCGCTGGGTTCTGTTTCGCAAGTCTGATGGGCCAGAGAATGGGCCAAGAAAATCCGGCCCATTCTTTTTCCTGTTTGGTTAGATTTTTTTTCTATTTCTCCGATTTATTTTCTAATTTTTTTATTTAGGTCTCTAAATCGATTCAAATAAATTCTGAAAAGTTGTATAATTTTAAAACAAAATTTTAGGACAATAAGGAACATATTTATTGACCATTTCATAAATACAAAAAAGATAATCTTATACACTTTGGCCTATGCGGCTACTTGGGCAATATTATCAAAGTAGGATTTAGGGCTTTTATTTTGTTAAAGAGTTTCATCTTATAAGTTCAAAGGCGTGAAAGAAAAAAACTCTGTTGAAAACATTTATGCACCCAAATTTTATGAAATCTCAATTTTGGGAAAATGTTTTTAAGTACCACACAAAAGTTTAAATTCCCTGTGGAATTTAATTCAAGACAAACATCAAGCACATAATTTTATTTTTATTTGACATTCCAAAATTAGGAAAATTTTGGGATGTGACAGCTCTATACGGAAATCATGCATGAAATTGGTTCTTGTGAACTTGAAGATATTGATGTGTTTATTCGGCTAGCTAATAGAGAAACTATCTCTCCTATTGGTATTGTTCGAGATGTGGAAGTTCTATGTGGTAAGATTAAATATCCTGCTGACTTTTTGGTACTTGGTTCTGCTGCTAGTAAGTCTTGTTCTATTATTTTTGGTAGACCTTTTCTAAATACTTGTGGAGCTGTTATCGATTGCAAGAAGGAAAAAATTGTGACTAAATTTGCTGGTGAATCTTATGAGTTTAATTTCTCTAAATTTGCCAAAACTCCTTATAAAGCTGATTTGCCTAATAATGATTTTAGAGTTGAACAGTGTACGTCTATTGCTCTTGCTCCTAATAATCCTTTGCAGCAACATTTGGAGGATAGCGAGAGTGAAGTCTTTAGGGAAGAAAGGAAGGAGCTTGATGAAATTTTCCTTCGTCAACCTATTCTTAAACATGACTTGCCGGTTGAAGATTTAGGTACAACACCACCACCAAAGGAAGATCCTGTTTTCGATTTGAAACCACTACCTGATAATCTTAAGTATGCTCATATTGATGATAAGAAAATATATCCTGTTATTATTAGTTCTAAGCTTTCAGAATTTGAAGAAAAAAGGTTATTGGAAATATTGAAGAAACATCGAGGAGCTATTGGCTACACTCTTGATGACTTGAAGGGGATTTCTCCCACTATTTGCCAACATGCTATCAACATGGAAGATGATGCAAAGCCTGTTGTTGAACATCAGCGTCGTCTAATTCCTAAGATGAAGGATGTGGTAACGAATGAGGTATTAAAACTTCTTGAAGCAGGTATTATATATCCTATTGCTGATAGTAGATGGGTTAGTCTTGTGCATTGTGTTCCTAAGAAAGGAGGAATGACTGTTGTGGCTAATGATAATGATGAGTTCATCCGTCAAAGAGTAGTTGTAGGGTATAGAATGTGCATTGATTATCGAAAAGTGAATAAGGTTACTAAGAAAGATCATTACCCTTTACCCTTTATTGATCAAATGTTAGAAAGGTTGTCTAAAAATACTCATTTTTGCTTTCTTGATGGTTATTCTGGGTTCTCACAAATTGCTGTTCAAACTAAAGATCAAGAGAAAACCACTTTCACTTGTCCCTATGGAACTTATGCTTATAGACGTATGCCTTTGGGTTTATGTAATGCTCCTGCTACTTTTCAAAGATGCATGTCTGCTATTTTCATGGCTTTTGTGAGAATATTGTAGAGGTATTCATGGATGATTTTTCTGTCTATGGGAATTCTTTTGATAATTGTTTGCGAAACCTTGATAAAGTTTTGCAGAGATGTGAAGAAACTAACCTTGTTCTTAATTGGGAGAAATGCCACTTTATGGTTAATGAAGGAATTGTGTTGGGACATAAAATTTCCGAGAGAGGTATTGAAGTTGACAGAGCTAAAGTTGAAGCAATTGAGAAGATGCCCTATCCGAGGGATGTTAAAGGTATTCGTAGGGTTTTTGGTCATGCTGGGTTTTATAGGAGATTTATTAAAGATTTCTCCAAGATTTCAAAGCCTCTGACTAATCTTCTTCAAAAAGATGTACCTTTTGTTTTTGATGATGATTGTAAGGAAGCTTTTGAAACTCTAAAGAAAGCCTTAACAACTGCTCCTGTAGTTGAACCTCCTGATTGGAATTTACCTTTTGAAATTATGTGTGATGCTAGTGATTTTGCTGTAGGCGCTGTTCTTGGACAGCGAGTAGATAAGAAATTGAATGTTATTCATTATGCTAGTAAGACTCTTGATGCTGCTCAAAGAAATTATGCTACAACTGAAAAAGAATTATTAGCTGTAGTATTTGCTTGTGACAAGTTTAGATCCTATATTGTTGATTCAAAAGTCACAATTCATACTGATCATGCTGCAATTAGGTACCTTATGGAAAACAAAGATGCTAAGCCTAGGCTTATTAGATGGGTGCTTCTTTTGCAAGAATTTGATTTGCGTATTATAGATAGGAAAGGTGCTGATAATCCTGTTGCTGATAATTTATCTAGATTGGAAAATATTGCTTATGATCCTGTTCCTGTTAATGATAGTTTTCCAAATGAACAATTGGCTGTAATAAAGGTGAGCTCGCGAGATAGTCCTTGGTATGCTGATTATGCTAACTTTATTGTTTCCAAGTACTTGCCTCCAACCTTTTCAGCTCAGCAAAGGAGGAAATTCTTTTATGACTTGAGGCATTATTTTTGGGATGACCCACACTTATATAAAGAAGGAGTGGATGGTATTATGCGAAGATGTGTTCCCGAATATGAATGACAAGAGATATTAAGTAAGTGTCATGGTAGTGCTTATGGAGGACATCACGTCAGAGATAGAACTGCGCAAAAAGTTCTACAATCAGGTTTCTATTGGCCAACTCTCTTCAAAGATGCAAGAAAGTTTATTTTATCTTGTGATGAATGTCAAAGGGTTGGTAATATCTCCAGACGCAATGAAATGCCTATGAATTATACTCTTGTTATTGAACCATTCGATTGTTGGGGATTTGACTTCATGGGTCCTTTCCCTTCTTCAGAAGGTAACACTCATATACTTGTCGTTGTTGATTATGTTACTAAATGGGTGGTAGCTATACCCACAAAAAGTGCTGATGGTGAGGCTTCTTTAAAAATGCTTTTAGATATTATTTTTCCTAGATTTGGAGTACCTAGATATATTATGACTGATGGAGGTTCTCATTTTATTCATGGTGGTTTTAGAAAAACTCTTGCTAAATATGGTATTAATCATAGGATTGCTTCCGCTTATCATCCTCAAACTAGCGGGCAAGTAGAATTATCAAATAGAGAGATTAAAACTATTTTGGGAAAGACTGTTAATAAATCTAGAAAGAACTGGGCTAGTAAATTGAAGGAAGCACTATGGGCTTATAGAACTGCTTATAAAATCCTATGGGTATGTCACCTTACAAAATGGTTTATGGGAAAGCTTGTTGTAAGGGTATTTCACCCTTATCCATTATTTTGGTAACGATGTCACCGTGCTAAAGTATTTGGCCTAATATGTTTATAAGTACAATCTCAGGTATTAGGCAATGAGGCGTAAATGGTGTATCAAAGGAACAAGAAGGCTAAAGGTGACCCCCCATTTCAACAACAATCAAAAAGGGGTTACAGGAGAAATCCGGTCACCTGCCCGGTCCAACCGGGCCAGGAACCGGCCAGTCCGGCATGGTGGCCGGTCAACCGGGCGGCAACCGGGCTCCAAAGGAGGAGCCAGCAGTTCCGGTTTGCGCCCGGTCAACCGGGCTCTCGACCGGCGGGTCCGGTGCTCCGTCCGGTCCACCGGGCGGCAACCGGGCGCCAACCGGCCGCCAACCGGAGGAGCTCCAGGACCAGCAAAAGGCGTCCGGTCTCTGGCCCGGTCAGACCGGCCTCTCCGCCGGGCTGTCCGGTCTGTGGCCCGGTCAGACCGGGTTCGTCGAGGAAAAGCTGAGGTGGCAAGTGGCAACGGCCATATTTCGAAGAACACTATAAATAGCCCTTCTCCTACCTCTAGACAGTTAGGCACTACACTACAAACTGTTCTTGAGCTCTCTCTCTCATACTCCATTGCTAGAAACACCAAAAGCCTCAGATCTCCCTCCTCCTCCACCCAAACTCAAATCCCTCCGGGGAATCATTAGGGGAGGACCCGATCTACCGTTCTACCAAGCCAAATCTCATTCCCGCGTGGATGCATTGTGAAGGTTGCTTCCTCGGGTTCCTTGGAAACCCTAGGTAGGCAAGAGGAGTCAGGAAGCATCCGGCCGTGGATTTGCTCCGGGCAAGATTGTGAAGGTTTGGAGGCTACCTCAAAGTCTACCACAAGTGAGTGAGCTATTCCTTCGTGGGATGAGCTCAGGAGAATAGGGTGAGCCTTCGTGGCGCGGGGAATCCTTCGTGGGACCTCCACTCCTCCAAACGTGACGTACCTTGTTGCAAAGCAAGGGAACACGGGAATACATCCTCGTCTCCGCGTGCTATCGGTTATCTCTAACCGAACTCCTTACTTGTGATTTAACTGCCTGTGAGAGCCTTCGTGCTCGAGTTAGTTGTATCCTCATATAGGTTGTTTCACCTAGTTTGCATTAGGCTCATCTTTATATTCCGCAAAGCCTAATATTGCAAAGAAAGAATTAAAATTTGTAGAAACCTATTCACCCCCTCTAGGTTTACCATCTCTATACTTTCAATTGGTATCGAGCCTGGACTCTTATTAAGGGCTTCACCGCCTTAAGAGTGAGATGGATAAACTCTTCGAGGGTCTAGATGAAGACTCTAACCTTTCGGTTAAAGAGATGAAGTCTAGATTCTTGGCATATGAGGCCGAGAAGAAGAAAAAGGAGGATGAGCTACAAAACCAAATGGCAGAAATGACTGCCATGCTTAAGAACCTAACTGCGGGTGGAACTTCTAGTGGGGCTTCGGTCTCTAAGGAGTCCTACCATGATGTTAACTATAACTATCCTAGAAACACTTCACCCATGCCTCATATAAACCATAGTGGGACCGTTCCCCATTACGATGGAACTCACTTTCCACATTGGAAATCTGCTATGGAATCTCATATTCTCAGATGCAGTGTGGAGCTTTGGGAGCTCATTGTTCATGGACATCGGGAGCCACAAGATCCCACTCGGTTGACCTCCACCGAGTTCTACAACCGTCAACTCAATGCATCCGCACGTGACAAGATTAGAAGTGGCATCAACCGCAAGCTTCTTGATCAAGTCGATGACATTGTCTCCGCTAAAGAGTTGTGGGATCGGATCGTAGTACTACAAGAGGGAACCGATTTGATCCAATCAGCTCTCTATGAGACCGCAAAGCAAGAGGCCTACCAATTCATGATTCGAGATGGAGAATCCATATTTGATGCCTATGCTAGGCTTGGTGCTCTGAAAGTAAGGGTCAAGGGACTTGGTGTTGAGAAGTACAATGACGGATTTGAGATGAACGAAGCCTTCATAAAATCCAAGGTCATTGCTATGATTGCCGTCAAACAAGAAGACACCAACCTTGGACTCAACTTGCAAATCATGACCAAGAGTGCCGATCTCAACTCCGATGATCTAGTCTCCTATGTGGCCGCCAATGAAAGCATGGCCAAAGCCGGAAAGAGGCTCAAGGCAATGAACCGTGTTGATGAAGCCTCACACAATCATGAAGCATCACACAACCTTGCTCTCAAAGCTAGAGCCGACCATGAAAGCAAAGAAGACTATGAGATTGAAGAAGATGAAGAGATGACTTCAACTAGTGACATTGCTACCGACTTTGCTTTCTTTGCCAAGAAGTACAAGGCAAAGTTCCCAATGCTCCTCAATGACAAGAAGAAGAAGAGAACTTGCTACAATTGTGATGAAGATAACCACTTTGCAAATGAGTGCCCTTATGAGAAAAGGGTAGACAAGCCAAAGTTCATCAAAGGGGTCAAGCCAAGATTGAAGCCGAACCCAATCAACGATCGGTACAAGAAGAACAAGGGAAGAGCTTTTGTTGGGGCCGAGTACTTGTCCGATGAAGAAGAGGAAGATGAGGAGAAGGAGGCCGGAGTGGCCGGTTTAGCATACTCTAAGCCCGGGTCACTCTTCACATATGACTACTCCAAAGATTACTCCACGGAGAATGATGTTGGCTCTTCCTTCATGGCAAGAACAACTCAAGATGATGACTCCGATGACTCTCCCTCCTCTCCAATCATTGGCTCTTGTCTTATGGCAAGGGAAACCAAGGTAATGGAACCTCCACCTTCCCTATCTAGTGTTCTTGATGATGAAAACGAAGATCAAGAAGAATTAACTATGCTTAAGGAACTCTATGATGTTAGATGCACCCTTCGTGGTGAAGCTCTTGTCAAGTTTGATTTCTTGATGGACTCACTCAAAGAAAAGGATGAGTCCATTGAGGAATTAGAATATCAATTGAATGAGAAGGAACGGAGATTCAATCTCCTAAGACAAGAGCTAAAAACCGAAAGGTGCATATCTCAAGGCCTTAAGCAACAAATTGAAACTTATGAACTTGATAAAGTTAAGGACCTAGAAACTATTGATAGGGCTCAATTATTGACCCAAGCGCTCAATGCTTCAAAGGAGGAGCTTGAAGTTGCTCATGCTTCTCTCACTAGGGATCTTGACCACCTTGAAAGAGCTAACAAGCTTGTCAAGGATGAGCTCAAGAAACTTGGAGAGAATCATGATCTACTTCAAGAATCCTACAAAAAGGCTCTTGGATCAATGAAGGATCCCATTGATGTTGAAAAGCTTGCTTGTTCCTCCATTTCCTTTACTAGTGAGCATGCTAAACTTGTTGAGGAACATGTTCGTTTACAAGAGGAACTTTCTTTGCATATTGAGACCAATGCATATCTTGAGTCCTTGGTGACCAAATATGGTCTTGACTATCATCCTAATGAATCTTCTTGTGAGCAAGCATCTATTCTTGAGGAAAATGTTAGGCTAACAAAGGAACTTGCAAAGTTCACCACCGCCAAGAACAAGATGGGATTGGATGACCTCTTGAGTAAGCAAAGGTCAAACAATCAAAAGTATGGACTTGGATATACTCCCAAGTCTCACAAGAAGAACAACTACAAGAAGGAGAAACCCGCTCAAGATAAGAACAAGAAGGTCACTAACAATGGCAAAGCCTCAAAGGGCAAAGCCGCTAGTGGTGCCCACACGGGACCAAACGATCACTATGCATTATTTGTTGATTATTATGGTGATGTCTATGCTAACTATGTTGGCCCTCCTAATGGCTATGCTTATAGAGAGTACTCAATTTGGGTACCAAAAGATATTGTTGCCATTGCAAAGGAACCCATTAATCGATGGGTTCCTAAATCCTCTACTTGATCTTGTAGGGGTATTCCTCCGGTGGTCCAAAATGGGTGTTTGATAGTGGATGCACCAATCATATGACCGGAGGAAAAGGTGTGCTTGATCAATTCATTGAAGATATCCACAAGAAGTCAAGCATTACCTTTGGTGACAACTCAAAGGGAAAGGTACTTGGGTATGGCAAGGTAGCAATCTCTAAGGACTTGTGCCTTGAGACGGTTATGCTTGTTGAACACCTTGGCTATAACTTACTTTCTATATATCATCTTGCCGATGCCGGGTACAATTCATATTTCACTAAATATTATGTGCAAGTCTTTAGGAGTGACAATCTCAAATTGGTCCTTGTTGGATTTGTGGAGAACAACCTTTATGTGGTTGACCTCTCGAAAGAGAGCCCCTCCTTTTCCACATGTCTAATGGCGGCCAAGCATGACGAAGGATGGTTGTGGCATCGCCGCCTTGGTCATGTTAACATGAGAAATCTTAAACAACTCCTAAAGGGTGAGCATATTGTGGGACTAACCGGTGTTTCCTTTGAGAAAGATCGTGTTTGTAGTGCATGTGTAGCCGGAAAGCAACTCAAGAAGAAGCATCCCATCAAGAGTATTGTTACCACATCTAGGCCTTTGGAGCTCCTTCATTTGGACCTCTTTGGGCCATCACACTATGATACTCTTGGTGGAAGCAAGTATGGACTTGTCATTGTTGATGATTACTCAAGATACTCTTGGGTCTTTCTCCTTAAGTCTAAGGACGAGACCCATAGAGAGTTCATCACCTTCGCCAAGAAAGCTCAACGTATGTATGAATCCGAGATCAAGGCAATTAGGACCGACAATGGCACCGAGTTCAAGAACTACACTATGCAAGAGTTTGTGGATGATGAGGGCATCAAGCATGAGTTTTCGGCGCCATACACCCCTCAACAAAACGGTGTTGTTGAAAGGAAGAACCGGACTATCATTGAGATGGCAAGAACCATGTTGAGTGAATTCAACTCACCCCACAACTTTTGGGGAGAAGCCATCTCTACGGCCGTCCACTACTCCAACCGGCTCTTCCTCCGTCCCCTCCACAACAAAACCCCATACGAGCTCCTTACCGGTAACAAGCCTAATGTCATGTATATTCGTGTCTTTGGATGCAAATGCCTTGTTAAGAACAACAAAGGAAAGCTCGGTAAATTTGAAACTAGAACCATAGAGGGTATATTTGTTGGATATGCGGAGAACTCTCACGCCTATAGATACTACAACCGGTCCTCCGGGACTATTGAAGTATCTTGTGACGTGGTGTTCTTGGAGGATAATGGCTCCCAAGTGGAGCAAGTTGTTCCATGTGTTGCAGGTAATGATGTTGATCCATCTAGTGCCATCAAGCATATGGGCATTGGACACATCCGGCCCATGGAGGTTCATAATGATGATCAAGATGATGGAGTAGATGTCTCAAGCACACCACAAGTAGAGCCTAGCTCAACTCAAGCCGAACCATCAAGAGCAACTCAAGAACCATCCTCCACTCAAGATGAGTCTCAATCCGAAGAACAAGAAGAAGATCCTCATTCCATGGAGCAAGATCATGATGACGATCAAGAAACATCCTCAACTCATGATCAAGCTCAAGTGGTCCCTCATGATCAAGTACTTGCAAGAGATGAATTCATTGATCATGAAGGAACCATTCGGAAGATCAAGGCCGCTACAAGGGCAAGTGACATGAAAGTGGATCAAGTCCTTGGTAGCATCTCAAGAGGAGTGGTAACTCGTAGACACCATGCATTACTTATCACTTATTGTCAACATCATGCTTTTGTGTCTAGTTTTGAACCACTTAAGGTACATGAAGCCTTGGTTGATCCGGATTGGGTAATTGCCATGCAAGAAGAATTGGAGTGTTTCACTCGTAATGAAGTATGGTCTCTAGTTGAGAGACCCAAGGATCATCACATCAATGTCATTGGGACCAAATGGGTATTCAAGAACAAGCAAGATGAGAATGGCATTGTTATACGAAACAAAGCAAGGTTAGTGGCGCAAGGGTTTGCCCAAATAGAAGGTATGGATTTTGAGGATACCTTTGCGCCGGTAGCCCGTCTTGAAGCTATTCGTCTTTTGCTTGCATTTGCATCTTTCCACAATTTCAAATTATACCAAATGGATGTGAAAAGTGCATTTTTGAATGGTCCCCTAAAAGAAACCGCATATGTGGCTCAACCCCCGGGTTTCGAAGACCCATGCCGACCCAACCACGTGTATTTACTCCATAAGGCACTCTATGGTTTCAAGCAAGCTCCACGTGCTTGGTATGAGTTCCTTAGGGATTTCTTACTACATGATGGGTTTTGCATGGGTACGGTCGATTCCACCCTTTTCACCAAGCGGGTTAAAGGGGGTGGCCTCTTTATATGTCAAATATATGTTGATGATATTATTTTTGGTGGAACTAACCCCAATCATAACAAAGCTTTTGAGCTATTGATGACTAGGAAATTTGAGATGTCCATGATGGGAGAGTTGAAGTTCTTTCTAGGCTTCCAAGTGAGGCAACTTGCAAAAGGCACCTTCATCTCTCAAGAAAAGTATGTGAAGGACATGCTCAAGAAATTCAACATGACCAATGCAAGTCCAATGAAGACACCCATGCCCGTAAAGGGGCAACTTGGTTCATGTGACGGTGAGAAGGATGTGGACATAAAGGTATACCGCTCCATGATAGGATCCTTGCTCTACCTTTGTGCCTCTAGGCCGGATATCATGCTAAGTGTAGGGATGTGTGCTCGTTTTCAATCCGCTCCCAAGGAGAGCCATTTAGTGGCGGTCAAACGGATACTAAGATACCTTGTTCTCACTCCTACTCTCGGGCTATGGTATCCAAAGGGGTCAACCTTTGAACTCATTGGCTATTCGGATTCCGATTGGGCCGGTGATAAGGTTGATCGGAAGTCTACCTCCGGGGCTTGCCAATTTATTGGCCGGTCATTGGTGAGTTGGTCATCCAAGAAACAAAACTCCACCGCCCTATCCACCGCCGAAGCCGAATACATATCCGCGGCATCTTGTTGCACTCAATTGTTATGGATGAAGCAAACCTTGAAAGACTATGGTGTGTCTCTTGGTACGGTGCCTCTTCTTTGTGACAATGAAAGTGCAATAAAGATCGCCAACAACCCGGTTCAACATTGTCGCACCAAACATATTGACATTCGCCATCACTTCCTACGTGATCATGTTGCCAATAAGGATATTGATCTCACTCATGTGGGAACAACCTACCAATTGGCGGATATTTTCACTAAGCCTTTGGATGAAGCCCGCTTTGTTAACTTGAGAGGAGAACTTGGTATTCTTGATCCTAAAAACTTGGATTGATTAACTTCTTGCACTATATTCTTGCATTTATCTTGCTATCTAGCTTAGAGGTATAGCACATGTGGGGATAGTCATCTTACCATGTCTTGGTATGATGCATACCTATGTGTGCAACATAAATAGACCCAATGTCATTATATGGACCCAAGCATGTCTCTTCGAGGTCTCATGACATTTGCGCTTTCACATAGGGGGAGTAATCCCCCGCCCCTCATTGAGCCTTCATTACAACTTGATTTGACTATATAAGGCCAAATGATCTTATTGCAAAAACTATTTCAAAATGCTCTTATGATTCTTGATATACTTCGAATCATGCCCATTGTTGCTATTCACATCTTGTTTGGATTTTCTCTCCAATGGGTATGCCTAGAGAACTTTGTGTTTCCAACCCCATGTCTATGCTCATCTCATCATCATCTATCTATCTATATGTACATGTCATCATTTGAGCACTTACACACACTTACACACAGCATAGGGGCAAAAACGAGGCAAAATTAGACAATTCTGGGCTGGCCGGTCTTGGCCGGTCGGACCGGGTCCACGATCGGATGGTCCGGTGGACCGGGCGGCAACCGGAGTCTGGGCCGGGTCAGCCGGTCACCAGCCCGGTCTGACCGGAGATCTGACCGGTCGCGCGGCCCACTATATATTGGGAAGAGATACCCTTTGGGGTCATCTTCCCCATTGTTCCCCAATCCCCAACCTCCATGGCCGGCGCCCTCAACACCTCCACCAAGATCTAGGCACTTCCCACCACAAGAACTCCCCCAAACTTCACCACACCATAGATCGGGGCCATTGGAACATCTCCACCGAAGGATTTGGTCCCTCTCCAACTAGCTTGGGAATTTTTGGAGTTCTTGGTTTTCAAGCCCTACCTTGTGTTCTTCTTGTTCCCTTGATCAAGGAGGACAATGTCTTCGGGTAATGTACTCTCCTTTCCTCCCTAAGTTCTAGTCCTCCTCACACATTGCAAGTTCTTGCCAAAATTTGAGGAAATCTTAGGGTTAGGTTTAGGGTTTGCAAGTCCTCATGCCTTTAGAGTGTCTCTCAACACAAAGCACATTCTCCACTCTATTGCTATAGCATGTACTCAAGTTTTTCGAGTTTTTGCATGAATTTGTGGTAGAAATCTGGGCACAACATCACAAATCGACAGACCCGGTTTCCAGCCCGGTCGACCGGCCGCTCAACCGGCCGGCCCGGCGTGTGGCCCGGTCAACCGGTCGCAAACCGGATCGTCCGGTCTGCTGTCCGGTTTGACCGGCCTGTGCGCCGGGTTGCCCAGTTTTCGCACAATTTCATCACTACACTTGGGTATATGCTATGCTTTTTGGATTCCCTCTTATTGATGACATGTACACTTACCCCACTGCTATCCTTGCTATATTTTCTCATTCACAGGAAGTTGGAGTGGTGAGCCACCACGTGGCCAAGTTGCCAAGCGAGGTAGGACGGCTGATCCTCCCCGTCGTTCTAGTAGCCGTGCACCTCCCCAAGCTCAGCAAGGTACTGACACTGGCAGCTCAGCTCGGGGCAGAACCAAGTCTGTTGCTACCAAGCGCAAGGATAAGAATGTTGTCCAAGAGGATGATGAGGTAGTACCAACCATCAATGTTGGGGCTGCAAACCGTCTTGAGTGGCAGGAATGGAGGACACTGAATCCGTATCGCTTTGAGAAGCCAACTTACACTCGTTCGGACAAGGCATTCTGGACCAACACACAAGCAGCCCTCTGGGAGGGTTTCTATGATTCTCATGAGTTTATGAAGCATGGAATATTGTATCACCCAAGGCTATCAATCCTGAAGAACTTGCCTTGCACGAAGCCACCAAGTATCGGTTTGTGGTTCAAACCTTGAGGAGTCTGGGATTGTATGACCTTGTGTGCCTCAAGCCTGATGATACTCAAGATGATCCTACCTTTTGTCCCCTCCTTGTCCGTCAGTTTCACTGCACTGTCTTCTTCCATGATGATGAAGCCCGCACCCTCACTTGGATGACCGGCAAGACAAAGTACTCATGCTCCTACTCTCAGTTCCGTGCAGCTATGGGTTGTGGTGATGACAATGATCCAGGGTACAAGATTCATTCACGGTCCAGGCTTACTAGGGGTGACATCTTTTTCTGCTATCCTGCAAACCCTACGCCTGGACCTCCCACCATCTCTGGGATGTACTACTCCTATTTGGTACTTGCCAAGCTGTTCCGGGAGAACCTCATCAGCAAGTCTGGAGACCACAGTGAAGTCCGGAACTATCACCTCAACTTGATGTACTATTGTCATCCTGACAGGGTGAGGAAGATTGATGGCTGTGACCTTATCTACTGTGAACTGAAGAGGGCAATTATGGACCGCATGACTCCCAACTACGCCCAATATGTTCAGCGGCTCATCAACTACATTGTTCCTGCTCCTCGGAACGTTGTTGGTGAGAAAGTCATCATGGATCCATTCAGGTTCCCCATTCAGGAGGCCACTCGTGAAGACGTTCCCTCCATGATGCCCACCGCTGAGCGCCGCTCCAAGGCACACCATGATCATGATGCTAGCTCCAGTCACTCTCGGCGCTCCCAGCATGGGGCCGCTCGGTTCTTCACATGCCTGTTCCAAATGTGCAAGAGAACCCATGATGTTGCACATCAAACCCATACTATGACCCAAGAGACACGGAGGCGCCAGAATGAATTCATGGCCTCAAGGAACCACCCTGTTCCTCCTCCTGGCCCTGAGATGGAGCCTGTGATAGCACCTCAGTGGGAGATGCCTCTTCTTACCGATGAGATGCTCCAGAACTTCGACTTCTCTGTATACGCTCATGGTGCTCTCCCTAGGCCTGCTCGTGCTCCTCCTGCTGACTATGCTGATGATGATGAGCGTGATGATGATGCGGGAAATGATGATGCCGGTGATGATGATGCCCGTGATGATGATGCACGCGAGAGCTCCTCCTCGCTTGGGTTTGGTCACTACTGATGGGTGCGATAGCATCTCTCCTCTTTTCTTCGCCTTTTTGGTGTTCCGATGCCAAAGGGGGAGAAGAGAGTAGAGTCTAGACCACGGGGTTCTTTGATCGCCACAAGCCATGGGAGTTGCTTTATTTGGATTTTATATGGCTTGTGCTAGTTTACTTTGAGTTTTCCAAGAACCATTTGCTATTCGTGTATGGATATGTATGGATGACTATTATGTGTGCTACTCCATGTTAGGATGATTATGCTATGCTTATATATCTTGATATGCACATCTCCATACCATGCTTGTTTCCTAAAGATATTGGGGGAGCTTCTCATGTTTCTCAAATGGTGCACTTTGCATTCAAACGCAAATTCTCCAAGTGCACACATTATGGGGGAGCTTTCGTAATATCTTATATGGAATCAAGGTTTAGAGCTTATCATAATATCTATTTGTGACTCTAGCTCGGTTTGTCATCGTATACCAAAAAGGGGGAGATTGTAAGGGTATTTCACCCTTATCCATTATTTTGGTAACGATGTCACCGTGCTAAAGTATTTGGCCTAATATGTTTATAAGTACAATCTCAGGTATTAGGCAATGAGGCGTAAATGGTGTATCAAAGGAACAAGAAGGCTAAAGGTGACCCCCCATTTCAACAACAATCAAAAAGGGGTTACAGGAGAAATCCGGTCACCTGCCCGGTCCAACCGGGCCAGGAACCGGCCAGTCCGGCATGGTGGCCGGTCAACCGGGCGGCAACCGGGCTCCAAAGGAGGAGCCAGCAGTTCCGGTTTGCGCCCGGTCAACCGGGCTCTCGACCGGCGGGTCCGGTGCTCCGTCCGGTCCACCGGGCGGCAACCGGGCGCCAACCGGCCGCCAACCGGAGGAGCTCCAGGACCAGCAAAAGGCGTCCGGTCTCTGGCCCGGTCAGACCGGCCTCTCCGTCGGGCTGTCCGGTCTGTGGCCCGGTCAGACCGGGTTCGTCGAGGAAAAGCTGAGGTGGCAAGTGGCAACGGCCATATTTCGAAGAACACTATAAATAGCCCTTCTCCTACCTCTAGACAGTTAGGCACTACACTACAAACTGTTCTTGAGCTCTCTCTCTCATACTCCATTGCTAGAAACACCAAAAGCCTCAGATCTCCCTCCTCCTCCACCCAAACTCAAATCCCTCCGGGGAATCATTAGAGGAGGACCCGATCTACCGTTCTACCAAGCCAAATCTCATTCCCCCTTGTATTCATTGAGAAGCTTGCTTCCTAGGGTTCCTTGGAAACCCTAGGTAGGCAAGAGGAGTCCGGAAGCATCCGGGCTGTGGATTTGCTCCGGGCAAGATTGTGAAGGTTTGGAGGCTACCTCAAAGTCTACCACAAGTGAGTGAGCTATTCCTTCGTGGGATAGGCTCCGGAGAATAGGGTGAGCCTTCGTGGCGCGGGGAATCCTTCGTGGGACCTCCACTCCTCCAAACGTGACGTACCTTGTTGCAAAGCAAGGGAACACGGGAATACATCCTCGTCTCCGCGTGCTATCGGTTATCTCTAACCGAACTCCTTACTTGTGATTTAACCGCCTGTGAGAGCCTTCGTGCTCGAGTTAGTTGTATCCTCATATAGGTTGTTTCACCTAGTTTGCATTAGGCTCATCTTTATATTCCGCAAAGCCTAATATTGCAAAGAAAGAATTAAAATTTGTAGAAACCTATTCACCCCCCCCCCTCTAGGTTTACCATCTCTATACTTTCACTTGTCATTTACCTTTAGAACTAGAGCACAAAGCTTATTGGGCTGTAAGAGAACTTAATAAAGATCCTAAACTTGCCGGTAAGAAGAGATTGCTACAATTGAGTTCTTTAGATGAATGGAGAAGTGAAGCATATGAAAATGCTAAACTCTTTAAAGAGAAAGTTAAGAAATGGCATGATAGAAGAATTATCAAAAGAGAATTTAATGTTGGAGATAAAGTCCTATTATATCGGTCTCGTCTCAGATTCTTTCCAGGGAAATTGCTCTCAAAATGGGAAGGACCATATGTCATTGCGGAGGTGTATCGTTCGGGGGCAATTAAAATTAGTTCTCTGCAAGGTGATGCCTGATGTCTACGGGTGCTTCTATTCTTGTAGACAGTGTTGGGCCTCCAAGAGCAGAGGTTTGTAGAACAGCAGCAAGTTTCCCTTAAGTGGATCACCCAAGGTTTATCGAACTCAGGGAGGAAGAGGTCAAAGATATCCCTCTCAAGCAACCCTGCAACCACAAAGCAAGAAGTCTCTTGTGTCCCCAACACACCTAATAGGTGCACTAGTTCGGCGAAGAGATAGTGAAATACAAGTGGTATGAATGAATATGAGCAGTAGTAACGGCGCCAGAAAAGTGCTTGCTGGCCTGCAGTTGATGGTAGTAATATTGCAGAAAGATGCAGTAAAACAGTAAACAAGCAGCGATAGCAGTATTTAGGAACAAGGCCTAGGGATCATACTTTCACTAGTGGACACTCTCAACATTGATCACATAACAGAATAAATAAATAGATGCTAGACTCTACACCCTCTTGTTGGATGATGAACACCACTAACTGTGTAGGATTACACGAACCCTCAATGCCGGAGTTAACAAGCTCCACAATATTCAATGTTCATGTTTAAATAACCTTAGAGTGCATAACAGATCAACATAACCAAACCAAGTACTAACATAGCATGCACACTGTCACCTTCACACTACGAAAGGAGGAATATATCACATCAATACTATCATAGCAATAGTTAACTTCATAATCTACAAGAGATCACAATCATAGCCTACGCCAAGTACTACACGATGCACACACTGTCACCATTACACCGTGCATGAGGAATAAACTACTTTAATAACATCACTAGAGTAGCACGCAGATAAATTGTGATACAAAACACATTGCAATCATAAAGAGATATAAATAAGCACTTCACTATGCCATTCATAACAGTGAATAAGTATTCTGTGAAATATAGCCTAAGAGACCCACACGGTGCACACCCTGTCACCTTTACACACGTGGGACAAGGAGTCTCCGGAGATCACATAAGTAAAATCCACTTGACTAGCATAATGACATCTAGATTACAAGCATCATCATATGAATCTCAATCATGTAAGGCAGCTCATGAGATTATTGTATTGAAGTACATAGGAGAGAGATGAACCACATAGCTACCGGTACAGCCCCGAACCTCGATGGAGAACTACTCCCTCCTCATGGGAGATAACAGCGTTGATGAAGATGGCGGTGGTGTTGATGGAGAAGCCTTCCGGGGGCACTTCCCCGTCCCGGCGGCGTCTTGAGAGCAGAGACTCCTTGTCCCCAGGATCTTGGCTTCGCGATGGCGGCGGCTCTGGAAGGTTTTCTCTGGTTTCGTCGAACGTGGTAGGGTTTTCGCGACGGAGACTTTAAGTAGGCGGAAGGGCAAGGTCGGTGGAGTCCTGGTGGGGCCACACACTAGGCCGGCGCGGCCAGGGCTTGGGCCGCGCCGCCCTACTGTGTCCCCACCTCGTGGCCCCACTTCGTTTCCCCTTCGGACTTCTGGAAGCTTCGTGGAAAAATAGGACCCTGGGCGTTGATTTCGTCCAATTCCGAGAATATTTCCTTACTAGGATTTCTGAAACCAAAAACAGCAGAAAACAGCAACTGGCCCTTAGGCATCTCGTCAATAGGTTAGTTCCGGAAAACGCATAAATATGACATAAAGTATGCATAAAACATGTAGATATCATCAATAATGTGGCATGGAACATAAGAAATTATCGATACGTCTGAGACGTATCAATGCCACACAAGTGGTGAATGGACAAAGACTCAAGCATTATATCTCTGGTGATTCTTATAATGAAGATGTTGATGTTATCCAAGTGGTGACTCCGGAAGCTTTCATCAAAGGTCAAATTGACAGTTCTGCAGAGTTCGACTTTGAATAGGTAACAGTACCGGTAATAAAAAGTCCGCGTTTAACTTTACGAACAATGTTTTTGCTATTTTTAGAAAATATGAAAAATTACGAGATCGAAACGGAAAGGAGGAGACGCACGAGGGCGTGCCCCCATAGGCCGGCGCGGGCCCCAGCCTGGCCGCGCCGCCCTATGATGATGGCGCCTCGTTGTCCCTCTCCGACTCTGGTTCGACCTGGTACTTTCCTTCTGTCGTGAAAATTTCTGCTATATAATCTCCCGGACCCCTGGAGGTCCGTATATCGTTTTCTCGTCGTGTTTTGTTTCGAGCTGTTTTCTGCCAGAATCTACTTCGGATCTAGAGCCAGCATGTCTTCGTCGGGAACTCCGAAGGACAGCTTCTTTGAGGACGTCGTCAACCCGTACATGAACGAGCTGAAGATGCACCCCAAGGAGCTGCTGCTCGTAGATGGAGAGTTGCAGATTGAAGATGTCCGGGGTCCTAAAGGAGAAGGAAGTTTGGAGGACAGGATGGAGAAATTAGAACAAGAGGTCTTCAACTACAAGAAGATGGCTGAGCGTGAAGTGGACGTCTTCCACAAAATTGTGTCTGAACTTATTGATGGACACAAGAAGGAGACTGCAAAGCTGTGGGACGATATCCTCTCACTTCATGACACTACCAACAAACTCCAAGCTCAACTCTATGATGTTCAGAATCAAAACTGTGAGCATGAAAACAGGTTTAAACACATAAGCTTTGCTGCTAGTTTCAGGATTCCTGAGACCAAGATATCGTTTGTTGATGGAGAGCCTCTTCCTTGGAAGTCCGATGATGGAAAGGATTCACCATCATCACCGAAGGAGTAATTCATCATCGGTATTGGCATCCCCTTGGTTTGTTCCAAGCTTGGGGAGTGCCGCGGTATCACATCATCACTATCTTTTACCTTTTTACTATCAAGTAGTGTCATATCATGAGTAGGGAAGTTATCATATAAGATAGTTTGCAGTGTGGAAGTATATCTCTTTAGTTGGTTATCTATGTATCCCTTGGTGTGAGTTATCGTTATGGAATATTAATGAGAAGTTTTATCATTTACATATTGCACATCTTATTTTAGTTTGCAATCTCTATTATGTGATTGATCTTGTTGTTAGTATTGGTATCACTTTGGGAGCATTGATTAAATCTATTTGGTTTTGGCAAACTTAGCATTGGTCAATAGTAACAACACTTTGAGTTTAAGTAGAAAGGAGAAAATACATGTAGATATGTTGTTTCATTATCTTTCTTTCTTGTTAGCTATGAGCTTAGTATTCTGAAGTTAAAATTATTTGTGCTTACAAGAAAGATGCATGATTGTTTCTATCACATGTATATTTGTTTGTTTCCCTCAACTCTTATGCTTGCTAATCAACCTTGCTAGCCAAAGACCTGTACTGAGAGGGAATGCTTCTCATGCATCCAAACCTTTAAACCAAACCTATGCCATCAGTGTCCACCATAACTACCTACTATGTGGTATTTCCTACCATTCCAAGTAAATACTTCATGTGCTACCTTTAAACAATTCAAAAGTTATCATCCCTTATTTGTGTCAATGTTTTATAGCTCATGAGGAAGTATGTGGTGTTTATCTTTCGATCTTGTCATTTACTTCTGACAGACTTTCACAATGGACTAGTGGCTTCATCCGCTTATCCAATAACTTTGCAAAAAGAGCTGGCAATGGGGTTCCCAGCCCCGATTAATTAACTTGCATTAATAATTCTCTTCACATGTTTTGCCCTGATCTATCAGTAAGCAACTTAATTTTGCAAATAGACACCCCTTCATGGTATGAGAATGTTGGAAGGAACCCGAGGATTCGGTTAGCCATGGCTTGTGAAAGAAAAAGGTTGGGAGGAGTGTCATCTAAAATAAATAAAGAAAAAACTAAAGTACATGTGTAAACAAAAGAGAAGAGGGATGATCTACCTTGCTGGTAGAGATAACGTCCTTCATGGGAGCCGCTCTTGAAAGTCTGGTTGATAAGGTAGTTAGAGTACCCGCTACCATTCGTTGACAACAACAAACACCTCTCAAAACTTTACTTTTATGCTCTCTATATGATTTCAAAACTTAAAAACCTCTAGCACATGATTTAATCCCTGCTTCCCTCTGCGAAGGGCATATCTTTTACTTTCATGTTGAGTCAGTAAACCTATTTCCCTCCATCTTAAGCAAGCAATTGAGTTGTTGTGATCCAACCATCTATATTGTGATCTATCTAATCGTGCCTTTTATTTCTTCCTTGTTTAGTACAAGTTTTATCTGAATGAATATAGCTTTGAAGGTTATCTATGATTATGAGGAGATTATTATGATTGAGTATGCAAGTTTTGCTATAAGCTTTAATATAAGAGCGCTGCTCGATAAATAAGTACAATATGTTAAATGTTCTCTGACCAAGAACGAAGTTTGTCATCACCAATTATGATTCCCCATGCACCTTTATTTGTGATTTCCTTTTACTTGTTTCAAGTTGAATCATATTGGGAAGTTGTTCACTAGAATGTCTTGTGTGAATTAATGTGATGCTTCTTGTCCGTATTTTATTTATCGACTCTTCACTCCATAAACATGTGGTCTTGTTTACTGAGTTCAGTTTCGCTTGGGGGCAAGCGAAGTCTAAGCTTGGGGGGAGTTGATACGTCCATTTTGCATCACTATTTTATATCATAATTTACTGTTATTCATTGATATATTTCATATTTAGAGATGATACTTATGTTATTTCACCTATTTTGCATGTTTCATGATTATTGGAGAATCATTCACCGGAGTCAGGATTCTGCTGGAAAAAGCACCGTCGGAATGCAATATTTCTGAAGATCAACATTTGACGGAAATTACACCGGAGATCTTATTTTTCCCGAAGACGACTGAAAGGACACGGATGTCGCCTAGAGGGGGGGTGAATAGGCGATTTAAAACTTTTACGAGATGGGCTTAACAAATGCGGAATAAAACTAGCGTTTACTTTGTCAAGCCCAAAGCCTATATACTATTGTTCACCTATGTGCACCAACAACTTATTCTAAGCAATGGTTCACCTATGTGCACCAACAACTTATGCTAAGCAATACAAGCAAGTATGTGATAGCAAGATATATATAACTTCAAGCACGATGGCTATCACAAGGTAAAGTGCATAAGTAAAGAGCTCGGGTATAGAGATAACCGAGGCACGCGGGAGACGATGATTTATCCCGGAGTTCACACTCTTGCGAGTGCTAATCTCCGGTGGAGAGGTGCGGTTGCTTAGTGCTCCCGAACGCCACAAGAGGCTCACCTTGAGGTGTGGTTGCTCGATGCACACCAACGCCACAAAGGCCTCACCCCAAGATGCGGTACTCACACCACACACCGAACGCCACGAAGGCGCCTCACCTAGATCTCCGGTGACCCTCGCCACAAAGGCCTAGGTCACGGTTCCACTAAGGGATTTCCTTCGAGGCGGAAACCGGGCCTTACACAAAGATTGGGGCACACATCCACAACTTAATTGGAGGCTCCCAACAAATCGCCACAAAGGCCTAGAATCCGTCTAGGGTTCCAAGAACCCAAGAGTAACAACCTTCTTGCTTTCACCTCCACGAATCACCGTGGAGAACTCAAACCGATGCACCAAATGCAATGGCAAGAACACCACAAAGATGCTCAAGTCCTTCTCTCTCAAATTCCAACAAAGCTACAAAAGCTATTGGGGGAATAAGAGAGGAAGAACAAAGAGGAGAACACAAAATTCTCCAAGATCTAGATCCCAAAGATTCACTCACAAAGAGATGATTTGGTTTGGTCAAAGTGTGGATCTAGATCTCCTCTCTCTTTTCCCTCAAAATGGGGCAAGAATCATGGAGGGATAGAGAGATAGGGCAAGCTTCTCAAGAACAACAATGGAGGAGAGAGAGAGTAGAAGAAGCAACAGCCCAAGGAGGAAGAAGGGGGTATTTATACCCCCCCCCCCCCAAGAAAATCGAGCCGTTGCAGACTTTCGAGGGCCGGATAATCCGGCCTAAGTTGGGGCCGGATAATCCGCCCCCCCCGGATAATCCGGCCTCAGGGACAAAACCTGGTCAAAATCCGGCCAAAAGTCTGGCCCCTATACTGAGCAGCAATTCCCCAGGTCCTTAGCCGATTTCGAGGGGGCCGGATGTTTCCGAAATATCCGGCCCGGATAATCCGGCCCGGATATTTCCGAAATATCCGGCCCAAGTAAACTGCAGAAACACCAAAACTAAAACGGGCATAACTTTAGCATCCGGACTCCGATTTTGATGATCTTGGGCTTGTTTTGAAGCTAGGAACAAGCTCTACAAGATCATGCAGGAAACCATCATAGTCCAACAAGGGAGGTTAGAAACAAATGATGAAAGGTTTGACCTATCTAAAAAAGACATATCGGTAAAACCTCCAATCTCGAAAATGCAACAAGTTGCCCGTGCAAAAACCATTCTTGATGAACTAGAGCTTGTCATGAGAATAAGCACAAGCTCTAAATCATCACATGGATAAGATCCAAATGACAACCAAGAAAGACGATGAACCAAACTCGAAAACGCAACAAGTGATCTATGCGAAATCCGTTTTCGATGAACTAGAGCTTGTCATGAGAATAAGCACAAGCTCTAAAACATCACATGGATAAGGTCCAAATGACAACCAAGAAAGATGATGCAAGGATGCAAAGGTTTGAGCTCTCTCCGAACGATACGATCGAGTTACTCACTCGAGAGCCCTCTTGATAGTACGGCAACTAAACTATAAACCGGTCTCCAACTACACTATGAGACCGGTGAGAAAGAAACCCTATCAAGAGCAAACCTTATACTTGCGCATTCCACTTGAGCTTGATGACGACGATCTTGACCTCAACAAGATGGAACGCATTTCTTGCTTGTGCTTGCTTGACGAAGTCTTGTAGATTGCTCCCCCATAAACCACCATGGGAGAGCTTCTTCTTCGGCGCATCTTCGCATAACCATGACCACCATGTGGATTGCTCCTCCATAATCCACCATGGGAGAGCTTCTTCTTCGGCGCATCTTCACATATCCATGATCACCATATGGATGGCAAGACTCAAGCAAAGGATGTCTTCGAGATGGCTCATCTTGAACTTGCACATCATTTCTCCATGGCAAGCTTCAAGCTTATGAACTCTTCGAGTTGGCTCATCTTGAACTTGCACTTCATTCTTCATTCTTCATCATATTGATGTCTTGAAGTAACTTGAGGGCTCACTTCATCTTCATCTTCAAGACATACTTGACACTTGATATCCTTCATCAATTTCTTCTTATTGCAACCTTGAAGCCAACATATGGTTCAAGAATTGCCTATGGACAACTCCTACAAATATAACTCAATGCAAACATTAGTCCATAGGGATTGCCATTAATTACCAAAACCACACGTGGGGGCTCCATGCACTTTCAATCTCCCCCATTTTGGTAATTGATGACAATCTCTTTGAGAGGTTTTATATAAGGAATTTAAGTAACAAATAAGTTGAATCTATAGAGCAAACTCCCCCATAATATATGCATGTGTGAATGATCTTGACTTTCATTGCATATATTGGCATTCAAAGCCTAGTGGAGTTTCCTCTAAATATTCAACTATGCAAAGCAACAAGATGCAATGCAATAAGGGCACATGCTTAAGCACAAAGCAAAGACATAACCAAATTCCCTTAAACCCTCCAAACTTCTCCCCCATTGGCACCAATTGCCGAAATGGGTGAAAAATTTAGAAGGCCAATATAGTGAGAGTTCCTCCATAGCGTGTGCATTTCTCATAATTTGAGTGGAATCAAATGCACATATCCAATTACGAATATTCAGAAGGAATCACACCATAGATAGGATCAAAGATTGCAAAAAGATAACAAAGTCAAGAAGCTTCAACAAATGAAGCAAGCAACCAAATGAACCACAAAGAAGATACCAAAAGAAAGATAGATATTATGATAAGATCAAGAAGATTGCTCTAAATAATATGAGGAAGCTCCCCAAGGTTTGTGCACAAAACAAGACAATTTGCATTGGAGTATAAAGTGCACAAACATGGAATCATCACTCCCATAATATCATTCAAAAACAAAATATACCAAGTGAATCAAACTCTAATGATCACCAAAAGATAGTGCTCTAAATTAAATGAGGAAGCTCCCCAAGGTACATGCATAAATTAAAATGTTGTATTTGAATACAATATGCATAACATGGAATCCTCACTCCCTCATTACCATTTAAAACACAAACATTTGCAATAGATCATAGATAGAAAATTAAGCTTACCACTTGCAACAAACAAATGGTTGAGCAACAAGTAAGAGGCACCATAATAAAAGGCTCAACCAAGAGGATATGTGAAAGGCATGATAAAGCATATTATAAGACTATTACAAGGATGAGCAAAAATCATCATCATAGTCTTCAATGAATTATATTGCTTAGCATGACCAATCAACACGCAACAAATAAATAAGATATCGAATGGAGATGTATCATCTCTCATGTGTATAAGTTTCTCTAAGTGAGCAATATCACAAAGATATTTATCCACAAAGAAACATGCACACACAAAATAGATACACAAGAAATATAGCATGATATCCAAGACAAAGTCATGCAATATACCAATAAGAATATTTGCTTAATAGCATGGCCAAAGGCTCAATTTTATCTTATTGTACATTCATGAACTTCAACCACAAACAACTAAAATACATCACAAATATCAACAAGGGATAGAAGATAGTTGGGATGCATTTGAGAAAGGCAACAAGTATCACAAACGGGGATACCAAAAGAAGTAACTAAATTTGCACTTTCATCTATATTGCACATGTGAGAGCCTTGAGGAATTGATATGCAACAAAATTGCTAGATAGTCATAGTTGGGATGGATGAATCATGAGCATGATTTAAAATACTTCCCAACAAATGCACTCATCTAAAATTACTCACATTCACAATAAAGAGGTTTCATTAAGACTTTTGCAAGAAGCACAACATTTGCAAATCAAGAGATTCATGCCAAGATGCAACCATAAGGTTGGATACAAGAAAAGTATGCATGAGAAGATACTTGTTACCAAGATAGCATTGGTGTGGATGTAGTAGATATGTGTTCGTTGACCATCCTAGCTTGCCTCAAGTTACCATTGAGTCACCACTTCTTTCCAAGAGTGAGACAAGCATTCAATGCATATCCATTGTACCTAACACAAAGGTAAGTACAAAATTGTCCCCAAACTAATTGGGTCCGAAGTAGTTAGACACACTACAACATATAGGACAAACTCCACAATTCTATGTGCATATAGATATGAAATTGAATTTCATGCACATCTTAGCCAAATTAGGATTTGATGGAGTTTACCCTATATATTGGATCAAAGAAAGTGACACATGCCATAAGATATACATATATTAAATATGCATGCACAATACTTTCAAGAACCAAAGGAAGATACAATTTGGACAAAACTCCAAATAAACCAAGAGACAATGGTTGTCCAAATTATATCAAAGAATCAAATCAACACAAGATTGACTCCAAAGACTTATCTCATTATAAGAAGCTAATTAAACCTAAACACAAAGGAATGAGATAACCAACTCCCAAGAGAGCAAGGTTCCAACAAATAAACCAAACCCTCGAAACTTTTTATGATGGCACAAAGTACCAAAAAGAAAATTTTATGTCTCCCAAAACCAAATTTTTGATAAAGATCAAGAGATGTTAAGCATTCTAATAATATAGAAGAGCTCCCCCAAGTTTGGTCCATTATCTAGGATTTTTTATATGAATACAAAATGCACAAAACTAGGATCATCACGCTACCTATATCTTCTAACAATGCTAAGAAAGTTTGAAAAGACAAATTAAATCCATAAGATGCAAGGAAGACACATGGGAGTCAAAGCACAACAAATTCATGGAAATAAATAAGATAATTTAAACACATGAGCCAATGTAAATATGATCAATAAATTTCTACCTCATAATAGAATGCCAATTATCCTAGGACACAAGGTATTAGGAAATATTTCCCGGTGGTAGTTTGTAAGTATATGTAAGATCATATCTACACCAAATAAAGCTTATGGTAAAACATAAGAGTTAACCATCATGCAAAGAGGGTTTCTTGATAGCTTCAATTAGTCATACCATCATGCAAAGCAATTAATAGTATTCATACCAACATGCAAAGCAATTAATAGTATTCATACCAACATGCAAAGCAATTAATAGTATTCATACCAACATGCAAAGCAATTAATAGTATTCATACCAACATGCAAAGCAATTAATAGTATGACTTGAAGCATATGGTTTTCCAAAAATGTATTGAGGGACACATTGTGAAAAACCATGCTAAGGACCACTTTCACAAATAAGATCCACAAAGATATTAGCAATGAAGTCATTTAAGCAAATTGGAACTTGTTTGAGAAAACATGTCACATATGAGAGATAATTTACAATATCAATTCTATGTGACACAACCTCAAATGTTCACATTTCCTAGGATTGTAATATGCACAAAGCTTATTACTCCCCCATAATGTGATAAGGAATTTATTTTCACAAGAGGCAAATAAGATCCAACTAGAGATATTAATGAACATTAGAATTTGAATTTCTCATGAAGATGACATACCACATAGAGACTAGATAATCTTGCAATATCAATTCTAAGTGATATTCCTCATGTACACACATTGTTAGGATTGTGAAATTCCTAAAGGCATATCACTCTCCCAAAATGTTATAGTCCATTAATCTCTCATAAGAGCCATATAAGATACAACAAGATGCAAAGAGGCTCCAACACAAGCACAAATACATGGTGTGCAACCTAACATACATAGACTTGATTTCTCAAGAAAAACAAGTAGGATGCACAACATATAGAAACACATGTTAGGAACAAAACTAACACATGCAAAGGGGCGAGTAACTTTCAATATAAATGAGTTGAGCACATGTTACCGCAAGAAGGAACATTGGGTATATGATAGAAGTAAGATAACCAAAAGACTTGGCTTGAGATAATATAAATGATGAAGATCCCTTAATTCTTCATGATGTAGCCAAGTCTCCAATGCCCTCCAACAAGCACCTATTGATCAAATTTTGGATTGTTGGTCCCCAACTAAGTTGGGTCCTAAGAGGTTAGTCACAATAGGCTTGGCAACCCAAATGGTTCTTTTCTTGACACCACTTTGAGCACCAACAAATTTGGCAAACACATTGCCACCCTCATCCTTACGAAGAGAATAAAAATCATCAATGGTGATAGAGTTGGATGAGGTACCAATAGTGCACAAGGAGGAGATGTGGCCCTTCTCACGGCATATGTAGCAAGTTCTTTTCTTCTCCTTCTTCTCACTAGATTTCTCCACAATGGGAGCATTGGCTTGATTCTTCTTGGGAAGTGGAATTTCTTCAACTTGAGGTTGAATATGAGTTTGAGCTTGAGGCCGCTTCCCTTTTTGCTTCTTCTTCAAAGGGCAAGATCTAACATGGTGCCCTTCAATTTTGCACTTGAAGCAAACAATCTTGGCCGGGTCTTTGACTTGTACTTTGCCCTTCTTCTTCTTGTTGTTGTTGTTGTTGGACTTGTTCTTGTTGTTGGATTTGAATCCAAGTCCACTCTTGTCATTGGGAGATTGTTGCACACTTAACATCGTGTCAAGTTTGCATTTCCCTTCATGACTCTTTACCAAGCCATTCTTCAAAGAAGTGACTTGGGCCTTGAGCTCTTTGATTTCCTCTACATGGTTAGTAACAACACAAGTACTAGAGGAAGTAGAACCTTCATTGTTAGAGCAACAAGGCAAGGAAGATAATTCATCACAAAATTTAGCAATACTATGAGTGGATGAATTACAAGGACTAGCACATGGCAATATAGCATTTTGAGTAGTAGTGCTAGTATCCACATGAGGCTCACAAGGTGTTGCCTTAGATATGATAGCCTCATGAGCTAACTTTAGCCTATCATGAGAGGCTAGAAGATCCTCATGGGAGCTAGAAAGCTTTCCATGATTTTCTTCCAATTTCCCATAATTGCAAGTTAGCAAATCAAGTTGAGCCCTTAGCTCAACATTCTCCTTCAAGGTAGATGCTTCACAAGAAGTAGAGTTAGTAGCACAAGCATCATTATCAATAGCAATAGGAGAAGGCAAGTTGGCATGCACTTTTAGATAAGAAGCTTTAAGTTGCTCATGCGACTCGGTGAGTTTGGTGAGCGCACTCTCAATGACCCTTGAGCCCTTTTTGAGTTGCTCAAAATCCTCAAGGAGTTTAGCATTAACAAACACAAGCTTATCATTTTTTAGCTTTAGTTCATTTGCCATCTCAAGAGCTCTATCATGGTTTTCCTTTTCTCTAGACAATTCTAGAGCAAAGGTCTCCTCAAGAGCTTCCTTGATGGTTTGTTCTTCTTCAAGTTCATTCTTTAATGATGCTACATCATCGGCATACTCTCGTTCAAGAGCACCCTTTTTATCAATGGTGTTCTCATGCATCCAAATAAGTTTTTGGCTCTCAATAGCGGTAGTCAAGATTTCAAAGAAGTGAGTGCTAGCAATTTTATCTTTGCAAATAATCTTGAATACACTCTTACCCTTATCGCGTAGAGAAACAACCCAATCCTCTTCTTCATAAACATCCTCATCCTTATCACCACGAGAAGTATGAGGTTCCATGGTAGGAGATACCGTGGAACCCTTGGCCATAAGGCACATATGAGAACCGTGAGATAAAGATGAGGAGTTACTTGAGGCTCCTTTCAAGATCTTGTCTTGACCAATAGAATCTTTGGTTTCCTCTACAATGTTAGTCACACAACAACTAGAGGAAATAGAAGCATTTTTATCATGGCCACAAGACAAAGCAAGCATATCATCATTAGATTTATTCAAGCAACTTACACATGATATGCAAAGACTATCAACACAAGCATGTAAATCATTTCTAGTGCTAGATGTGTTTGAGTCCGTAGATGAAACATTGCAATGAGATAGAGATGAAGAATCATCAATAGAAAGCTTAATATCAACATTGCAATTTTCATCACCACTCACCATATCATTACCTTGTGTCTTGACACACTTTGGTGAAGTGGATGAAGATGAGAACTCATCACGGCTGGAAGTGGAAGCAATGCAATCATCCTTAATAATATTGGACACATCATATTTATCTTGAATTTTTGTCCATAACTCATGAGCGCTCCAAAAAGGCAAGTATGGAAAAAGACCTACATCTCGCAAAGCATTCATAAGAACATAAGAAGCTTGAGAATTGAGATATAAATTTTTCTCATCCTCTAAAGATAGATTTTGTGAATCCATAGGAGGAGAAAAACCTATATCTACAATTTTCTCCATATGAGGGTCAATGTCCTGAAAATGACTAAGCATGCAAATTTTCCAAACATCATAATTTGTACCATCTAATATAAGAGTGTTATCGTGCACTAATCCTCTAGCCGACATCTTTACTCTCAAGGCTGTGAAGCCTAAGAATGAGAGACCTTGCTCTGATACCAATTGAAAGGACACGGATGTCGCCTAGAGGGGGGGGGGGTGAATAGGCGATTTAAAACTTTTACGAGATGGGCTTAACAAATGCGGAATAAAACTAGCGTTTACTTTGTCAAGCCCAAAGCCTATATACTATTGTTCACCTATGTGCACCAACAACTTATTCTAAGCAATGGTTCACCTATGTGCACCAACAACTTATGCTAAGCAATACAAGCAAGTATGTGATAGCAAGATATATATAACTTCAAGCACGATGGCTATCACAAGGTAAAGTGCATAAGTAAAGAGCTCGGGTATAGAGATAACCGAGGCACGCGGGAGACGATGATTTATCCCGGAGTTCACACTCTTGCGAGTGCTAATCTCCGGTGGAGAGGTGCGGTTGCTTAGTGCTCCCGAACGCCACAAGAGGCTCACCTTGAGGTGTGGTTGCTCGATGCACACCAACGCCACAAAGGCCTCACCCCAAGATGCGGTACTCACACCACACACCGAACGCCACGAAGGCGCCTCACCTAGATCTCCGGTGACCCTCGCCACAAAGGCCTAGGTCACGGTTCCACTAAGGGATTTCCTTCGAGGCGGAAACCGGGCCTTACACAAAGATTGGGGCACACATCCACAACTTAATTGGAGGCTCCCAACAAATCGCCACAAAGGCCTAGAATCCGTCTAGGGTTCCAAGAACCCAAGAGTAACAACCTTCTTGCTTTCACCTCCACGAATCACCGTGGAGAACTCAAACCGATGCACCAAATGCAATGGCAAGAACACCACAAAGATGCTCAAGTCCTTCTCTCTCAAATTCCAACAAAGCTACAAAAGCTATTGGGGGAATAAGAGAGGAAGAACAAAGAGGAGAACACAAAATTCTCCAAGATCTAGATCCCAAAGATTCACTCACAAAGAGATGATTTGGTTTGGTCAAAGTGTGGATCTAGATCTCCTCTCTCTTTTCCCTCAAAATGGGGCAAGAATCATGGAGGGATAGAGAGATAGGGCAAGCTTCTCAAGAACAACAATGGAGGAGAGAGAGAGTAGAAGAAGCAACAACCCAAGGAGGAAGAAGGGGGTATTTATACCCCCCAAGAAAATCGAGCCGTTGCAGACTTTCGAGGGCCGGATAATCCGGCCTAAGTTGGGGCCGGATAATCCGCCCCCCCCGGATAATCCGGCCTCAGGGACAAAACCTGGTCAAAATCCGGCCAAAAGTCCGGCCCCTATACTGAGCAGCAATTCCCCAGGTCCTTAGCCGATTTCGAGGGGGCCGGATATTTCCGAAATATCCGGCCCGGATAATCCGGCCCGGATATTTCCGAAATATCCGGCCCAAGTAAACTGCAGAAACACCAAAACTAAAACGGGCATAACTTTAGCATCCGGACTCCGATTTTGATGATCTTGGGCTTGTTTTGAAGCTAGGAACAAGCTCTACAAGATCATGCAGGAAACCATCATAGTCCAACAAGGGAGGTTAGAAACAAATGATGAAAGGTTTGACCTATCTAAAAAAGACATATCGGTAAAACCTCCAATCTCGAAAATGCAACAAGTTGCCCGTGCAAAAACCATTCTTGATGAACTAGAGCTTGTCATGAGAATAAGCACAAGCTCTAAATCATTACATGGATAAGATCCAAATGACAACCAAGAAAGATGATGAACCAAACTCGAAAACGCAACAAGTGATCTATGCGAAATCCGTTTTCGATGAACTAGAGCTTGTCATGAGAATAAGCACAAGCTCTAAAACATCACATGGATAAGGTCCAAATGACAACCAAGAAAGATGATGCAAGGATGCAAAGGTTTGAGATCTCTCCGAACGATACGATCGAGTTACTCACTCGAGAGCCCTCTTGATAGTACGGCAACTAAACTATAAACCGGTCTCCAACTACACTATGAGACCGGTGAGAAAGAAACCCTATCAAGAGCAAACCTTATACTTGCGCATTCCACTTGAGCTTGATGACGACGATCTTGACCTCAACAAGATGGAACGCATTTCTTGCTTGTGCTTGCTTGACGAAGTCTTGTAGATTGCTCCCCCATAAACCACCATGGGAGAGCTTCTTCTTCGGCGCATCTTCACATAACCATGACCACCATGTGGATTGCTCCTCCATAATCCACCATGGGAGAGCTTCTTCTTCGGCGCATCTTCACATATCCATGATCACCATATGGATGGCAAGACTCAAGCAAAGGATCTCTTCGAGATGGCTAATCTTGAACTTGCACATCATTTCTCCATGGCAAGCTTCAAGCTTATGAACTCTTCGAGTTGGCTCATCTTGAACTTGCACTTCATTCTTCATTCTTCATCATATTGATGTCTTGAAGTAACTTGAGGGCTCACTTCATCTTCATCTTCAAGACATACTTGACACTTGATATCCTTCATCAATTTCTTCTTATTGCAACCTTGAAGCCAACATATGGTTCAAGAATTGCCTATGGACAACTCCTACAAATATAACTCAATGCAAACATTAGTCCATAGGGATTGTCATTAATTACCAAAACCACACATGGGGGCTCCATGCACTTTCAACGACGCCATCCAAAAGGAGGGACCAAGGAGGGCCGCCATGGGCCCCCCATAGGGCGGCGCGGGCCCTGGCCTGGCCGCGCCGCCTTGTGGGGAGGGGGCCCACAGCCCCCTTCGCGTACTTCTTTGCCCCGAAAACCTAAGCTCCAGAGAATAATCGCGAGGAGACACAGCCGCCTCTACGAGGCGGAAAACACCAGAGAGAAAAGAGCTCTCCGGCGGGCAGGAATCCGCCGGGGAAATTCCCTCCCGGAGGGGGAAATCGACGCCATCGTCATCGTCATCGAGCTGGACTTCATTGGGATCATCATCACCATCATCTCCACCATCGACACCGCCATCTCCACCGCTGCACCTCGTCACCGCTGTAACATCTAGGGTTGAATCTTGATTGTTTGATAGGGGAAACTCTCCCGGTATTGATTACTCCTTGTTATTGATGCTATTGAGTGAAACCATTGAACCAAGGTTTATGTTCAGATTGTTATTCATCATCATATCACCTCTGATCATGTTCCATATGATGTCTCGTGAGTAGTTCGTTTAGTTCTTGAGGACATGGGTGAAGTCTAAATGTTAGTAGTGAACTATGTTGATTGATATTCAATGTTATGATATTTAAGTTGTGGTGTTATTCTTCTAGTGGTGTCATGTGAGCGTCGACTACATGATACTTCACCTTTATGGGCCTAGGGGAATACATCTTGTATTCGTTTGCTAATTGTGGGGTTGCCGGAGTGACAACAACCTGAACCCCCATTGGTATATCGATGCAGGAGGGATAGCAGGATCTCAGAGTTTAAGGCTATGGTTAGATTTATCTTAATTACTTTCTTGTATTTGCGGATGCTTGCAAGGGGTATAATCACAAGTATGTATTAGTCCTAGGAAGGGCGGTGCATTAGCATAGGTTCACCCACAGAACACTTATCAAAACAATGAAGATTAATCAGCTATATGAATTGAAAGCACTAGACTAAATTCCCGTGTGTCCTCAAGAACGTTTGGTCATTATTAGTAAACAAACCGGCTTGTCCTTTGTGCTAAAAAGGATTGGGCCACTTGCTGCAACTATTACTCTCGCATTTTATTTACTTGTACTTTATTTATCTGCTATATCAAAACCCCCTGAATACTTGTCTGTGAGCATTTACAGTGAATCCTTCATCGAAACTGCTTGTCAACAGCTTCTGCTCCTCGTTGGGTTCGACACTCTTATTTATCGAAAGTACTACGATACACCCCCTATACTTGTGGGTCATCAAAGGGGCAGAGTCGGGAGGCGCCCGAGGGGCCCACCCCATAGGGCGGCGCGCCCAAGGGTGGGGCCGCGCCCCCCTAGGGTGTGGCCGCCTCGTCGCTCCTCTTCGTCTCCTCTTCGGACTTCTGGAAGGCTCCGTGCAAAATAAGACCATGGGCTTTTGTTTCGTCCAATTCCGAGAATATTTCCTGTGTAGGATTTCTGAAACCAAAAACAGCAGAAAACAGGAACTGGCGCTTCGGCATCTTGTTAATAGGTTAGTGCCGGAAAATGCATCAAAATGATGTAAAGTGTATATAAAACATGTGAGTATTGTCATAAAACTAGCATGGAACATAAGAAATTATAGATACGTTTGAGACGTATCAGGAAGGTGTGATGCGCACAACAGTAAGTTTTCCCTTAGAAAGAAACCAAGGTTATCGAACCACTAGGAGATGAAGGCCACGTGAAGGTTGTTGGTGGAGGAGTGTAGTGCGGCGCAACACCAGGGATTCCAACGCCAACGTGGAACCTGCACAACACAATCAAAATACTTTGCCCCAACTTAACAGTGAGGTTGTCAATCTCACCGGCATGCTGTAAACAAAGGATTAAACGTATGGTGTGGAGAATGATGTTTGTTTGCGAAGAACAACACAGAACAGAGATTGCAGTAGATTGTATTTCAGATGTAAAAGAACGGACCGGGTGACAAGGTATTGACTTGTCAATGCCTACAGATTGTAGACTAGGGTTTCGTTAGACGTAGAGGGCAAGTAGATCTCGAAGGTTTCAGCCGAAAAGTACTCGACGATGTAAAAACTAGGGTTTGAGAGATAATGATTCGATCCTTTCTGCGTCCCTCGACTCCCCCTTATATAGGAGGTGGAGCCGAGGGTTTCGTATTGTACAAGTTTACAGAGTCCGGGTAGATTTCTAACTCCTCCCGCAAGATTACAAATAATGCTTCCTATTACAACTCTAGCTTTCCTTAACAATATCTTGGGCTTCCGAACCTTCTTATTCTTCGGGTAGTGGGCCTTCAGTAAACCCCGGGTACCCTCATCGGCAGGCCCATTGGGGATGCCTATGTCAGTAGCCCCCGAGATTTTGCTTGAATCGTAGAGTCAGGGAAAATCTCCACTGTTTATTTTTACTCGACAATTCAAAAACCTTTCTATATTTCTTCACATAAGTTTCTATATTGTGCAGGGATAATGGTAGTTGGGGCTAGTTCATCTGACGGATCAGGTACTAGTTAACTGCTCTAGTGGCAATCCGCAAAAACCTACTTCAAAATCACGTCCCTGGACATGATCTCGGATACCGGGTGCAAACTTCGACAGGTGCCGCTTAAGGTCTTACCATTCTGTCGAGTCCCAGTTATATTTATCGGGTACCTAACGCGTCCGTTAGGATTTTTCTTCGTATCTGTTGATACGGATAAAAGTAGCAAACCGACGTCATAGACGGCGCCACGCCTCACAGAACGGATCTGGGGTCTTACCTTCGCAAAGTTCTGCGGCATTCAGAAATTGATCGCAACTTTGGCGTTCTGAGAATATATTGTCGAGTGCTTATTCGGCTGTTGGAATGGCACATTTTATTGAGTCAAAGATGACTTATATTTTGTTCCCGATGGGAGTATATGCAGAGTTATTTAGAACTCGAAATATACTCTTTGGCTCTTCTATCTTTCTTCTTTGCATTCTTTCTTTTTCTTTCTCTCCTTTTTTTCCCTTGTTTTTTTAGATTTCATCGGGCACGCGAACAGCGTTCCCGATGGGAGTAGGCCCCGAGGCTACAGCCAAGGACTTGTGCTTGGTTGTAGGCTCCATGCTTTATGCCGCTATATTTTTTCTCTCCCGAAGTTTTATAATTTCTCGGGTGCGCGAACAGCGCTCCCGATGGGAGTAGCCCCCGAGGCTATGATCAAATATTTGTATTTGGTCATAGGCTCACGCCATTTCTATCTTGTCTTTCTGGATCTGTTTCTTCTTTCCAAAGTAGCCCCCGAGCATTTGATCAAAAACTTGTATTTGATCAAAGGCTCAGCATTATTTTTCCATGTCGCCTTTTATGAAGCTGTTGAGTCGAACTTTTCCTTCTGCCAAGGTGACGTTATTGCTGACCATAGCCACGATTGCTAGTCAAAAAATTTCGAGAAGTCTTCTCTCGCTGCCGTACGGGCCCAATTGATCCACTATCTTGACACGTCGTGCAAGTGGGGGACACACGTCCTCCGCTTTTTCTGGCGCACGTACCGTAATTTCTTTAATGTTGAATTACTTTTTTACCCTTGTGTCCATGTGGCTACTATCTGCCACACATTTTTCTTATCCAACGGTCCGCCGCTTGACCGCACCTGTATATAAGATCTTCTTCTTCCTCCTCGAGCACTTCCGCTCGCGCCATTCTCCTGCTCTCATCTGCAAATTTGCTCCTGCGACTCACAGCCACCTAAGCTCCTCGTTTCCAAACTGCAAACCCTGCGCCATTGTTAATGCCTCCGCGTCGATTGACAAGGCACAACACGCCGGAGTCCTCCATGGCCGCCGTGGATCTGGGGACGGCGGAGTGGGAAAGATCGAAGATTTCCACCCAAGACATCAACATGCTGAAGAAACTGGGGATCAGCAAGAAGCCTAAAGCTCTGTGCTTCCCCAGCGAGGAGAGCTACCCAACCCCTCCAATGGGGCACCGGGTAAGTTTTGTCGACCACCTCATCCGCGGTCTTTCCGCCCCCATTCATCCTTTTCTCCGCGGGCTGCTTTTTATCTACGGTCTGCAACTCCACCACCTCACGCCAAACTCGATTCTTCATATCTCCATCTTCATCACTCTTTGCGAGGCCTTCCTTGGCGTCCAACCTAACTGGGTGCTATGGAAGCGCATTTTTTTCTGTCGCCGCAATGGCTCTCCCAATGTCGCCTATAATATAGGCGGCGTTGTAATTTCTGTTCGTCCCACTGTCGACTATTTCGATGTCAAACTCCCTGACTCAGTTCAAGGATGGCGCAAGAAGTGGCTGTACATTCAGGAAGAAAACCATGGATGTGCTGAGGACAACATCCCTCCTTTTGATGGCGCCGAAAAAATCCTTCGCCGCCGCTCCTGGGACGAAAAGGCTACCGAAGAAGAAAAGGCGTCGACAGAAACCTTGATGGCTCGTATCCACGAGTTGCAAAATACTCGTGGCAAAGAGTTATCGGGTATCCAAATCACGGCTTATTTTCTTAGGACTAGAGTGCAGCCGCTTCAGGCTCGTAAAAATCCTCTCTGGAAGTATGCTGGTGACGAGGACGTAGATCGGCTGTCGGTGGATTTGGAGGTCAAGGATTTAGAAAATCTTGTCTGAAAAATCTCTTCTCTCAGCAAAAAAGATTATGTCCCTTCGTCCTGTCGTGTAAAACCGTACAGCGCCACCAATGTGCTTCCCGAGGTAATTTTTGTCGGTTGATTTGTTATTGCCTTGCTATTTTCCTGTAATTCCTTTTTATTGACATCTTCCTCTATTTTATATAGAACCATCCAAATCCTGTCTCGCTTCCTCCCCTCCCTGAAGATGGAGAAGTCGAGGAAAGGGCCGTTGTTACCGACGACAACCAAGATGCCCCCTCTTTTGTGAATGAACCCGCATATTCTCGGAAATCTGCGGGATCTATCGAAAAGGAAGCTGCCTCTGAAGGCACTGCATCGGCACAATCTCCTCCTCCTGCTGTTTCTCCAAGGAACAAAAGGAAGAGGAATGATGTCGAAGATTCCGGTACCTCCAAAGCCGAAGAAGTTGATCCTTCACGTCAGAAGGCAACTTATGATCCATATCTCGAATCCCTTGTCAGCTCGTGAGTCACTTTTATTTCCCCTTATTTCTGTACTCGAAGTGTTTTGTCTTATCTCGTTTTTTATACTGTCGATTTTTAATCACAGTGATGATGAGGAAGAAACACCAATTGTTGACGTGGCTCCTCGAACGAGCACGTCACATACTTTAACTGTTTCGGAGACGCTAGTTGAGGGAGAAGAATCCTCGCCTCCTCAACAAAACGTCGTCACCACCACTCCTCCTTCAAGCCCTCTTGCTCCTTCACCCAAAAGGACAAGGGTTGAAACGATGATGGAGCCTGCCCCTCAGTTGGGCAGCTCTTCTAATCCGCTCTTAGATGATGTAAGTTTTTTGACTTTCTTACCAGTACCAATATTTCCTCTGTTTGCTTTTTTATGCCTTCATATTTTTCTCGTACCGATATTTTCTTTCTTTGTTCTTCTTTGACAGCCCATGATCAAAGAGCTTGTTCGTATCGGATCCCAATTTATTGGGTACCGTGACCAGCAGGATTGAAGGTAATAACTTTTTTGCTGTCATTGTTTCTGACTTCTTGCTCCTGTTTTTGTCGGAATTTTGACTTTTCTTTTCTATTTTGACAGAGAAACTTGCAGAGGCCAACAAGCTTGCCGACGATCTTGCTCAGAAACTGGAGCGAAGTGAAGCGGCCCACAAGAAAGCCGAATCAGATGCTATTCAAGCTAGAGCAGAGGCTGACAAAGCCAAGACTGATGCCGCTGGTGTCGAAGATCTTAGGAAGAGACTTCATGATGCCGAGACTTCGCTGAGTGAGCATATAGCTGCACAATCTGCTCGCGAGGAAGCGGTCCTTAAGCGCATAAGGACGCAAAATCGTCGCTTTGTCAGTAAGTATCTGAACCACTTCATATCCCTTGAACTTTCTTTCTTTCGCTCGTTTATTGATCATTAAGCTTTTATCTTGACAGATAGAACATGTCAAGAATTTGAACTTGAAGACCCCGACAATGATCCTCTTCTTGACGCCGTTTCGTTCCTTGAATTTCATGGAACAGAAGCGCGCGAGGGCATTGATCAAGCTAAAGCAGGGTTGTCGCGACTCTTCCCCTACTTCTTCCCGAAGAAAGAGGAACCCGCAACTTTCCTAGCTCTGGCTAAGTGCTTTAATCCACCAGAAGATCTTGGGCTGAAGATGCGCCAGGAAAATATGAAGGTCGCTGTTGAAAACACTGTTGCCTTGGTTGCTGATAGTCAGCAAACTATCGACTGGGCGAAAGTAGGCGACACGGAGCAGATAGAACAGCAAAAATGGCGATCGCTGATCAAGGCGGCAAAGCCCAATACGAAGAAAATCTTGTCCTATCTCGGGATCAAGCCATCTTCGACTCCTAGCTCATCAAAGCCGGAGGTCTAGTTGAATGCCCCTTTGCTTTTTTCTTTTTAGCTTGTCTCCTTCTTTTGGCACTACTGCCATAGTGTTCTTGGCGATGACTGCTTCAGTAGATCTCTAGAGGTCCTTCTTTTGTAATAGACATGTATATATTATCGGAATGAATGGAAATCTATCTTTGCTCAATGATTGATGTCGAAATTTCTCTTTTTTCCAGTTAATTTTTGACAACTATACATCAACTCCTGGTCCTTCCGAGGTTTTTCCTTCACCTCCTTCGAAGAAAACCTCTATCGCTGTTAATTTTGTCGAAGATTCTGCGAGTAAAACTTCGGCGGAAGATTTGAAAGAGCTTCAACAACAGCTCCAGTCTGTGAAGAAGCAATCACTTATGCTTATGGAACAATCTCGGAAATCCTCTGAGAGGGAAAAAGTAGCACTCCGACAAGCTCAAGATGCTATAATCGAGAAAGATGCCGCCGTTGCTGAAGCTGCTGCAGCTATGTCTCGAGAAAGTTTCATGCTTCAACTGCTAACAGATGCTAGCTTGGATATGGCAGGTATGCTTCGGTATCTTTGTCACACTTTATCTTCCTTTTTTACTTGTCTTCTTGTTGCCCGCTGATTTTATCGAAATAGGTGCCTTTTTGGATGCTACTACGGAAGATGAACATGTTGAAGCTCGTTCTAATGCTCTTCTGAGGCTTGCACGTGATCATGGTTCAAATTTTTGGGGCACACCTGAACGGACTCGCCAAATCGTCAGATTTCAAGATCGTGCTCTTCAGGTCCGCGATTTTCTCGACTTTTGCACGAGGACCTTATCTTTAGTTTACGGGACCATGTTTCCACGTAACAAGATGCCAGAGACGCTTCCCGCTCTGATGGAACAATTTCGGGATGCTCCTCGAATCCATGGATTTGTGCGGGCCCAATTAGCTGCTGGCGCGAGGTTCGCCATGATTATGATAAAAATCTGCTATCCGAAATTAGATATGAGTCAAATTGTTCCGAAATGTCTGGCGAAGATAGCGAAGAGAAAAAGGAACTTCGGCAAATATGATGACGTTGTGACTCCTGTTGCCGAAGATATGATGGATGAACTTCTTCGACTGGACGCTGAATTCTTCGTAAAAGGCAGTTATGCGGAACATAGTACTCGCACTATAAATAATGAACGGCTAACGATAGATAATATACTGGGTAGCTCTTGAAGTTTTGTTGCTCCAAGGATTGTATCTTGTGTGTAGGAAACATAATCTATATTTATAAAGTTACTATTTTTCTGTTTTTCAGTGCCAAGCCCCCGGGCGTTTTGATGGCGATATTTTTCTCTTGTTATAATGCGACGTTGTCCCAGGGCAAGATAATTTATATTTGTACACTATTTTTGCGGGTGCGAACCCTGAGCTTTTCTGTTGATTGCTATTTTGCGACGTAGTTTTATTTGGCGAGGTACTTTATACCAAAGCGAGATATATATATTGTATCTTCTGGGTAAGAGCCCCCGAGCCTGTCGAAGAGATATATAATTCCACTATCTTTATTATATTGCAGCACCGCGAGCCCGCCTCATTAAAAACCTTTCCCGGCCCCACTCGGTGCCCCGAAAAAGGAAAAGAGTGCGTATGAAAACTCGCGAGCGTTTCAGTACATTGTATGTTTACAAATGAGACTATATTTCGGCATCTAGGCGTAGAAGCGCCTGAGTTGTGCCACGTTCCAAGGATTTGGCTCAGCAATCCCCGTCTTCTTGTCCTTGAGTCTGTATGCTCCTCCTTCGATTACCTCTGTGACTATGTAAGGTCCAAGCCATGGTGACTCGAGTTTTTCATGACTTTTTTGATTTAGTCGCAAAACCAAGTCGCCAACTTGGAAAGACCTCGGTCGCAGTCATCGACTATAGTAATTTTTCAGGTCCTGTTGATACTTGGCAACTCGTGACAGGACTTCATCTCGAGCTTCATCAAGTGCGTCGACATCATCTTCTAAGGCTTTTCTCGAAGTTTCTTCATCGTATTCCGTAACTCTTGGAGCATCATGTTCTATTTCTATCGGCAATACTGCTTCATCTCCGTGGACCAGGAAAAATGGCGTCTCCTGCGTCGCCGTGTTTGGTGTTGTTCGAATACTCCACAACACACTTGGCAGCTCCTCTGGCCAAGTATGTCGAGCTTTTTCCAATGGTCCCAACAGGCGCTTCTTGATACCATTACAGATAATGCCGTTGGCCTTCTCGACTTGACCATTGGTCTGTGGATGTGCGACAGACGCAAAACTCAGTTTGTTGCCTACTTCTGCACAATATGCTTTGAACTCCTTGGAAGTAAAGTTACTGCCGTTGTCTGTGACGATGCTGTGAGGTACTCCAAATCGAAAGACCATGCTTTTCACAAACTTGATTGCTGACGCGCCGTCCGGTGAATTTATCGGCTTTGCTTCTATCCATTTAGTAAATTTGTCGACAGCAACGAGCATATACTCGTATCCGCCTGGTGAAGCTTTGTGTAGTTTTCCCACCATATCGAGACCCCACTGAGCAAAGGGCCAAGACAATGGGATTGGCATCAGTTCTGCTGCCGGAGAATGAGGTTTGGCGGCGAATCTTTGACACGCGTCACAAGTTCACACTATTTCCTTCGCGTCCTCGATTGCAGTTAACCAATAAAATCCCGCTCTGAAGAATTTAGCCGCGATAGCGCGGCTGCTTGCGTGATGCCCGCATATTCCTTCGTGTACATCTTTCAGGATGATCCGTCCTTCTTCGGGTGTGACACATCTCTGTAGTACGCCCGAGATACTTCGCTTATACAACTCCCCTTTTACCACAGTAAAAGCTTTAGATCGCCTAATGATTCGCCTTGCTTCAACTGGATCGTCGGGTATTGTTTTTCTTAGGATGTATGATATGTATGCCTGCATCCATGGAATTTGTACCATCATGACTAGCTCCTGTTCCTCTTCTTCTTCTTCCAGTGATTTTTTGGTGACATCCGAAGGTTTCTCTTCCTTCTCCTTCTTCTTTGTTTTCATTGGCTTTGTTGATCTCTCACTTATTTCTTCCCAAAACACGCCTGAAGGGATCGCGAGACATTGTGACCCGATGTTTGCAAGGACGTCGACTTCGTCATTGCTCAATCTGCTGATGTGGTTGACCTCGCATCCATCAAACAATTTTTCCAGCTCATTATACATCTCCTTGTATGCTATCATGCTCTCATTGACTGCATCACATTGGTTCATAACTTGCTGTGCTACCAACTGTGAGTCGCCGAAAATTTTCAGTCGGGTTGCACCGCAAGCCTTTGCCATCTTCATCCCGTGTATGAGAGCTTCATATTCTGCTTCATTGTTAGATGCGTTTGGGAACGTCATCCGCAAGACATACTTCAGCTTGTCGCCTTCAGGTGATACCAATATCACGCCTGCTCCAGCGCCTTCTAACCTTTTAGACCCGTGGAAGTTCATAGTCCAGGTTCTCGATAAATCTGGAGGTCCCGTATTTTGTAGCTCCATCCACTCTGCGATAAAGTCCGGTAGGACCTGCGATTTTATTGCCTTTCTTTTTTCATACGTGATGTCCCGAGGAGAAAGTTCTATTCCCCAAAGGGAGACACGACCCGTAGCTTCTGGGTTGTTCAATATATTTGACAGAGGAGCTTCATTGACCACTATTATCGGGTGCGCCGAAAAATAGTGTCGCAATTTTCTTGCTGTCGTAAATACTCCATATGCCAGTTTCTGATACTGAGGGTACCGCTGTTTTGACGGCGACAGTACTTCACTGATGAAATATACTGGCCTCTGAACTCCATGGAGCTTTCCTTCTTCCTCTCTCTCGACTACCAAAACCGTGCTGACCACTTGGGGTGTGGCTGCAATGTATAGTAGGAGAGGTTCTTTCTCTTTAGGCGTTACCAAAATTGGTGGTGTCGAAATTGTGCGCTTGAGGTTCTCGAAGGCCCTATCTGCTTCCTCGTTCCATTGAAATTTCTCCCCTTGTTTGATCAATGCGTAGAATGGCAGCGCCTTTTCTCCTAGCCTGGCGACGAATCTGCTTAAAGCTGCGACTCGCCCCGTCAGCTGTTGTATTTCTTTCAACTTTGTTGGCTTCCTCATAGTTACGATGGCCTGTATTTTTTCGGGATTAGCTTCGATCCCTCTTGCTGATACTAAGAATCCGAGAAGTTCTCCCGCCGGAACGCCAAAGGAGCACTTTGTCGGGTTCAACTTGAGGCAAAACTTGTCAAGGTTGTCGAAGGTTTCCTTCAAATCTTCGATCAGTGTTGACCCCTTCTTTGATGTTATCACGACATCGTCGATGTAGACTTGTACATTTTTCCCAATTTGTGTTGCAAGGCACTTCTGCATCATCCGCTGATATGTTGCTCCCGCGTTTTTCAAACCAAAGGGCATTGTTTTGTAGCAAAACACGCCGTAAGGTGTTATGAACGCTGTTTTGGCCTCATCGTCTTCTTTTAGTCTGATCTGGTTATAACCAGAGTATGCATCCAAGAAGGAAAGACGTTCACATCCTGCCGTGGAGTCGATGATTTGATCGATCCTTGGGAGGGGAAAGTGATCCTTAGGACAATGTTTATTGAGACACGTAAAGTCGACGCACATGCGAAGGACTTTCGTGTGTTTCTTCGGCACCATCCTTTGGGTTAGCTACCCATGTGGCTTACGTAGATATCTCTTTGATAAAACCAGCATCCTTAAGTCGATCTATTTCGATAGCATAGCTTTGCGGTTTGGTTCGAAACGCCGCAAGGGTTGTTTGATTGGTCTCGCGAGAGGATCCAAGTTGAGGTGGTGCTCGGCAAGTTCCCTGGGTACTCCTGGCATGTCAGCTGGACACCATGCGAAGATTTTCCAGTGCTCACGGAGGAACTTGACGAGCGCGCTTTCCTATGCGAGGTCCATATTTGTTGCAATGGACGTCCTTTTCTTCGGGTCCGTCGGGTGGATTTGCACTTCTTTTGAGTCCTTCGCCGTGTTAAAGGTTGGTTCCCTGAGCGGCCTCCCTGTGTCTGGCAAAACATCATAATCAGTTTGCCTTGGCGCCATATATTCTGCTTGCATCCCGAAGGTTTCTGACAGTTGATGAAAATCTCTGTCGCATTTGTCAGCTAATGCAAAGCTTCCTTTGACTGTGATTGGTCCTTTGGGTCCAGGTAACCTCCACAGTAAATACGTATAATGAGGTACCGCCATAAACCTAGCATACGCTGGTCGTCCCAACAAAGCATGATATTGCGACGGGAAATCCACAACTTCAAACTCCAATTTCTCTATCCTGTAATTTTCTCGGGTCCCAAACTGAACGTCGAGATTAATCTTGCCCAACGGATAACTTGGTTTCTCTGGCGTGATCCCGTGAAAACGTGTGTCAGTTGGTGCTAGATTTGCTAGGGATATGTTCATCTTCCTTAGTGTATCTGCGTACATAAGGTTTAAGCTGCTGCCGCCATCTATGAAAACTCTCGACACGTCGAAGCCAGCGATTACTGTGGGTAAAATAAGTGCGGATTGCCCAGGTCGAGGAACCTGCTGCGGGTGATCCGCAATTGTGAAGCCGATATCCTGTCCTGACCAATTTAGGTAGTCGACTGTTGGTGGAGGCATCTTTTCTGCCATGAATACTTGCCGCGAAATTACTTTCTGCGCCCTGTTAGATGGCCTAGCTTTCTGAATCATCAAGACTGCGCCATTAGAATTGGGATCAACATATGGAGGTGGTTGTGGTGCTGCCGCTATTCTGAGCTGGTGTCGATTCTCGTCTGTAATCGCGGGAGGAGGTGGGAGATGTATCTCGCTCCTTGGTCCCTGGTGATTTCTATTCATTGCTTGGGTATTTGCAATTCCTGCGGCTCGCAACATTGCCTGAAAGTTGCGGCAGTCTTTTTGGAGATGTCCTGACTGTCTCTTTCCGTTGCTATCGAGAAAAAAGTGCATCTGACACGGTCCGTTCATCATCTCCTCGGGGGACACATAGGGTCTTTGAAACCTTGGTCCACTATTTTGCCTGTGACCGCGAGGATCACCTCTATTGTCGCCTTGTTGTTCATTACTTCTTTGGTAGTCATCTCGACTATTTCCTCCAGGATTTCCTCGGAAGCCAGCCGATATGTGGCCAGGAGCGTCGTTGTTGTAAAACTGGCGGGAAAATCGCCTTCTATTTTGAAAATTTCGACCGCGGTCCTCTTCTGGCGACCTGTGTCGCTTGTTATATATTGCGTCTTCTCCATCTGCCCACTTGTTGGCTATCTCCATCGATCTTGATATTGTCTTGGGGTTGGTTCTCCCTAAGTCCTCGACGAAATCTCCCCGTCGGATTCCTGCCACGAACGCGTCTATTGCTCTCTCGTCAGATATGTCTTCTGGCGAGTTTTTAATAATGTTCCACCTCTGTATATATTTTCTCATCGACTCGTCGTGTTTCTGTCGGCAAGCCCTCAACTCTTCCAATGACGCAGGTTTCTTGCAGGTGGATCGGAAGTTTCTCACGAAAATATCTTCAAAACTATCCCAGCTGTCGATGGAACCTGGGGAAAGTTTCTTTATCCAAGATCTCGCGGCACCACTCAGGTGGACTTGGATACTTTGCATGGCTGTTGCTCTAGTTCCTCCTACCAGCTTCACCATCTCGAGATAATCAACGAGCCAATCCTCGGGATCCTGCAGACCGTCGAATTTTTTGAAATTCTCGGGTAACTTAAACCCTTTTGGTACTCAAGTTTTTCGGACTCGTCTCGTAAAGCACGGAAGCCCGCACAGATCTTCATCGGCGACTTCTGGTGAATGCCGATGTTCTCTTCTTTCTTGCCGCACTCTGTCTACCCTTACTTGAGCCGCCGTATCTCTTGCCCCACTTGTTCTTGGTGGATATTGCACTGCAGCAGTAGGTCGTGGACTATTTTGCCTTGCAGTTCCTTCGGGAGGTGTAGCTGTGAATGCTGTTCCCATGACTCCAACTCCAGCCATTGCCATATTAAACAATGCTTCTCTCGGGTCTCCGGGGGGTGGTCTGGACGCGAGGATGTAAGCTTGCGTTGCCATGTATCCTGCTTCTGGCGTTTTCGGGCCCCTTGTATCAATCGACATGAAAGACATGTCGAGATTTTGAATTATGTTGCCTCTCTCTGCTTCAGGTATATTTTGCAGCCGAGATATTGCCCTCCTCCAAGCTTCTCTGTGACTATCTCCTGAAGTTCCTGATTGTCGACTGAGCTCTGCTCGACGCCTGCTTGACGCGGATGCTGCCTCTTTTCTTCTATTCAGGGATGCTGTTTGTTTTTCCAACTCCCTACTTACACGAGCAAGTCTATATTGATAGGCTTGTAATTCCTCGGCAGTAGCTGTGGTGGTCATTGGTTCTGAACCATCCATGGCTCTTGTAGCCCTATCCCATGCTGCTTGCGGGAGTTGGACTCTTTCGCGAGGTGAGGTCCCGACATATTTGGTGCCTAAGCCTCTTCTGAGATCAGCGGGATCGACGTATGGGTTTCCCAAATCATCGAAAGCCTCTGACGTCTCTGGTTCTGCTCGGCTTGCCTCTTCAATTGCATACACTTGATGATATTTTGAGTATTGATTTTTGTCGGGATTGGTGACACCATCATAAAGATTGGTGAAGACCTTTCCGATGGCGGCAGATTTGTCGATGAAGCTGTTGATTTGTCGGAGTCGCTGCTTATAAAGGAGTCATTGATCGACCCGAAGGATGTGTCGCTGAAGATCTTGACGAACTTTTCGCTTGCCTTGGTGTCGATGAAACGTGGCGACGAAAACTCTTCATCACTCGTCGAAAAGTCAGAATCGATCGCTGAAAATTTCGACGAGATCGGAACTTCGAGACGATAAGATCCTTCCTTGTTGACGCTGAATCGGAATTCTCCGAACTTCATAACGATGGGCTCCTCCAGATACGCACATGCATCCAAACGGGAGGGCGGGTGAGGAATAAAATCGACTAGATCAGTTTTTTCCTGTTTATCTCGATCCATCGCATTGCTTGCCACCGATGAAGTCGACGATTCTGGACGTGCCATCGAGATCAGCTCCTTGCAACCTCTAGATCCCACAGACGGCGCCAATTGACAAGGTATTGACTTGTCAATGCCTACAGATTGTAGACTAGGGTTTCGTTAGACGTAGAGGGCAAGTAGATCTCGGAGGTTTCAGCCGAAAAGTACTCGACGATGTAAAAACTAGGGTTTGAGAGATAATGATTCGATCCTTTCTGCGTCCCTCGACTCCCCCTTATATAGGAGGTGGAGCCGAGGGTTTCGTATTGTACAAGTTTACAGAGTCCGGGTAGATTTCTAACTCCTCCCGCAAGATTACAAATAATGCTTCCTATTACAACTCTAGCTTTCCTTAACAATATCTTGGGCTTCCGAACCTTCTTATTCTTCGGGTAGTGGGCCTTCAGTAAACCCCGGGTACCCTCATCGGCAGGCCCATTGGGGATGCCTATGTCACCGGGGTCCACAGTTCACTAGTGGTGTCTCTCCAATAAGATAAATAGCATGTTGGGTGAACAAATTACAGTTGGGCAATTGACAAATAGAGATGCATATACATATCATGATGACTACTATGAGATTTACTTAGGGCATTACGACAAAGAACATAGACCGCTATCCAGCATGCATCTATGCCTAAAAAGTCCATCTTCGGGTTAGCATCCACACCCCTTCCAGTATTAAGTTGCAAACAACAGACAATTGCATTAAGTACTGTGCGTAATGTAATCAACACAAATATCCTTAGACAAAGCATCGATGTTCTATCCCTAGTGGAAACAACACATCCATAACCTTAGAACTTTATGTCACTGTCCCAGATTCAATGGAGGCATGAACCCACTATCGAGCATAAATACTTCCTCTTGGAGTTACAAGTATCAACTTGGCCAGAGGCTCTACTAGCAACGGAGAGCATGCAAGATCATAAACAACACATCTATGATAGATCAATAATAAACTTGACATAGTATTCAATATTCATCGGATCCCAACAAACACAACATGTAGCATTGCAAATAGATGATATTGATCATGACAGCTTACAATATCTAAACATGATAGCACAAGAGGAGAAGACAACCATCTAGCTACTGCTATGGACCCATAGTCCAAGGATGAACTACTCACGCATCAATCCGGAGGCGAGCATGATGATGTAGAGTCCTCCGGTGATGATTCCCCTCTCCGGCAGGGTGCCGGAGGCGATCTCCTGAATCCCCCGAGATGGGATTGGCGGCGGCGGCGTCTGATACGTCTCAAACGTATCTATAATTTCTTATGTTCCATGCTTGTTTTATGACAATACCTACATGTTTTGTTTACACTTTATATCGTTTTGATGCGTTTTCCGGAACTAACCTACTGACGAGATGCCGAAGTGCCAGTTCCTGTTTTCTGCTGTTTTTGATTTCAGAAATCCTAGTAAGGAAATATTCTCGGAATTGGACGAAATCAACGCCCGACATCTTATAATTCCACGAAGCTTCCAGAACACCGGAGAGGCACCAGAGGGGAGCCCTGGGGGGCCCACACATGTGGCCGGCGCGGCCCAAGGGGGGGGGGGCCCTTATTGTGTGGCGCCCCCGTAACCCTTCCGACTCCGCCTCTTCGCCTATTTAAAGGTCCCTGACCTAAATCTTCAAGACGGAAAAGCCACGGTACGAGAAACCTTCCAGAGCCGCCACCATCGCGAAGCCAAGATCTGGGGGATAGGAGTCTCTGTTCCGACACGCCGCCGGGACGGGGAAGTGCCCCCGGAAGGCATCTCCATCGACACCACCACCATCTTCATCACCGCTGCTGTCTCCAATGAGGAGGGAGTAGTTCTCCATCGAGGCTAAGGGCTGTACCGGTAGCTATGTGGTTAATCTCTCTCCTATGTACTTCAATACAATGATCTCATGAGCTGCCTTAAATGATTGAGATTCATATGAGCTTTGTATCACTATTCATCTATGTGCTACTCTTGTGATGTTATTAAAGTAGTCTATTCCTCCTTCACGGTGTAATGGTGACAGTGTGTGCATCGTGTAGTTCTTGGCGTAGGTTATGATCATAATCTCTTGTGGGTTATGGAGTTAATTATTACTATGATAGTATTGATGTGATCTATTCCCCCTTCATAGTGTAAAGGTGACAGTGTGTATGCTATGTTAGTACTCGGTTTAAATTGCAAAGATCTATTATGCTCTAAGGTTACTTAAACATGAATACCGAATGGTGTGGAGCTTGTTAACTCCGGCATTGAGGTGCTCTTGTAGCCCTACACAACGAATGGTGTTTATTATCAAACAAGAGTATATGCATCACAAAGGAAGAGAACTTATTTATTATGTGATCAATGTTGAGAGTGCCCACTAGTGAAAGTAGGATCCCTAGGCCTTGTTTCCAATACTGCAAACACCGCTTGTTTACTGTTCTACTGCATGTTTACTTCCTGCAATATTACTACCATCAACTGCACGCCAGCAAGCTATTTTCTGGCGCCGTTACTACTGCTCATATTCATTCATACCACTTGTATTTCACCATCTCTTCGCCGAACTAGTGCACCTATACATCTGACAAGTGTATTAGGTGTGTTGGGGACACAAGAGACTTCTTGTATCGTGATTGCAGGGTTGCTTGAGAGGGATATCTTTGACCTCTTCCTCCCTGAGTTCGATAAACCTTGGGTGATCCACTTAAGGGAAACTTGCTGCTGTTCTACAAACCTCTGCTCTTGGAGGCCCAACACTGTCTACAAGAATAGAAGCACACGTAGACATCAAGCACTTTTCTGGCGCCGTTGTCGGGGAGGAAAGGTAAAAGGCACTCATACTCCGGTCCCAGGTAACTAAGTTATTTTCTGTTGCCGTTGTAAGTGCTCGAAGATATTTCCTTTAGATCCTGCAATTGCATCTTTTTGTTTCTTGTTAAACACTAGTAAGGCTTAATGGAAGACAACAACAAAATGAGAGATCTTTATGAACTTTATCTTGAATTAGGACATGATGTGTTTGAAGAGAAAATTAAAAAACCCATGGAACTTATGCATGCTAATGGGAATGTTATTAGTATGAATGCTTTGAACACCATTGTTGCTACTGCTATGGAAGAATTTAAGCTTGGGGAGGTTGGTTTTGATGAAAATGATCTCTTTAGTCCTCCGGGTATTGAGGAGAAAGTTTATGTTGATTATGATATGCCTCCTATTTATGATGATTATAATGATAGTGGTCTTTTGGTGCCGCCTACTACGGAGAGTAAATTTTATTATGATTATACTATGCCTCCTACACTTGATGAGAATAATAATGATAACTACTTTGCTCATGATAAGAATGTTTTATGTGATAGCTATATTGTTGAGTTTGTTCATGATGCTACTGAAAATCTTTATAAGAGAGGAAAATATGGTTGTAGAAGTTTTCATGTTACTAAAACACCTCTCTATATGCTGAAATTCTTGAAGTTACACTTGTTTTATCTTTCTATGCTTGTTGCATTATGCTTCATGAATTTGTTTCTTTACAAGATTCCTATGCATAGGAAGCATGTTAGGCTTAAATTTGTTTTGAATTTGCTTTTTGATGCTCTCTTTTGCTTCAACTACTATTTCTTGGGAGTGCATCATTAAAATTACTGAGCCCATCTTAATGGCTATAAAGAAAGCACTTCTTGGGAGATAACCCATGTGTTTATTTTACTACAACACTTTTGTTTTATATTTGAGTCTTGGAAGTTGTTACTACTGTAGCAACCTCTCCTTATCTTTATTTTATTGCATTGTTGTGCCAAGTGAAGTCTCTAATAGAAGGTTGATACTAGATTTGGATTTCTGCGCAGAAACAGATTTCTATCTGTCACGAATTTGGGCAGGGCTCTCTGTAGGTAACTCAGAAAAATCTGCCAATTTACGTGCGTGTTCCTCAGATATGTATGCAACTTTCATTAGTTTTGAGTTTTCTGATTTGAGCAACGGAAGTACCTCTTAAAAATTCGTGTTTACTGGCTGTTCTGTTTTGACAGATTTCTTCTCTGTTTTTTGCATTGTCTCTTGTGGACTTTAAGCAAGGCTTTCTAGACGTGGAGAGCTGTAGCTAATGTTTTATTGAGTTCTTGCAATGTGTCACTACAGGACTAAAGTGGATTAAAGTTTTTTTGAGTACTAACCCCTCTAATGAAGTTTATGAGAAGTTTGGTGTGGAGGAAGTTTTCAAGGGTCAAGAGAGGAGGATGATATACTATGATCAAGAAGAGTGAAAAGTCTAAGCTTGGGGATGCCCCGGTGGTTCATCCCTGCATATTTTAAGAAGACTCAAGCATCTAAGCTTGGGGATGACCAAGGCATCCCTTCTTCATCGGCAACTTATCAGGTCACCTCTCTTGAAACTATATTTTTATTCGGTCACATCTTATGTACTTTACTTCGAGCGTCTGTTTGTTTTTGTTTTGTTTGAATAAATTCATGCTTGTGTGGGAGAGAGACACGCTCCGCTATTGCATATGAACACATGTGTTCTTAGCTTTACTTTTAATGTTCATGGCGAAGGTTGAAACTGCTTCGTTCATTGCTATATGGTTGGAAACAAGAAAATGCTGCATGTGGTAATTGGTATAATGTCTTGAATAATTTGATACTTGGCAATTGTTGTGATCATATAGATCATGTTTAAGCTCTTGCATCATGTACTTTGCACCTATTAATGAAGAACTACATAGAGCTTGTTAAAATTTGGTTTGCATGATTGGTCTCTCTAAGTCTAGATATTTTCTGCTTGAGGTGTTTGAACAACAAGGAGACGATGTAAAGTCTTATAATGCTTACAATATGTTCATATGTGAGTCTTGCTGCACCATTTTATACTTGAGTTTGCTTCAAACAACCTTGCTAGCCTAGCCTTGTATTGAGAGGGATTACTTCTCGTGCATCCAAATCCTTGAGCCAAAAACTATGCCATTTGTGTCCACCATACCTACCTACTATGTGGTATTTTCTGCCATTCCAAGCAAATACTTCATGTGCTACCTTTAAACAATTCAAAAGCTATTATCTCTTATTTGTGTCAATGTTTTATAGCTCATGAGGAAGTATGTGGTGTTTTATCTTTCGATCTTGTCATTACTTCTGACAGACTTTCACAATGGACTAGTGACTTCATCCGCTTATCCAATAACTTTGCAAAAAGAGCTGGCAATGGGGTTCCCAGCCCCAATTAATTAACTTGCATTAATAATTCTCTTCACATGTTTTGCTCTGATTCATCAGTAAGCAACTTAATTTTGCAAATAGACACTCCTTCATGGTATGTGATTGTTGGAAGGCACCCGAGGATTCGGTTAGCCATGGCTTGAGAAAGCAAAGGTTGGGAGGAGTGTCATCCAAAAATAAAAAAATAAAAATAAAAACTAAACTAAAGTACATGTGTAAACAAAAGAGAAGAGGGATGATCTACCTTGCTGGTAGAGATAACGTCCTTCATGGGAGCCGCTCTTGAAAGTCTGGTTGATAAGGTAGTTAGAGTACCCGCTACCATTCGTTGACAACAACAAACACCTCTCAAAACTTTACTTTTATGCTCTCTATATGATTTCAAAACTTGAAAAGCTCTAGCACATGATTTAGTCTCTGCTTCCCTCTGCGAAGGGCCATTCTTCTACTTTATTGTTGAGTCAGTTTACCTATTTTTTTTCCATCTTAGAAGCAAACACTTGTGTAAACTGCGTGCATTGATTCTTACATGTTTACCTATTGCACTTGTTATATTACTTTGTGTTGACAATTATCCATGAGATATACATGTTACAAGTTGAAAGAAATTGCTGAAACTTAATCATCCTTTGTGTTGCTTCAATGCCTTCTACTAAGAATTTATTGCTTATGAGTTAACTCTTATGCAAGACTTATAGATGCTTGTCTTGAAAGTACTATTCATGAAAAGTCTTTGTCATATGATTCAGTTGTTTAATCATCATCTTTACCATTGCTTTGAATCACTTAATTCACTTCATATGCTTTACAATAGTATTGATCAAGATCATGTTGGTAGCATGTCACTTAAGAAATTATCATTGTTATCGTTTACCTACTCGAGGGCGAGTACGAACTAAGCTTGGGGATGCTTGATACGTCTCAAACGTATCTATAATTTCTTATGTTCCATGCTTGTTTTATGACAATACCTACATGTTTTGTTCACACTTTATATCGTTTTGATGCGTTTTCCGGAACTAACCTATTGACGAGATGCCGAAGTGTCAGTTCTTGTTTTCTGCTATTTTTGGTTTCAGAAATCCTAGTAAGGAAATATTCTCGGAATTGGACGAAATCAACGCCCGACATCTTATAATTCCACGAATCTTCCAGAACACCGGAGAGGCACCAGAGGGGAGCCCTGGGGGGCCCACACATGTGGCCGGCGTGGCCCAAGGGAGGGGTGATACGTCTCCGACGTATCGATAATTTCTTATGTTCCATGCCACATTATTGATGATATCTACATGTTTTATGCATACTTTATGTCATATTTATGCATTTTCCGGCACTAACCTATTAACAAGATGCCGAAGAGCCAGTTGCTGTTTTCTGCTGTTTTTGGTTTCAGAAATCCTACAAAGGAAATATTCTCGGAATTGGACGAAATCAACGCCCAGGGGCCTATTTTTACACGAAGCTTCCAGAAGACCGGAGGGGAGACGAAGTGAGGCGACGAGGCGGCGACACGCTAGGGCGGCGCGACCCACCTCCTTGCCGCGCGGCCCTGTTGTGTGGGCCCCTCGTGTCGCCTCCTGACCTGCCCTTCCGCCTATTTAAAGCCTCCGTCGCGAAACCCCCAGTACCGAGAGCCACGATACGGAAAACCTTACTGAGACGCCGCCGCCGCCAATCCCATCTCGGGGGATTCAGGAGATCGCCTCCGGCACCCTGCCGGAGAGGGGAATCATCTCCCGGGGGACTCTTCATCGCCATGATCGCCTCCGGAGTGATGAGTGAGTAGTTCACCCTTGGACTATGGGTCCATAGCAGTAGCTAGATGGCCGTCTTCTCCTTATGTGCTTCATTGTTGGATCTTGTGAGCTGCCTAACATGATCAAGATCATCTATCTGTAATGCTATATGTTGTGTTTGTCGGGATCCGATGGATAGAGAATACTATGTTATGTTGATTATAAATCCATTACCTATGTGTTGTTTATGATCTTGCATGCTCTCCGTTATTAGTAGAGGCTCTGGCCAAGTTTTTACTCTTAACTCCAAGAGGAAGTACTTATGCTCGATAGTGGGTTCATGCCTCCATTAAATCTGGGACAATGACAGAAAGTTCTAAGGTTGTGGATGTGCTGTTGCCACTAGGGATAAAACATTGATGCTATGTCCGAGGATGTAGTTATTGATTACATTACGCACCATACTTAATGCAATTGTCTGTTGTTGCAACTTAATACTGGAAGGGGTTCGGATGATAACCTGAAGGTGGACTTTTTAGGCATAGATGCATGCTGGATAGCGGTCTATGTACTTTGTCGTAATGCCCAATTAAATCTCACTATACTTATCATATCATGTATGTGCATTGTCATGCCCTCTCTATTTGTCAATTGCCCGAGTGTAATTTGTTCACCCAACATGCTATTTATCTTATGGGAGAGACACCTCTAGTGAACTGTGGACCCCGGTCCATTCTTTTACATTAAATACAATCTACTGCAATACTTGTTCTACTGTTTTCTGCAAACAATCATCATCCACACTATACATCTAATCCTTTGTTACAGCAAGCCGGTGAGATTGACAACCTCACTGTTTCGTTGGGGCAAAGTACTTTGGTTGTGTTGTGCAGGTTCCACGTTGGCGCCGGAATCCCTGGTGTTGCGCCGCACTACATCCCGCCGCCATCAACCTTTGACGTGCTTCTTGACTCCTACTAGTTCGATAAACCTTGGTTTCTTACTGAGAGAAACTTGCTGCTGTACGCATCACACCTTCCACTTGGGGTTCCCAACGAGCGTGTGCTTTACGCGTCATCAAGCTAAATTTCTGGCGCCGTTGCCGGGGAGATCAAGACACGCTGCAAGGGGAGTCTCCACAATCCAATCTCTTTACTTTGTTTTTGTCTTGCTTTACTTTATTTACTACTTTGTTTGCTGCATTATATCAAAACACAAAAAAAAAATTAGTTGCTAGTTTTACTTTATTTACTGCCTTGTTCTCCATATCAAAAACACAAAAAAATTAGTTACTTGCATTTACTTTATCTAGTTTGCTTTATTTACCACTGCTAAAATGGGTACTCCTGAAATACTAAGTTATGTGACTTCACAACCACAAATAATAATGATTTCTTATGCACACCTATTGCTCCACCTGCTACTACAGCAGAATTCTTTGAAATTAAACCTGCTTTACTGAATCTTGTTATGAGAGAGCAATTTTCTGGTGTTAGTTCTGATGATGCTGCTGCCCATCTTAATAATTTTGTTGAATTATGTGAAATGCAAAAGTATAAGGATGTATATGGTGACATTATAAAATTAAAATTGTTTCCTTTCTCATTAAGAGGAAGAGCTAAAGATTGGTTGCTATCTCTGCCTAGAAATAGTATTGATTCATGGACTAAATGTAAGGATACTTTTATTGGTAGATATTATCCTCCCGCTAAAATTATATCTTTGAGGAGTAGCATAATGAATTTTAAACAATTAGATAATGAACATGTTGCTCAAGCATGGGAGATAATGAAATCTTGTGTTAAGAATTGCCCAACCCATGGACTGACTACTTGGATGATCATCCAAACCTTTTATGCAGGACTGAACTTTTATTCGCGGAACCTATTGGATTCAGCTGCTGGAGGTACCTTTATGTCCATCACTCTTGGTGAAGCAACAAAGCTTCTTGATAATATGATGATTAATTACTCTGAATGGCACACGGAAAGAGCTCCACAAGGTAAGAAGGTAAATTCTGTCGAAGAAACCTCTTCCTTGAATGATAAGATTGATGCTATCATGTCTATGCTTGTGAATGATAGGACTAATGTTGATCCTAATAATGTTCCGTTAGCTTCATTGGTTGCTCAAGAAGAACATGTTGATGTAAACTTCATTAAAAATAATAATTTCAACAACAATGCTTATCGGAACAATTCTAGTAATAACTATAGGCCATATCCTTATAATAATGGTAACGGTTATGGTAATTCTTATGGGAATTCTTACAACAATAATAGGAACACACCCCCTGGTCTTGAAGCTATGCTTAAAGAATTTATTAGTACACAAACTGCTTTTAACAAATCTGTTGAGGAAAAGCTCAATAAAATTGATATTCTTGCTTCTAAGGTTGATAGTCTTGCCTCTGATGTTGATCTTTTGAAATTGAAAGTTATGCCTAATAAGGATATTGAAAATAAAATTGTTACTACAGCAAATTCCATCCAAGTTAGAATTAATGAGAATATAAGATTAATGGCTGAATTGCATGCTAGGTGGGAAAGAGAAGAAAATGAAAAACTAGCTAAAGAGAATAATGTAGCTAAAGTTTGGACTATTACCACCACTAGCAATGCTAATGTTCCACATGTTGCTGCACCTCCTACTAATAATGGTGAAAGAATTGGTGTTGGCAATGTTTCTACTTCTAACGCAAAGCCTGCAAAACCGCTTGAGGAAAGCTGCTAAAGCTGCTGAAACTTTTCGTGATAAAACTGCTGAAATTTTTTCCAACATTGGGGATGATGATCCCATTGCTGTAGATCATAATGGTTTAGACTTTGATGATTGCCACATCTCTGAAGTCATAAAGTTCTTACAAAAGCTTGCTAAAAGTCCCAATGCTAGTGCTATAAATTTGGCCTTTACAAAACATATTACAAATGCTCTCATAAAAGCTAGAGAAGAGAAACTAAAACTTGAAACTTCTATTCCTAGAAAGCTAGAGGATGGTTGGGAGCCCATCATTAAGATGAAGGTAAATGACTTTGATTGTAATGCTTTATGTGATCTTGGTGCAAGTATTTCTATTATGCCTAAGAAAATTTATGATATGCTTGACTTGCCACCATTGAAAAATTGTTATTTGGATGTTAATCTCATTGATAATTCTAAAAAGAAACCTTTGGGGAGAGTTGATAATGTTCGCATTACCGTTAACAATAACCTTGTCCCCGTTGATTTTGTTGTCTTGGATATTGAATGCAATGCATCTTGTCCCATTATATTGGGAAGACCTTTTCTTCGAACTGTTGGAGCTATCATTGATATGAAGGAAGGTAATATTAAATATCAATTTCTCTAAAGAAAGGTATGGAACACTTCCCTAGAAAGAGAATGAAGTTACCTTTTGATTCTATTATTAGAACAAATTATGATGTTGATGCTTCATCTCTTGATAACACTTGATACACACTTTCTGCGCCTAGCTGAAAGGCGTTAAAGAAAAGCGCTTATGGGAGACAACCCATGTTTTTACTACAGTACCTTTATTTTATATTTGAGTCTTGGAAGTTTTTTACTACTGTAGCAACCTCTCCTTATCTTAGTTTTGTGCATTGTTGTGCCAAGTAAAGTCGTTGATAGTAAGGTTCATACTAGATTTGGATTACTGCGCAGAAACAGATTTCTTTGCTGTCACGAATCTGGGCCTAATTCTCTGTAGGTAACTCAGAAAATTATGCCAATTTATGTGAATGATCCTCAGATATGTACGCAACTTTCATTCAATTTGGGCATTTTCATCTGAGCAAGTCTGGTGCCACTTTAAAATTCGTCTTTACGAACTGTTCTGTTTTTTGATTCTGCCTTTTATTTCGCATTGCCTCTTTTGCTATGTTGGATGAATTTATTTGATCCATTAATGTCCAGTAGCTTTGTGCAATGTCCAGAAGTGTTAAGAATAATTATGTCACCTCTGAGCATGTAAATTTTTATTGTGCACTAACCCTCTAATGAGTTGTTTTGAGTTTGGTGTGGAGGAAGTTTTCAAGGATCAAGAGAGGGAAATGATGCAATATGATCAAGGAGAGTGAAAGCTCTAAGCTTGGGGATGCCCCGGTGGTTCACCCCTGCATATTTTAAGAAGACTCAAGCGTCTAAGCTTGGGGATGCCCAAGGCATCCCCTTCTTCATCGACAACATTATCAGGTTCCTCCCCTGAAACTATATTTTTATTCCATCACATCTTATGTGCTTTGCTTGGAGCGTCGGTTTGTTTTTGTTTTTGTTTTTGTTTTTGTTCAAATAAAATGGATCCTAGCATTCATTGTGTGGGAGAGAGATACGCTCCGCTGTTGCATATGGACAAATATGTCCTTAGGCTTTACTCATAGTATTCATGGCGAATGTTGAATCTTCTTCGTTAAATTGTTATATGGTTGGAATCGGGAAATGCTACATGTAGTAATTCTAAAATGTCTTGAATAATTTGATACTTGGCAATTGTTGTGCTCATGTTTAAGCTCTTGCATCATATACTTTGCACCCATTAATGAAGAAATACATAGAGCTTGCTAAAATTTGGTTTGCATATTTGGTCTCTCTAAAGTCTAGATAATTTCTAGTAAAGAGTTTGAACAACAAGGAAGACGGTGTAGAGTCTTATAATGTTTACAATATGTCTTTTATGTGAGTTTTGCTACACCGGTTCATCCTTGTGTTTGTTTCAAATAACCTTGCTAGCCTAAACCTTGTATCGAGAGGGAATACTTCTCATGCATCCAAAATCCTTGAGCCAACCATTATGCCATTTATGTCCACCATACCTACCTACTACATGGTATTTCTCCGCCATTCCAAAGTAAATTGCTTGAGTGCTACCTTTAAATTTCCATCATTCGCCTTTGCAATATATAGCTCATGGGACAAAATAGCCTTAAAAACTATTGTGGTATTGAATATGTACTTATGCACTTTATCTCTTATTAAGTTGCTTGTTGTGCGATAACCATGCTCCTGGGGACGCCATCAACACTTTGTTGAATATCATGTGAGTTGCTATGCATGTTCGTCTTGTCTGAAGTAAGGGCGGTTTTCACAATCAAATGGTTTGAGTATGCATAATGTTAGAGAAGAACATTGGGCCGCTAACTAAAGCCATGAATCATGGTGGAAGTTTCAGTTTGGACATAAAACCTCAATCTCTTATGAGAATATTATCTGTTGTTGAATGCTTAAGCATTAAAAGAGGAGTCCATTATCTGTTGTCTATGTTGTCCCGGCATGGGTATCTAAGTTGAAGAATGATCAAAAGCGAGAAATCCAAATGCGAACTTTCTCCTTAGACCCTTGTACATGCGGCATAGAGGTACCCCTTTGTGACACTTGGTTGAAACATATGTTATGCAATGATAATCCGTGTTAATCCAAGCTAATTAGGACAAGGTGCGGGCACTACTAGTATACTATGCATGAGGCTTGCAACTTGTAAGATATAATTTACATGATACATATGCTTTATTACTACCGTTGACAAAATTGTTTCATGTTTTCAAAACCAAAGCTCTAGCACAAATATAGCAATCAATGCTTCCCTCTGCGAAGGGCCTTTCTTTTACTTTTATGTTGAGTCAGTTCACCTATTTCTCTCCACCTCAAGAAGCAAACACTTGTGTGAACTGTGCATTGATTCCTACATACTTGCATATTGCACTTGTTATATTACTTTACATTGACAATATCCATGAGATATACATGTTATAAGTTGAAAGCAACCGCTGAAACTTAATCTTCCTTTGTGTTGCTTCAATACCTTTACTTTGATTTATTGCTTTATGAGTTAACTCTTATGCAAGACTTATTGATGCTTGTCTTGAAGTACTATTCATGAAAAGTCTTTACTTTATGATTCATTTGTTTACTCATGTCATTACCATTGTTTTGATCGCTGCATTCATTACATATGCTTACAATAGTATGATCAAGGTTATGATGGCATGTCACTCCAGAAATTATCTTTGTTATCGTTTACCTGCTCGGGACGAGCAGGAACTAAGCTTGGGGATGCTGATACGTCTCCGACGTATCGATAATTTCTTATGTTCCATGCCACATTATTGATGATATCTACATGTTTTATGCATACTTTATGTCATATTTATGCATTTTCCGGCACTAACCTATTAACAAGATGCCGAAGAGCCAGTTGCTGTTTTCTGCTGTTTTTGGTTTCAGAAATCCTACAAAGGAAATATTCTCGGAATTGGACGAAATCAACGCCCAGGGGCCTATTTTTACACGAAGCTTCCAGAAGACCGGAGGGGAGATGAAGTGAGGCGACGAGGCGGCTACACGCCAGGGCGGCGCGGCCCACCTCCTGGCCGCGCGGCCCTGTTGTGTGGGCCCCTCGTGTCGCCTCCTGACCTGCCCTTCCGCCTACTTAAAGCCTCCGTCGCGAAACCCCCAGTACCGAGAGCCACGATACGGAAAATCTTACTGAGACGCCGCCGCCGCCAATCCCATCTCGGGGGATTCAGGAGATCGCCTCCGGCACCCTGCCGGAGAGGGGAATCATCTCCCGGAGGACTCTTCATCGCCATGATCGCCTCCGGAGTGATGAGTGAGTAGTTCACCCCTGGACTATGGGTCCATAGCAGTAGCTAGATGGTCGTCTTCTCCTTATGTGCTTCATTGTTGGATCTTGTGAGCTGCCTAACATGATCAAGATCATCTATCTGTAATGCTATATGTTGTGTTTGTCGGGATCCGATGGATAGAGAATACTATATTATGTTGATTATCAATCTATTACCTATGTGTTGTTTATGATCTTGCATGCTCTCCGTTATTAGTAGAGGCTCTGGCCAAGTTTTTACTCTTAACTCCAAGAGGGAGTACTTATGCTCGATAGTGGGTTCATGCCTCCATTAAATCTGGGACAATGATAGAAAGTTCTAAGGTTGTGGATGTGCTGTTGCCACTAGGGATAAAACATTGATGCTATGTCCGAGGATGTAGTTATTGATTACATTACGCACCATACTTAATGCAATTGTCTGTTGTTTGCAACTTAATACTGGAAGGGGTTCGGATGATAACCTGAAGGTGGACTTTTTAGGCATAGATGCATGCTGGATAGAGGTCTATGTACTTTGTCGTAATGCCCAATTAAATCTCACTATACTTATCATATCATGTATGTGCATTGTCATGCCCTCTCTATTTGTCAATTGCCCGAGTGTAATTTGTTCACCCAACATGCTATTTATCTTATGGGAGAGACACCTCTAGTGAACTGTGGACCCCGGTCCATTCTTTTACATTAAATACAATCTACTGCAATACTTGTTCTACTGTTTTCTGCAAACAATCATCATCCACACTATACATCTAATCCTTTTTTACAGCAAGCCGGTGAGATTGACAACCTCACTGTTTCGTTGGAGCAAAGTACTTTGGTTGTGTTGTGCAGGTTCCACGTTGGCGCCGGAATCCCTGGTGTTGCGCCGCACTACATCCCGCCGCCATCAACCTTCGACGTGCTTCTTGACTCCTACTGGTTCGATAAACCTTGGTTTCTTACTGAGGGAAACTTGCTGATGTACGCATCACACCTTCCACTTGGGGTTCCCAACGAGCGTGTGCTTTACGCGTCATCAGGGGGCGCGCCCCCCTATTGTGTGGCGCCCCCGTAACCCTTTCGACTTCGCCTCTTCGCCTATTTAAAGGTCCCTGACCTAAATCTTCGAGAGGGTAAAGCCACGGTACGAGAAACCTTCCAGAGCCGCCGCCATCGCGAAGCCAAGATCTGGGGGACAGGAGTCTCTGTTCCGGTACGCCGCCAGGACGGGGAAGTGCCCCCGGAAGGCATCTCCATCGACACCACCGCCATCTTCATCACCGCTGCTGTCTCCAATGAGGAGGAGTAGTTCTCCATCGAGGCTAAGGGCTGTACCGGTAGCTATGTGGTTAATCTCTCTCCTATGTACTTCAATACAATGATCTCATGAGCTGCCTTACATGATTGAGATTCATATGAGCTTTGTATCACTATTCATCTATGTGCTACTCTTGTGATGTTATTAAAGTAGTCTATTCCTCCTTCACGGTGTAATGGTGACAGTGTGTGCATCATGTAGTTCTTGGCGTAGGTTATGATCATAATCTCTTGTGGGTTATGGAGTTAATTATTACTATGATAGTATTGATGTGATCTATTCCCCCTTCATAGTGTAAAGGTGACAGTGTGTATGCTATGTTAGTACTCGGTTTAAATTGCAAAGATCTATTATGCTCTAAGGTTACTTAAACATGAATACCGAATGTTGTGGAGCTTGTTAACTCCGGCATTGAGGTGCTCTTATAGCCCTACACAACGAATGGTGTTTATTATCAAACAAGAGTATATGTAGCACAAAGGAAGAGAACTTATTTATTATGTGATCAATGTTGAGAGTGCCCACTAGTGAAAGTAGGATCCCTAGGCCTTGTTTCCAATACTGCAAACACCGCTTGTTTACTGTTCTACTGCATGTTTACTTCCTGCAATATTACTACCATCAACTGCACGCTTGACAAGCTATTTTAAAGGCGCCGTTACTACTGCTCATATTCATTCATACCACTTGTATTTCACTATCTCTTCGCCGAACTAGTGCACCTATACATCTGACAAGTGTATTAGGTGTGTTGGGGACACAAGAGACTTCTTGTATCGTGATTGCAGGGTTGCTTGAGAGGGATATCTTTGACCTCTTCCTCCCTGAGTTCGATAAACCTTGGGTGATCCACTTAAGGGAAACTTGCTGATGTTCTACAAATCTCTGCTCTTGGAGGCCCAACACTGTCTACAAGAATAGAAGCACACATAGACATCAGCGTCACAGTAACTTTTCTCGCATCGTGGCTCTCGGTGATAGGATTTTCGCGACGGGGAGAATATATAGGCGAAGGGGCAGAGTCGGGGGACGCTCGAGGGGACCACCCCATAGGACGGCGCGCCCAGGGGTGGGGACGCGCCCCCCTAGGGTGTGGCCGCCTCGTCGCCCCTCTTCGTATTCTCTTCGGACTTCTGGAAGGCTCCGTGCAAAATAAGACCGTGGGATTTTGTTTCGTCCAATTCCGAGAATATTTCCTGTGTAGGATTTCTGAAACCAAAAACAGTAGAAAACAGGAACTGACGCTTCGGCATCTTGTTAATAGGTTAGTGCCGGAAAATGCATCAAAATGATGTAAAGTGTATATAAAACATGTGAGTATTGTCATATAACTAGCATGGAACATAAGAAATTATAGATACGTTTGAGACGTATCAGCAACTGCATCAAGAACGATTGCTGGTTCTTTGCTCCGGCCACACTACAAGCCTTGCCAAGTTTTTGGACAACTTTTCCATGTTCAATGCATACAATATATGCTGCCTAGCATTCCCGGCCAACCCCGTTGTTCGTTGTCCGTCATTAATCTAGCGGTATCTTCGTCATTGGAAGCTCGAAGATACGTTGGCCCGTACACACGCATCATAACCTTGCAGAAACGACAAACAGATTCCATCGTCGTATCTTCACCTATGCGAAGATACTCATCGGCATAGTCTGTCGGAATGCCTAGGCAAAGATGCGCATGACGGCGGATTTTTTTTGGTGCGCACTAAATCCCATGAGACCGGCCGCATTTCTCTTCTTCTTGAAGTAGCACGTGTTGTCCTTGCACATAGCGACGCTCTTGCTGAACAAGACCATCGCATTCGGTACCGATGGGAAAGATATGGGGCATGTATGTCGGTACCTCGGCGAAATAATCGCGCATGAGCAGATTGTGGCTGAGGGCGCGGTTTCGGGGGATGCACAGTCGCCCCATGATTGACCCTTTCCGCTTCTTCGGCCGCACGTCGTGATCTCCTTCGCCGCGAGTATTGATACGTCTCAAACGTATCTATAATTTCTTATGTTCCATGCCACATTATTGATGATATCTACATGTTTTATACACATTATATGTCGTTATTATGCATTTTCCGGCACTAACCTATTAACAAGATGCCGAAGTGCCAGTTGCTGTTTTCTGCTGTTTTTGGTTTCAGAAATCCTAGTAAAGAAATATTCTCGGAATTGGACGAATTCAACGCCCAGGTTCCTATTTTGCCCGGAAGCATCCAGAACACACGAGAACCGCCAGAGAGGGGGCACAGGCCCACCAAACCATAGGCCGACGCGGCCTAGGGGTGGCCCGCGCCCCCCTATAGTGTCGTCGCCTCGTTGACCTCCTGACGCCGCCTCTTCGCCTATTTAAGCCCCCTCGACCTAAAACCTCGAGACGAAAAAAGCCACGGTACGAGAAACCATCCAGAGCCGCCGCCATCGCGAAGCCAAGATCTGGGGGACAAGAGTCTCTGTTCCGGCACGCCGCCGGGACGGGGAAGTGCCCCCGGAAGGCTTCTCCATCGACACCGCTGCCATCTCCACCGCCATCTCCATCAACGCTGCTGTCTCCCATGAGGAGGGAGTAGTTCTCCATCGAGGCTCGGGGCTGTACCGGTAGCTATGTGGTTAATCTCTCTCCTATGTACTTCAATACAATGATCTCATGAGCTGCCTTACATGATTGAGATTCATATGAGTTTTGTATCACAATTCATCTATGTGCTACTCTAGTGATGTTATTAAAGTAGTCTATTCCTCCTCCATGATGTAATGTTGGCAGTGTGTGCATCATGAAGTACTTGGTTTATGCTATGATTGTGATCTCTTGTAGATTGTGAAGTTAACTATTACTATGATGGTATTGATGCGATCTATTCCTCCTTTCATAGTGTGAAGGTTACGGTGTGCATGCTATGTTAGTACTTGGTTTGGTTGTGTTGATCTATCTTGCACTCTAAGGTTATTTAAATATGAACATTGAATTGTGGAGCTTGTTAACTCCGGCATTGAGGGTTCGTGTAATCCTACGCAATGGTGTTCATCATCCAACAAGAGTGTAGAGTATGCATTTATCTATTCTGTTATGTGATCAATGTTGAGAGTGTCCACTAGTGAAAGTATGATCCCTAGGCCTTGTTCCTAAATACTGCTATCGCTGCTTGTTTACTGTTTTACTGCGTTACTACTGCTGCGTTACTACTGCTTGTTTACTATCCTGGGCAAAGCACTTTTCTGGTGCCGTTGCTACTGCTTATTCATACCACCTGTATTTCACTATCTCTTCGCCGAACTAGTACACCTATTAGGTGTGTTGGGGACACAAGAGACTTCTTGCTTTGTGGTTGCAGGGTTGCATGAGAGGGATATCTTTGACCTCTTCCTCCCTGAGTTCGAAACCTTGGGTGACCCACTTAAGGGAAACTTGCTGCTATTCTACAAACCTCTGCTCTTGGAGGCCCAACACTGTCTACAGGAAAAGGAGGGGGCGTAGACATCAAGCTATTTTCTGGCGCCGTTGCCGGGGAGGAAAGGTAAAAGGCACTCATACTCCGGTCCCAGGTTAAGTACTTTTCTGGCGCCATTGTGTTTGTGCTCGAAGCTATTTCCTTTAGATCCTGCAATTGCAACTTTTTGTTTCTTGTTTACACTAGTTAGGCATAATGGAAAACAACAAAAATATGAGAGATCTTTATGAACTTTATCTTGAATTAGGACATGATGTGTTTGAAGAGAGAATTAAAAAACCCATGGAACTTTATATGCATACTAATGGGAATGTTATTAATATGAATGCTTTGAACACTATTGTTGCTAATGCTATGGAAAATTCTAAGCTAGGGGAAGCTGGTTTTGATGAGCATGATCTTTTTAGTCCCCCAAGCATGGAGGAGAAAATTTACTTTGATGATACTTTGCCTCCTATTTATGATGATTATAATGATAGTAGTCTTTTGTTGCCGCCTGTTATGGAGGATGAATTTGATTATGATTACAATATGCCTCCTATATTTGATGATGAGAATAATAATGATAGCTACTTTGTTGAATTTGCTCCCGCTACAACTAATAAAATTGATTATGCTTATGTGGAGAGTAATAATTTTATGCATGAGACTCATGATAAGAATGCTTTATGTGATGGTTATATTGTTGAGTTTTCTCATGACACTACTGAAAGTTATTATGAGAGAGGAAAATATGGTGGTAGAAATTTTCATGTTACTAAAACACCTCTCTATATGCTTAAAATCTTGAAGTTGAGCTTGTCTAGTTTTTCTATGCTTGTTGCATTATGCTTCTTGAATTTGTTTATTTACAAGATTCCTTTGCATAGGAAGCATGTTAGACTTAAATGTGTTTTGAATTTGCCTCTTGATGCTCTCTTTTGCTTCAACTACTATTTCTTGCGAGTGCATCATTAAAACTGCTGAGCCCATCTTAATGGCTATAAAGAAAGAACTTCTTGGGAGATAACCCATGTGTTATTTTGCTACAGTACTTTGTTTTATATTTGTGTCTTGGAAGTTGTTTACTACTGTAGCAACCTCTCCTTATCTTAGTTTAGTGTTTTGTTGTGCCAAGTAAAGTCGTTGATAGTAAGGTTCATACTAGATTTGGATTACTGCGCAGAAACAGATTTCTTTGCTGTCACGAATCTGGGCAAAATTCTCTGTAGGTAACTCAGAAAATTATGCCAATTTACGTGAATGATCCTCAGATATGTGCGCAACTTTCATTCAATTTGAGCATTTTCATTTGAGCAAGTCTGGTGCCCCAATAAAATTCGTCAATACGAACTGTTCTGTTTTTGACAGATTCTGCCTTTTATTTCGCATTGCCAGTTTTGTCATGTTCGATGGATATTTCGATTCCATTGACTTTCAGTAGCTTTGTGCAATGTCCAGAAGTATTAAGAATGATTATGTCACCTCTGAACATGTATATTTTGATTGTGCACTAACCCTCTAATGAGTTGTTCTAAGTTTGGTGTGGAGGAAGTTTTCAAGGGTCAAGAGAGGAGGATGATATACTATGATCAAGAAGAGTGAAAAGTCTAAGCTTGGGAATGCCCCGGTGGTTCACCTCTGCATATTTCAAGAAGACTCAAGCATCTAAGCTTGGGGATGCCCAAGGCATCCCCTTCTTCATCGACAAATTATCAGGTTCCTTCTCTTGAAACTATATTTTTATTCGGTCACATCTTATGTACTTTACTTGGAGCGTCTGTATGTTTCTTGTTTTTGTTTTTGTTTGAAAAAATGCTTGTGTGGGAGAGAGACACGCTTCGCTGGTTCGTATGAACACATGTGTTCTTAGCTTTTAATGTTCATGGCGAAGTTTCTTCTTCGTTAAAATTGTTATATGGTTGGAATTGGAAAATGCTACATGTAGTAATTGCTAAAATGTCTTGGATAATGTGATACTTGGCAATTGTTGTGCTCATGTTTAAACTCTTGCATCATATACTTTGCACCCATTAATGAAGAAATACATAGAGCATGCTAAAATTCTGTTTGCATAATTGGTCTCTCTAAGGTCTAGATAATTTCTAGTAAAGAATTTGAACAACAAGGAAGACGATGTAGAGTCTTATAATGTTTACAATATGTCTTTTATGTGAGTTTTGCTGCACCGGTTCATCCTTGTGTTTGTTTCAAATAGCCTTGCTAGCCTAAACCTTGTATCGAGAGGGAATACTTCTCATGCATCCAAAATACTTGAGCCAACCACTATGCCATTTGTGTCCACCATACCTACCTACTACATGGTATTTCTCCGCCATTCCAAAGTAAATTGCTTGAGTGCTACCTTTAAATTTCCATTCTTCACCTTTACAATATATAGCTCATGGGACAAATAGCTTAAAAACTATTGTGGTATTGAATCTGTACTTATGCACTTTATCTCTTATTAAGTTGCTCGTTGTGCGATAACCATGTTCCTGGGGACGCCATCAACTACTCTTTGTTGAATATCATGTGAGTTGCTATGCATGTTCGTCTTGTCTGAAGTAAGAGAGATCTACCACCTTAATGGTTGGAGCATGCATATTGTTAGAGAAGAACATTGGGCCGCTAACTAAAGCCATGATTCATGGTGGAAGTTTCAGTTTTGGACATATATCCTCAATCTCATATGAGAATAATAATTGTTGCCACATGCTTATGCATTAAAGAGGAGTCCATTATCTGTTGTCCATGTTGTCCCGGTATGGATGTCTAAGTTGAGAATAATCAAAAGCGAGAACTCCAAAATGCGAGCTTTCTCCTTAGACCTTTGTACAGGCGGCATGGAGGTACCCCATTGTGACACTTGGTTAAAACATGTGTATTGTGATGATCCGGTAGTCCAAGCTAATTAGGACAAGGTGCGGGCACTATTAGTATACTATGCATGAGGCTTGCAACTTGTAAGATATAATTTACATGATACATATGCTTTATTACTACCGTTGACAAAATTGTTTCATGTTTTCAAAATAAAAGCTCTAGCACAAATATAGTAATCGATGCTTTCCTCTTTGAAGGACCTTTCTTTTACTTTTATGTTGAGTCAGTTCACCTATCTCTCTCCACCTCAAGAAGCAAACACTTGTGTGAACTGTGCATTGATTCCTACATACTTGCATATTGCACTTGTTATATTACTTTACATTGACAATATCCATGAGATATACATGTTATAAGTTGAAAGCAACCGCTGAAACTTAATCTTCTTTTGTGTTGCTTCAATATCTTTACTTTGATTTATTGCTTTATGAGTTAACTCTTATGCAAGACTTATTGATGCTTGTCTTGAAGTACTATTCATGAAAAGTCTTTGCTTTATGATTCATTTGTTTACTCATGACATTACCATTGTTTTGATCGCTGCATTCATTACATATGCTTACAATAGTATGATCAAGGTTATGATGGCATGTCACTTAAGAAATTATTATTGTTATCGTTTACCTACTCGAGGGCGAGTAGGAACTAAGCTTGGGGATGCTTGATACGTCTCAAACGTATCTATAATTTCTTATGTTCCATGCCACATTATTGATGATATCTACATGTTTTATACACATTATATGTCGTTATTATGCATTTTCCGGCACTAACCTATTAACAAGATGCCGAAGTGCCAGTTGCTGTTTTCTGCTGTTTTTGGTTTCAGAAATCCTAGTAAAGAAATATTCTCGGAATTAGACGAAATCAACGCCCAGGTTCCTATTTTGCCCGGAAGCATCCAGAACACACGAGAACCGCCAGAGAGGGGGCACAGGCCCACCAAACCATAGGCCGGTGCGGCCTAGGGGTGGTCCGCGCCCCCCTATAGTGTCGTCGCCTCGTTGACCTCCTGACGCCGCCTCTTCGCCTATTTAAGCCCCCTCGACCTAAAACCTCGAGACGAAAAAAGCCACGGTACGAGAAACCATCCAGAGCCGCCGCCATCGCGAAGCCAAGATCTGGGGGACAGGAGTCTCTGTTCCGGCACGCCGCCGGGACGGGGAAGTGCCCCCGGAAGGCTTCTCCATCGACACCGCTGCCATCTCCACCGCCATCTCCATCAACGCTGCTGTCTCCCATGAGGAGGGAGTAGTTCTCCATCGAGGCTCGGGGCTGTACCGGTAGCTATGTGGTTAATCTCTCTCCTATGTACTTCAATACAATGATCTCATGAGCTGCCTTACATGATTGAGATTCATATGAGTTTTGTATGATAATTCATCTATGTGCTACTCTAGTGATGTTATTAAAGTAGTCTATTCCTCCTCCATGATGTAATGTTGGCAGTGTGTGCATCATGAAGTACTTGGTTTATGCTATGATTGTGATCTCTTGTAGATTGTGAAGTTAACTATTACTATGATGGTATTGATGCGATCTATTCCTCCTTTCATAGTGTGAAGGTTACGGTGTGCATGCTATGTTAGTACTTGGTTTGGTTGTGTTGATCTATCTTGCACTCTAAGGTTATTTAAATATGAACATTGAATTGTGGAGCTTGTTAACTCCGGCATTGAGGGTTCATGTAATCCTACGCAATGGTGTTCATCATCCAACAAGAGTGTAGAGTATGCATTTATCTATTCTGTTACGTGATCAATGTTGAGAGTGTCCACTAGTGAAAGTATGATCCCTAGGCCTTGTTCCTAAATACTGCTATCGCTGCTTGTTTACTGTTTTACAGCGTTACTACTGCTGCGTTACTACTGCTTGTTTACTATCCTGGGCAAAGCACTTTTCTGGTGTCGTTGCTACTGCTTATTCATACCACCTGTATTTCACTATCTCTTCGCCGAACTAGTGCACCTATTAGGTGTGTTGGGGACACAAGAGACTTCTTGCTTTGTGGTTGCAGGGTTGCATGAGAGGGATATCTTTGACCTCTTCCTCCCTGAGTTCGATAAACCTTGGGTGACCCACTTAAGGGAAACTTGCTGCTGTTCTACAAACCTCTGCTCTTGGAGGCCCAACACTGTCTACAGGAAAAGGAGGGGGCGTAGACATCAAGTATCACCGCCGTCTGCTCCAAGTCATAATCGAGGAGCTCCGCCCAATCGGAGTTGTCGGAGAAGGACGAGTCCTCCAACAAGAACAATGCACACGGGTCCATCTGCGATGCGCAACAACTACGAAGAATCATGAGGATGGCGGCGGCCAATCCGCGGCTGCGAGGAGGTTTGGGAGAACACGTACCGGACGACGGCGAGGCGCGCGCGGCGGAGATTCCGGCTGATTGGTCGGGGATTCGCGCGCACAAGCGGGCGGAACGAACGCGGCGAGGCGGCGCGCATGTTCCTGCCGGTAGGAATCGGAGGGGTCGACCCGTGTAGGCCGGGATCATCGGCGGCGCACGGTGGAGGTTGTTGGCGGGGAAAGAGTGCGGTGACCCAGCATACCACTGCATGGCGGCAGGTGACAGACTGCCAAATGTCGGAAGGCGACAACATGTCAGCATGAGCGTCATCTACTCCGCTTCTCCCTGGAGTCCTGCACCGACAACCTCATCGATGTGATCAACGCCTCCACCGCCGTGACCGTCTCCAACCACCTCTTGATCAACCACGACAAGGCCACACTCTTGTGGCACACAGATGCTTTCTTTAGCGAGCGAAGAGTAGAAATGCTAAAGAACATTAGAGGGGCAAGGAATCGTCAGATCATGTATGTTGACCACAACATAATGAGGGAGAAATACAAAGTAGATGTGTTTCATGTGCCTCCATTAGAAGTTGGGGGCAGACAAAAAAATGAAGAAAACGCAGAAACCAAAGGGTTAACACGGAACATAGAGGATACATTGTGAAGAGTGTCTCAGAGAAAACTGTAGCTTGTCACCACATGGTTAAAAAGTGCATTTGTTTGATGGTAGATAAGAACACATCAATTAAACATGGTGTGACCTATTTTATTATGTTAGATTTTTATAAGAAAATTGGCATCTATATGCATAACGGATAAAAAATACAAGAGCCGTAGTAACGCACGAACATTCAACTAGTATTTATAATATACTAGTTGAAAAAATGGTCATGATTGGGGATGGTAGGATAATAACTCTCTGAAAGCTCATGGTCTCCGGTGGTTTTCCACCGCTTTTGGGACGCCGCTAAATCAGATTTTCCAAATTTACTCAGTTATTTGTAATTCTAATGAGATAATTTTGTTATACAAGATTAACGAAGCAGAAAGAACCCACAGTAAATATATATATATACTATACTTATTTGGTAACAAACATCTTTTTTCTCACAATTTTGGATTTTTTTTGAGTTAACATGGAGTTGACACGTGTGTTAATTCGCACAGTATTTTTTCGTGTACATTTTGGGTGTTCCCTTAGAATTTCCATGCTACCTTTTCTAATGTTTTTCTTTGTTCCCTGGGTGGATGTAGTTACTTTTGGTGTGCCCAAAGTCTTGGGCTTTGTGTGACCGTACGGTCAAAGCGGTGCCCATTCCAGAGATCACACAGTCCCACCGTTTCCAACCACGTTCATCTTTTATCTTTGCCTCATCTCTCCCATCTTTTGTCTCATATTCTCTCTTCCTCCACACCGTCCCCGCCATCCTTCCCGGCCCAGCACCTATTTGGCATCTCAGCGCGATCTGGGCGACAGGAGGCCGTCACACCGGCAAGGAAGGCCGGCCACCACATCGGAGAGTTGCGCAAGCAGGCCGAGCCGTCGAGGACATCGCGCCGGCAACCGAGGTTAGGCTCCACGGCGGAGGAGGCCGGTGCGGTGCCAGGTCGTGCCGGCGAGCAGCAGGTCTGAGCTGCCGGAACTATGGCGACGGCGGCGGCGTTTCATACAGGAGCAGAGGGAGAGGGGCTAGGGTTGTCGAACAGCTGCTGTGCCAAGCCGCAGCTCCCGTGTTTAGCTGCGGCATTTTACGGGCGCACCACGGTGCGGGCTCAAGGGCCGCGCCTCTCCCCCACGGAGCCGCGACTCCTGCGTGTTACAGGCGCGCGAAGGCGGGGCTCACGGGCATGGACACGCTCGACCTCTCGAGCAGAGGCGACGGTGATTTGAGGTCGCGGCGATTGCGGCGCGAGACGACGACGACTAAGGCACGGGACAACTTCGTGTGGCAGGTGAATCCTTTTCCATAACTCCTCTAGCCTCTCTCTAAAACATCTCTATGGTGGCGACCGCACCCTAGAGCGCCCCCCAATCCAGCAGAGGAGGCGGCGACCTCTGCCATAGAGCGCCCCACTTCGGTGGCATCCGAGGCAGAGGCGATGAGCACGAGGCGGGGATCGAGGTGGAGGCAGATATGTAGGAGGAAGAGGAGGAGGAACCGGATATGGAGGAGGAGGAGGCCGAGGGGGATGGGAAGCACGGCGGCAAAGCGGAGGCCGTCCTGCAAGGTCTGCGGTAGGCGTACTGTTGTTCTTCACACATGGGGTGCCGCCTTCCTCTGCGGCAGCCGCAGTCCATGTTCCCCTCCCCGAGATCCGGCTACTTCCCTCCCTGTATGGCGGCCACCTCATGCCTCATGGACGATGGCACCAGCGAACTTAGTAGTTCTGGTTCGTTTTCCTTGCCTACTCGCCCCTCAGATTGAGTTGTTAGCAATTCATGCACCTTGGTCTTGCATCAAACCTTAAGATAGATGGCTGTGTACGGCTATGAGGCAAAACAAGCTGATTAGTAATGGAAAGGTACATCCCAATTTGTGAACAAAATAAATTGATAATACCATCGCTGAATACATGATAATTTTGCTTAATATCGTGCTCTACACTCAAATCACCTAATGTATCATCTGAATTACTTTGTTCAGTTATCTGTAGCTCAACTATTGTAGGCCTAATTTACAGGAAGCAAAAGGAAAAAAAAAAACTAATTAGTTTGGTGCGGATTTTGCTTTCATAGATACCCAACTAGATGTAAAGAATGCCAACAGATTGATGCACTACTCTGCAACATGCATCTCCCAACCTCTCATCCTTGGAAACTATTTTGTTGCCTTATGAATCCGTTCATAATGTGTTGTATGGTATTTTAAAATCCCAGTTTGAAATAACTTAATTTCAAAGTGTTCTCTTGATTCTCTTGCCGGAATCTTTGCAGAGGGCTAGCTATGGAGGATGTTGTAGGCTCTACAACAAAGTGCAATGTTCCCATATCATCAGTACTTATGTGTACTGCCTTGGCCTGATGGGGGTGGCGTTGGTGTTCTGCTTTTTGTGCTTCAGGTTGGTTATAGCTCCTCTAATATATCTTGGTGTTGGTGCTATCTTTTTGCTCCAGTCAGAATATAAATAGGTGCTTAGTAGTTCGTATCCACTATGGTACCTAATTTAATGGTTTCTTAGAGAGGTACTTAATCCTGTAGATCATTCCCAAACTAGAGAACGTTCAGATTTATTTTTTCTCATTTTGGACATCACAACAGAAAATGTTCGTGCGTAATTTCAGAAAACGTTGAGTAGCTCCTCTACTTTTTTTTAGATCTTGAAGTAAAAAAACAGACCACTGTTCTTGAATTTGAAAAGTGTACTCAGCACTGGGAATCTGATAATCCTACTTTTATGTCTGTTGTCATTGAGTAAAGGCCTGACCGTTGCTGTTTTAGGCAACAAGTAATACGTTTTGCTGGAAAGCACATATACAAAATATGTTGAGTGAATGATAGCTCTTGAAGCTTGCTTCCTTTCGGTGGAAAACTGCGGTTTTATGAGGTGATTTTAAGCAACTATTTCCAGTTGTTAAAGGAGGTAGAAGGGATGAGATAATTGATTTATTACTTATTAAATCGCTACTGTGGAAGCATGTTACTGTGCTTCGGCGTGCTTGGCCAATTTGCTCAGAAACGGTGGCTCTGTAAGGTAATTGTTGGTTTGCCTAGACCGTGTTGTATATCTGCAATTTTTTTGGTTATTAAAAGGAAAAATATATTTTGTTTTGATGTTGTTCCCTGCTTGCAGTTGTGTCACGCAATCTTTGATTTGCTACTTTTACCATTGCCCTTATTTCTTCATTTTGGTTGACGGTCCCTAATCTCCTGCAAAATGAAGAAAAAATGTGACCGTGGTCACTCACCAGTCTTGCTGGTGGAGTAAGTTCAGTTACAGAGTTTGATATGTCCCTTATATTTATATAATTTTATTGATGAAATTATATCTGCTGACACAAAGCCACTCTTTGAGAGTACATCGCGAGACTGCTACTACAGGGTCAGCGAGTTTTGAGGGCCACAGGGCCATGACTCTTCTCAAGGAAAAAGTATTGAAGGGCATAGTGCTAAGGCGGACGGAAATATGCTGAGATGTAGATCTTGCTCTTCCACCAAAGGTTGTAAGTGTTATATACTCCCTCCGTTCTTTTTTAATTGACTCAAATTTAGTACAAAGTTGTACTAAATCTGAGTCAATTAAAAGAGAACGGAGGGAGTACTTGATAAATTTAATAAATCCTCTTTCTACCAGTTGCAAGAAGATTTTTACACCTTAGGTGACATTGAGTCGGGATATACATGCTGAATTTAATGGCTCCTCTTCCTACCAGTTGCACAGGAAGTTTAATTTGTACAGTACATCTTAGGTGAAACTCTATTGATAAAAATGAAATGGAATTTTATGTGGCATTGTATTCTCAGAGTTGCACTCACTTTGATTTGTAAGTCCTCCCAACCTGCTTATGTAGTGATACCATATGGATTATTTCGTAGACATCATTTGGTTATTTTCTTGATTCTGCAAAAGTTTGAAAACAAGTTTCTTCTGAACAATAACCTTTTCTTTCAAAGCTTCTAACAGATTTACCTCTATCAAAGGGCGGCCAACCCAGCGCACTCACCGAAAAAGCAAGCATTAGCCGTTTTGTAGACCCAGTGTAGTGGCCTTAAGGTCCATACCGAGTTTTTGCATGTCTCCGCGTTTTGTAGATCCCGTGTAATGTCCTTAAGGTTCATACTGAGTTTGTGCATGTCTCCGCTTGATCTGAATGTCACTCTTCTTCTATCATCAGAGTACTGCTACCTATTCAAAGAAATGCAACCATTTGTTTTTGTAGTTGAAAATTTGGGACCATATTTGTCTCTTTCGAAGGCCATTCATATTTTATCATCAATTCTTCAATTAGTTACAAAGATGTATTTTTCTATGATTTAACCATTCAGATTTACAATGCTGAATCTGCCAAAGAAACTAGAGTTGATAGGACCATAGCTTCGAGAGATTCAAGACCATCAGAAAATCAAATAGATGGGCCAATTCGATCCTTTGGTTCTTATCCTCTTTGTCTCTATTGCAAAAGTGCTATTTTGTTACTCTTGAATTTACTTAGCGTGATTATAAAAAATCTACCTATGAGAGATAGAGAAACTTTTCTTTCCCTTCTCAGGTAAGGTGATTACAAATAATATCATAGGAGTTACAAATAATGTCACATGAGAACCTAATAGCCAACATATACATAGAGGAATCCAAATGACATGGTTTCCTTTATTTTGCACGCATGCTTCTTACTTGTGTTGGCAGTACATAGTTTAGAGTCTGACTAGACTTCACTGCTCTATTAAATGATGTCTCCCGGATTCTAGAGTAATTAACTTGCAATCTCTCACACACCAAGTTTGGGTGATATCAACGCACTAGAATGACTTTTCAAGTAGTTTGTTGCTGCATATTAATTTTGATAAAATTAAGGTGTTACATTTCTTTGCAAATAAGCCGGTACAGAAAACAACTGTGTAACTTTGCGATAATTAACGATGAATAATTGCATAGTCACTACATACTTTGCAGACTTTAGTAAGTCAGTACGACTATGTACCTTTTTTTATTCCCACACCAAATAGTGATATATACTAAATGCATGATGGCACTCTCTTCAACTAAAAACCTGATTTCTCTTGCATGCTCTGCTTCTTTAATTTGTTGGTACGTCACCGCAGATAAGAAATGATTTCTTGGGTTTTTAGCATTCTAGGGAAGTTTAAATTAAGTTTGCATGTTCGGGGAGCTATCAGGTCGCAAGGCCAAAAACAACCTGTTATTTTAATTTTCCTTGGTGCTCACGAAGAAATTCAGTGGTCTTCATGCACTAATCAGTGTCTCAAACATATTGTGCTAATGAAAACATGAATGGAAATAAAATTACTCTTAATGCAGAAGAAGCCGGCCATTTCATCGAAGAGTGAAATTTTGGGAAAGAATATCACGTAAATGCATGAATGATGTTGGGGTACTGACATTTCATGCAACACATGTACATGGAACAATGTATTAGGTAAACGCTCTATGGATGCATTTCCCATAGCTTTGAGAAGGCAAAGATCCTCTCCTTGCTTGAAAATTACTGGTATGTTAGTTATATCTCAGTATTATCCACTGACGAAGTTATGTTGTTGATTTTCAGATGGTATTCGAGCCGTACTTTCTTTGGGTTATAGAGCCATTGCCATCACACGGGTCCTCGATGCCACTGATTGGGCGAGAACCGAGAAGCTTACCGCGGCGAAGAGTGCTGGCTTCGCCGACGGTGAAAATGTTGACCACCTTAGAGCATGTCTAACAGGCCCCGTATTTTTTCGCCCCTTAAAACGCGAGTACAGGGCCCTGTATTCACTTTTCGCCGGCCGAAAACTCGGACGAGCTAGCAGACCCCGTATGTCTAAACTGTAAAGAAGAATATTCCCAGAATATGCCAATTTTTTTTTTCTTCTCTTCTTCCTTCTCTCTTTCTTCCTCCTCGTGCGTGCATCACAGTTCTTCAAAACTGCCCCGGCCGCCCCTGCTCAGCCCCTGCCCCGGCCGCCCCTGCCCTGCCCCGGCACCCCGCCGCCGGCCCTGCTCCGCCGCCGGCCCTGCTCCGCCCGGCCGCCCGCCGTCCCGCCCCGGCCATGGCCGCTGCGCTCCGGCCGCCGCCCGCTCCAGCTCCGGCGGCCGCCTGCTCCAGCTCCGCCCCGGCCGCCCCGTCCGCCATGGCCGGCCGCGCCCGCTCCCGCCCCGGCCGCGCGCGGCCATGGCTGGCCGCGCCTGCTCCCGCCCCGGCCGCCCCGCCCCCACGGCCGCGTCCGCACCGGCTACGCCCGCTCCTGCCCCGACCGCCGCCGGCCCTGGCCGTGCCCGCTCCGGCCGCGCCCGGCTCCGGCCGTCCCCACGCCGGCCGCGCCCGCTCCCGCTCCGGACGCCCGCCATGGCCGCCGCCCGCTACGGTGCACGAAGCGATTACGAGCTGAAATTTCAGCCCGCCAAGGTGAGGGTTCGCCCTGTATTCACCCTCCCACCCTGTACTTGTAAGGGGCGAGGAGCCGCCCCGTAGCCAAAACTGTAAAAATTCGATACCGGAGGCTGATTTACGGGGTCTGCTAGACGGCCGGGTAGAGCTCTACCCCGTATATTGGCGGTTATTTTACGGGGTTGGGGCTTTTAAGGGGTCTGTTAGACCTGCTCTTACAAAGGAAACAATAGTCCTCCCAGTCAGTCACCCTTGGTCAAGGGAAAGGGGATCATTGTTCTTTCTTCTGACGATGAAGACTACTACTGGGAAAGCTGGGTCTAACGACTAGAAGGGCACAAGAAAAATGATTATATGTATATATCATGTAGTCTGGTATCGTTCCTTACAGCTGCGCTTTCAGGATCTATTTCGTGCAGGCAAAATCGGACAACTCGGTCGTATAACAATGACTTACACTTAAGTTATTGCGATGGCAGTCAGACCGGCCACATTTGATAGTTGGCTCCAAAGCATACATATAATGGATTGCCTCTACTTAGGCGTTTCCTAAAATACATTTTGTCTGTAAATAATGTGTTCTCTAATCAGTCTGTACTGTTTGACCGCCATTGTTCGGGGATAATGATGGAACACATTGGTGATTGCATCACTAGGTACTGAGTCTTGCTGAAGACCAGGTTGGCTTACTGATCTATGCGGTCTGCTTTCGACCAATTGCTGAATCATAAACCATATAAGCCTTAAACTGTAAAAGTGCAGGTGCATGCGTATGGGACAAGCAACATCAACTGCTTAATCTACCATTGAACTATAGGTTTTGACTCATATTTGCGTGTACCAGAAATATTTATGAAATTTCCCTACATAGCACTACTATGCAAGTATTGTAACGTTGAGTATACTTTTACCGGCGCGGCGTGCCGCTGCGCCAATTTTGCTAGTCTTTACAAAGACTGGAACTATTAAGCTATATTTGGTGGATGGCCATGTTGTAGGATTCGCATAAACAACATTCATGAAACAAAGAAACATCCTAAATGATGTGGTAATCCTACATGAGACGCTCGATGAGTTGCACCGAAAAATATTAAACGGGATGTCTTTGAAACATCTAATGAAAGTTTTAAATGATTACTTTTACGAGTACGCGTGGGTAGCGGGTTTTCTTTCTTTCTCCTGGTCTCTCTCGAAGCTCCCCGTCTCTGGTCGTCCTCTCCGCATCTCCGGGCCGGACCGGAGCCTCGGCCGCCGGCGTTGCCGTGCGACGAGTGCGAAGGGATGGTACCGGCAATAGAGTAGGTTGTAGATTAGGATCTCTTCGTATTTTGTCCCTTGTGGCGTTTGGTTATATGCCGTTTTTCTCCTCCCTCTTTCTCTCCGGCTGGCTTCCGGTGACTCGCAGCGACGCCGGAGCCAGGCCTCCTCTTTTCTGCTTGACGGATCCATGGTGGATTTCTCATGGGAAAGGATTTGGTCAGAGCTGGTTCAATAAAATCGTCTGCTGTACCGGCGGCTCTGCAGATCGTGGGATGAAGTGCAGCTGTCTTCCTTTGGCTGGCCGTGGTGGTGAGAGATGGAAGTCGTGTTGCTGCTCTATTTCAAGATCTGTGAGCTGGCTCTGGAGCTACGGCGACCTGATGTTCAAGCACGGCGTCGGTTGTCGATTGCGATACTTCTCCGGCAGGCCTCCATGGTGGATGCAGAAGCAGGAGATTATCGTAGTCAGCTCCATCATCAAGTGCTGTTGCCTCTTCTTCGAGCGAGGTGAGTGGTGGCTACATCTTCTTCTGGCCGGCTGTGGAAGCGAGGGGCGGAGGATGTGTTGCTATTCTTCTTGTGCTTCGTTTGGGAGGCTTCTGCTGCATCATCGAGCTCCACACGCGGCTGTCAAGTGCGACTCTGCGATCTATGGTCATAGGGCTGGCCAATCTTCTTCAACCTCCAATTCGGAGGCCTTCTCGATCTGGCGCCGGAGCTCGGCGTCTCGAAGCAGTCAAGTGGTTCGTCCCCGACTGCGGCGAGGTAGCCGGTGTCTGATCGCTCGCCGGCAGGGAGAGTCCGAGTGCTCTGTGCTCCGATCTCGGCGTTCGCACGCCTGGAGGTCGCCGGCGACTGGTGGCGGATTAGACCTAGGACCTGATTGCTTTCATATTTTTAGTTCTAGGGTCTGTTATGTAAAAGTGCAGGGCCTTTCTGCGAAGTTTAGGTCTCTCAGGGCAATAGATGTTAAAGGCCTATGCAAAATTTGTAACCGCCCCTCTGGAATATAATTTGCAGCACCGGGGTCTCTGGACCCCAAACTTTGTTCAAAAAAAAATGATTACTTTTACAATAAACTGTAAGAATGGAAGATTTCAGAGGTAGCGTGCCCATTAAAATCGATGATGATGATGTTTATCACTTCCAAACGAGAAAAAAATAAGACAAGACACCCGGAAAATACCAGGATGCACCGGGTGTAGCATCACTATACAATCGTGTAGAGCAACAGCATGATGACCGGCTCTGGATCGAGGCCTAAGCGGTGCGTATGTACCACCTGTCGCGCATTCAGAGGCGAAGGTGTCCATCTACTTCGCAGGTGTCGTTGCAGAGGAGCGCATGGCGTGGGGCTCGGTGCCAAACCTCGCCGCTCTACCACCCTCTCGTCTTCTTTATATTGGCTGCGGCGACGACCCAGGGAGAGCAGCTGAGAGTCTAAGACTAGCTATACGTTCTAGCATCAAGTTCACGTCTTGTCTTTGCCGGTGAGCCAGCTACGGCAGAACCGCAGATAGAGCGATCGCCATGAGCGACCAGGCACAGCCAGTCCGCCCCGGCGACGTGTACCCGCCCTATGCCGCCGGCCAGCAGGAGGCACGCCGCCAGCGCGACGAGGTCCTCGCTCGTGATCGGCAGCAGCATGATGACAGCCTCCGGGTCACCGAGACCGACCAGCACGATGGGAGGCGCGTCGTCACCGCCACAGCCGCCGGCCAGGTACACATAGGCACACATGGAACGTTCGAAGATCACCTTTTATGGCGTTTCATCATGTTCACATCGAACGTATGCGCGTGATCTCCGTGAATCGCAGGTGATGGCGCAGTTCACGGTGCCGGCACCGGGCCCGACCGGAGCCATCGGGAAGGCGACGGACGCGGTGACCATCGGCGAGGCGCTGCAGGCCGCGGCGGGTGACGCGCCCGTGGACCTGGCGGACGCGGCGGCGGTGCAGGCGGCCGAGACGCGCGCCACGGGGCTGGGCCGTGTCGTCCCGGGAGGCGTGGCAGCGGCGGCACAGAAGGCCGCCGAGACGAACATGAGGCTCGATGCCGGCGAGGAGAAGGTGCGGCTGAGGGAGGTGGTGGGCAGCGCCACGGGGGTGATGCCGGCGAACAAGGCGGTCACACGGGAGGACGCCCGGAAGGTGGCGGCCGCGGCGGAGAGGAACGCGAGGGGAAGAGGAGGGAGTGATGTGGCTGATTCGGTGGCCGCGGCCGCCGAGATGAACCAGGGAGTCTGACGAGGTAGACTAGCTTAGAGCATCTCTAGCACAGCAGAGCCCGTAAAAACGCGAACCGAAAAATCCGAGTTCAGTGCACCGAACTCATGTTTACGGGCCGAAAAATGGCAGGCGCAAAACAGAGTCTGTAACGAAAACTTAATGCAACATATACAACAATGTATCTTAATTAATCAAATAATCATCCAAATTATTATAACAGTTTTGGGAAAATTGAACAAATGTAAAATGTCTCAACCAAATTACAACAACTTCGGGAAAATTGGACAAATGCACAAATATCTCAACAATGATACATGTGACAAGCAAATGAATGGAATGGTAGGATCAAAGACGACAACCATGTCGCTGCCAGTGGTGCATCTTCAGATCATAGACGAGCTGGGCATGGGTAGTGGAATTCTCAATCTGACGATGTGCCTCAAGGAAAGGTTCAATGCGATCCGGATTACGTTGGGGTTCCACTCGGGTGCCAACATTATCATAGAAGCAGGGCAAGCTCAAGTCTCTTTCATCCTCGATGATCATGTTGTGAAGAATCACACAACATGTCATGATGTTGACAAGGGTTTTCTTGTCCCAAAATCTGGCTGGGCCACGAACAATGGCAAACCTTGCTTGCAAAACACCAAAAGCTCTCTTAATGTTCTTGCGAGCTGCTTCTTGAGCCTTGGCAAATTCAGCTTCTATTCTATCTTGGGGATCCTTGACAGACTTAACAAAAGTTGCCCAATCCGGATAGATGCCATCGGCTAGGTAATATCCCATTGTGTACTCATTGTTCATGACCTTGTAGTTGCAAGTGGGTGTTTTCCCATTTGCTAATTTAGCAAACAAAGGAGACCTTTGCAGGACGTTGATGTCATTGAGTGTCCCCGGCAAACCAAAAAAAACAGTGCCAAATCCACAAATCTTGTGATGCTACGGCCTCAAGGACAATGGTTGCATCTTTGCTCTTGCCATAGTACTGTCCATGCCATGCTTTTGGACAATTCTTCCATGTCCAATGCATACAATCGAGACTACCAAGCATGTCAGGCCAACCTCTTTTCTCATTTATCTCCATCAACCGTTTGGTGTCATCCTAGTTGGGAGCTCGGAGATACGTAGGCCCGTACAACTTGATAATCATGCGAGCAAACTTGCGGCCTGACTCCGTGGTAGTATCTTCGCCAATTCGAAGATACTCGTCGGTGTAATCCGCAGGGATGCCATACGCAATTACCCTCATGGCAGCAGAGATCTTTTGGAAAGCGCTAAAACCCATCACCCGGCGGCATTCCTCGTTGCTTGAAGTAATTCGAATGCAATTCGCAGTCCTTGACGATTCGCACGAACAAGCTACGCCGCATGCGATACCTCCTACGGAACAGATGGGTAGGATAGGTTGGTACCTCGGCGAAGTAGTCCTCCATCAGCTGCTCGTGACCGAGGAGGCGATTCCGCTGGATGTGGTTCCGGCCGAACACGGAGCCGCGCCTCCGATTCAGCAGCTTCGCGCGGTCCTCCAGGTCCTTGACGGCAAGGAGGAGCATGGTGGCCTCCAAGTCGTCATCCTGGAGCAGCTCGTCGAGGTCAGAATCGTTGGAGCTCGACGAATCCGACAGACCGAAATCGTCGCCCGAGCTCATCCTCGATTCCGACGGAGCGGCGGCGGCGGCGGTGGGGGCGGCAGCCGGAGTTGGGCGAGGAACAGCAGGCGGGGTGCGGGGCGACCGGCGCTACCTCCGGGTTGCGGGGCTCGGGCGAATTGGGTGGGGCGGCGGAGTGTGGTGGCGGCGCGGGGAGCGTGGGGGAAGGAGCGAGCGAGCGGTTGCGTCAGCTGAAACTTCAGCGTGCCCTAGATAGGGATCGAGCGTTCGGTTCGCTCGATCGACCCCTACAAATACAGGCCGTTTTGAGTTTACGGTCTCGGCCCGTAAATTTTTTTTCGGTTTTGCCCCTTTTACGGTCACTGATCGGCGCCGTTTTTCGCCCGAACCAGTAAAACGGCGGTTATTTTTTGGTTTTGGCCCGTTTACGGGCTCTGTTAGAGTTGCTCTTAGCTAGTGTAACACGTACGAGACCTTACGTTATACATATGCTCTTTCCTATCCGTGTCGTCGTTGTACGCTTTTTTTTTTTTTTTTGTAGAATGATGTCGTTGTTGTATGCACTTTTTTTTTGAGAAAGTTGTGTGCCCTTTTTACCATGAACATACACTGTCATGCATGTACGCGCTCTGTCGGCCGAGAGACAGCCAAGGTGGAAGTTTTCCTATGTGATGCTGTATTTATGCATGTTCCAAATGTGAACTATAGTATTTTTTCTTGTGGGAATGAAAATGAAAAATACGAGATACTTTTTCTAGAAATGATAGACTAATGGAAGTTTAACCTCTAAGGAAACGTTTTATGAGGCCTCTTGGATTAATTTCTTCCTTCTTAGTGGAAGAACAGGGCACTAGTTTCGAAGGTTAAGGGATTTCTAGTTTCGATAGTAACATAATATTGGATTTATTCCTTTTAAATTATCACTTTGTCATCATGATTCTTGGGAGGGGACATCGGGGACATCGGCATGAATTCACCGTTGATAACTTATTTGTGAAAATATATGTCTATTTATATCGCACATAAAAAATCTAGTCATACTTGTTAACATGGTGTGCATGGCTATCTTAGGGAAAGTTCCTTTTACATTATTTTTTCTACTAAAAACAGAAGGTTCTTTGAAGCTGACAAGCTGACATTACATAAGTACATTAGTTTGTAACACGGTGTGTCTAGTTTACGGTTGACCAACTCCGCACCATGAATGCTAAGTCGCCAAAGAACTCCCCGCATCCCAAACCCTAAGTTGATTGCGTTGTTTCAACGAGATCCGTCCGCCGCCGCTCCCAACCATAGTGGGTCAACCTGTTGCGTCAGAGGGGTGCCCTAATGGTGCAATGACATTCGAATAGGATTTGCCTTGCCGTCGTATTCCGAGCACCCTAGACAATAAAAGATGGGTCCGTTGTTCATTCTGGTCCATTCTAGCCCACTCAAGGAGCACAAGTGAAGGCTTGTGGGGAGCTCCTATACGCTGCTTCGAGCGTCATCCAAGGAGCTGCTGCTTCGAGCGTCATCCAAGGAGCACCTACTTATCGCTTTAGCTCTCATGGACCGCTCCAATGCGGCCAAAAAATTATAGGTACATTTATCCTTTTTCTTTGAAAAAATGTTTAATCTACAAAAAAATAGATTAAAAAATGTTAAAACTCGAAAAATGTTCAGATTTTAAAATTATTCAGATTCAAAAAATTTCAAACTCACATAATGTTCAGATTAAAAAATGTCCTGATTTATAAAATGTTTAAACTTAAAAATGTTTCAAATTCAAAAAAATGTTCACATTTTCCATAAAAAGAAACAGAAAACGAAAAACCAATGAAAACGAACGTAACCAGCAAAGAACCGAAGGGGAAAGGAAAAACCGATATACCAAAAAAACCACAAGGAATCTTCTCGATCCTTCCCAAAACCGAACTAGGAGCCCTCCATCGCTCCTTTACTGGGCTGTAGCCCAAATAGGGTTTTTCGTCACCTGTGAGTCGCGCCACCTATGAGCCAACTCATTAAACGGGCTTCATTGGTTTAAGCTAGTTCGTTACGTGACTGTATATTTCTTCTATGAAAGTTGATTTTGTACACTCACGTATAGATGTGGATATTTCTATCTTCGTCTATTGTGCTTTAAGATTTAGATAAAAAGAGAAGAGAGAAAAGAATCTTTTCATCTACTATGGTGGGCACGAATCACGAGCAATGAATGGATGGTGATGAAAACACATGGGTGCACAAAATTATTTTCGTTTTTCTATTTTTTAAAATCAAAAACATTTCTGTTTCTTCTATTTGAAATTTTTTAATATTTTGAAAATTTTAACCTTTGAAAACTGAAAAAATTTCAATCTGCATGTTCCTCAAGATCTTAACATTTTTATAGTATGAACATTTTTAGAAAATATAAACATTTTTCAAATTTACACCTTTTCCAAAATCTAAAAAACAGATCTGATTTTTTGAAAAGTATATCATAAAAATAAAGTAAAACGAAGAAATAAAAACCAGTGCAGAAAACCAGAAGAAGAATAACCATATCTAGAAAACCGAGCCGAAACCGTTAAAAAACAGAAGAGAGAAAAGTGATCGTGACCGAGAAATGGGCCTGGCGGTGTATAGTATTTCCGACGCTATAGCGGCCTTTTTTACATTGCCCGGCCTGTGAGAAATTGATCTTCTCATCTCACGAAAGCCCAATGTTAGCTTATAGAGTACTACAAAGCAATAAAATACGTCGGCGGTTTTTTGCTTCGGGGTCCCGTTTACCTGGCGGCGGCCGGCGAGCGCTTTCCCCGACGTGCTTCCGCACCGCCGGTTCCGGCTGCCGTCGCGCTTCCGCAGATACCGCTCGCATTCTCCGCCGACTAAGAAAGTTCCCCGTCTCCCCTAGAAGGCTAGAACCCCGCCTCTGGCCCTCATGTCTCACCGGAACGCCGTAATCCCTTGCTCTGGCGAGAACCTAATGCGAAAGCTACCTGCCATGGTAATCCCTTGCTTTCCTTTTGTATTTAGAATATGAATGCTGAGTCTGTAGTACCTGAGGAAGTTCAATCAATTGGGGTTGGCTTCAAGTACAAATGAATGGAGTGCCTGAGCTGCCTGCTTACAGGATCCTCTATTTTCTAAGCAGGCCGATCTGCCCGTCGTTCAATTGGAAACAGCTTAGTACAAAATTGAAAATCAGGATGGGAAAGGTGATACATCACGGCAATGAGAAGATAAGGCTATTCCACAGGTTCCCATCTCTCAGCTATTGCATTGCAAATCAAAATCCAGTGCCATATGTTTTTTTGATTCATAGCAATACATATGACGAGACCTATAAGCTACAGATCGGGTGGAGCATATAGTTGAGTTCGTAGTCAAACATTCAACAATGCTAATACAAGGAATTACATTATTACATCATAACATGCGAAGTAAGTTCCATCAACTGTGTAATACACCATTCATGGTGATATATTCTTCATGGTTTATGGCATAGGACGATTTGCAGACGAAACAAATGGTTTAGGAGGAACCTGCAGATTGTGCAAACTCCCGGTTAACATGTTTACCACCTTCGTCATCGACGGCCGACTCTTCGGGTTCCACTGGATACACCACAGTGCCACAATAGTCAGTTGTCTCACCTTTTCATTCTCTTCCGCTGTCATTTCCAAACTAAGCTCCAATTCCTGCCCAGCAATAACTTTCTCATAGATCCACTCCGGAAGGTATACCTCGTTCTGGTCCTCAACACTTGGGTCTGAGTTCCTCCTTCCACTCACCATTTCCAACACCAACATGCCAAAACTGTACACATCTGACTTGTACGATACCCCTCCAAAGTTCCGAGAGTATAGCTCTGGTGCGATGTAGCCCATTGTGCCTCTTGCTGCAGTTAATGTAACGATGCTTTGGTCCCTCGCGCACAACTTTGCAAGGCCAAAGTCTGAAATCTTAGGAGCAAAGTTGTAGTCCAGCAAGATGTTGTGTGGCTTGATGTCAAAATGGAGAATGCGCTGGTTGCACCCTTGGTGTAGGTATTCCATTCCTCGGGCTATGCCTAAAGCAATATCTAGCATTTTATTGGGCGATAGGAGTTGCCGAGAAGTATTAGAAACATGAGAGAATATGTATTTTTCCAGTGACTCGTTAGGCATGAATTCGTAAATAAGAGCCCGCCTCATTCCTTCAGAGCAAAAACCCAAGAGGTGAACAATATTTGTATGGTGGATTAATCCAATGGTTGCAACCTCATTGATGAATTCTTCTCCTTCTCCTGTAGTATTCTCTAACATCTTGATTGCCATGGGGACTCCATTTGGTAGTTCACCTTTGTACACACTTCCGAATCCTCCTTGCCCTACTTTCGCCTTAAACTGCTTTGCCATCTTTTTGACTTCAGAGAAAGTGTATCTTGTGGGTTTTGATGTGTCATATGTCTTGAGAAACATTTCGACCTTCAAATGTACCTCTTCGTTATATCTTGTCTTCAGCGAAAGATAAACTGCAGTGGCCACCATCAACAAAATAACGACTAATGTGCCCACTGATGATGTAGCTGAACAAAAGAGAATCAATAATCAGAAATTTTCATTGTGATTGAAAGCCTTGGCTCAGTGTTTGTGACTGGGATAGGAGGGTATTAGAGTCAGAGTAGTCAGAATAAGAATTTGTGCTAATTGATAGCCTAATATTTCATTCTTCTTCTTTTGAGGTACAAAAAAATTGGGCTGGAGCAGTACCTGCAATGATTTTGATGCGTGAACCTGCAATCATCAACAAGAGAATTAGATTTGATGGATGGTTGAGTAACAAAAAGAATTACACTTCTTGAAATATGATATGGAACCAACAAGTTCTTCAGTATTGTCTACTGTCTCTCCAATACATTCCCATGTGAGATATGATAAGGTTTCCTTGTTGGAATGGTCGAGTTTTGAGTTTTGAGGAAAAACATGTACAAACTATTATGCGTTCTTTTTTCGAAATGGGGGATATATCACCCCAGCTTCTGCATCCAAATGATGCACACGGCTTTTTTGTTAGATTATTCACAAAACCAAGAACAATACAAAAGATCAACCTTGAAGCCACCTCACTAAACCTACAGTGGGATGAAGGGGGTGACAATACACCAACTCACACCATCCAAAAAATCAAATGCCTTCCCAAATCGCCAAATAGCAGGTGAGAAGCACATCCAGTCGAGCAGACTCTCGGCGCACGCCAACGCACACACCACAGAAGTTGCTACCGCCGTCTTCCTCGACTCCATCTTCAAGAGACATTCTCGCACTAACCTTGCAAGACCTGTCGTCGATGCCACCATGACGCCAGACGGCTCCACCATCCTGCACGCATACATCATCCCGCATCCGTCGTCGATACCCTGCAGCACCATGCCACTGATACTCAGCACCGACAATGTGGTACATGAATACCACTCCACCAACATCCGCCAACATCCAGCAGATGCTCCAAAAACGATGCCCCAAGAGGTAGAACGACGCAGGTAGCGACGCCATCATCCGATCCGGGAGACCCAGATCTAGGGTTTCCCCCGGAGCAGCACGAGTGAGTAGATGCAGGTTGCGACGGCGATGCCTTCAAGAAGGTAACGACGCGTAATGTCGCCATCGCCCGCCACGACCGGGGTCGGAGCACGATTTTCACCGGCAGCCGCACATCTCCAACTCGCCGAGTGGAGTGACGAGACAAGCAAAGATGATGCCTTCGACAAGGTAACGATGCCAAGCGACGCCGCCATCGTCCGCCAAGCCCGAGAGCGAAGCACGGTTTTCACCGGCTGCCCCGTCACCCGAAACTCGTCGTCGACTGGATCTTCACCGCCGGAGATCTGTGTGGATCCCAAGATCCCCCCAGGTCCCAACGAGGCCGTCCACCTCCGGGGAGGAGGTCGCCGCCGCCATGCCCGGGGCCGCCGCCCCGGCTTCCATGTGACGCGGACGTAGTATCCCGTCGTGCGGAGGAGAAGGCGCAGCAGCCGGCCGCCTCCAGGCCCCAAGGCCAAGATCCGGCCACCACCGCCGCCGCCTCGCCTTTCGGCCGCCGACGCCGCGCATCACCACCACCAGAAGGATCAAGAGCGCCGCCCCCACCCCCCATGATTGCGCCCATCTGCAACCCCTGCCGCCGCCATGCCGCGCGGGCTTTGCCCGGCGACACCTCCGGCGGCGGCGGCGATGGGAGGGAGGGGCTGGCGGAGGCTGGAGGGCGGGGCTGGAGGGACTCCCGGAACCTAGTTTGAAGAAGCATGTCCGGCGACACCTCCGGCGGTGGCGGCGAGGGGAGGGAGGGGCTGGCGGAGGCTGGAGGGCCGGGCTGGAAGGACTCCCCGGAGTGGCGCGGCGCCGCCACCCCGGGGAGGGTTAGTTTTGTTTGATTACTCAGTATGCTGGAACCTAGTTTGAAGAAGCATATGCGTTTAGTAATAGAAATCTTTGTCGCATCTTATTGAACACGCTCTGTATCTGAGAGCATACAGCAAAATTTTGCCTCTTTCATATTGATGAGCAGGGAAGAAATTCTCACTTAAAGAGAAGATAAGAAATTCTTTATAGACATGGATGCTACTCAAGATCCTATTACAGAATGAAATGTCGCTAACAGCCAACTGTTCTATGAGTATGCATCAACTAGCAGCAAGCTTTTTCCTGGTCCTATTTATGCAAGCTTTATAAATGTCGCTGAAATGCCTATGCAAAAAAGGCTAGCTGCTCATATGATATGATGCTATTGTGCAAGACAAAGATGGCAGTAAATTTTGTGATACTTCATACACATAGAATTGTAAAATGAAGAAAATTCAAACTAAAAAACAACAAAAAATATTTTGAGCATATATCTAATTAACTACCCATTACAGAATTTTAAATTATAACTGGTTTTGTCCCGTTCGAAATTATTACCGTGGGGGTTAGCTATGCAGAAAGTGTCGTTCCTTTGTGAGTTGAATGCGCAGCGTTTGCCAATTTCTTCACATTGTCCACAACCACAGTTACGTGGCTCCTGGCAGAGCTTTCCATTGTGCTGAAGGAAATCTATTGTCCAGCTGACCGTGGTCTCAGCAAAACTGAGGATTCTTTCTGCACTTTCCTTAAAGGAAAATAGTCCTTGGGGTATCGGGAAGACACCATCAGAGACGACCTTGCAGTCCGATGTAAGAACAGTCATGGGCATGATTGAATGCACCAAGTACGAGAGATGACTTGTGTTGCTAAGGCAAGGGATTGGGCCAACAATTAAATCATCAGAAGAGGTCACCTGGAAATCCAAAAATTGAATATTTCGTGTGACCTCTCTTGAACAGGATATTATGCTTGCTGCTTGGTAGTTGTACATTGCACAAGAATCGTCAGTAGTAGAACCAAAAAAGCTTGTTGTTTTGATCTTCTGAAGAGGGCATGGAGAGAAGAAGTCTACAAGCGGGGTTATCTTCATAACCTGAAGCTTGTAATCTATCGAAGTCACTTGACATGGGCCAAGATGTGGGTGATCTAGGATGGTGTGTTCTTCTGCAGAGCATGACAATTGCATGCATGGAGCACCGCATGCGATATTGCTGGATTCAAGCCTGAAGGGAAACCTTATCTCTGGGCCATGTTTGTGGCACCATGACGGCGGACAATATCTGAAGAAATCTTCATCTTCCCAAGCTGTGGCTATGTAGATTCCAGCTTTGAGAAGAAGAAAGAGCAATACAGCTGCGGCAAAAAGGTTAGTCATCGTTTGTGTAAAGTAATGTAGACAAAAAATGAAGATGAAGATGAAGATGAAGCTAGAGAAGGAAGCTGCTCCCTATTATGAATTGCTGTAATAAATAGACGGGGCCAGCCATTTATTCATTATTGTTGCCTGACAATACAAGTTGTGTTTGTCATGAATTTTATATCGATTTTGCCAATAATGACAGCTGTGCCTGAGGACGACTTCCATCCAGTTGTGAAAGAAATCCCCTGCCTTCATTTTGTACTTATTGTGATTGCAGTACTGCCCTATCGCATCAGTCATCAACATTAAATAGCTACTTACAAGGAACCCTTTCCGTGTGGAAAGGGGTGCAGCGTGGAAAACTTGGGTGCGTCAATGTTGAATGGAACAGACTCGGACACTTCCACAAACGAAGACTTGATACACTAGACTTGCCATCAAAAAAGGAAAGGAAAGGAAAGAAAGTGAGCTATGTCACTACCATACATACAGAGACGCTCGTCTCTGCTAACAAATAAGAAAGCCAATGGAGTGTTGCATCCGCAGAACCTTCATGCCAAACTCTGGAACATTACATAGTTTTAGCATGTTGAAAGCCTTTATGATCTCTCTTGTTGCAGGCCTTGCAACAAATGTTGAGGCAAGCGCGTGCCCTCCTTTCTCTTGCGGTGATCTCAGAAATATATCATATCCTTTCCGTCATCTAGGTGATCCACTTGGATGTGGTGCCGAATCATGCGAGCTGAATTGCAGTGGTCGCAGAGCTACAATTCATATCAACACAGCGACATACTTTGTGACTGAAATCAACTATGCTGATTCTTCCATCAACTATTATCATGGTTCTTCCTTGAACTATGATGATTCTTCTTTTCAGGTTGTCGACACCACTTTAGACATTCTTAGCAATTGCCCTTATCCCCTACCTAGGTGGAACTATTTCCCCATTCTACCCCGATCAATCAATCCTTATGGTCGCATCGATTTTGATACTAATCAATTTTTCTGGGCATGCTTCGTTAATTGTTCTCGAGCAATAACGAATAATAGTTGGTACCTCCCTGTTACTTGCCTGAGTGCGAGCAATTCGTATGTTTATGTCCGTACTGGCATCTTTTGTAGCGTTGGTAGTCTTGAACCCACTTGTGGATACTTGGCCATGATTCCCTTAGATGATTTTTTGGAGCAGAATGTAAGTTATGGAGAAATCGTGGAAGTGATGCGAAAAGGATTTCCTATTCGCTTCCCTAGTAGGGTCTTTGATGAGCAGACATTTTCTGGGATTATGAGGACATGCTTAAATGAATCGAGCAGGTGAGCTTGCACTCTCGGTCCTGTAGAGGCGGTCCTATTTAATTTTGATTTTTTGAATTTACAGAGCCAACAGTGTTACTGTATTTGATCATCTCATTTTCTGTAAAATAATGTGACTTGCAGATACTTCCAACAGCAAATATCTATGGCAGGTATGTTGAACAAGAGTCGTGCTTTTGTACGGAGTGAGATACAGTTCTTAGAGTGCCTATACGAACAGCAAATAAAGTTATTCGGGGTTGCAGTAGCCTTAGTATCTGTAGTTGATGTCATCAAGTACATTATAGGTATGTGAAACTATCTACTTCTAGTCACCATGGGTACAACATTCTATTTATGTCCTATATCCTAATTGTGTCTGCTAATTCTTGCGTGCAGCACTTGCCTTGTTATTCAGGCTCATTGTGCCTATGGTAGTGTGGGCATTCCTTGCCCACAAATTCTGGCAAACAAAGATATCCATTGATGCTGTAGAGAAGTTTCTCCAAATGCAACATGCTCTCGGTCCAAAGAGGTATGCCTACAGCGACATCACTGCGATCACAGGCCATTTCAGAGACAAACTAGGGCAAGGCGGCTATGGCTCCGTGTACAAGGGTGTGCTGCTGCCAGGCCATGTCCATGTTGCCATCAAGATGCTAGAGGGAAGTACCAACTGCAACGGAGAAGATTTCATCAGCGAGGTCTCCACCATCGGCAGGATCCACCACGTCAATGTGGTCCGCCTTGTGGGGTTTTGCTCGGATGAGATGAGGAGGGCGCTGATTTACGAGTACATGCCTCGAGGTTCTCTCGACAAGTACATCTTTTCGGCTGAGAAGATTTTTTCCTGGGACAAGCTCAGTGAGATCGCTGTGGGCATTGCGAGGGGTATCAACTACCTGCATCAGGGTTGCGACATGCAGATTCTCCACTTTGACATCAAACCCCACAACATCCTTCTTGATAGCAATTTTGTCCCCAAAGTTGCTGATTTCGGTCTTGCCAAACTTTACCCAAGGGACAATAGTTTTGTGCCATCGAACGCCCTACGTGGAACTGTTGGGTACATAGCTCCTGAGATGATATCACGGAGCTTTGGTGTCATATCGAGCAAGTCCGATGTTTATAGCTTTGGGATGCTGCTGCTAGAGATGGCAGGAGGAAGAAGGAATGCTGACCCGTATGCAGCAAACTCAAGCCAATCCTACTACCCGTCATGGGTTTATGACAGGCTAACAGAACAAGAAGTAGGTGAGATATCTCTTGTTGACGACATGCATGAGTTGGAGAAGAAGCTGTGCATCGTTGGACTATGGTGCATTCAGATGAGGTCTGATGATAGGCCGACGATGAGTGAGGTGATAGAGATGCTTGAAGGTGGCGTTGCTGGCTTGCAAATGCCCTCTAGGCCATTTTTCTGTGACGAAGGACACACACATGTTGAGGATTCTTACCATTTGGCATCCGAGCTGACCCCAATCTCTGAAGATGATGAGTGAAAAAAATATATATCCCTGTGTACTACATGCGGTGCTGCACTTAGCTTCTGAGAAGCTGAAGTTATGGTCGTAGTTCTACCAATTATGAAATATAAGTGTTTCGGGCTCCTGCGAACTTTCATGCGGAAACATGTAATAGCTAGCAGTCCCTCCTGCTGCTATGTACATTATAAAGGGCTAGAATGTAATAAGGCATGCATGGTCTCGGAACTACAGGCAATGTCCAGTTTCCTGCTATCAACGTCCACTGTAAAATTTTGTACTGTCACTCTGTCAGATCTTTCAGCCTGTTAAGCATATATGCCACAAGGTTTTATACCATTTCAACAGTTACACGGTCTCTAGCTCTGAGACCATTTATAAAGCATGGCCAATGCCTATTTCGAGAGACATTGCCTTTATAGTGGGCAGCAGTCATAATCATGGAGAAATTCATAGTTTCCAACTGCAGAATGCTACTCTGCTGCCGTGTATGCCACGAGGTTCTGTGCCATCTCGACTGTTATACTCAGGCTCCTGGAGGCTCCTTGCCGTCCGGTCCTGTACCATCAGCAATGAATGGCCCAAGTAGTGGGCAGCAGTGGCGACCTCAGTCCCAGGGCAAAGAGTTTCTGCCTCTGCGTTCCAGGCTGTACAACATTCGTACGAGTGACTTAGTCGAAAATAAATGACCTTGCACCACAGGGAATGCTGCTCTGGTGCCGTGCTCTATGATCACTGATTTCAAGTCACAGCTGAGAGAACACACAGAAATATAAGTTCAGATGGTACTTGGGGCTGAAACTCTCAAGCCTCGTGAGAGGAGCTGCCAAGCACAACCATGTAAAAAAGGGGAGACAAGATACAACGGAATCTGACTTCAAATGATACTTGGGGAAGCTGGAATTCCCTTGATTAGGTACTCAAAAGCATCTAGCTACATTACTACCGGTGAGATTTTTCTTCAGGTATAAGACATTAACACTGCCGACCACACTGATGCAACGCGACAGACCCAGTGAGAACAGCAGCAGTCATCCCTTCACCTGGAGAAACGAACTCATTATCTTGAGAAAAAAAAAAGCTCTGTAACACAAATCATCTGAGCCCATATCTCTTAGGAATTATGACGAAAACAAAATGAACCCTTGAAGCATTTTGACACTATAATTTGTTGAGGTGGGGGAGTTCAATACCTGCAAAAGATGTAGTATGTAATAAACTAATAAAAATTAAAGTACTAAATTTTTAGGGCTTCTCCCACCAGAGCTCTGAAGCTGGTTTCTGCACAAAGCTGAAGCCAAAAGAAAGGGATTAATGCCGAGATAAATGACTCCAACCAAGGGAAAGGGCTAAAATCTATGCTTGCACCCGGAAGAATTTGACATGAGAGGAACTTAAGGGTTTTCAAAAACGTCTACAAACCCATCCAGCCGATTGATCAAATTAAAGCAGAGGCCAAGCTCTGGGTAGTTGCTAGCAATGGTCGTTTCACCTTACCAGCTGGATAAACGATTAGACTTCTAGCCTTTTAGTTTCTTTTTCTTTTTTTTTTTGGTCGGGGTCGTGTTCGTCCCTCTTCTTAATCTTTGTATTGTGCTCATGTACTTGGCCTTTCTGTGGCCCTCTTTCATCTTCTTAATATACATGCAGTTCTCCTGTATGGTTCTAAAAAAAGGGAAAGCTCTAGGCAACTGAGTTACTCATTTAACATTTGATTTGGCACCGCTGAAGAGCAAAGACATTAAAAAAAAACTATGGCTACAAGTTCGTTTACTCATTGGCCATTCGACACTTGCTTCGGTATCTCTGAAGTGTTAGTATCTACATTGAATGATAACATGAAACAATACATGTATAAGTCCATCTATCTAGCAAAAGGACAACAGCTAACTAAGCTTCAGTTGTTACTACCTCCGTTCTTATTTAATTGACACGATGTCAAGGCTAGTTAGTAGAGATTGTACGTATATCCTGCGTCAATTAAACACGAACGGAAGGAGTACTTGCTAGTGATTACTTAGGAAGAACGATAAAGGTACTGGAGCAACCATGTACAAGCCACAAATGGATTGATTTACTACAAATGAAATGAAAACAAATAAAAAACATAAGAGCTAAGGATGAGCAATCACCTTGTGTGCAGAAACTTGTGAAAGGAAAATAGAAATTTGACCTGATGGGTTCCACAGAGTTTTCTGGATTGCACTGACATAAGCTGAAGGGTGTAAGAACTAGTGTCTTCATGTAAAACAATTACACCACTATCCTCATCGTACCCCGATATTTCAGCCTGTCTCACTTCTCCTTCAGTCTGAGGATCATTCTGACGCCCTCCTCACTCGCGTGGATTGGGGATGAAGGCGCGGGCTGTGGCAGCGAGGCACTCCAGTTGCATCCTCCCTCGCCTGGATCGGGGGATGCATTGGCGCGCTACGGTCTCGAGGAGGAGAGCAGCGGCATGCTCGGTGAGGGAGGGCCTCTCGGGCCAGTGGCTTCGCGATTGTGGCCCCGATATGAGTGTCGAGGCTCTCCCAGAGTTTTTCCTTCTCTGGCAGAGGCTGGCCAACTTCCACTTGGACCCCGAGCGAGAGGATTTACCTCTGTGGAGATGGTCGCCTGACGGTTGCTACTCCGCCAAGTCGGCGTATGGAGCCTTCTTCGCGGGACAGGTGAGGGCTCCTATCTCCGATGAGATTTGGCTCTCCCGGGCTCCCTACAGTTGTAAGTTCTTTGCGTGGCTCGCCGCAAAGAACCGTTGTTGGACGGCGGATAGACTTCAGAGACGTGGCCTGCCTCGCCCACCGGCCTGTCCGTTGTGCCACCAGGAGCTAGAGTCACTGCAGCAACTGCTCCTTGGCTGCGTGGTGTCGCGGGAGGTCTGGTTTTGGGCCCTTCGCTGTTGGGGCAAGGAGGACTGGCTCCCAGCGGCGGACACCGAGCTTCTGGAGTGGTGGTCTTCACGTACCTGCCCGACGGCCCATAGGCGGGACATGTGGACCGCGATCATCCTAGTGTTCTGGTGTATTTGGAGGCACCGGAACGATGTGGTCTTCAACGGCGTGGCGGCTTCGCAGTTCACCATTAGAGACAGAATTAGTCTGGAGTTTGATAGGTGGCGGTTGGCCAAGCTCTTCCGTGGCACCCTTTTTGTTTTTCTTGATCCTAGTCTTCTCCCGTGGCAGCTAGGAGAGTAGGCGTGCGTGGGGAGCTGCTCCCCCTTGTGGGCAGCATCAACTTTGCCTTCTTTAGCTTTCTTCTATGCGATTGATACACCTTTCCATGGTGTATCCTCGAAAAAAGAGAGGCGGGTTTTCAGTCTCGTCGGACTCCTACAGACTTCGCTAAATTCGACAACAATATTCTTCATAGCATCTCCCTTCAGTTTAGATTGTTGAAGGAGGACAAGTGCTACATTACTGCTAATATTGGCCAGGTTCTCTCTTTGTATTGTGTCTTGATGTATGATACATCCAAAGGTTTTAAAAGTTACATGGTAGTGCCATCGCTTTCCTGTGTTTGGTACAAACTTTCTGTAATGTGTCGTTTCCTGTGATATATTGTAATGCCCTTGCTTTGTTATCCAAAGCAATGTGTAATTTAGATTTGTATTAATATCTATGCTTAGGGAAACCATGAAGACAAGGTTGATCTCTACATTGAGCAAATAATGTATGTTTCAGTTCTGTAATGATCATTGTATCTCTGAACTTAATCAAGATATAAGGCCATATGATATTTCCTATATCCATGTTTCCCCTATTTACTTATACCAAATTGTTGTCATTTTTTAAGGTTTCTGATTCAACTAATAATGTTGTAGTTCGTCTAAATTGTATGTCGGCTAGCTGAGAGATGGTGTAGCGATTTAGCTATAAATGTGACGTTAACAAAAAAAAATCTCTAAAAGCCTAAACATGATATACATGGCAGCTGCATAGATGAAAAAACTTGAAAGTATATCACGTCGGTCACGCAATGTCATAACAAAATGTAGGCGGCGCAGCGAAGCGCGCATATTCATCTAGTATCTTGTGACTTGTGTAAAACACTATATGTCTCTCTTGGCTCTTTAAACTGATTAACATGTTTGTCTTTTATTTCTTTGTAGTTATCAAAATATGTGCTAATTCAATAATTTATGATTATTTTGATTTATTTATCTAAATATGATGATTTGGCTGCCACATGTGCAACAAAGCTCCACCACCCCGACATAAACTTGAGGGATGTGACTAGAATCTTGCACAGAGGTGAAGGTTAAAAAGGTGAAGAAATAAATAAAAAAAAAGGATTACCACTAGGAAGTTTGTAGCTAAACTTATTCAAAATGACAAAAGTTTCCTGAGCAGCTTCATTGGCTATCTTGTGTGACTTGAGCAGGCTCACATGATCAACATAAATAACGAGGTTTTTACGGAAGACAGCCTGCCATTTCCTAAGCATGGTTCTCCCATATCTGTGCTTGAGTTCATCGTCTTCCCTGGCTTCAGCCAATAAACATTCTCCAACCAGCTAGAAGGAAATCCACAGGTGTTAAGTATGTTATCAATTAACCCTTCCCCATCTACAGTGCCGAAGGGCGATTTGTGAGCGACCAAGGAGATCCACCTCGCCGCCGCCGAATCGGCGGTTGCCTCGCCCTCCGTCGGCCGCTCCGGCGGCGGGAGGATGGGGGAACCCCGATTCGCGGCGTGTACATAGTGTAGGATGTCTTAGGTGTCCAGCCGGCGGCGTCGGGGAGGAGGTGGCGCGGCCGGTGTTGCTTTTGCAGGTGGTGGTCTTCCTCTTCGTCGGCGGCGCTCCGCGGAGTTCTGCTGTCGATCCGCCATCTCTACCGCGTCCGCAGCTCTACGGAGCTGCCGTGAGCGCTTTCCCCTTGCTGGCGTCCGTGGGATGGCGGAGCCGGTTTCCGAAGATCTCGTGGAAGAGGATGTTGCGAGACTTCCCGTCCGCTAGGGGACTGCTTCTGATCCAAAGCGTCAAGGGAAGCAGATGCGGCGGCGCGCCACCGACAGCTCCGTGTCGCCGGCGTGGTCGAGGTGCAGGAGGGTCTTGTTGTAATTTTCTTATCTTCTGTGTTCCTTTCTGTAACTTTGCCGGATAATATCAGTCTCTTTTACTCGCAAAAAAAAAGTATGTTATCAATTGCATTTTGACACCAACTATCGGCACAACATTCATCAAACCAATCCACTTTCCCTTCTGAATGTCAACTGTTACTGCCAAGGCCACACAAAAAAAAAACACCATGATGCAGTTGAACGCTGAATTTTTGAGTCCAGAAAATTCAAATTCAGCTCAGAGAGCTTTTTTCTGTTAAAGGATCCTGGCATTAAAAGAAACATATGGTAGTACAAAGCACATTAACAAAAAAAATTACAACAAAATCTTTGAGATGTCTTTCGTCTTCAACCTTCAAACTGGCGTCGACAGCGCACCGCCACTACAGCTCCTCCCTGAGCCGGCCTAACGTTGTTAGTTGTGGACGAGAAGTCGCCAAACAGGTCTAGAACACCACATCCGTCTAGGAGACGAAGAGGAAGAAGTAACCACCGATGAAGCTCCTTGACGATCCAGAGATTTCCACAACCACTGCGAGCTTCTCAACGTCACCGCTGAGATGGGGCTGAAACCGGGGAGACATTATTGAACGAGGTACCGCCGCCGCTACATGAGCACGCCCCAACAAACCTTAACCCTAACACCAGAAAATGAAGCCCTCCCGCCATCGAGGACCGAGATCCATCATGCCTCCATAGCCCGAAGACCACAGAGACGGGGCAGATCGATGGTGGTGTTGACGGGAGCTCTAGGGACGAAGGGGTACCCACAGCTGCTCCTGAGTCTAGAGAGCTTTTGAACACAACGGTTGTATTTTTAAATTTTGTTGCCAAAAAAAACTGTTGAGGTCCACCCTTAGAGGACGCAGTTAGAAACGGGTGTGTCATGAACACTGCACCACACGGTCTCCCCTAATCCATTTAGTTGGGGCTCTTCGCAGACGTTGTTTGAGAGATACGACTTGAAATGCTCTAAACCTTTTTTTTCCTTCCATGGATGAAATTAATAGCTTTGCGCCATGACTGAGCTAGCAAGTTGGATAACGATGTGGTTGTATAAACTATAAATCCGGCCGCTGTATTTGTCAGCAATCGATCTGTCGTACCGAGACCAGATAGCTATGAAAGAAACCGGTGGTTCCAAGATTCCTCTCGCGTACGTACGTTTCTAGACCAGATTTTGCTTGACAGTGAAGCACGCCCCGCCGGCGGGGTGTCACATGTTGCTACTACGTTACAACATACTTATCCGTCCCACCAAAATTATCTTAGAAACGTGATGACACGCAAAAATTATCTTAGATTTGTCAAAATTATCTTTAATTAGTACTCATCCGCCCCACCAAAACTATCTTAGATTTATCAAAATTTAAATGTATTTAGACACTATCTAGTGAGTGGATATGTTTTGATAAATCTAAACAATCTTGATGGAAAGGAGGGAGCAGTCATGTTTTTCTAAGGCACCAAAATGTACAGTAGAAACTGATAGGTAGATAATTATATCTCCTTTTGTTTGCAAAAGATATGAATATACTCCCTCCGTCCCGAAAAAAGCTGCGCGGGGGAGAAATATTTTGAACTGTTGACCATTTTACAGAAAAACCCTTTACACTTTGAAATCAGTCCAACAAACTCCCCACAATCAGATCACGGAAACAACGCACGCAATCAGCGGCCGCGCGCGTGATCCGGCCACGATCCGGCCGCGATCCGCGCCGCACGAGCTCACCGGCACCCCTGCACGAGCTCGCCGGAGCCATGCAAGAGCTCGCCGGAGCCCTCCACTAGCTCGCCGGCGCCCTCCACGAGCTCGCCGGAGCCCTCCACTAGCTCGCCGGCGCCCTCCACGAGCTCGCCGGCGCCCTCCACGAGCTCGCCGGCGCCCTCCACGAGCTCGCCGGCGCCCTCCACCAGCCGCCGCAAGCAGCTCCACCTCCGGCGGCCGTCCGCCGCTCTTCTCGCCGTCGGAGGGGCCGCCGTCCGCCGCGACCACGCGCAGGGCCCGCTGTGAGCAGCTCCATCTCCAGCCGCCGCTCCGCCCACCGTCTGAGGGGCCGCCGCGACGCCCACCGTCTGAGGTGCCGCCGTGAGCAGCTCCACCTCCGGCCGTCGTCCGCTGCTGCGGTCGCCGTCGCAGGGCCGCCGTCGCAGGGTCCTCCGTGCGCTCGCTGTCGCTTCAACGAACGTGGAGGCCATAGTTCTCCACCTCCTCGCCATCCGCCGCTCTTAGCCGAGTGCGTCGCCAAAAGAGGAAGGCAGGAGCTGCTGCAACTCCAGTCAATTTGTCGGGGAAGGAAAGGTACCTACAATTCCCACCAAACATGGAATTAGCTATCATGCAGGGGTGATTAATTTCCTTATTTCATAGAGCAAATATTGGCAAGCAAATTTGAGTAATATCATGCAAATTTGGGTGATTACTTTCCTTATGTACAGACTCAGTAATGAGTGATTATTTTCCTTATGTACAGACTCAATAATGGGTGATTACTTTCCTTATGTACAGACTCGGTAATGTACAGACTCAACAAATTTATGTACAGGCTCAGTAAAAGCAAATGTACAGTAACATTTAACTCATGCAAATTTGGGTGATTATAGTTTCCTTATTTACCTCATGTTGTTTCACAGAAATATATGGCAAGCAATCCCAGTGATATCATGAAATTTGGGTAATCATAGTTTCCCATTACCTGACATACTCAGTCCATTAGTTTTGGTCATCAGTTTTGGTCTTGTGTGCTGGTCCACATGGCCACCTTACCTGGCAACCTGTACAACAATTCAATTTAAGCTAAAAGCAACTGTAACAGTTCACATGTCTCAATTATGTAGAGTTGCTGATAATGCACAGTGCATTTGCATATCCATAACAAGAACATAAGAAAATGATAAGCATAGTTGTAACTTCAAGGACAACAGGTACTGAAATGCCATTTCGTTCAGAGAATGATTATCTGCTAAAGTTAATGTGACCAGAATTTTATTTGCTAAAATGAAATTGCAAATTTAAACTGGCCTGTTTGCAGATAATAACATATCAATAAGGCTGTATCTGCCTGAACTCATTACTTATCAGCTGCTCCTCGCAGGTCTGTCTTTCAGTTGCTCCTCGCCGGTCTACCTTTCAGCTGCTCCTCGCCGGTCTACCTTTCAGCTGATCAGCAAGTTCACTATGGTGCTCCCAGACCTCAACAACGCCCCACTTGACCTCAACTACACTCCGCTTGACGAAGATGATGTCCACATACCTGCAGTAGAAGAGGAGATGTTGGTAGATCAAGATGAAGAAACCAATATGGAAGGAGCAACTAGTAACAACAGACACCCAAACCTAACAAATGAGCAAAGATGGGGGCTTTACTTTGCTTTAGAAGTAATCAAACAGAGAGATGGAAAAGTTGACAAGACAGACAAGCAGCTTGTTGCATGCCTATTGAAGACAAGCCTACGAACTGTCGAAACGATATGGAAACAAGCAAATGACCAGATTAAGGAAGGTCTAGAAGTTGATGTGTCGAGCAGAAAGACGGGCAATGTTGGTCGTAAGAGAAAGGACCTCGACCTCGAGAGGATTTTGACGGTCCCTCTTAACAAGAGAAAAACAATTCGATCACTATCCAGGGCCCTTGGTGTTTGTCCCTCCACATTACACAGAAGGTTCCAGTGGGGTCAGGTGAAGCGTGTCACTAACACTTTAAAGCCGTTGCTAACGGCAGCAAACATTATTCAGAGACTGAAATTTTGCGTCAGTATGCTGGATGAGAATGACAACGAGTTCACAACTTCTATGCCGTCATTCAAAGAAATGGATGACATAGTTCACATAGACGAAAAGTGGTTCCACATGACAAAAAAGAAAAACAGCTACTACCTGCTCCCCGGAGAGCCTCCACCCTTGCGTGCCGTCCAGAACAAGAACTGTATCGGTAAAGTGATGTTTCTCACTGCAGTAGCCAAGCCTAGATATGAAGGGGGAGTTGTCACTTTTGATGGCAAAATCGGCACGTGGGCTTTTGTGACGGAAACCCCAGCGGTTAAAAAGAGCAAAAACAGACCAAAAGGGACAATGATAGTGCAACCATTGAAAGTCACTCGAGAGGTTATGCGGAACTATATGTGCAACCTAGTGATACCTGCTATACAGGACAAGTGGCCAGACGAGGATGTAGGAAGAACAATTTACATACAGCAAGACAACGCGAAACCTCACATCCTACCTCATGATGAGGTTTTCCGACAGGCCGTAGCACAGACAGATCTGGACATTAGATTGTTGCAGCAACCTCCTAATAGTCCAGACATGAATGTGCTCGACTTATGTTTCTTTCCATCTTTGCAGTCCCTCACTGATACTAGAGCACCTACAAGTATCCGGGAACTGATAGAGGATGTGCAACAAGAGTACGAGAACTACAAGGTCAACATGTTATATCGAAGCTTCTTGACACTCCAGGCATGTATGAGAGAGGTCATGAAAGCAGGAGGGGGAATAAAATACGAGCCCCCGCACTTGCATAAGGAACTGAAGGAGAGAGAAGGAAGGCTACCAATCGCTCTATCAATCACATCCGAGCTACTTGTAAAAACTAAAGAGCTTATAGAAAAAGGAGAGGCAAATTAGAAAGAGTATGAGTGGAATAGGAGTGTTATTGTGTTCATATGGATATTGTAGAGAAAGGAAGAGTAATGCTACTGTAGAGAAATGAGTATTGTTTTTATGTTGTAATTATGCCTAGTTATAAGGAGAAACTTCGGCTCTGTTGCTTCAAGTACTGTCATGAGGAGCTAGTGGGTTAATTTCCTAACTCTGTTCGTTATAAAGCTAATTCTTGTCAGGCTTCTTGAATTAACTTGATAACTATCCTGCCAATTTCTTGCATTAGTATAGAAGAGAATGTTATAACGTGCAATACCAGTTCAAGCAAATTAGCTCTAATTCAGTTTAAAGGGAAGATTGAGATATGCGGATAGCAGCTAACAAGCAAATGGACGATACTGAAAATGGGATTATAAACTGTAACTACCAGCTTGACAGTTAACCCTTGGTTTAAATTTGGTTTCTCGGCATGCTTGGGCAGGTTAGGTGCCGCTTAAAGAACATAATGCCTAGGCACCTAAGTTAATAATGTGGTTAAAAAAAGAGCGGGAGTTTTTTGTGTTCTAACCCTTAGCCGACATATAGAGTTTTACAAAAGAGAAAAACATAATCTCGCAGGCATCTGATAAACAGTACTCGAGCAGATGGTTTACCCAGAATGAGTCCCAGAATGAGTCCTCGAGCGAGCCACCTTCTGGACCTTCCCTTCACCGTCGGCGGCCACTTGATGTCGACAGAGCCGTCCAGGTTGTACTCACAGAGCTTCTGAAGCTCTCTTTTTTTTTGGCAAGAACCGTGTTCTCCCGATCTGCTGACCTGTAGACGCAATTGCTTAGAAAATAAACATCGAATTTTCCATAGATCAATATCTATCAGGACATCAAGTGGGAATGAATCAGAATAGTAGACCATCAGCTAGCACAAGCTTAATCAGTAATAACAAGGTGACACAAGGCAAACCATAAGATATGTGCCTTGAGGTACCCAAACTGTTCTGAATCATATGACAAACAATATACTCCAGCTTCAAAAGCAGAGGCGTTTTTCAGAAATATTTAGGCAAGCACGAGCTTAATGCAGCACGGGGAATGTCGCGAGAGACGAGACGCACGCACCTGGTGGAGGCAGGGAGTCGGTTGCCTCGCCGGAGGAGGACGCGCCGTGCGCCGAGCGGAGAAAGAAATCCCCTTCCCTTGCGTCGGCAGCTCTCCGCTCTATCTATCCGTGGCCCTGCAGCAGCGCGCGGCGGCGCAGCCTGGGAAACCAGATCATACGATTCGCGGCGGCGGCACATCGTGGGCAGACCGTCGCAGCGGCGGCGCAGCTTGGCACTGGCGCAGCGTGGGCAGACCGTCGCGGCGGCCGGGCAGCAGCGGAAGGAAGACGGGTTCTCATCGCCTCGCCGCTGACCACAAAGAATCGATTTTGGATCCAAAAATTGATCCTTGCCAGAGCATGGGCTAGGGTTTGTGGCCGGGCTGCCGGATAAAGCTTCCATGCCATGGGATCGACAGAGGAGGAAGAAGGGTTTCCGGAGCGCTGGTCGGGTGGCGTCGGGAGCGCGGCGGAATCGGCCAGCACCGGCGACGGGGCGGAATCGGGATTGGGGATCGGTGGTCGCGGACAAATGTTCTCAGGTGAAAAAGCGCGAGGGGGTTTTCGCAAAAACGCCAGCGCGCAGCTTTTTACGGGACGGAGGGAGTATTAAGTTTGGGTATCTAACTGTATATATACCATGTGGTAATTGATATGTTTCTTTAACTGCGGAAAAAGTGATGCAATAGAAAGCAGAAGCTCGATATTTCTTTCTTGATATTCTTACGAGAATTAGTCAAAAATATCTTGTGTTAGAGCATCTTCAGCCGTTGGGCTCCCAAGGTCGAAATCCGGCGCTATTTAGCGTTGGATGGATGTATTTTTTTTTTGCCTTGAGAGGTCCATTTTTTCAGCGACGAGCCTAGGATGGATGAAAAGGTTTGACAAAAAACGGCGAATTAAGACAAAAAAGGCGAAATTCGTTCAAACATAAACAAAATTCAAAGATATTTAATATATATAGGCGAGTTCGTACATATATAGGCCGAATTCGTACATATATTTGAATTCGGCCTCATGGAAACATAAACTAAAATTAATAGCGGCCTTCTACATGCCGAAATGGCGGTAGAAGGCCGTGTAGTCGTCGCCGTCCTCGTCGCTCGATTTGCCGGCATCCTCAGGCGGCGGCGCCTCGTACCAGCGGCTAGAACCCTGGCCAGGGTCGCGGAGCGTGGCGGCGTCGGCCGGTAGAGCTCGTCATCGCTGCTCTCTTGGGCGCGACGTTCGTTGCGGCGGCTGGTGCGGCGGCACATACGGCACGTTGCCGCGCGGCAGCCAGGTCGAGCAGGCGACGCTGCTGCTCCGCCTCCTGCCGCTCCCAGTCCAGCCTGGACCAGTCGAGCGCGGCGTCGATGGGGAGCGCGTTGTCGGCGGAGACCAGGTCGTTGAGCGACCTGGCGATCGCCTTCACCACCGCGGCGTCCTCGGCGCGCTTGGCCTCCTCCTCCGCGAGCTGGTTCGCGGCGGCAGCGGTGGTGGCCTCCTTTTTCGACGACTTCCTCTTGCAGCCGCGCGAGGGAGAGGAAGGTTGCTCGCGGATGACGAGGGCGCCGCTGCTGCGCCCTCTGGTCGGCGGTGGAGACGCCGACTCCTTTTTGACGAAGGCCGCTGTCGACGACGGAGGAGTCGATCCGCCGGACCTAGACGCCGACCTCGACCCAGAAGAGGAGGAGAACGGTGATAACGCGTGAAGCACACGTCCGTTGGGAACCCCAAGAGGAAGGTGTGATGCGTACAGCAGCAAGTTTTCCCTCAGTAAGAAATCAAGGTTATCGAACCAGTAGGAGATGAAGGCCACGTGAAGGTTGTTGGTGGAGGAGTGTAGTGCGGCGCAACACCAGGGATTCCGGCGCCAACGTGGAACCTGCACAACACAACCAAAATACTTTGCCCCAACTTAACAGTGAGGTTGTCAATCTCACCGGCTTGCTGTAAACAAAGGATTAAACGTATGGTGTGGAGAATGATGTTTGCTTGTAGAAAACAATAGAGAAGAGAGATTGCAGTAGATTGTATTTCAGATGTAAAAGAATGGACCGGTGTCCACAGTTCACTAGTGGTGTCTCTCCAATAAGATATAGCATGTTGGGTGAACAAATTACAGTTGGGCAATTGACAAATAGAGATGCATATACATATCATGATGATTACTATGAGATTTAATCTGGGCATTATGCCAAAGTACATAGACCGCTATCCAGCATGCATCTATGCCTAAAAAGTCCATCTTCGGGTTAGCATCCGCACCCCTTTCAGTATTAAGTTGCAAACAACAGACAATTGCATTAAGTATGGTGCGTAATGTAATCAACACAAATATCCTTAGACAAAGCATTGATGTTTTATCCCTAGTGGCAACAGCACATCCACAACCTTAGAACTTTCTATCACTGTCCCAGATTCAATGGAGGCATGAACCCACTATCGAGCATAAATACTCCCTCTTGGAGTCACAAGTATCAACTTGGCCAGAGCCTCTACTAGCAACGGAGAGCATGCAAGAACATAAACAACACATATATGATAGATTGATAATCAACTTGACATAGTATTCAATATTCATCGGATCCCAACAAACATAACATGTAACATTACAAATAGATGATCTTGATCATGATAGGCAGCTCACAAGATCTAACATGATAGCACAATGAGGAGAAGACAACCATCTAGCTATTGCTATGGACCCATAGTCCAAGGATGAACTACTCACGCATCAATCCGGAGGCGGGCATGGTGATGTAGAGCCCTCCGGTGATGATTCCCCTCTCCGGCAGGGTGCCGGAGGCGATCTCCTGAATCCCCCGAGATGGGATTGGCGGCGTCGGCGTCTCTGAAACTTTTTCCGTATCGTGGCTCTCGGTAATAGGGTTTTCGCGACGGAGAGTTTAAGTAGGCGGAAGGGCAGAGTCGGGGGGCGCTCGAGGGGCTCACACCATAGGGCGGCGCGGGCCCCTCCTTAGTCGCGCCGCCTTGTGGTGTCGCCACCTCGTGGCCCCACTTCGTATCCCCTTCGGTCTTCTGGAAGCTCCGTGGAAAAATAAGACCCTGGGCGTTCGTTTCGTCCAATTCCGAGAATATTTCCTGTGTAGGATTTCTGAAACCAAAAACAGCACAAAATAGGAACTGGCGCTTCGGCATCTCGCTAATAGGTTAGTGCCGGAAAATGCATATAAATGATGTAAAGTGTGTATAAAACATGTGAGTATTGTCATAAAACTAGCATGGAACATAAGAAATTATAGATACGTTTGAGACGTATCAAGCATCCCCAAGCTTAGTTCCTACTCGCACTCGAGTAGGTAAACGATAACAAGGATAATTTCTGAAGTGACATGCTATCATAATCTTGATCAATACTATTGTAAAGCATATGAGATGAATGAAGTGATTCGAAGCAATGGTAAAGACAATGACTAAACAACTGATCATATAGCAAAGACTTTTCATGAATAGTACTTTCGAGACAAGCATCAATAAGACTTGCATAGGAGTTAACTCATAAAGCAATAAATTCTTAGTAGAAAGTTTTGAAGCAACACAAAGGAAGATGTAAGTTTCAGCAGTTGCTTTCAACTTCAACATGTATATCTCATGGATAATTGTCAACACAAAGTAATATGATGAATGCAAATAAGCAAGTATGTAGGAATCAATGCACACAGTTGACACAAGTGTTTGCTTCTAAGATAGAAAGAAGTAGGTAAACTGACTCAACATAAAGTAAAAGAATGGCCCTTCGTAGAGGGAAGCATGGATTACTATTTTTGTGCTAGAGCTTTTATTTTGAAAACATAGAAACAATTTTGTCAACGGTAGTAATAATTCATATGTGTTATGCATAAGACATCATATAAGTTGCAAGCCTCATGCATAGAATACCAATAGTGCTCGCACCTTGTCCTAATTAGCTTGGATTTACATGGATTATCATTGCATAACATATGTTTCAACCAAGTGTCACAAAGGGGTACCTCTATGCCGCCTGTACAAAGGTCCAAGGAGATAAATCGCATTTTGATTTCTTGTTTTTGATTTCTCATTTTTGATAGATCTCAACTAAGGACATCCATACCGGGACAACATAGAAAACAGATAATGGACTCCTCTTTAATGCATAAGCATTCAACAACAGATAATATTCTCATAAGAGATTGAGGATTAGTGTCCAAACTGAAACTTCCACCATGATACATGGCTTTAGTTAGCGGCCCAATGTTCTTCTCTAACAATATGCATACTCAAACCATTTGATCATGATAAATCGCCCTCACTTCAGACAAGACGAACATGCATAGCAACTCACATGATATTCAACAAAGGTGTAATAGTTGATGGCGTCCCCAGAAACATGGTTACCGCTCAACAAGCAACTTATAAGAAATAAGATACATATTCTTTACCACAATAGTTTTTAAGCTATTTTCCCATGAGCTATATATTGCAAAGACAAAGAATAAAATTTTAAAGGTAGCACTCAAGTAATTTACTTTGGAATGGCAGAGAAATACCACATAGTAGGTAGGTATGGTGGACACAAATGGCATAGGTTTTGGCTCAAGGATTTGGATGCACGAGAAGTATTTCCTCTCAGTACAAGGGTTTGGCTAGCAAGGTTGTTTGAAGCAAACACAAGTATGAACCGGTACAGCAAAACTTACATAAGAACATATTGCAAGCATTATAAGACTCTACACTTTCTTCCTTATTGTTCAAACACTTCACCAGAAAATATCTAGACTTTAGAGAGACCAATCATGCAAACCAAATTTCAACAAGCTCTATGGTAGTTCTTCATTAATAGGTGCAAAGTACATGATGCAAGAGCTTAAACATGATCTATTCGAGCACAGCAATTGCCAAGTATCAAATTATTCAAGACAATATACCAATTACCACATGAAGCATTTTCTGTTTCCAACCATATAACAATGAACGAAGCAGTTTCAACCTTCGCCATGAACATTAAAAGTAAAGCTAAGAACACCAGTGTTCATATGAAACAGCGGAGCGGGTCTTTCTCCCACACAAAGAATGCTAGGATCCGAGTTTATTCAAACAAAAACAAAAGCAAAAACAAACAGACGCTCCAAGTAAAGCACATAAGATGTGACTGAATAAAAATATAGTTTCACTAGAGGTGACCTGATAAGTTGTCGATGAAGAAGGGGATGCCTTGGGCATCCCCAAGCTTAGATGCTTGAGTCTTCTTGAAATATGCAGGGATGAACCACGGGGGCATCCCCAAGCTTAGACTTTTCACTCTTCTTGACCATATTGTATCATCCTCCTCTCTTGATCCTTGAAAACTTCCTCCACACCAAACTCAAAACAAACTCATTAGAGAGTTAGTGCATAATCAAAATTCACATATTCAGAGGTGACATAATCATTCTTAACACTTCTGGACATTGCCCAAAGCTACTGAAAGTTAATGGAACAAAGAAATCCATTCAACATAGCAAAAGAGGCAATGCGAAATAAAAGGCAGAATCTGTCAAAACAGAATAGTCCATAAAGACGAATTTTTTAGAGGCACTTAACATGCTCAGATGAAAAAGCTCAAAACTAATGAAAGTTGCGTACATATCTGAGGATCATGCATGTAAATTGGCAGATTTTTTTGATTCTTCTACAAAGAGATCTACTCAAATTCGTGACAGGTAGGAATCTGTTTCTGCGCAGCAATCCAAATTTAGTATCAACTTTACTATTAGAGACTTTACTTGGCACAACAATGCAATAAAGTAAAGATAAGGAGAGGTTGCTACAGTAGTAACAACTTCCAAGACTCGACAAAACAGTAATAAAAACATACATGGGTTATCTCCCAAGAAGTGCTTTTCTTTAACGCCTTTCAGCTAGGCGCAGAAAGTGTGAATCAAGTATTATCGAGAGATGAAGCATTAACATTCTTACCAGGGGCTTTGCGCCTACCCTCCTTACTCTTATTCTTACTCTTGGGTTTAGGGAATATATGACCGCATCCGGGTGTAGAGGTAAAATTTAGAGTGCCTTTCCCCACATCTATTATTGCTCCCACGAGTTTCAGCAGGGATCTTCCAAGTGTGATTTGTCCTGTCCCTACACATTCAACAACGAGATAATCAGTGGATACCGTTCTTCCAAGAAAGGTTGTGAACACGCCTTCAGCTATTCTCTTAGGAATTATAACAGAGTTATCAGTAAGAGTTATTCCTTCTCCTCCTTCAGTAAGTTCCCAAAGTGTCAAAGATTCATAAATGCTTTTAGGCATAAGGCAGAACTCAGACATAATATCACAGCGGGCATAAAAAATTTCACCACAAATAGCAACTTTAATAGTAGGCACCCACATTGAAGGTTCAAAGCTTACTGGAACATAATCATAATATTCGCGAATCTGGTTGTACCCTTCTTTTAAACAAGATATATTTGTTTCGAGAGTGTTTAATCTATTATGAATGCTAGCAAGAGATGAATCAAAATTATTAGCGGAGCTAGATGATGTAACCAATTTTTTTATGGCATTAAAAGCTTGATCCCCATCACAGTGAAGGAAATCTCCTCCCACTACAACATCTAAGGCATATCTATAGCGAAGAATAAGCCCAAAATAAAAGTTACTAAGAAGCAAACTTAGAGTCATTTTAGGTTCAGTTTTACTATAAGAATCAAAAATTCTAGACCAAGCTTCTTTAAAACTCTCCTCACCCCCTTGTTTAAAAGTAAAGATCGATTCCTCAGGTGATAGAGTAACAGCTACATGACTAGTCATGATAACATGATAAAGTAAATGCAAGTAACTGATTTTTTTGTGTTTTTGATATAAAGAACGCAAACAAGACAGTAAATAATATAATGCAAGTAACTAATTTTTGTGTGTTTTTGATATAAAGAAGCAAACAAAGCAGAAAATAAAATAAAATAAAATAAAGCAAGACAATAACAAAGTAAAGAGATTGGATGTGAGAGACTCCCCTTGCAGCGTGTCTTGATCTCCCCGGCAACGGCGCCAGAAAAAGATCTTGATAACGCATGAAGCACACGTCCGTTGGGAACCCCAAGAGGAAGGTGTGATGCGTACAGCAGCAAGTTTTCCCTTAGTAAGAAAAAACCAAGGTTATCGAACCAGTAGGAGATGAAGGCCACGTGAAGGTTGTTGGTGGAGGAGTGTAGTGCGGCGCAACACCAGGGATTCCGGCGCCAACGTGGAACCTGCACAACACAACCAAAATACTTTGCCCCAACTTAATAGTGAGGTTGTCAATCTCACCGGCTTGCTGTAAACAAAGGATTAAACGTATGGTGTGGAGAATGATGTTTGCTTGTAGAAAACAACAGAGAACAGATATTGCAGTAGATTGTATTTCAGATGTAAAAGAATGGACCGGTGTCCACAGTTCACTAGTGGTGTCTCTCCAATAAGATATAGCATGTTGGGTGAATAAATTAGAGTTGGGCAATTGACAAATAGAAATACATATACATATCATGATGATTACTATGAGATTTAATCAGGGCATTACGACAAAGTACATAGACCGCTATCCAGCAAACATCTATGCCTAAAAAGTCCACCTTCGGGTTAGCATCCGCACCCCTTCTAGTATTAAGTTGCAAACAACAGACAATTGCATTAAGTATGGTGCGTAATGTAATCGACACAAATATCCTTAGACAAAGCATTGATGTTTTATCCCTAGTGGCAACAGCACATCCACAACCTTAGAACTTTCTGTCACTGTCCCAGATTCAATGGAGGCATGAACCCACTATCGAGCATAAATACTCCCTTTTGGAGTCACAAGTATCAACTTGGCCAGAGCCTCTACTAGCAACGGAGAGCATGCAAGAACATAAACAACACATATATGATAGATTGATAATCAACTTGACATAGTATTCAATATTCATCGGATCCCAACAAACACAACATGTAACATTACAAATAGATGATCTTGATCATGATAGGCAGCTCACAAGATCTAACATGATAGCACAATGAGGAGAAGACAACCATCTAGCTACTGCTATGGACCCATAGTCCAAGGATGAACTACTCACGCATCAATCCGGAGGCGGGCATGGTGATGTAGAGCCCTCCGGTGATGATTCCCCTCTCCGACAGGGTGCCGGAGGTGATCTCCTGAATCCCCCGAGATGGGATTGGTGGCGGCGGCGTCTCTACAACTTTTTCCGTATCGTGGCTCTCGGTAATAGGGTTTTCGCGATGGAGAGTTTAAGTAGGCGGAAGGGCAGAGTCGGGGGGCGCTTGAGGGGCCCACACCATAGGGCGGCGCGGGCCCCTCCTTGGCCGCGCCGCCTTGTGGTGTCGCCACCTCGTGGCCCCACTTCGTATCCCCTTCGGTCTTCTGGAAGCTCCGTGGAAAAATAAGATCCTGGGCGTTCGTTTCGTCCAATTCCGAGAATATTTCCTGTGTAGGATTTCTGAAACCAAAAACAGCACAAAACAGGAACTGGCGCTTCGGCATCTCGTTAATAGGTTAGTGCCGAAAAATGCACATAAATGATGTAAAGTATGTATAAAACATGTGAGTATTGTCATAAAACTAGCATGGAACATAAGAAATTATAGATACGTTTGAGACGTATCAGACGACGCCATCCTCCTCGGTGTCCAGGAGCTACTGTGCCGGCGCGATACGATAGTCACCACCGGCGGCGGCATCCCCAGAACGGGGGAATTCCCACCCTCGATGTGCGCGAGCACATTCTCGAGGGTGCGGCCAGGCGCGCTCCACCAGCGGCGGCGGCCGGCGGTGTTATTCCTAGTGGGAGGAGGAGGAGGCTCGTCGTATTGGGCGAGCTCGCGTTCGTACCTCTGCCGGAAGAAGTGCGTCCTCGCCTCGTAATTGTCGAGGAAGAAGTGCTCCTCCACATGCTGCTCGTCACTGAGAGTGACGAGCACCGCGTCGATCTCCGCCTCCAGGGCGGCGCGACCCATCGGCGGCGGCGGGATCGGGACGCCGCCAGCACTGAGTCGCCATCCTCCGGGCGCACGGAAGTCCGGCGGTGCAGGGTAGCCCGCCGCGTGCAGGAGTCGCCCCTCCCATTGGTGGAGAGAGCGGCGGCCGAAGCCATTGTTCGCCGCGCCGTCATTCGCCATTGATGATCACCGCTAGCTCTCGCTCGATGAGATTGGGGAAGATTGGTGGTGTGAGAACAGGGAGACGGCGTGGTGAATGCGACCAGACGTGGTAGTTCGGCGATAAATAGAGGGCGACGCGCGTGAATCCGAGGCGACGGCATTAACTCGCCGCGTGGAAGCTACGCGTCTGGTGAAAACTAACCGGCGGCAGGTTTTTACAGCGCGCGGAAGACGACGCGATGAGGACGACGATCGGACTTTCTCGCCGACAAGTCGAGGCCGCCAGCCGCGCGGGAAGTTTTCTCGGTGTTTTCCGCGCTTTCATTTCGTCCGGAGTCCCCGAGCGCTCCTCGGGGGGCCGGGATGACCTGGGCTCCCCAGATGGATGAAAGCCCAAATCCAAACGAAAACGAGGATCCAGAGGCGCAACTGAACCGTTTTTGTCTATTGAGATGAAAAAAAGTCCCTGCTAGATGCTCTTACAAACATGGATCGACTAGCTAGTACTATGTCCTACGCAACAGTCGGTCGTTCCGGCCACGTGACAGGATGCATGCATGCATGTTCAATGCATAAAGGTTGACTTTCTGCCCAGCTCGATTTACAGAATAACAAGCATCTGACCCGATTATAATCACTTAATTAATCAAAGCATTTCAACCAGCTAACGTAGGATTCGGTCATGGTGGAAGATTTGGCTGCCTGCAGCCGGCGGGCACCGGAAGACGGCGACGTCAACAATTCCGTGGGCGAGAAAAAGGAGCCAAATTATTGCACCGTGTATCTCGTCCATCACATGCTACCACCAAAATCGATGTTGATTACAATATATGATACGATTGTGTACGGGCATATGTTCATTGGCCCCTCGAAAATTATAGGGCCAGCAAGAACTGGTAATCCGATCTAAAATATTATCTGAAAAGATTCCCTGTCCGGCACAAGGACGATATCAGGATATGATATGGTTGATCTTGGATGATCCTCTCCAAATTGGAGAAACATGATTGAAAGAGAGATGAAGCTACCTAGCACTCATGATGTGTATATATAATTTGTGTGAAAAAAAAAGAAACAAACCGTTACATAGACCAGTTTTCAAATGCGTGGTTTTATATTAAGCTACCTATCACTCATGATCTTTGGTTTTTTGCATGGACAGTTGATCATGTTGGTCGATGATCGTCACCCCTTTGGTTTATCCATAATCCATTCCCCTTACACTTTAGTCGTGGTATATCTTTTTCTAAACCACATAAGGCAAAAACACCGTCCAAATCTTAACTTAATTGTTTATTCTGGTTTTGCACGACCAAAGGTTGAGGGAAACTGCGAAGTGGCCCGCCTTTGGGATGCTACTGTTTGAGAAGTTACAGAAAAATTACCCGCATAAGTATCAAATTGTGTCTTCTGTTCAAAACAATAACGGATAAAGCAATCAACTTATTTATCCATCTTGCACACGACATGAATAGCTACTACATTTTTCGAGGAGTGACCTCAATTCCTAGCATTTCTACAACTATGGTTTTCACATTGTCGACGTACAGACACACTTACACAGTTCCTATCAAGACTGGAGTCGTGGAGTTTGAAGACTGCCGATGTCAAGGTAGACATCTCACTATCAGCAATGACGTTCCTTTACACAGCAAGAATGATATGCATAAGTGATATTACTAAGGCGTCCAACCTAGGGTTTCATCCTTGGTGGTTGCAATGGAGGTGCAAATTTCTGGCTTCTAGGGTACCTTCCAGCCCTCTCTATTTCAATATACATTTTTAGGAGGGATGTGTTTGTTGTGAATCTAGTTCATTTGATTGAACTAAATAGGGTCAGAGAATTCCCTGAGGGCCGTCAATTGGTTGTGGAGAAGACCACCACACAAACCGTACAACTAATGATTTATTATGACGTTTAAAGTGAACTTATTTTGTATAAAAATACTAATAACGTATGTGGGTGAATATGTTAATGAAGCAAAAAAATCTTAGCGGTTCCTTTTTGCTGGAGTGAATTTAGATATTTTAGCTTGCAACTAAGGGTTAATAAAGCTTACTATTTCATCCACTTCACGACATTTGAGTTATGCCTCGAGTTTACATATCCTAAGTGTTATCTTATTTATGATGTCCAATGCATACCATCATCACATCTTTTGCATAATGAGTCACCTATGATCGCTATATGTATTATGAGGTTCTCTGATGCCACCAAACATAAAGTCTATTACAATGCTTTCTCTTAATCCATATATTAAAAAATTAACAAAGGGTTACATGCCAAGACAGAAAGAAAGGGTCAGTAATAGGATCCAAGAAGTCATCAGTGAACTCTCGAGTCAATGTTAGCCAGTTAGGAATAACGACATCTGGAATTGTCAATCTATGAGATGGTAATCCTCAAAATCCAAAATACTTCCGGACCTGAATAATTATCCATTATCCACACGATGCGGATCGCTTAAGACAAAACCTAAAAATGTCCAAAGACACAACCCTGCTTGCACATAGCCACATAGCCATTCATCCCTTCATCATGTGTCCACCAATCCATTCTGACATGTCCTTGACGACAACGATACCATTGAATTATCGGTCTACGGTCCTTAAAAAAATCTCAAGTGTATTTTGGGCCAAGGACAAAATGCAACATTTTTTGCAAGATGTCAATTGTAAAACATGATAATTCATTTTTTTCAAAGTTTATAATCCTATTATACCCATCTTTCCCCCCTCACTCACGCTCAACCGTGTTTGGACGCTGGCGCCACGAACGCCGTCCAGATTCAACGAACGCCGTTCCCCGCCGTGCCGTGCCAACGCCCGGTCCACGAGCAGCTTCGAGGCTTCGAGCGCACCTCGGCCCGGACCCACCTGCAGCGTCACGGCTCACGGTAGACCATACGTACGGACCCAGGCCTGTCCCATTCTCCCCTTCTCCGCCACCACCACCAACCTCAGCCTGTATAAAATCTCGCCGCCTCCGCCCAGTTCTTGTTCCAGCTCCTGCTCCACTTCCAGCAGCCGCCGCTTCCAGGAGAATCACTTCCCTGCCAGAGTTCCAGATCGGTAACTATGACTGACAGGATCCCTTTCCTCTTTCTGTTACTGACATGATTTCTTTCTTTCTTTGTCGATTGATTGATTTATTTCTATTTTCTTTCTGTGAAGCTTGTTGACGGCGGGATGGGGGAGGCGTCATCACCGGCGATCGCCAACGATGTCACCGAGGTGAGCGCCCGTGTCCTATACCGATTCTCGCCTCGCTGGATTGGAGGCAGGTGGTTGATTTCTGTGTACTCTGTTTCCGATGCGTAGCTGATCGGGAACACGCCGCTGGTGTACCTCAACACGGTCACCCATGGATGCGTGGCGCGCGTCGCCGCCAAGCTCGAGTCCATGGAGCCCTGCTCCAGCGTCAAGGACAGGTGGGTAAAGCCGGCGCTACGCTAATTAGTAGACCCCCTCCCTCCCTCCCTTGTTTTAGAATCTATTCGGCTTGGGCTATGTGCGACAGAATGGTTGTTCCTGCTACCTCTGGTTGAAAGGTGATGTGGTTGTTAGTTTCGATCCGTGGTTTGTTAGTCAAGAGTTTTTTTGTTAGGCTTCCTATTTCAGTGTGTTCGCTGCGGTAAGATAGGTGACTTTGGTTCATCATTCTGTAATTTGTTTTGTTAAGAAGCTTCGAGCTCAAGATCTCTTCTGTATGCTCATGTTTTGTGCTTGTGCAGGATTGGATACAGCATGATCACTGATGCAGAGGAGAAGGGGTTCATAACCCCAGGCACGGTGAGTAAAATCAAATCGGCACTCAGCCCCCCCTGTTGACTGTTGTTCTTCCCTGTTTTATAGTAGTTTATACCGTTTGGGAGTGGTTTGGTGTCACAAACAATAAAATTTGCACTTCCTGGAATACAATTATCACTTGCGATTTTGGTGTGTATTAGCTATGACCTTGCCTGGCTTCAGTTCAGTAGAGAACACAAATGGTATTGGGGCAGAAACATGCGTAGGCTGCACTACTGTGCATGGCCATGAGCCTGGTTTACTGAAGAATGTGATTTATATGATAGATTTAGTGTGGTGGTAGAAAATCACAAGTCACAAACACTGGTTTATTAAAAGAATTAAATGTATTCTCAGAAAGGAAGGAGGCTGAGGGTGAGACGTACAACAAGTCCATGGAATTTAGTCTCTTCCAGTTGAATTCAGTAGTTAATTACGGCATGACTCACTTGGCATGACCAATTTGTGTTCCTTCACGTATGCCGTTTGACCATTTATATCAGAGTAATATATCTGGCAGTGTCTAGATTCTAATGTTCATGTATGTGGCTTTGATTTCCGGTATTATTCATTTTCTCCTATGCCTAGTTGTTTGACTTGTGAAGATGCTTGGCCTAAGTATTTTATGTCCACTATCCATGAGCTCATTGGTTCAGCTTAGCTTTCGGATACTATTTACATGATCCAACTAGGTTTCGTAGAACCTATCTATTTAATATTTCAGAATGTTTTTTGATGAATGATGGTTTGTTGCCCCTTATTACCAAGCTTGACATTATAATTGTGAATCTAGCCATTTGATTCAGTCTAATAAGTATTAATATTTTATTTGGTAGCGAGCTTTTTCTGCAAGCTGCTAGCAGAACTACATTTATACTAAAAAAATATCAGAATGCTAGGACCTGGTTTTGCTGATCTTGTGCTTTCCACATGAATGCCAGAGTGTGCTGATTGAACCAACCAGTGGAAACACAGGCATTGGACTGGCCTTCATGGCTGCTGCAAAGGGTTACAAACTTGTACTTACGATGCCTGCCTCCATGAGTATGGAGAGGAGAATCATATTGAAGGCTTTTGGTGCTGAACTGATCCTTACTGACCCACTCTTGGGAATGAAAGGAGCTGTCAAAAAGGCTGAAGAGCTGGCAGCAAAGACACCCAACTCGTACATCCTTCAGCAATTCGAGAATGCTGCTAACCCAAAGGTGCAGCACAATTTATCATTTATGTTTGAAGACCATCTTTATACTCGAGTTGCCACTTCTCAGATTTGAATATCTCGTGCAGATTCACTACGAGACAACTGGGCCTGAAATCTGGAAAGGCACAGGAGGGAAAATTGATGGCCTTATATCTGGCATTGGGACAGGTGGTACCATTACTGGATCCGGACGATACCTCAAAGAGCAAAATCCTAATATTAAAGTAAGCACTACCAATTATGCTACAACGGTAGCAGGCAACTTTGACTAACCAACATTTCATCATTCTTCATGTACGAGAAGTAGTTTCTGATTTGATTGTGTTTCCTTATGTTAGTTATATGGTGTGGAGCCGACAGAGAGTGCTGTCTTAAATGGTGGAAAGCCTGGTAATCTTTTGCTTCTCTACTATACTCTATTTCTTCAAATAATTCATCTCATTCTCTTGTGCTTGTTTTCGGAGTAATCGCACTATTTTTTTCCCCCACGTTTACTAGAAGTTAAGAAAAAACTCATTAGGAGTTTCCCTTTTGTGTTGCCTTATATCTTGTCAATATGTTTGAAATATAAGTAATAATTATCAGATGCTTAACCATTATAAATGCGACCTCATGATAAAAAGCAAGATATCCCAGTTAGGAAGAGGAACCTTCAGGACCAGTTTGCACCAAAAATACTCTGCTTTGTTTCTTGACACTGCCTGTTCTGGACTCATGAGACCCAAATTCTTGTAAGCAGGGCCACACAAGATCCAGGGAATTGGAGCTGGTTTTATCCCTGGTGTCTTGGACGTTGACATCATTGATGAAACCATACAAGTGAGTTTCATCTTTTATTAAGTTGTATTGTAGAGAAGGCATTATATGAGCAATTTTGTGCCACGTTCTGTTATGCTTAGTTGCTACTTTTACCTTTCTCTTGTGAGACTAGAAGTTTGTCTAATAGTACTCTGGAAAAGATACTAGAAGTTTGATGGATATTTCTTGTTTGTCTTTACATACTGCTCTGCTTCTTTTACCTTGTGTAACCTTTTGGTCATTCAAATTGTTTGGCAGGTTTCAAGTGATGAATCTATTGAGATGGCCAAGTCCCTTGCTCTGAAAGAAGGATTGCTGGTGGGATTTCTGTCCGACATTTATCGTCCGTATGGATCATGCAGAATCATGTATTTGCCTCAGCCATTGACAATCTAAATGTGTGTAGGTTGGAATATCTTCTGGCGCTGCTGCGGCTGCAGCAATCAAGGTTGCTCAGAGGCCTGAGAATGCAGGAAAACTTTTTGTCGTAAGTGACACATTTCCTCCTGGGAGTTTCTAGCATATGCTGCCATAATCTTTTAAGCACTAAAAAAATCGATATAATGTAGTACAACAGATTTACGTTTGCATGCCCTATAGGGAAACATCTGTATTTTTCAGCTGTTATACTGCAAACTAACATACTCCACCATGTGAAGAGAGACTTTTAGCAACGATTTACACATTGTTTCAGTCATTTCATTTTCACTATTCCAAGGTTGACATTTTACACTATATGTAGGTTGTATTCCCGAGCTTCGGAGAACGCTACCTCTCGTCGGTGCTCTTCCATTCCATCAAGAAGGAGGCTGAGAGCATGGTGGTCGAGTGACCATCGAGTCCTAAACCGCGAAACTGCTAGAACTATTTTCGGATGACGATCTCTCTGTCCCTAGGAGTCAGGCAGAAATAAAGCTTTGGTGTCTCTGCTTGTGTTGGTCCGACATACAAGTCCTATCAAGCTTTGGTGTCAAGTTTAATTCCACTTTGTGTAGCAAGCATTGGATAATACTTTCATACTTTGTGTCGACCTTCTGCTGTTTTCCAATTTGCATTCTCTCTCTCCCCTGTACATTGAACTCCTCAGTGGTCCATGTCAAGCCGGTGTGAAAATAAAGTATCATGGTGCCCTACATGTCAGAATGTTCATTTTTGTAGGAAAAAATAGTTCACATAGAATGTCAAACAGTAGTGCTGAATTATTGGTGTTCCTAGTCCTTGCTTGCGGCTAGCTGCTAGGGCTTGACAGGACAAAAAGGTGTGATGCAGAGGCTATGTTCATGCTCCGGTGACTGTACTGGGAAGTGCTGTTTCCATGCCACAATGGGGTACACATCATGCATTGCATTGATTCTAGGAACCAAGTACTACTGTTGGCCTTCCATGTGCAACTAGATAATGTTTATGTCATCTGGGCATATAAATATCTGATATTGGCATGGCTGACAACTTGGCATGTTGAGGGAGTTTGTGCACGTGGCTGCTCATGTAGATACTTGAACTTTATTTCTACCAGCTCTAGTACTTTATTTCATACAAGTAGAACTTCCCTAGCTTCAACACAGTGACAAGGCTGGCTCAGCACAAATATCGGGTGCTTTGAGAGCATCTCCAGTGCTTTGAAAGAGCATCTCCAGAAGCGTCCCCGGCACCGGATCGACCATTTGGGGAACGTGTTTTGTTCATGCCGCATTTGTGGGACGTCGCTCCCGAGCCGTGTCCTACAAACGCTGCCCCCAAACTTATTTTATAGGGTTTCGAAAACACAATCATTTATTAAATATATCATACAAATAAATATATTTGTCAAAATTGTTTTCAAATTAAAATACAACAAACAATAAAACAGCTAAACAAATGTAATAAATGGGACTAGACCAAGGCGTCGCGGCATTTGCTGATAATCCTTTGATCCTCCGCATATGTTCAACGAGATCATTTTAAAGTTGCTTGTGAATATTGATATCACGGATCTCTGCGTGCATTGCGAGGAAATCAGCAAAATCTACAGACAACTCATAATCAACCTCCGTAAGAGGGCCCTGACACTCATAGGGACCAACATGTCTCCTAACATTATTCTTGCGGTCATCTTCGATGATCATGTTGTGCATGATCGTACAAGGCTGCATCACCTCCCACATTTGGTCATGAGACCAGCTTAGAACAGGGTACCGGACAATTGCAAATTGAGTTTGAAGCACACTAAATGCCCGCTCGACATCCTTCGTGCAAACCTCCTGTCGCGAAGCAAAGTGTCAATTCTTCTGACCCGATGAAGCCGGGATTGTTTTGACAAAAGTAGCCCATTTTGGATATATACCACCGGCTAGATAATATCCTTTGGTATATTCGTGGCCATTGATCTCATAGTTGCATGGTGGAGCATGACCTTCCACTAGTTTGCTGAACACTGAAGACTGCTGCAACACCTTGATGTCATTGTGTGATCCCGCCATGACAAAGAAAGAACGCCAAATCCACATGTCATAATCTGCCACAGCTTCAAGCACCACACTGCAATATCCCCTGCGCCCTTTGTATATAGCTTGCCAAGCAAACAGGCAGTTCTTCCATGACCAGTACATGCAATCGATGCTTCCAAACATCCTAGGGAATCCTCTCGCAACATTTTGTGTCATGATCCTTACAGTCTCTTCTTCAGTTGGCCCTCTCAAGTAGTATTTGACAAACTTTCCCCCCACAACTCGGCAAAATTTGTACATGCACTCAATGGCAGTAGACTCACTCATGCGAAGGTAGTCGTCCTGTGTATCGGCTCAGAAGAGATCTGCCGTCGAAACGGTCTGCAAATCAAGCGGCGGCGGAGGAGTGGGAGGCGCGGGAGGGAAGACGCGATGAGAAATAAAAGGCGCAAACCAACGGTTATGGAAGTGGTCGCCGACAGGTGGGAGCCCGCCACGCTTTTCGTTGTGTTCGGCATGCACGGAGCGGCCCTGTGTAGCAGGGACGGGCTCGGGTCGCCGGACACCATATTGGGCCGCGTCGGACTGGGAACGAAATTTTGTCCAGCGCGCCCCAAATCTCATTAGGGACCGCTTTGGGGGACGAGGCTAGAGATGCTCTTACTACTTATTATTACTACACTAAGTAAGGTCAAAAAGAAGAAGAAAAAAAATATGTGCACTAGAAAGGGCTGAACTTGTAGGCGATTTACACAAAAATAACTCTTTTCTGAAACTATAGCACATACTGACCTCTCGGGCAAACTATTTCACCCATCTAACCCTTTTGTGTGGCGCCCCTCCCATGGGCGCCACACCTGACCGAGTGGCGCCCGTGTGGCCGGCGCCACACTCCCATCCGACGTGGCGCCCTGGACGTTGAGGTGTGCTCGAATTCGACGTGGTAGGATGTGTGGCGCCTCCTGTTATGTTTGCACAAAACATACTGTAAGACATTTGTCTAGGGACTTAGCCGTTTTGGCGACCCTGTTTGTGTGGCGCCGACGCCATGGGCGCCACACTTCACCATGTGGCGCCGACACCACGGGCGCCACATAAAGGGGCTCGCCAAAACGGCTAAGGACTCAGCGTCCGGAGCCCCTGGATGTTTTCGACGTAAAAGTTGATATAAGTTGACATATGTGGCGCCGACGCCATGGACGCCACACTTCAGCATGTGGCGCCGGCGGCACGGGCGCCACACAAAGAGACTCGCCAAAACGGCTAACGACTAATCGTCCGGAGCCCCTGGATGTTTTCGACGTGTAAGGTGATATAAGTTGACATGTGTGGCACCGACGCCATGGGCGCCACACTGTGCAATGTGGCGCCTATGCCATGGGCGCCACACATTGACTTGTTCTAAACCATGTTATATTCTACCATATTCCAACAGTTTTGAATACAACATTGACTTGCACAGAATATGTACGACACAACATAATGGTTCAAATAACAAATAAGGTTCGACGACATCAAGGTTCCAATTACAATAAGGTTCAGCGACATGAAGGTTCGAGAAGATCAAGTTTCACACAACATCATGGTTCGACAACATAAAGGTTTGACAACAAGAACATAGCCAAAGGGACATCACTGCGTGGCAAAGGCTCCCTTCCCCCTCGCCTTCTTCTTTTTAGATTCTTCCGCCAGTTCTTCCTTCTCCCTTATGTCCCGAGCCAACTGAACCACGGAGTCGAAGAAATGGTGGCGCTCCTCCATCCTTGAAGCTTCCGCTTGAGCTCTTTCCTCCTTTATGCGGTCTGCCTCCTTAGCCACCTCCTCTAGGTGCATCCTATTTGCCCTCTCCCTCGCTAGTTGAGCAAGTTGCCAGTTCCTCTGAATTTTTTCCCTCCATAGACGGTCCCGTTCGGCCTGAAGCTTCTCATTGTTCTCAATGTCTACCAATGCAAAAGCCAGTGGTAGTAAATGGTTGCTCGCATCATTTGCTATTGCCACCAATAGTGTGCCCTTGTACTGCCCGGTCAAGAAGGTACCATCCACGGCTATGACCGGCCTACAATGTTCGAATGCCCTCGTGCATTGCTGGAATGACCAAAATGCACGGTGAAATACCCTCACTCTTTTACCTTCATGCAATGTCATTTTGGTTGCGGAAGGCTCCACCACATGCACCATGCCCGGGTTAGTTGCGGCCATCGCTAACAACAACCTAGGGACTCGGTTGTATGCTTCCTCCCAATCACCATACAACATCTTGAATGCGGCTTGTTTGGCCTTCCATGCCTTCCCATACTTGACATCGTAGTCAAAGCGGGATTTCACCGTATCTTGCACGGACCTAATGCTCATGGTAGGAAGTGATGATATCTCCGCCGAGAGCTTGTATGCAATGAACTCGGATGTGAGTTAACGGTGGTCCGGCTGCACATCCTTGCCATCAAGCTTCGGCCCCCGGCACATGTGAGTGGCTACACAACTTGTGATGTGCCAAGAGGGCCCTTTTTTGAAAGGTCTTGCATGGATAACCCATGGGCACCTTTTATCCACACATTGTAGCGTGTACTGCTTCTTCAAGTCCGAGTGCACAACGATGTAAGGGCGATGATGCTTAATCGAGAACTCCTTCAACCATATCTTCAATTCCAAGAAGGTATCAAACGTGAGCCCTTTAGAGATCATAGCCGTCCTACCATCCGCATCTCTTTTGGAAATTGTCCTAGCTCTAAGAAGTAAACTTTTGCCACCATCAACCACGGCTCCATCCGCAAGACTAACATCACGGAACAATGGTATCCGAATATCACGTCCGGTTACCTTCTTGAAGATCTCGGCTCTTTCGGCTTCCTTAGCCGTCAAGCCATCCACATCAAGTTCCTCTTCGGGTCCATCAACATCCGAGTCCGACGCATAGCATCGGGAATAAGGAATGGAGTGGTCCATCTCCTCTTGCGTCAAATATTTATCCAAATCACCGACATTGTTGTCATTCATCTCGATACCATCATCACCATCGTCATGCTCGTCATACTCCTTGTCCAACGGAGGTTGTTGGGCAATGGGAGATTGGACAATGGGAGATTGGGTGGCTTCTTCTTGGCTCATGGGTGATGAACTCCTCTCTTGAACGGGGGAGGAGTGTCGGTTAAGGTCAAGCTCGATACGAGCATCAACCGTCTTGGTTGCAAACAACTCCAAAGCCTTGTCTTGTGACTCGGCCACCGTCTCCTTGTAAACGGACCAACGTTGCTCGGAGTTGATACGCATTGTCTTCCAACGGGTGTGCATTCCAAACCCCACATTATGTCTTCCCTCTAGCTCAACACCATCATTTGGCTCATTCCAATTCAACTCAACCCTCACTTGTGCTACCACCTCCGCAAAGCTAGGGATAAGGTCAAACACCAAGTCAACCTCTTCCGGGTCCGGCTCTATATTTCCCTTCAAGAAAGCATCTTTGTCCACATGATGAATATGAACAATTCTTTCCATCCCCAAGCATTATGGGAACAACACATACACACATGTGTTCATTAGTTACCATAATCATCATAATCAACCCATACAAACTAGCACACTACCATTTCTCCTACTTCAACAACCCTAACATCCAACCAAATCCACATCCATCCTCAAATCAACCAAATCCACATCTAGGGTTTCACATGTAGATTCAACCAAATACACAAAATCAATGGATGAAAAGAAGGGGAACGGAGGAGATTACATCAAGGAACGGGTTGGGAACGATCTCCACGGACAGATCTGACGAAATTCAACGGATTTGAGTAGGGATTTGAGGGGGGAGAGAGAGAGCCGGCCGCCTTTCTTGAGGGAAGAAGAACAGAGAGAGGAGAATGGCTGGGTCGGGCTGGGGCAGGCTCGCGCGGCCACACATAACAGGATGTGTGGCGCCCCTGCCACGGGCGCCACACTTTCAAAGTGTGGCGCCGATGTGGGCGGCGCCACACATCCTGCCACGTCGGATTCGAGCACACCTCAGCGTCCAGGGTGCCACGTTGAATGGGAGTGTGGCGCCGGCCACACGGGCGCCACTCGGTCAGGAGGGGCGCCACACAAAAGGGTTAGATGGGTGAAATAGTTTGCCCGAGAGGTCAGTCTGTGCTATAGTTTCAGAAAAGGGTTATTTTTGTGTATATCGCCGAACTTGTACTGCTCCAAATATACATGGAGAGAGAAAAATTTGACATAAACAGCAAAAGATCCCTGATGGTGTAAGTGGAACAGCAGAAAGGCAGGCAAGACCTTTCCTTTCCTTTCACATGAAGAAGAAAGGAAAGAACGGACCTGCTTGCCCAACTGCATCATGGTCAATCATCACCACTGACTGAGCCATACAAAGTTGTCTCTGAATTATGACGAGAGAGCTTTGCTGCCTCAGACTTGGAGCAGGTTTGTTTCACGAATCCAGCCAGTACATTCTGATCTGGAGTACTATTTGACTCCCAGAAAGTAATGTTCTGTCATGGCAATGTTGCAGACTAACAATTTTGAAACAAGAAATTCAGATCCTGCATGGTCCAAACCTATCTGGTACTCAGGTTTACAAAAAGAAAAGAAATATATCTCTCATTACAAAAGCACACAGAGATTTCCACTTCTGGAAAGGAACAATGTAAAAAAGAACTGTGACCATGAACAACATACACAACACATTGCACCAGATATTACTTATCCAACATTTTATCTGCATTGACAATTGGCTTGTCTGATCATGCTGGGTACTTCTCTTGCAAAATTTTGTAACTAAAGAATTTCTGTTTCAGCCTAGAAAACAGTCAATGACAAACATATATGGTGGATGAACCACTTCTTTCACTAGTGCCAAGATCACATCATGCACAAGCACAACAGCAATTCAACTCTGAGGGAGGTGATCGCATAACGTTGCAATATAATGGCAGCATTAATAATATTGTAGCAACCAACCATCCGTAACAACGAATCCAAGACTAGAGAAATGTTCTCTGAAGCGAAAGAACTGCTAGAGCTAGAGCTAACAAAGAGTCTGAACTGAAGACCTAACTGGATTTTCGCATCCGCTTCTCTCATCATCTACACGACTACCAGCCAAATAGCTTCTAAAGCCCGACAGATTCAGCAGAATATTCCTGATCACCAGCAGATCACATATCATCAACGGTCTTCCTCATCTGCATCACCTTCTTGTGAGAATTGGAGTGCATGAAGCTCACGAAGGTCGGGCTGTTGGCGGGCCTGTACTCTGGCAGCAGCCTGCCAGACTTGTACCTCACGCCACACGCATTGCATAGGCTCTTAGGCCCCAAGGGGCCGGTCCTCCACTGCGGGGTCTTGTAGGACATGCAGTGGGTGCACCTCTTCACTGGCTCCTCCGGTGGGAGCTCCTCGTTCACATATGTGGCCTTCTTGAACTTCCTCTTCGCCTGCTGAAACTCCTCATCCACAGGTGCAGCAGTCTTCTTGATCTTCCTCTTCTCCTGTGGAGGCTCATCATCATCTCCAAAATGTGTGGTCTTCTTGATCCTCCTCTTATCCTGGCCCCTTCCTTGATCTTGTTCCTCATAGATTTCTTGGCCGCAGCGCTCCATGGAAATGAACCCGTTCCCTGCCTTGAGCCTCAGGCTGCATGCGCTACACAATGGCATTGAACCCTGCCACTGTGGTGCTAGGTTGGACAAACAAATGCTACACCTCCTCACCACCTGTTCTTGTTGGAACTGCATTGGTGCAGTCATATTGAGCTTATATTCTTCCTCATGTTCCTGTTGTTGGACAAGTTCTTGGTCTTTCTCTTTCTTGGGGAGGATGAGCTCACTCTCTGCTAGCCAATCCTTCTGATCAAGTAGTAGTGGTGGCTCAACAAACACCGTGACATAGTGTTCTTCATCGCTCTCTCTTATAACAGAGGCCAGGCTTCTTTTCTTTCTTCTGGGATTGGAAGATGAAGGATGTGGTAATCCCGGTTTTCCAGCTGCTTGTTCTGGGGAGACAGGGTAGGATGCAGGTCTAGACAAACAGTCCTCTAAATAGCCGGAGAGCCACACTGTGTTGCTATCCTCGTTTTCCTGCAAATCAAAGAGTAGCACGTGGCATGTTAGATAAAATTGCAAAAGTGATTGTTTCTGAATCTATTTCTAGAAGGAATTACACAACTGTGAGGAAATATCCTTTTTCATAAAGGTTCTTTTCTACAATTTCTGCAACAAACAAGCATGTGAGGATAAAACAAACGGATGGAACTACAGGCAAGCCTTACTCGGTTAGGATTGCCCTTAGCAATATGGGCACACAAATAAAGTGAAGCAGAAGCATGGAGTAATCAATTTGCCCAACAGATTTCTGAAGAAAAACTATCAAAGAACAAACTCCTATAGATAGTCAACGTGTATTTTCTTTTGAACTACTGTATTTCCTAAGAACAAACCATCAAAGAACAAACATTATCCATAACGGAACTGCTTCGGGGAATTGCAAGTTATGAACCTAGGACTTCATGAAGAAAATGTAGGTTTCAATACCAATTTAATTTTCTGGAACATACTTTTGAACATAATGACAGGTCAAGCATTTACAATGCAATTAAGCACCACGGAACAGAAACCACCACAGTGGGCAGTTTCTCTCATCAGGATGCAATTGAACAGTTGAGTGGCAAAGGCTATGACAAACTTTCAAGCACCCTGAATACGAGGAACTGAAGTGATTCATGGAAAGATATCTCCTTAAATTCTTCAAGTGGGTTGTCAATGTTTCTAGCCCTAGAGTTTCAACTCGAATTGACACACAAAGCTACAATATCGAGGTGCTGGCCTGCTGGGTGCATTGTCAATGTTTCCAATCCTAGAGTTTCCACAGAAATTGACACAAAACAAAACTGAAGTGTCCCTTATTACACAAAGTTAAGATTGCTGAGTGCCATTGCCCTAAAGTTTCCAAGCAAATTGACACAAAACAAGAATATCTCTGTCACAATCTGTATTAACAGTGGGTGCACTTGTGCAATGACAATGACAGGACGCCAGGAACATATGCAAATCGACATTGAAGGTCATCAGGACACGCATTGTTTTTCTTCCAGGTGATGTCACAAGAAAGGAAACACCCGTATACCACTTTTCCCAATGGGTAGATTGCAAGAATCCGGCATAAACCCTAGGGCGAGAAAAGGAAAGGCACAACTGCTGCAGGGGGGAAAATATCCCCCCTCGGCAGCCGACAGTTACCGTTGAATTTCTCAACAAATTGCAAAATTATTCCCTCCAACCAATTTAATCTCCCAATAGATGGACGCAAACCAAAAACAGATGCGCTAGAAAATTCCTCTACCACGGAAGAACAGAGCAGTAAAAAAGCAAAACAGGAACAAAATCAGCATTTCTTTAATGTTGCAGTAACAGTTCATCCTGGAGTGGGGGAAGAACACAGATAAGGAACCAACAAAACCTAGGGGTCAAGCAGGAAACTGCACCTAAACCCCGTAATTCTTTTCCTGGCGGCGCCTAAACCCCCAATAGTCTTTGGACAAGCGAACCCCCAAGAAAGCATTGAAAAAACCAAGAAGAGAACCCCCTGTCTCGTTCTTTCTTCCCACGGAAGCAAGCAACCGCAGCCCAAAGCCCTATTTCTTGGCCAAGCAATACAGAGAAGAATCCTAGGGGAACAAGAAAGCGGGAGGGGGGGAGGGGGGAAAGAAACTGACCATGGCGGGCTCGTGGGGGAACAAGTCGCCCAGGCCGGCGGCGGCGGCCGCCGCCGCATTCGGTAGCCGGTGCACGTCCATGCTGCCCCAGGCAGCCGCCTCCAAGACGGCTCAAGCACGCAGGGAGGAGAGAGGGGGAGGGAGGGTAGAGAGAGAAAGAAGAGATAGAGAGAGGGTAGGGATTCCGCGAGCTTTTTGGCCCCGAGCGGAGGTTTTTATGGGGAAGAAGAGAGAACAGCTGTGGGGAGAGCGCGTTGGGGTTACGATTGTGTGTGCCGAAAAAGGCCGGATTTTTACCCCATTGGGAGAAAAAGGCCCAAGACATGTCTCTCTTTTGCTTAGTCATGAGGTTTAGGGTTTGGGTGATTTATTTGGGCGGTTGCAGGGTTCAAAAACAAAATCATGGGAGGTTTTAGGGTTTAGGTTTTTCTGTTGGACTATTGGTAGTTTGACATGCTGATAGTGTGTTTTGGTTGATGGAGGGGTTTATCTCGTTTGAGAAGATAACGATATTGTGAGGTTTATCTTGGGGTCAGAAGATCCATGAGATGTTAAGCAAGAAAATTTTCTTAGTATGGTAATAAATATCCAATATATTTTTTGGCAACAATAATATTTTTTTCATTAGTACCATACATGGCTCATGCCTGAAGGCTTCCCCTTCCTCTAGAAAACCCTAGCTGCCACCTGACCATACCACAACTCCCCTGCCTCTCGTTAATGATATTGTCGATTTCCCTCCACTCGGTTTGCTGCTCTAGCGGCGAGAAGCCAAGAGGGCACTTGTTCTGGGTGTTAGACGTGGATTCAAGAATATAGTTTTAGGATTTTGTCGCGGCACCATCTTGATGGGGTGGTTGTGCGCCAAATAAGGTCCCTCTAGCCCCTCCCCTTCTCGATGGCATGCTTGGCGGCATTGAGTAGCCAAAAGGAGTTGATTAGTGTATGGCGGTGCTTCGGTGTGGTTGTTCTTCATCGATGGGTGATGGCAAAAAAAATAACTATGCGTATTTACCAACTTGTTGGGACGACAAGTGCCGAGTGATGCAACAAGCGTAATTTCCCCACAAGACTGACTCAAGAGTGTATATCGAACTCGCGGACAAAATGGTTATATATCCTTAATCCTCTTCAGACAACCTAAAAATGCAAAAGAAATGATTTTACGTACCAACTCCGTCGAGGTGTTTGTCAATCACAACTAGTTATAAGCAATACAAAACAAAATCAAGGAAGGTGCCGGAACATATAGCGTTGATGTGAGATAAGTGGCACAACATCGCAACAACTTCACATCACGTAAATAAAGTAAAGCTAGATATTTTTGTATTTTCATGTTTAATTAAGGATAAAACAAAAAAGCATACAAAATAAAGCAAATGGTGTTTCTTATGGATTAAAATGGTCCAGGATTTATGGTTTCACTTGACCTCTCTCATAAACATGGTTGCACACGGATATAGCAATAAAGAACGAGTTAAGAGTGATAGCAAATTAACATGAAGTGATTGGTACACATTCATATGGGCATTACATCCTAGCAGAGAGATGATACAACACATCTCACTAATACTCCCTTGGAAGGGAAAACTCCTTCAACTAAGTTTAAGGTAAACAGAGTAGTGCCTTAAGAACACTGAAATGATGTTGATTAACAATATGCCACATTGGGCAAACAAGACCATCTAGACAATCACTATATGGGCAATAAGATATATAAATTATTTATCCCTAGTGAGGTGCCCAATGGAATTATGGAATGGTAAAAACCCCGTTTTTGGATGAGATAGAATCCTTCTTCCCTAGTAGCAAAATTGTTAGTCATCTTAATTTGGATGGTTATTAGATTAATTTGAGTTTCTAAGAGCATCTTCGGAAATACCTCTACATAAGCCATACTTTCGCTTTTGGGAGCAAGGCCATAAAAATACCACTTCAGCAGGTCCTGCGTCAAGAGCTAGACAAGCCCCTAGACCCACAACCTTATATATAGAGGCCCCCATCGCCACCATTACATGTGTCCCATATACCAATTAGTCACATTTGCGATTGAGTACACACACAGTTAGAGGATATTGTTGAAATTTGTGTATTGTTTTGGGGCTGGAAAAGTGGGCCCAACCCCTCTTTTAGGTTTACGGGGCCAATAGTAGGGGCTGTCGCCGGAGATGCTCTAAGCATCATCTTGCCTATTTTGACTTCAATATAATCGTATATTTCTCTTTCTGTACCATATGAAATCAATAGGGATACCACAGATGAAAAGGCGAACAATGTCGAATTGAAAGTAAGCTGCAAATTAGCAAAACTTCAAAATATACTTGGTTTAAGATATTTTTGATGTTATCGTTCAAGAAATAATTCTTCTTACTAGAGAAGTTTCTTGTAAAGCTAGTGGGATAGTTGTTTCTAGTGTACTGATAGCGACTATCAATTTGATATTAAAACGTGCAGAGGATATATCCTCTTATGAATTTGCAAATAATGAGAGAAATCTGCAGCATATCTTATTCCTTGTCGAGTCTGCATTTCATTTATTTTCCAGTCAGTAGTACAAGAATCCTTTCAATGTTTTCGTGCTCGCCCTCGTTTCCCTCCCTTTTATGACACGCAAGAAAGGCTGGTAGGCACTAGGCAGAGAGGCCAAACTCATGTGAACCACCTTCCCTTTTCCCCAAAGTACAATACAACAACTCGAAAAAAAAGTGAAGCTGATGCTGTAAAACTTTTTATCGTGCGTGAAGCAACAGATGTGTAAATTGCATATGCAATCTTTTTTTTTTTGTCATATGTGGAGAAAAAGAAAGCTTTTGCCATAGATGGAAAATAAAAGTGAAGCTGGTGGTGCTGTTCATGCTGTCATGCATTTTTGTGAGCATGTGGAACTTTTCTTGCTTTTTGTCACGCCTTGTTTTATAACTTTACCATTGTTTTCACGGTTGAGTTATCGTTGAAAATGAAATGCCACATACAAAAAAAAATCAGCAGGTGTTAAATGCCCAATTTTTTAAGTGGCTTCTTTTGAAAGCTACGAGTGAGAAGACAACAAAGGTAGAAATGGTTTGAGCGATCAAATGGCTAAAAAGGTAGATACAAGTTCCTTTTCCTATTTGACCCATAAGTTTGCCCAACATTGACAGAAGTCCTTTTAACATGTCAAGAAATAAAAACACACTTGGTTGCCTTTTCATCATCAGAACCATTCAGAAAAGACACTAGAATCCAGGAGCAAAATCTGCTTGGTCTCATTAGCCTTCCACAGATCAATTCAGGTGATAACAACTGTCCCTGAAAGATATCATCTTCAGTCATGATCCATCACAAAACAAGACTCAAGTCGATTGCGACGACAGGTACTCCAAAATCCAAATCTGATGGACAGCATATGCTCCACTGGAAACCAGGCTATATGTACACTTGGAAGTTGGAGCGGGACGCAAGCAACAATATCTCCAATTCTGCTTCCTTCCAAAGTCCTCTGCACAGACGAAAATCTGTACTATTAATTTCTGAAAACAACCACTCATCGCAGTCCAAAAAACACCGCAAACAAAAATAGAAGAAGCACCACATGCACTTGAGCAGCAAAAAGGACAAATCCAGCTTTAATGATCCAACTTGTCAATGGAAAAATATATTTCATATTCTATTCCCAACATATAGACAATTGTAGGAATCATACCATCATTGCTGAACTTTTCTGAACTCTGTGAGGACAGGATATATGTTCTCAAAGGCTGTATACGTCTGTTCTCTCACCTACAAATGGAACAGCTCAGATATAGCGCGATTATGATTGAGTAATAGAGAAACCCGCAGGAAATGACTACAAACCTTTGCTCCAGTCAGAACAATCTTGCCTGAAACAAAAATTAGTAGGACAATCTTCGGCTGCCTCATCCGATAAATCAGGCCAGGAAATAGCTCTGGCTCATACTGTGGAGCGAAACCGTATCAAACATCAGTACAGAAACAAGACAAAAAGAAAAGTTCCAATAAAGGAAAATACAATGCCTGGTAAACTAGTGCTAACAGGAATCATTGTCTTCAACTTAGTAACTTACACTTGAGAAAGCGCCATGAGAATATGCGAGGCCCTCAAGCCTTATAGGGAACTTGACATCACAAGATGCAACAATATTCTGGATCTTGAAGTCCTGATGTTACAGAATTAACAAACATTCAGCAAACTAATTTTTATTAAGGTACAAACATGCATAATTTATACAAGTATTGGATAGGTACCTTGAATTTTGCAGGAAAGCTAAGCTTCTGGATTATACGAGCATACTGAAAACAGAAAAAAACATTTAAAATTTCAGAAATCTCTAAGCAAATACATTTGATATGTATGAGAGAGAAAGAAAGGTAGGTAATACCTTTCTAGCTGCAAGTTTCGATTGCTGTTCACTCTTTGCTCCAGTGCAGACCTGATAATGCAGCAATGGGAATACTTTGCATCAGTGTAATGGTGAGGATGACCACTAAGATAGTAACTCTCTGATATAACTATCAGCCTACTTTTACCCAAGTGTTAACAAAGACCACTGCAACAACAACATCAAAGCCTTTTTCCAAGCAAGTTGGGGTAGGCTAGATATGGAACCCAACAGAAATGAAAGGAAACTACTTTTTTTTTGTCTCGATCAAAGCGAATGAGACACAGATACGCCAAGAACTTCTTTTAATCGAATTCAAGTACCAAACCAATACCAAACATTCTCAACAAAACTTTATTTCCGATGGCTGCTGATATTTAGAGGGTCTTTACAGATTAAGACATATAATTCTGATAAATGACTGCTGAGAAGATGTCGCACAAAAGCAACAGTCAGTGTTTATGGGGAATTGGCGTTAATTTTCAATTGTGCAACAGTACCAGCTCCAAAGACATTTAGTAATCAGACTACAAAAGAACATATACTGCATCTGATATACAGAAACTTAACCTTACCATTTTTCCAGATGCGAATATCAGTGCGGTAGTTTTTGGTTCTCTTATCCGCATGATAACTGCAGCAAAACGCTGTTTAAAAACAGACAGTTAGCAATACATAAACTATATGCTGCTTGAACAGGGTTGCATACATCAGAACAGCAAGAGAGGGTCAGTCGATGGCAGCTATTTGACATAATAAAACAGATCATATTAACCTGCTAAGAGTACAAATTAGCTACATATGAGTGCAAGTTCTAGACAGCCTTAGCATTATTTAGTAAAATGCAGAGTACAACAGAGGAACCATGTATCATCAACTCCTCATTTTCCACTTAAATAAAAGGTAGTCAGGTAGACTCGACGCTCTCTTGACAAACCCTTGAAGCAACTTACTACTGAACAAGAAACTAAGCTATTGATCTATCTGACAATTACTTTGCACGTTCACAGTGTATAAACACAAATTCGGAAGGGTCTTTAGTTTGGGCTCCAGAAAAGAACACATGTACAGCATCACTAACTCTTAAACCAGGTTATTCACCATCACCAAAGCAGGAGACACAAAGACATGCAATTGCAGTAGACTTGTCAGTGATAGCAAAGTGACAGCACTTGGATGTTTTTGAAATATAGCACCAGACCGCTTTCAATATTCATGAAACTTTTAGATACAGTATGAAAAGCCCAATAGGAGAAAAATAAATGTCATGTAATAATGTATACAGATAATGATTTCACCTTGGGGTTATATTCTGCATTGCGTGCTTGAAGAGCTATTGCTTTCAGGTCCAATTTACAGTCTAAGTTGACCGTTGACACTATATTCCTGTCATAAGACCAGAATACACCGAGAACGTCAGTACTAAAATAAACACATCACAGAACACTATTTCCTCTGAAAGCCAATATGACAGCAAAATAAATTTCTAGTGAATTCAAACACTCTGCACTGAACAAGTTCTACCTGATAATTTAGCATGCAAGCCTGAATGCAGAGGAAGTGATGTTTAAAATTCAACTATTTGTATCTAGCACTGCTTCTTTCTCCCAAACAAATCTCACTCAACATTTGACCACATTCATGCAACCCTCTAGTCTACCATTCTAAGTTCCATACATTCCAGAGCATTTAAGGCAAGGTGTGGCACGAATTGCAAACCCGACGATCCAACACAAAATATGACCTCAACATTATTTTTTCTCTGAATGGGGTCTCGATATTAGTTAGTTATTTATCTACTTTTAACCAGCAAAATTAATCCAAGCATCGTAAACCACAACTGTATGATTTTATTTGGTCTATGCCCAACAAATCTTCTAATGTGTGTCCCAATCCATCGCCAGTACAATCCAACCAGAAAACCAAATCCACCGAGATTTTCTTCGATTGCCGTTATAGGAAGTGAGCAAGCAAGCTAGACACGAAAACTCAGGATAGACGAGCTGCTCTTCTAGCTTTGGTTGGAAATAGAAAAGCAAGTTATAGGGCCCATGCTGCATTCCCTCAAATAGCTGTCTTTTTTTCAGCTCATGACCCGGGAAGATCGATCCTAACTCAGCAACAACTAAGTAATTATTTTAAATTAACGTATTTTAGTTTAAATGTACTTTTCATCTGTGTATCTTGATTAATTATATGACTATATAGGGTCGATCTGTAAAACTCCTACAGCAGACGTTCTCCTTCCTCGCTAGTGTAATCCAACCAAATTGATACCATTCTAAGTTCCATGCATTCCAGAGCATTCAAGCCAAGGTGTGGCATGAATTGCAAACCCGGTGATCCAACACAAAACATGATCTCGGCATTAACAAGACCTCAATATTAGCTAGTTATTAATCTACTTTTAGTCAGCACCAAACATCATGAACCACAACTGTATGATTTTATTTGGTCTATGACCAAGAAATCTTCCAATGTGTGTCCCCAATCCATCGCCAGTACAATCCAACCAGAAAACCAAATCCAATTCAGCTCGCGCACTGGGAAGATCGATCCTAACTCAGCAACAACTCAAGAATTATCTTTAATTACCATATTTTTAGTTTAAATGTACTTTCCATCTGTGTATCTTGGTTAATTACATGACTATATCGGGTCAATCTGTAAAACTCCTACAGCTGTCCTCCTTCCTCGCTACTGGAATCCAACCATCCCATGCATTACAGAGCATTTAAGCCAAGGTGTGGTACGAATTGTAAACCTGGTGATCCACCACAAATTATGACCTCAACATTAAAAATTTCTCTGAACAGGACCTCGATAGTTAGTTATTAATCTACTTTTAGTCAGCACCAAGCATCATGACCCACAACTGTATGATTTTATTTGGTCTATGACCAAGAAATCTTCCAATGTGTCCCAATCCATCGCCAGTACAATCCAACCAGAAAACCAAATCCAATTCAGCTCATGCACTGGGAAGATCGATCCTAACTAAGCAGCAACTTGAGAATTATTTTCGTGTTTTTAAAATGTACTTTTCATCTGCGTATCTTGATTAATTATATGACTCTATATCGTGTTGATCTGTAAAACTCCTACAGCGCTCACCAGCGGAATCCAACCAAATTGATAACATTCCAAGTTACATGCATTCTGAAGCATTTAAGGCAAGGTGTAGCACAAATTGTAAACCCGGTGATCCACCACAAAATATGACCTCAACATTAAAATTTTCTCTGAACGGGACCTCGATATTAGTTAGTTATTAATCTACTTCTAGTCAGCACCAAGCATCATGACGCACAACTGTATGATTTTATTACATCACCAGTACAATCCAACCACAAAACCAAATCATTTCAGGTCATGCACTCCAAAAGATCGATCCTAACTCAGCAACGACTCAAGAATAATTTCCAATTAACGTAATTTTAATTTAAATATAATTTTTAATCAGTGTGTCTTGATTAATTATACGACTATATCGGGTCGATCTGTAAAACTCCCTTCTTCCTCGCTAGCGGAATGAATCGAACCAAATCGAGTTCATCCACGCATTATTTCGCAGCAAAGCAGTCAACGAGCGCCCATCTAGAAGCGGCGCCAAGAAAATCCCCCCGGCAAGAGGATCTTTGAGGGATGGGAGGGGGGCTTACTGGAGCGTGGGGACGATGCCGGAGGGGTGCAGGGACAGATCGACCGGCTCGCTCCCCTCCAGCGCCGCCTCCGCCGCCGCCATCCACCCCCAAATTAAAGCACCGCAGATCCCGACCCCGACAGCGCGGGGGGCTCCGATTCGGAGGAGCTGCGGAGGAATCCGGGGGAAGAATTCAAAATCGCTGGTCTTTTATATAGATCGGGGAGAGGTGGATTGGAGGAGCGGGCGTGCGTAGGGTTTGGTCGGCAGGGAGGCAGGGTTGGCTGGTTTGTGTTGTGTTGTGTAGGTAGGGGAACGGGAAACAGTCGGTGATTACGGGGAGATGGGTATTTATAGCCGGAGGGAGGCCACCGTCTGTAGCCGGTCGGGTGCTCGAGTTGTATCCAAGGTCCATTCTCTAACCCGTTTCTTGACGAGGTCACACACCTGATTAGAACATATGTAGACAAATATGGTGGCCATGTGAAAGAGCAAAGTCTAAACCCCATGTTTTGTGTGTTTGATGACAACACTTGAGTTATCTCACCGTGTGTCTTGAGTATTATTGCTAGATTTGCAAGTGCACGGTGACCTCGCTGGACACGTCAAGATCGGAGGACTGAAGCGTAGTTATAGGTTTTCTGGTTTTGTGTGTGTATCGCGAGGTGACATGGTTGAAGATCAAAAGGGGAGAAAACCAGTTTTAGCCAGGCCGGTACTACCGGTACCGCTACCCCTATAAGTACCGCCCCACGGTACCGCTCTGAGTTCTGAGCTGGAATTGACCCACAGTACGAGTTGCGGTACCTCTGTGGTACCTGGAGCGGTAGTACCGCCCACGGTACCGCCCAGGTACCGTAACTAGTTACAGCAGTACCGCTCTTGTACCGCTCCGGTACCGCTTTGGATCCAGTAAGGTTTGGACCCCATTGCGGTACCTCGAGCGGTACCTCTAGCGGTAGTACCAACGTTAATAGCATTCCGCGAGAAAAGTCATGCTCTGCGTCCACGTGGACCAGATCTGGGGAATTCGAACTCAGAGCGGTAGTACCGCTTCCCAAAAGCGGTAGTACCGCTTAGGCGAAAACTGGACATAACGGTTGGATTTGGAGGAGCCTATATAAGGGCCTCTTCTTCCCCAACTCGTTTTTATCTCTTCTCTCTCTTTCTCCTCCATTGTTGCTGAGCTTAATCCTTGAGGATCTCTCCAACCATCCAACCAATCTTGCTCAAATTTTGAGGAGTGGTGGAGGAGACCCCGATCTATATTTCTACCAAGAGAGATTTCACCAATACTTGCTATTCCTTAGTGGATCTTGGTGTTAGGGTTCCTATTGTGGGACATTGGAGGAAGTGCATCCATGGAGGCTAGCTTGGTGTTGTACTAGCTCCATGGATTGTTGGGAGCCTCCTTGTGGTGTGGAGCTCGCCCCAACCTTGTGAAGGAATCACCGCCTCGACCGGTGCCTTAGTGGAGAAGGGGGAGCACCTTCGTGTAGCTCTCTCGAGGAAGAAGGTGAGGCCTTCCTTCGTGGTGTGGCCATCTAGCCTCTTGTGTGAGGCTAGCACCTCCTCAACGCAGACATACTCCCTTTTGTGGGAGAAACTGCGGGAAACAAACCTCGCCTCGTCTCCGCGCCCTCCGGTTGTCCCGCTCCTTACTCTTACTATCTTGTGTTGTTCCTTTGCTTGTTGCACTTGTTCTAGGATCATTGTAGGATCACCAACACCACTAAAGCAATCACCTTTACCTTCCGTTGCACTAAAATTGAAAAAGCTTAAAACTTGACGTAGCAACCATTCACCCCCCCTCTTGTTCGCTACGATCCATTCACCATGTCATGATGTTCTTCTTCGCCAATGGGTAGCACTTGTCAGGCATCGGCCTATAACAGAGTGGCTCCGCCGCCTCCGCCTGCATCATGTAGTTTGCAGACAGATTTGGCGAGTTTTCCTTGTCCTACAACATAAATGAAAGTACTGGAGCACAAATTAACAAGCTCTCAGAATATAGCATGCATCAAACACCCAACATGCAAGCATATTTACGAGTTGTTAGAATATAGTATGCATCAATCGCCTGACATGAAAGCATATTAACAAGGTCTTACAATATAGCACGCATCAAACACCTTGCAGACAAGAACAATAACAAGCACTTACAATCTTGTTTTCCTGTTGGCATGTGATGACCCACAAGTATAGGCGGTGTATCGTAGTACTTTCGATAAATAAGAGTGTCGAACCCAACGAGGAGCAGAAGGTGTTGACAAGCAGTTTCGATGAAGGATTCACTGTAAATGCTCACAGACAAGTGTTCAGGGGGTTTTGATATAGCAGATGAATAAAGTACAAGTAAGTAAAATACGAGAGTAATAACTGCAGCGAGTGCTTGATGTCTACGTGTGCTTCTATTCTTGTAGACAGTGTTGGGCCTCCAAGAGCAGAGGTTTGTAGAACAGCAGCAAGTTTTCCTTATGTGGATCACCCAAGGTTTATCGAACTCAGGGAGGAAGAGGTCAAAGATATCCCTCTCAAGCAACCCTGCAATCACGATACAAGAAGTCTCTTGTGTCCCCAACACACCTAATACACTTGTCAGATGTATAGGTGCACTAGTTCGGCGAAGAGATAGTGAAATACAAGTAGTATGGATGTGTATGAGTGGTAATAGCAATCTGAATAAAATATGGCAGCGAGTAAACATGCAACCGAATAGTAAGTAAACGGAGTTTCAGTGCTTGGAAACAAGGCCTAGGGATCATACTTTCACTAGTGGACACTCTCAACATTGCAATCATAATGGGATATAAATAAGCACTTCACTATGCTATTCCGAATTACTCTCTGGCAAGATAACGAACTCTAATTCATCATGTAGGCAAACCTTAAAGATGTATTCCCAAGTACTAATGAACACCCCACGCTGTCACTTTGAGCATTCATAGGAGGTACTAACACACCACAATTTCATAGAGACATCCAACTCAAATCATAACTCAGTGAACAAGTATTCTGTGAAATATAGCCTAAGAGACCCACACGGTCTGAGACAACTTTGTCACCTTTACACACGTGGGACAAGGAGTCTCCGGAGATCACATAAGTAAAATCCACTTGAATAGCATAACGACATCTAGATTACAAAGCTCATCATATGGATCTCAATCATGTAAGGCAGCTCATGAGATCATTGTATTGAAGTACATGGGAGAGAGATTAACCACATAGCTACCGGTACAGCCCTTAGCCTAGATGGAGAACTACTCCCTCCTCATGGGAGATAGCAGCGGTGATGAAGATGGCGGTGGTGTCGATGGAGAAGCCTTCCGGGGGCACTTCCCCGTCCCGGCGGCGTGCCAGAACAGAGACTCCTGTCCCCCAGATCTTGGCTTCGCGATGGCGGCAGCTCTGGAAGGTTTCTCGTACCGTGGCTTTTTTCGTATCGAAGATTTAGGTCAGGGGGCTTCTTATAGGCGAAGAGGCGGAGTCAGAAGGGTTACGGGGGCGCCACACAATAGGGGGCGCCCCCCTTGGGCCGCGCCGGCCTACTGTCTGGTGGCCCTGTGGCTCTCCTCTGGCCCCGCTCCGGTGTTCTGGAAGCTTCGTGGAATTATAAGATGTTGGGCGTTGATTTCGTCCAATTCCGAGAATATTTCCTTACTAGGATTTCTGAAACCAAAAACAGCAGAAAACAGGAACTGGCACTTCGGCATCTCGTTAATAGGTTAGTTCCGGAAAACGCATCAAAACAATATAAAGTGTGAACAAAACATGTAGGTATTGTCATAAAACTAGCATGGAACATAAGAAATTATAGATACGTTTGAGACGTATCAAGCATGCCCAAGCTTAGTTCCTACTCGTCCTCGAGTAGGTAAACGATAAAAAGAATAATTTCTGTAGTGACATGCTACTTACATAATCTTGATCAACATTATTGTAAAGCATATGAGATGAATGCAGCGATTCGAAGCAATAGTAAAGACAATGACTAAACAACTGAATCATATAGCAAAGACTTTTCATGAATAGTACTTTCAAGACAAGCATCAATAAGTCTTGCATAAGAGTTAACTCATAAAGCAATAGATTCAAAGTAGAAGGCATTGAAGCAACACAAAGGATGATTAAGTTTCAGCAGTTGCTTTCAACTTGTAACATGTATATCTCATGGATAGTTGTCAACATAAAGCAATATAACAAGTGCAATAGGTAAACATGTAAGAATCAATGCACAGTTGACACAAGTGTTTGCTTCTAAGATAGAAGGAAGTAGGTAAACTGACTCAACATAAAGTAAAAGAATGGCCCTTCGCAGAGGGAAGCAGGGATTAAATCATGTGCTAGAGCTTTTTAAGTTTTGAAATAATATAGAGAGCATAAAAGTAAAGTTTTGAGAGGTGTTTGTTGTTGTCAACGAATGGTAGCGGGTACTCTAACTACCTCGTCAACCAGACTTTCAAGAGCGGCTCCCATGAAGGACGTTATCTCTACCAGCAAGGTAGATCATCCCTCTTCTCTTTTGTTTACACATGTACTTTAGTTTAGTTTTTTTATTTATGGATGACACTCCTTCCAACCTTTTGCTTTCACAAACCATGGCTAACCGAATCCTCGGGTGCCTTCCAACAATCACATACCATGAAGGAGTGTCTATTTGCAAAATTAAGTTGCTTACTGATAGATCAGGGCAAAGCATGTGAAGAGAATTATTAATGCAAGTTAATTAATTGGGGCTGGGAACCCCATTGCCAGCTCTTTTTGCAAAATTATTGGATAAGCGGATATGCCACTAGTCCATTGGTGAAAGTCTGTCAAAAGTAAATGACAAGATCGAAAGATAAAACAACACATACTTCCTCATGAGCTATAAAACATTGACACAAATAAGAGATAATAGCTTTTGAATTGTTTAAAGGCAGCACATGAAGTATTTGCTTGGAATGGCAGAGAAATACCATGTGGTAGGTAGGTATGGTGGACACAAATGGCATAGTTTTTGGCTCAAGGATTTTGGATGCACGAGAAGAATTCCTCTCAATACAAGGCTTAGGCTAGTAAGGTTGTTTGAAGCAAACTCAAGTATAAAACGGTGCAGCAAGACTCACATATCAACATATTGTAAGCATTATAAGACTTTACATCGTCTTCCTTGTTGTTCAAACACCTTAACCAGAAAATATCTAGACTTAGAGAGACCAATCATGCAAACCAAATTTTAACAAGCTCTATGTAGTTCTTCATTAATAAGTGCAAGGTACATGATGCAAGAGCTTAAACATGATCTATATGAGCACAACAATTGCCAAGTATCAAATTATTCAAGACATTATACCAATTACCACATGCAGCATTTTCTGTTTCCAACCATATAACAATGAACGAAGAAGTTTCAACCTTCGCCATGAACATTAAGAGTAAAGCTAAGAACACATGTGTTCATACGCAACAGCGGAGCGTGTCTCTCTCCCACACAAGCATGAATTTATTCAAACAAAACAAAAACAAACAGACACTCCAAGTAAAGTACATAAGATGTGACCGAATAAAAATATAGTTTCAAGAGAAGAAACCTGATAAGTTGTCGATGAAGAAGGGGATGCCTTGGGCATCCCCAAGCTTAGATGCTTGAGTCTTCTTGAAATATGCAGGGATGAACCACCGGGGAATCCCCAAGCTTAGACTCTTCACTCTTCTTGATCATAGTATTGTTGACGTCTGAAACCCACCGGCGGGCAGCGACGGGCAACACCGTAGAGCCGGGAACAACCTAGGGCTGCGGCTGGCCGAGGTCCCTCCGAGCGACGGCCCGCAAAGCCTTCTGGTCACACGTCCGATGCTGATTGCAAGGGCGTGCCACCTGACCTATACCTGGCCAGGAAGGTGATGGAGATGCCTCGCTTAGTTTCCTGCATGGCATACATGTAAACATTAAATACGAGCCTCGATCGGCTCTCAGGTTATCCTGTGAATCGGCTCAAGGAGCCGATCCACCCATGATTCGTACGGGGTGCACGAATATATGGTGGTCCTGCTTGATCAAGATAAAGCTAATGAGATCTACGACGATTTAGGGTTTTCACCGCATAATCGGATCATCCTACTCAGGATTGGGCCTCGCGGCCACGCACGGTGATCGTAAGCCGATCCTAGACAAGGCCTAAAAACCAACACGAGGTTGATCCCCGGAACATCCTGTCTAGGACTAGCAAACGACACCCTACGTGCCGCTGGATCCTCCAGCCCTTTGTAAGGCCTAACTATTGCAGATATTAAACTAATCCTTGATGAACAAGGAGCAACCGTAACAGATCGGATCTACTAAATAATGATCAAGCGGGGTGCCGCCCCTACACCTAAGGTAGGTGTAAGGGCGGCTAGACATGCGAGGGTTGCACTACGATAGCATGTTACACGAAGAACTATGCTAACCCTAACACATCTATGATAACTACGTTGCTCGCCATCAAAAAGGCTTCAGTACGAGCAATGCATGAACAACGTGGAGCTTGTGCTGCCTAGATCGCAAGATGCGATCTAGGCAGCATGTTGCTTACCGGTAGAAACCCTCGAGACGAAGGAGTTGGCGATGCGCCGAGATTGGTTTGGTTGGTTGAACGTTGGTTGTTGTTTTTTCCATAAACCCTAGATACATATTTATAGTCCAGGGGACTTTCTAATTTAGGCGTGCACCTAACCGTGCACGGGTAAAACTCTATCTTCTAATCTAAGATGCAACCTACCATAATTAAAGATACACGGGCAATCTAGCCCAAACTCTTCGTGCAAGGCCGCTTCAGAGATCTTCCACGTGTAATCTTCCAAGCCCATCTCCCTTACGGCCCACCTCCTGATTTGGCCAAAATCTGGTGATAACACATGCCCCCCTGGTTTTGGCAATGATAATTTCAAAACCACTCTGTTTTTCCTTCGAAGGGTCATGTCGTGGCAGAGCAGACCTGTCGCAGTATTCTTCATCATGATGGCTTGCCTTCTCACCTTCTCTGTATGATTCGACAATTCTGGCCTCACCCCCTCGGAAACTGCAACGGCCTTGAATCTCTACTAGGCTCCTCTTTATTTAACCGTGCCGATTGATTAGCCCTCTTCATCCTTTCTCTGTTCCAGCCATTGGCACCAAAAAACCCTCCTACGCTACCATGTCTTCTTCCTCCTCTTCCTCTTCCGGTCTTTCCTATGGGTCTTCCTCCTCCCGCGAGACGCCACCGGACGTACGCGCACCAGAAGAATGGGACCAGGAGGACCATGCCTCCTCCGTCTGGTCCGAGGACGACAAGTCCCTGACCAGCGGGGATGAAGATCTCCAGTTCCTAGCCGATGGGGAACTGGAATCGGAGAGCGAGGATGACTTGTTCCCCTGGGACGGCTGCCCCTCTTCTGAAGAAGAGAAGGAGGAAGACGACGACGACTCCCTCGAGGGCTACCCACCAGCGAAACGCCTCCGCATGTGGTGGGACGACGACGACAGCGATGACGATGAGGAGATTGAAGCTCCCGTAGAGGGCTACGGGAGCAGCGACGAGGAACCCATCGGCAGCAGTGCCGATGAGAGCTCCGAGGACGACGACGAGGGCAGCGACGGTCCGTAGTTAGGATCTGCTAGTGTAGGTCTAGTAGTAGCAGCTTGGTCAGCAAATCCTTCTTTTGTACCTCTCCCCTTGAGCAATCGACTCTTTCTTCGTAAGAAATCTTGTTTATCAATGAAGAATTTCTCCAATTTGACTTTGCCGATTCCTTTTATGCTAATTTAGCCGATTGTCAACTCATTGGTTCCTCATAATCCGCTCTTCATCTCTTTGACGTCGGAGTGATCGTGAATTTGGTCACTTTAAGAGAGCCCCAGAAACCGCTGCTGAAACGACTTGACGCTGAAGCCAAATACCTCTGGATATTCAGATATTCAGCGATACTCTTCAAACCTGCCCAATCCCTCTGAAGAAGATCATGATGGAGGGCCAGCCGATGAAATCTCAATCGGTTTCTTAAGAACAAAATATCTACGCAGTCCGTTGCCCCCCGAGCCTTCATCAAGGCGAGAACAGCAGTGAGCCAACCAAATGCGCCACTATCGGCTTCCGAGTCATGATGCAGAGCCAGCCGATTTCAACAAAATCGGCTCCCCAAAGCAGAGAACTTTCAGGGTGGGCTGCCCCCCGAGCTTTTCCAGTCCACTTCTTGCGCCTTGCTGATCAGATCGGCTCCTTTCCTTTGGCAGATTTGATGTAACCTATCCTTAACCTGATCTGTACGTCCATGCTGCTCTTGATATTGGTTAGGGTCATGATCCCCCAAAACTTGCCCCAGCTGATGTTGCGGACTCGAATACTTCCAAACTATTTTATTGAGGAGTTCTTCCAGTAGAGTCTCTCTTCGTGACCCACTTCCCGCTCCGTTGAGTCTCAACCCACCGAACTAATTTGGAGGTTCTTTTTTTTTACTGGCCGATTTTTTCCCTATCGGCCCCCAATGTTTCACTGCACACATGTTCATCTGCACCTGCTCACCTGATAATTGCCCCCCGAGCCGAATCTGTCAGGTAACTGCAGATATCGGCTTTGTGGTTAGCCAAGGCACTGTACTTGCATGTCGGCTCCGCGAGGATTCGTGCTGACTTTCATCCGCCAACGTGGCTGCTGCCCAGTAGATCGATGTTGAACACAAGCAGAACATGTGGTGAAGATAATTTTGGCCGATTGCTGGAATCGGCCTCCATATCCATTGAAGCGCTGACTGAAGGTTCTGTAATGCTCCTTCATAATTTTTTGGGGCCGATCACAAGGATCAGCCTCGCCCCGTTTGCTCATCGGTTTGTTCTTGCTACTCGGTCAGGCTGGAGGATAAAACCAGCCCAACCTCTGACTTTATCATGTTGATGCGCTTGCTGTCGTCCACCTTGAGTGCGTCGTAGAATCGTGGAGCATTAAGCTCCGTCGGAAGGACGAGCACCATGTTTGTACCAGCCGATGTTTCATCGTCGGCTTTCCTTTGCTTGGGACGCCACCCCATTTTCCGTGGACGACCCTCTTCATCCAGGGTTCGCTGAACTTTCACAGCCAGATCAGGTCGTGCCTTCCTTAGCGTATGCAAGTATAACCTTTCGGCTTCCTCCAGGCCGCGCAATCGCTGAACCCTGCGCTTTTGGGAACGGCTGAGTCCATCAGGGCACCACCTTGGCCGGTGGTACCTGTCTTCTTCTTCTTGTCCCTCGTCTTCTGAATCCTCGAGATCCGCCCACCGAGGGGACTCAGCGCGTTTGCTTTGTGGTGGGAGAGGCCCTAAGCGCCTGAACACAGATACGTTGGTTGCCTCCTTCTTCTTCTGGTTGCATTCTGGGCAATTGCCGATTGTGGGCAATCGGCTCATTCCTGAATCCCAGCAGTGTCTGAAGAAGGGGCAGTCCCAATGCCTGTCGTTGTCATCTTGCTCCCTTGATTCTCCTCTGGCACGGCGCTCGTGCTCCTCCTCATCGCGATCATGCCGACGATGTCTTCTGGCTTCTCTAGCCAGACGATCTCTTTCATCATCATAGCTGGACCGTCGGCGTTGGTCATACTGACTTACATACTTGTTGAGGAGGTGATCAGAGAGGGGTCGCTGATATCTTATGTTCTTCACTTCTCCCTCTGTGACGTAGCGCTTGCCATCATAATGGAGCCAATCGCGTGGAGCGGCCTCCTCGGTGTCCTTGCTACGAGAGCAGCTGCCCTCGTCTCCATCTTTGCCAGAGTGGTGCCCAGGTCCTACCATGTTGATGCTAAACGAGGATCCTGGCTGGCAACCTTCAGGGTAAGTGCATTCTACCATGTTAACGGCGGGGAAGGGTTGGGTGTCGACCTTCATGGCGTATTGGTTGAAAATCAGCCGCCCTTTTTCTATCGCCGCTTGGATGTGCTGACGCCACACCCTGCAGTCGTTGGTGGCATGGGAGAGCGAGTTATGCCATTTGCAGTACGGCTTTCCGTTCAGCTCTTGCACCGTGGGGAATTTGAGACCTTCAGGAATCGTCAACTGCTTCTCCTTGAGCAGGAGGTCGAAGATTTGCTCAGTTTTGGTCACATCAAAATCAAACCCCCGGGGCGGGCCTGGTGGCTTTACCCATTTGCAGGACACGGGGGTTCCTCCCCGAGTCCATTCAGCCACTGCTACCTCTTGATCTCCCGCAGAAACTTTGTCCTCCTCTGCATCGACCAGGACTACTGCACGCTTGAATTTGTCCTGGTACAGGTCCGGGTGGCGCTGTTCATATGCTGAAAGTTTCTGAACCATGTGCGCCAGTGAGGGATAGTCTGCTTGGGAGGCCATGTCCTTGAGCGGTGTTGCGAGGCCCGCTACTGCCAACTCGACTGCTTCCTTTTCAGTTATACGAACCGAATAACATCGGTTCCTAAGATTCCTGAAGCGCTGGATGTATCCTGAAGTGCTAGATCGGCAATGCCGGACTTGGAAGCCTCTGAATGGTACTGCATATGGAACTGCTCTTCCAACTGCTTCCAAGTCCGGATGGAGTCTGGTGGCAACGAGGTGTACCATCCGAAAGCCGATCCCGTGAGGGACTGTGAGAAGAGCCTCACGCGTAGTTGATCCGACACTGAGGCCGGTCCTAGTTGTGCCAAATATCGGCCCACGTGCTCGATGGAGCTGGAACCATCTGATCCACTGAATTTGGAGAAGTCAGGGAGCCGATATTTAGGTGGTAGCGGGATCATCTCGTAGTCGTCGGGGTACGGCTTGGAATAGCCGATTGCCCTCCGTTTCGGCACCATGCCGAACTGGTCTCTCAGTATGTTGCTGATCTGATCCGCTGTCGGGCTGCAGGGAGTTGAACTCGAAGATTCGCCGGGGTGGCGTACTTAGCCAGCCATGTTTGCTTTTCCAGCTACGAGCCAACGGCAGGAGCTGAGCTCTGGAGGTTCGTCGGGGTGGCATATTTAGTCAGCCACGTGCTTCTCAAGCTACGTTGTTGACGTCCCTCTGTTTTCCCGAAGTCCCCGATCTTGTGGCCTGGTTTGTGAGTGCCCGGTTACCACAATCGGCACATACGTGCACGTGTACCCGTGAGGGATCTCCTTCGGCGCCTCAGGCAAGAACTGGTAGTCACTAGGGTCACCACCGATCTTGTAGACGACGAATGCCGGTGAAGCCGGCACTTCTGGTGCTGCCAACGCATATGGCAGCGGTGGACGGGACTGGAGTGGCAACTCTCCTTGATGCGTCCCGAGAGCTGGTCCTGACGGTGAGTACTGGTGCCTCATGATCTCCTGGATTACGCGAAGAGCGACACGCTCCAACGTGTTGACCAGGTTCTCAGAGTGGCGGTGTAGCGAGTGAGCCACCAAGTAGTTGATCTCCTGCCGCAGGGACCTGGTGCGTTCTTCCGACGGGGCAGAGAGGTCTATCCCATCTAGTGCACCATTGGGCGAGAACCCCTTCCACCTGATGCCATGTGAACGGGTTCTGTGGAAAGAGCCGATGAGGTCGGCTTCGAGGATGACTTTGATCTCGTCATATTTCTTCTTGAGCTCGTCGGTCAGATCCTCGTATGTGACTGGCGTGCCGTCCGCCATCTCAGATGTAGATGGCGATGTGGTTGATGTAGAAGCTTGTCCCACCGGGCGTGCCAGAATGTGTTGACGTCCGAAACCCACCGGCGGGCAGCGATGGGCAACACCGTAGAGCCGGGAACAACGTAGGGCTGCGGCTGGCCGAGGTCCCTCCGAGCGACGGCCCGCAAAGCCTTCTGGTCACACGTCCGATGCTGATTGCGTGGGCGTGCCACCTGACCTATACCTGGCCAGGAAGGTGATGGAGATGCCTCGCTTAGTTTCCTGCATGGCATACATGTAAACATTAAATACGAGCCTCGATCGGCTCTCAGGTTATCCTGTGAATCGGCTCAAGGAGCCGATCCACCCATGATTCGTACGGGGTGCACGAATATATGGTGGTCCTGCTTGATCAAGATAAAGCTAATGAGATCTACGACGATTTAGGGTTTTCACCGCATAATCGGATCATCCTACTCAGGATTGGGCCTCGCGGCCACGCACGGTGATCGTAGTTTCCATCCTAGACAAGGCCTAAAAACCAACACGAGGTTGATCCCCGGAACATCCTGTCTAGGACTAGCAAACGACACCCTACGTGCCGCTGGATCCTCCAGCCCTTTGTAAGGCCTAACTATTGCAGATATTAAACTAATCCTTGATGAACAAGGAGCAACCGTAATGGATCGGATCTACTAAATAATGATCAAGCGGGGTGCCGCCCCTACACCTAAGGTAGGTGTAAGGGCGGCTAGACATGCGAGGGTTGCACTACGATAGCATGTTACACGAAGAACTATGCTAACCCTAACACATCTATGATAACTACGTTGCTCGCCATCAAAAAGGCTTCAGTACGAGCAACGCATGAACAACGTGGAGCTTGTGCTGCCTAGATCGCAAGATGCGATCTAGGCAGCATGTTGCTTACCGGTAGAAACCCTCGAGACGAAGGAGTTGGCGATGCGCCGAGATTGGTTTGGTTGGTTGAACGTTGGTTGTTGTTTTTTCCATAAACCCTAGATACATATTTATAGTCCAGGGGACTTTCTAATTTAGGCGTGCACCTAACCGTGCACGGGTAAAACTCTATCTTCTAATCTAAGATGCAACCTACCATAATTAAAGATACACGGGCAATCTAGCCCAAACTCTTCGTGCAAGGCCGCTTCAGAGATCTTCCACGTGTAATCTTCCAAGCCCATCTCCCTTACGGCCCACCTCCTGATTTGGCCAAAATCTGGTGATAACAAGTATATCATCCTCCTCTCTTGACCCTTGAAAACTTCCTCCACACCAAACTCGAAACAAACTCATTAGAGGGTTAGTGCATAATCAAAAATTTCACATGTTCAGAGGTGACACAATCATTCTTAACACTTCTGGATATTGCACAAAGCTACTGGAAGTCAATGGAACAAAGAAATCCATCCAACACAGCAAAAGAGGCAATGCGAAATAAAAGGCAGAATCTGTCAAAACAGAACAGTCCGTAAAGACGAATTTTTTAGAGGCACTGGACTTGCTCAGATGAAAATGCTCAAATTTAATGAAAGTTGCGCACATATCTGAGGATCACGCACGTAAATTGGCAGATTTTTCTGAGTTACCTACAGAGAATCCTGCCCAAATTCGTGACAGATAGAAATCTGTTTCTGCGCAGTAATCCAAATCTAGTATGAATCTTGCTATCAAAGACTTTACTTGGCACAACAATGCAATAAAATAAGATAAGGAGAGGTTGCTACAGTAGTAAAAACTTCCAAGACTCAAATATAAAACAAAAATTGCTGTAGTAAAATAAACACATGGGTTATCTCCCAAGAAGTGCTTTCTTTATAGCCATTAAGATGGGCTCAGTAATTTCAATGATGCACTCCCAAGAAATAAGAGTTGAAGCAAAAGAGAGCATCAAAAAGCAAATTCAAAACACATTTAAGTCTAACATGCTTCCTATGCATAGGAATCTTGTAAATAAACAAGTTCATGAAGAGCAAAGTAACAAGCATAGGAAGATAAAACCAGTGTAACTTCAAAAATTTCAGCATATAGAGAGGTGTTTTAGTAACATGAAAATTTCTACAACCATATTTTTCTCTCTCATAATAACTTTCAGAGGCATCATGAACAAACTCAACAATATAAGTATCACATAAAGCATTCTTATTCACATGCATAAAAGTATCATTACTCTCCACATAAGCATAATCAATTTTATTAGTTGTAGTGGGAGCAAATTCAACAAAGTAGCTATCATTATTATTCTCATCATCAAATATAGGAGGCATATTGTAATCATAATTAAACTTATCCTCCATAGTAGGCGGCACCAGAAGACCACTATCATTATAATCATCATAAATAGGAGGCAAAGTATCATCAAAGAAAATTTTCTCCTCAATGCTTGGGGGACTAAAAATGTCATGCTCATCAAAACCAGCTTCCCCAAGCTTAGAATTTTCCATATCATTAGCAACAATGGTGTTCAAAGCGTTCATACTAATATTACTACTAGCATGCAAATAAGGTTCCATAGGTTTTTTAATTTTCGCATTAAACCATTCATGTCTTGACTCAGGAAATAGTTTAAAAAGCTCACAGATGTTTTCCATTATGCCTTACTAGTGTTTAACAAGAAACAAAAAGATGCAATTGCAGGATCTAAAGGAAATAGCTTCGAGCACACACACAACGGCAACAGAAAAGTACTTAGTTACCTGGGACCGGAGTATGAGTGGCTTTTACCTTTCCTCCCCGGCAACGGCGCCAGAAAAGTGCTTGATGTCTACGTGTGCTTCTATTCTTGTAGACATTGTTGGGCCTCCAAGAGCAGAGGTTTGTAGAACAGCAGCAAGTTTCCCTTAAGTGGATCACCCAAGGTTTATCGAACTCAGGGAGGAAGAGGTCAAAGATATCCCTCTCAAGCAACCCTGCAATCACGATACAAGAAATCTCTTGTGTCCCCAACACACCTAATATACTTGTCAGATGTATAGGTGCACTAGTTCGGCGAAGAGATAGTGAAGTACAAGTAGTATGGATGTGTATGAGTGGTAATAGCAATCTGAATAAAATATGGCAGCGAGTAAACATGCAACAGAACAGTAAGTAACCGGAGTTTCAGTGCTTGGAAACAAGGCATAGGGATCATACTTTCACTAGTGGACACTCTCAACATTGCAATCATAATGGGATATAAATAAGCACTTCACTATGCTATTCCGAATTACTCTCTGGCAAGATAACGAACTCTAATTCATCATGTAGGCAAACCTTAAAGATGTATTCCCAAGTACTAATGAACACCCCACGCTGCCACTTTGAGCATTCATAGGAGGTACTAACACACCACAATTTCATAGAGACATCCAACTCAAATCATAACTCAGTGAACAAGTATTCTGTGAAATATAGCCTAAGAGACCCACACGGTGCACACACTGTCACCTTTACACACGTGGGACAAGGAGTCTCCGGAGATCACATAAGTAAAATCCACTTGAATAGCATAACGACATCTAGATTACAAAGCTCATCATATGGATCTCAATCATGTAAGACAGCTCATGAGATCATTGTATTGAAGTACATGGGAGAGAGATTAACCACATAGCTACCGGTACAGCCCTTAGCCTCGATGGAGAACTACTCCTTCCTCATGGGAGACAGCAGCGGTGATGAAGATGGCGGTGGTGTCGATGGAGAAGCCTTCCGGGGGCACTTCCCCGTCCCGGCGGCGTGCCGGAACAGAGACTCCTGTCCCCCAGATCTTGGCTTCGCGATGGCGGCGGCTCTGGAAGGTTTCTCGTACCGTGGCTTTTTTCGTATCGAAGATTTAGGTCAGGGGGCTTCTTATAGGCGAAGAGGCGGAGTCGGAAGGCACTACAAGAAAAGTTCTGATAGACAACGCCCCAAAATCGTCAACTAAGGGGCATTTTTCGTCGCCTATGGGCCTAACCCGACGATATGGGTTCTGTTGTCGAAACTGCGTCAGGCAAAGTCCTACGACGTTTTTTTCGGTCCGTCGCCTTTGGGCACCCTTCCGCCACGGAAAATCGGACCGTCGCGCAAGTGTTTTCGGGAGCCCGTTGACTGCTGACGTCATGCAAACTGACACGTGGCAGACGCCGTTAACCGGTAGTTAACGGCGTTAACCGGCTGCAACCCCGTGGTAGATGGTAGGCCCACTCGAGGCCTGCCACGTCTTAAGCGGGCCGGCCCATTAAGTTTGCGGGTCGGGCCAGCTGACTTAGTTTGACCGGTCAACTATATAGCTGGGCTGGTCCATTAAGTACGTGGGCCGGTCCTAACCTCTAAGGTTGACTGGTCAAAACTTAAACGGGCCGGCCCACTAAGCATGTGGGCCGGGCCGAATGCACTCGTTTGACCGGTCAGCATGCAAAAGGGCCGGCCCACAAGACATGCGGGGCCCACTTTCCTGTTATCGGGCCGGCCCATTTAACAAGTGGGGTCCACCTTTAAGCAACTGGGCCGGCCCAAGAAGTTAGTGGGCCGGCCCAATTAGCATGTGGGTCCCACATTCCTGTTAAAGGACCGGCCCGTTTAGTATGTGGGGTCCACCATATAGCAACTGGGCCGGCCCACGAAGTTAGTGGGTCGGCCCAATAAGCAGGTGGGTGCCACTTTCCTGTTAAAGGGCCGGCCCATTTAGTACGTGGGGTCCACCATATAGCAAGTGGGCCGGCCCAACAAGATAGTGGGCCGGGCCAAAAACACAGGTGGGTCCCACATTCTAGTTAAAGGGCCGGCCCATTTAGTATGTGGGGTCCACCATATAGCAATTGGGCTGGCCCAACAAGATAGTGGGCCGGGCCAAAAACACAGGTGGGTCCCGCTTTCCTGTTAAAGGGCCAGCCCATTTAGTATGTGGGGTCCACCATATAGCAAGTGGGCTGGCCCAACAAGATAGTGGGCCGGCCCAATAAGCAGGTGGGGCCACGGTGGTGTAACCGGGCTGGCTTGATTAGTAAGTGGGGTCCACCAAACCGCAAGTGGGCTGGCCCAACAGTTCGGCGGGCCGGCCCAATAATATATGCGGGGCCCACTATCCTGTTAACGGGCCGGCCCAATTAGCAAGTGGGGTCCACCACAAAGTTAGTGGGCCGGCCCAATAAGCTTGTGGGGCCAGCTTTCTGTTACAGGGCCGGCCCAGTAGTGGGTGGGGTCCACCTTTTATATGCCGGCATAATAGGCGCTTTAGGATTTTGCGGGCCGGCATATATGTGATTTCGCTTAATTGGGCCGTTTAAGGGATGGGAATTTGTGATTTAGATACTGAGAATATTTACGCAGCACATGATTTCTGTCGGATAGCCTCACTTACCACAAGCACCATAGAAAAAATGCGTGAAAGTACTATAAAAACTAACTAAATATTACATCAGCTGCAAGGCTTTGAAAAAATATTACAGAACCCAGAGAAATTGAATGGTAATTAAACCTAGCAATACAATGAAGCCATTCGGCAATCTTTTAAGTTGTCCATGCAACACCTATATCTGAAACAAAAACATTACAAGTTAAGACAGCAACAATGGAAAGGCAAAGACACTACAAAATTGTTTGCCAAAGAATTTGGAACTCATCATTTCGTTGTTATAACAAGATCATTGTAATGCGCACAATAAGCAAACAAAGAGTGCATGCCGCATACCAACAGCCAATATAACAGAGCACGTTAGAATGAAACAGCGGACTTACTACTGTCGAGTCCCATGCAAACCAACATGTTCAGGGAGTACAAAATTGGCATGAACAACATAGTAGCAGGCTATAAATTTTGTAACAACGACTGAGCAAGATGAAGTTATGATGGCTACATCTACAGACAGGGAATGTAAACCAAAAATAGAAGTTACGATGGCAGAAGCTAAAGAGGAGGGAATGTGAACCAACATGTGCCAAGTGCAATTACTTCAAATTGGCCGTGAACTAAATAATACTCCTGAACTTATAGTGAAGGGGATGCAAATCAAAATACTCCTGAACTTATAGTGAAGGGGATGCAAATCAAGATGTTTCGGGATATAAACTTCTATAATAGCTAGGAATAAAACACATAGAAGTTATAATGGCATCACTCATAAACTTGTAGATAAGGGATTGCAAATCAATTTGTTTCGGGATATAAAGTTGTAATGAGCAACACATAGAGGATAGTAAATGCTACGGCTTAGGATGGACCAGAAACGGAATATAGTGGGATCACCTGTGAACTTGTAGAAGGGGGAATGCACACCAATATGTTCAGCATTCCATATGTGAGCGCCATGCCAAGTAAGAGAAACAAGTTAATATTGCAGCATTTGAAGAATCAGGTTGCAGACAAAATTATGATCGAAGTAGCTACTGTGACGAGATCAAATAAATGTGTATTGCAGGATGGCAGAGCGATAGCATGCAGGAACTAATAGCAGGCAGTTACTTTGTTAGCTTACGATGAAGTAGATAGAAATAACTACGGCATCACCTGTAGTACAGGGAATGCGAACCAACATGTTCAGGGAGAACAAGATTGGCATGAACAAAATAGTAGCAGCCTATAATTTTTGTAACAACGACTAAGCAAGATAGAAGTTATGATGGCTACATCTACAGAGCAGGGAATGCAAACCAAAATGTTTAATCGCTTAAAGTTAGCAATGAACTAGAGAATAGCAAGGTGTTACTGGCATAACTAGGAATGAACTAAAAGAGCTTCAGACAACAAGCATCTGAACCCAGAACATGGCGCTAAAACAAGGGACTTACATTAGGAGAAGCACTCTGTGGGAGTCACAGCAGATCTTCCTGGGGTTGATAGATCCGGTGATGAAGTACAATACATGTGCTACTTGGGGTTGGAGAGACGGCCATTACACTTCTTGGTTACTCATCTCATCTGCAAAAACGTAATGGCGCGTTGTTAGCACAAACAGGTTCCCCCAAGATTAAAGAAGAACTTGCAGGCAAGCAATAGAAAAGCGACAGTAGAAGAGTTTAGATCATGCACGGCGCCGGTGAAGCAGATCCGGTTAATGCACAGTGGTGTCGGTGAGCTAGATCCGATGCGGTGGACGACGGATCCGGCGAAGCGGCTCCGGTGGGGTGGACGATACCGCAGCTAAAACGACTGCGGTAGACTGCTGGATGAGTATATGGTTTCGAGGTTCGGCGGGGATGATCCGGTCCGGTTGATGACGGCGTCGATGAAGCGGCTCCGGTGACACCGGATGACGAGGATCGCGAGGCCTCGGGTAGGCCAGGGAAGTCCGGCGGGGATGTTCCGGTGCGGTGGCCGTGGAGGTGGGAGAGAGAGGGACTTGGGAAGTTCCGGTGGGTGGTCTCAGAGGAGAGAGTGAGGGAAATGAATTTTTTTCGGGGAGTTTCCGGAGCTAGGGAGGTGGTGATCGAAAAAAAATGACGGGTAGACCCCCCACCAACCGACTTATACATGGACATTGTTGTCATCTTTACGAGGGTAGAATGGGGAGTTAGAAGCGTGTGAAATATTTGTATTTTTCGGGCGGGAAGTTTTGCCGCTGGAATGAGATTTCGAATTTGGCCACAGTCCAAGTACTAAGTAATACAAAAATATGAGACCGTACTAGTACGGCCAAATGTCACATCAATTCATCATCACGTTGAAAATCGGTTACCACGATCATAATTATTGGCCGTTGGCACATCAGTTCTCCAACGCTTGATCCAACGGTCAAAGTTCCTTTTTTTTAAGAGAATGGTCAAAATTCATTGGATTCGGTCGGGAACTGCGCGCGCCAAAACGAGTCTGACGAAGATGTTTCTAGAGTTCTCACGGACGCGCCTTGGCGATACATTGAATGCAAATCTTGCAAGGTCAAAAAAAATGCAAATCTTGCAGGATCGTATGTGGCTGCTATGAGCTGAAGTACTCCATGAAACCATGAACATACATGTAGATGGGAATCCCATGTAGACGATCTGAAGAACGACCATTTGCATCTTTCACAAATCCATCTACATGACATGATAAACTTTAATTAAGAAGCAGCCACGTAACAATTATTGCCCAAAATCTAACGGGTTCGACAATAAGCTGGTAATTCTCTATTATATATAAACACCAAAAAAATATAGCAAGTAAGAAAGGAGTGTCAATGCCACCAGGACTTACAAAAAAGGGAATTAGCTCTTCGTAATCTCTTTGTTTTTACACATACCTTCTGCTCAGGAATCCAGGGCCTAGGGTCACATCAAGTCATAATCAGAAACCAAAGTCGGTTCCCATGTTCTCCAATTCAAAACGCGTACAAAATATTTCAGTGTGTGAAATAATTGTATTCGATAGGCAGGAGGTATATGCTACAGTGTTGAGATTTTGAATTAGACGGTTGTTAAGCTATTGATTATATGGAGTCGAAATTTGGTAGCATACATAAGTATCTCTGTTCACAACTCACCTGTACAGAAGCAGGAACAGCTGTTGTGTTGCAGCACAACACAAAGGAGAAGCACTGTTCCGTTCATTGCACTCAATACAGCGATGAATGAACCAGACCAGTTGACAAGCTTCTAGACCTGGGCTATATGTAGAAAGCTGGAAATCAATGGATAACAGAAAATCATCAGTGTCAAGCTTTAATGCACTAGCCAACGCGACCAAAAGTCCGAACTTGAGACTATGGGCTCTGATACCATGTCAAGCTTCATCCACGAGCCAACGGAACCACAAGTCAGAACTGATGGAAAGGGCTAGGCAATCCACTTATAATATTAACAATCAGCAGGGTTCCGGTTCAAAAAAAAATCCACATCACAACAAGGAAACGACCACCAAGATCATAGCAATTGCAGATAAATGCACCTACGAAATATGCTCAGACTAAGGTGTAGGATAACGTTGCATAGAAAACAAAAATTTTCCTACCGCGAACACGCAATCCAAGCCAAGATGCAATCTAGAAGACGGTAGCAACGAGGGGGTATCGAGTCTCACCCTTGAAGAGATTCCAAAGCCTACAAGAGGAGGCTCTTGTTGCTGCGGTAGACGATCACTTGCCGCTTGCAAAAGCGCGTAGAAGATCTTGATCACGATCGGTTCCGGCGCCACGAACGGGCAGCACCTCCGTACTCGGTCACACGTTCGGTTGTTGATGAAGACGACGTCCACCTCCCCGTTCCAGCGGGCAGCGGAAGTAGTAGCTCCTCTTGAATCCGACAGCACGACGGCGTGGTGTCGGTGGCGGTGTAGAAGTCCGGCGGAGCTTCGCTAAGCTATGCGGGCAATATGGAGTGGAGGAGCAAAGCTAGGGTTTGGGAGGGGGTGGCCGGCCACTCAAGGGGGGCGGCCAAGCTATGGTCTTGGGGTGGCCGGCCCCCTCCCTTGGCCCCTCATTATATAGGTGGATCCCAAGTGTTGGTGTCCAAGTCTTCGAATAAGACCCGAAACCAAAACCTTCCATAGGAGGGGGAAAACCTAGCCCAACTAGGACTCCCACCCAAAGGTGGGATTCCCACCTCCCATGTGGGGGGTGGCCGGCCCCCTATGGTGGAGTCCACTTGGGACTCCACCCCCACTAGGGCTGGCCGGCCATGGAGGTGGAGTCCCTTGTGGACTCCACCTTCCTTGGTGGTTTCTTCTGGACTTTTCTAGAACCTTCTAGAACCTTCCATAGAACCTTCCGCGACATTTTATTTCACATAAAATGACATCCTATATATGAATCTTATTCTCCGGACCATTCCGGAACTCCTCGTGATGTCCGGGATCTCATCCGGTACTCAGAAAAAATATTCGAACTCCATTCCATAATTCAAGTACTACCATTTCAACATCCAACTTTAAGTGTGTCACCCTACGGTTCGAGAACTATGCGGTCATGGTTGAGTACTCACTCCGACCAATAACCAATAGCGGGATCTGGAGATCCATAATGGCTCCCACATATTCAACGATGACTTTAGTGATCGAATGAACCATACACATATATTACCAATTCCCTTTGTCTCGCGATATTTTACTTGTCCGAGGTTTGATCTTCGGTGTCACTCTATACCTTGTTCAACCTCGTCTCCTGACAAGTACTCTTTACTCGTACCGTGGTATGTGGTCTCTTATGAACTCATTCATATGCTTGCAAGACATTAGACGACATTCCACCGAGAGGGCCCCAGTATATCTATCCGTCATCGGGATGGACACATCCCCTTGGTGATCCATATGCCTCAACTCATACTTTCCGGATACTTAATCCCACCTTTATAGCCACCCATTTACGCAGTGGTGTTTGGTGTAATCAAAGTACCTTTCCGGTATAAGTGATTTACATGATCTCATGGTCATAAGGACTAGGTAACTATGTATCGAAAGCTTATAGCAAATAACTTAATGACGAGATCTTATGCTACGCTTAATTGGGTGTGTCCATTATATCATTCACACAATGACATAACCTTGTTATTAATAACATCCAATGTTCATGATTATGAAACTAATCATCTATTAATCAACAAGCTAGTTTAAGAGGCATACTAGGGACTTCTTGTTTGTCTACATATCACACATGTACTAATGTTTCGGTTAATACAATTCTAGCATGATATATAAACATTTATCATAAACATAAAGATATAAATAATAACCACTTTATTATTGCCTCTAGGGCATATCTCCTTGAGTCTCCCACTTGCACTAGAGTCAATAATCTAGATTACATTGTAATATACCTAACACCCATGGCATTCTGGTGTTGGTCATGCTTTGCCCTAGGGAGAGCTTTAGTCAACGGATCTGCTACATTCAGATCAGTGTGTACTTTGCAAATCTTTACTTCTCCATCTTCGATGTACTCGCGAATCGAGTGGTAACGCAGCTTGATATGCTTCAGCCTCTTGTGTGACCTTGGCTCTTGTGCATTGGCGATGGCACCCATGTTATCACGATAAATGATTAATGGGTCCAATGCACTAGGAACCACACCGAGCTCTACAATGAACCTCTTCATCCATACCGCTTCGATGAAGCCTGCGAAGCCGCTATGTACTACGATTCTGTTGAAGACTTCGCCACCGTGCACCGCTTCGAGCTTGCCCAGCTTCTGCAGCACCATTCAATATAAACACGTACCCAGATTGTGACTTAGAGTCATCGGGATCAGTGTTCCAACTTGCATCGGTGTAACCGTTTACAACGAGCTCTTGGTCACCTCCGTAACAAAGAAACATATCCTTAGTTCTTTTCAAGTACTTCAGGATATTCTTGACCGGCTGTCCAGTGTTCCATTCTGGATCACTTTGATATCTCGCTAGTCAAACTAACGGCATGTGCTATATCCGGTCTAGTACATAGCATGGCATACATGATAGATCCTCTTTGCCGAGGCATAGGGGATGTTACACATCCTTTCTCTTTCTTCTGCCGTAGCCGGTCCTTGAGTTTTACTCAATACCTTGCACAGTAACATAGGTAAGAACCCTTTCTTACTTTCGTCCATTCTAAACTTCTTTAGAATCTTGTCCAGATATGTACTCTGTGATAGCCCTATTAGGCGTCTTGATCTATCTCTATAAATCTTGATGCCTAATATATACGATGCTTCACCAAGGTCTTTCATTGAAAAACTATTATTCAAATAACCCTTAACAACTTTGCTTAATAGTTCTATATCATTCCCGATCAATAATATGTCATCTACATATAATATCGGAATGCTACGGAGCTCCCACTCACTTTCTTGTAAATACGGGCCTCTCCATGACCTTTGTATAAACCCGAAGTCTTTGATCACCTTATCAAAGCGTCGGTTCCAACTTCTTGATGCTTGCTTCAGTCCATAGATTGAACGCTGAAGTTTGCATACTTTGTCGGCATTTTTAGGATCGACAAAACCTTTGGGTTGTACCATATACAACTCTTCCTCAATGTCTCCATTAAGGAACGCCGTTTTGACATCCATCTCGCCAAATCTCATAATCGAAAAATGCAGCTATTGCTAACAAAATCCTCACAGATTTTAGCTTCGCTACAGGTGAGAATGTCTCATCGTAGTCAACTCCTTGAATTTGTCGGAAACCCTTTGCGACAAGTCGAGCTTTATAGACAGTAATATTACCATCCGCATCTGTGTTTCTCTTGACGATCCATTTATTCGCGACAGCCTTACGGCTATCGGGTAAGTCTACCAAAGTCCATACTTTGTTATCATACATGGATCCCATTTCGGATTTCATGGCTTCTTGCCATTTGTTGGAATACTGGGCTCATCATCGCTTCTTCATACGTCGCAGGTCCTCATCATTGTTATCCACAATCATGACATTTAGACAAGGATCATACCAATCAGGAGTGGCATGTTCCCTTGTCGATCTGCGAGGTTCGATGGTTTCCTCGTTCGAAGTTTCATGATTATTATCATTAGCTTCCTCTGTTGCGGTGTAGGAGGTACAGGTACAACTTCGATCTTGCGCTACTACGATCAACGAGTATAGATTCATCAATCTCATCGAGTTCTACTTTTCTTCTAGTCACTTCTTTAGTGAGAAATTCTTTCTCAAGAAAGGTTCCGTTCTTAGCAACAAAGATTTTGCCTTCGGATCTGTGATAGAAAGTGTACCCTATAGTTTCCTTAGGGTAACCTATGAAGACGCATTTCTCCGCTTTGGGTTCTAGCTTGTCCGGTTGTAACTTCTTTACATAGGCTTCGCAACCCCAAACTTTCAGGAACGACAGCTTAGGTTTCTTATTAAACCATAATTCATACGGTGTCGTTTCTACGGATTTTGATGGTGCTCTATTTAAAGTGAATGCGGCTGTCTCTAATGCATAACTCCAAAATGATAACGGCAAATCAGTAAGAGACATCATACTACGAACCATATCTAAGAGAGTTCGATTACGACGTTCGGACACACCGTTTCGTTGAGGTGTTCCTGCGGTGTCAATTGTGAAAGTATTCCGCATTTCTTTAAATGCATGCCAAACTCATAACTCAGATATTCACCTCCACGATCAGATCGTAGAAATTTGATCTTCTTGTTACGTTGATTTTCTACTTCACTTTGAAATTCCTTAAACTTCTCGAAAGTTTCGGATTTATGTTTCATGAAATAGATATACCCATATCTACTCAGATCATCTGAAGGTTAGAACATAACGATAACCACCGCGCGATGCTACGCTCATTGGTCCACATACATCGGTATGTATGATTTCCAATAAGTCAGTAGCTCGCTCCATCATACCAGAAAATGGAGTCTTTGTCATTTTACCCATTAGACATGCTTCGCATCTATCAAGTGACTCAAAGTCAAGTGATTCAAGTAATCCATCAGTATGGAGTTTCTTCATGCGTTTCACTCCAATATGACCAAGGCAGCGAGTGCCACATATAAGTAGAATTATCATTAAGTTTAATTCGCTTAGCATCAATGTTATGTATATGCGTATCACTACTATCGAGATCTAATAGAAATAAGCCATTCTTTTGTGGTGCTCGACCATAAAAGATATTATTCATAAAAATAGAACAACCATTATTCTCAGACTTGAATGAATAACCGTCTTGCATTAAACAAGATCCAGATATAATGTTCATGCTCAACGCAGGTACATAATAGCAATTATTTAGGCTTAAAACTAATCCCGAAGGTAGATGTAGAGGAAGTGTGCATTGCGATCACATTGACCTTGGATCCGTTTCCAACGCGCATCGTCACTTCATCTTTCAGCGGTTGTCGTTTATTCTTTAGTTCTGTTTCGAGTTACAAATATGAGCAACCGAACCGGTATCAAATACCCAGGTACTAGAACGAGAACCGATGAAATGAACATCTATAACATGTATATCAAATATACCTTCTTTCTTCTTCTTGACAAGGCCGCTCTTCGGATCAGCCGGATACTTGGGGCAATTACGCTTCCGGTGTCCCTTCTCCTTGCGGTAATAGCACTCAGCATCGGGCTTAGGGCCGTTCTTAGGTTTCATAGGAGGCGTGGCAGCTTTCTTGCCACCCTTCTTGAATTTTCCCTTAGACTTGCCCTGTTTCTTGAAATCGGTGGTCTTGTTGACCATCAACACTTGGTGCTCTTTCTTGATCTCAATCTCAGCAGCTTTTAGCATGCCAAAGAGTTCAGGTAACTCCTTGTTCATGTTACGCATATTGTAGTTCATCACAAAGTTCTTGTAACTTGGTGGCGGTGATTGAAGGACACGATTAATCCCCGGTCTGTTAGGAATCACTATTCCCAAGTCATCGAGTTTCTTCGCATGCCCGGTCATGGCGAGCATGTGCTCACTAACGGAGCTGCCTTCTTCCATCATACAGTGAAGAAATGTTTCGATGCTTCATAGCATTCCACGGCCGCATGAGTCTCGAATATAGCTTTCAGCTCATTCATCAACTCATGAGGATCATGGTGCTCAAAACGTTTTTGAAGATCGGATTCCAGATCGCACAGGATGGCACACGAACTTGAGAGTACCGAGTTTTCCGAGTCGCGTAAACAGCTTTTACTTCATCGGATTCATCTTCTGCAGGAGGGTCACCTAGCGGTGCATCAAGCACAAATTGCAGATTTCCGCGAGAGAGGAAGATCCTCACATGACGGAACCAATCGGTGAAGTTGCTACCGTTGCTCTTAAGTTTCTCTTTTTCTAGGAACTGATTAAAATTGATTGGGGACGCCATCTCTACAACATATATTTGCAATAGTTTAGACTAAGTTTATGACAAATTGAGTTCAAATTTTAATTCAACATAATTAAAAACCTAAGTGAACTCCCACTCAAAACAATATCCCTCGCATTGTCTTAGTGATCACACGAACCAAATCCACCGCACCTAAACCCGATCATCACGAGAAAAGGTGTGATTTCAATGGCGAACACTCAAAGTGTTCATCATATCAACCATATGATTCATGCTCTACCTTTCGGTATCACGTGTTCCGAGACCATGTACGTACATGCTAGGCTCGTCAAGGCCACCTTAGTATCCGCATGTGCAAAACTGTCTTGCACCCGTCATATGTACTTATTGAATCTATCACACCCGATCATCACGAGGTGCTTGAAACGACAAGACTTGGCAACGGTGCTACTAAGGATGAACACTTTATTATCTTGAGATTTTAGTGAGGGATCATCTTATAATGCTACCGTCGCGATCTAAGCAAAATAAGATGCATAAAAAGGATTAACATCACATGCGGTTCATATGTGATATGATATGGCCCTTTTGTTCTTGCGCCTTTGATCTTCATCTCCAAAGCACGGATATGATCTCCATCATCTTCGGGCATGATCTCCATCATCGTCGGCGTAGCGTCAAGGTCAATGGCGCCGTCTTCATGATTGTCCTCCATGTAGCAACTATTACAACTACTTTGAAATACTACTCAACATGAAATTTAAAGACAACCATAAGGCTCCTGCCGGTTGCCACAATACAATAATGATCATCTCATACATATTCATCATCACATTATGGCCATATCACATCACCAAACCCTGCAAAAACAAGTTAGACGTCTCTAATTTGGTTTGCATATTTTACGTGGTTTAGGGTTTTCGAGTAAGATCTAATCTACCTACGAACATGAACCACAACGTTGATACTAATGTTTTCAATAGAAGAGTAAATTGAATCTTTACTATAGTAGGAGAGACAGAGACACCCGCAAAGCCTCTTATGCAATACAAGTTGCATGTCGAACGAGGAACAAGTCTCATGAACGCGGTCATGTAAAGTTAGTCCGAGCCGCTTCATCCCACTATGCCATAAAGATGCAAAGTACTCAAACTAAAGATAACAAGAGCATCAACGCCCACAAACCATTGTGTTCTACTCGTGCAACCATCTATGCATAGACACGGCTCGATACCACTTTGTAGGATAACGTTGCATAGAAAACAAAAATTTTCCTACCGCGAACACGCAATCCAAGCCAAGATGCAATCTAGAAGACGGTAGCAACGAGGGGGTATCGAGTCTCACCCTTGAAGAGATTCCAAAGCCTACAAGAGGAGGCTCTTGTTGCTGCGGTAGACGATCACTTGCCGCTTGCAAAAGCGCGTAGAAGATCTTGATCACGATCGGTTCCGGCGCCACGAACGGGCAGCACCTCCGTACTCGGTCACACGTTCGGTTGTTGATGAAGACGACGTCCACCTCCCCGTTCCAGCGGGCAGCGGAAGTAGTAGCTCCTCTTGAATCCGACAGCACGACGGCGTGGTGTCGGTGGCGGTGTAGAAGTCCGGCGGAGCTTCGCTAAGCTATGCGGGCAATATGGAGTGGAGGAGCAAAGCTAGGGTTTGGGAGGGGGTGGCCGGCCACTCAAGGGGGGCGGCCAAGCTATGGTCTTGGGGTGGCCGGCCCCCTCCCTTGGCCCCTCATTATATAGGTGGATCCCAAGTGTTGGTGTCCAAGTCTTCGAATAAGACCCGAAACCAAAACCTTCCATAGGAGGGGAAAACCTAGCCCAACTAGGACTCCCACCCAAAGGTGGGATTCCCACCTCCCATGTGGGGGGTGGCCGGCCCCCTATGGTGGAGTCCACTTGGGACTCCACCCCCACTAGGGCTGGCCGGCCATGGAGGGACTCCACCTTCCTTGGTGGTTTCTTCCGGACTTTTCTAGAACCTTCTAGAACCTTCCATAGAACCTTCCGCGACATTTTATTTCACATAAAATGACATCCTATATATGAATCTTATTCTCCGGACCATTCCGGAACTCCTCGTGATGTCCGGGATCTCATCCGGGACTCCGAACAAATATTCGAACTCCATTCCATAATTCAAGTACTACCATTTCAACATCCAACTTTAAGTGTGTCACCCTACGGTTCGAGAACTATGCGGTCATGGTTGAGTACTCACTCCGACCAATAACCAATAGCGGGATCTGGAGATCCATAATGGCTCCCACATATTCAACGATGACTTTAGTGATCGAATGAACCATACACATATATTACCAATTCCCTTTGTCTCGCGATATTTTACTTGTCCGAGGTTTGATCTTCGGTATCACTCTATACCTTGTTCAACCTCGTCTCCTGACAAGTACTCTTTACTCGTACCGTGGTATGTGGTCTCTTATGAACTCATTCATATGCTTGCAAGACATTAGACGACATTCCACCGAGAGGGCCCAGAGTATATCTATCCATCATCGGGATGGACAAATCCCACTGTTGATCCATATGCCTCAACTCATACTTTCCGGATACTTAATCCCACCTTTATAGCCACCCATTTACGCAGTGGTGTTTGGTGTAATCAAAGTACCTTTCCGGTATAAGTGATTTACATGATCTCATGGTCATAAGGACTAGGTAACTATGTATCGAAAGCTTATAGCAAATAACTTAATGACGAGATCTTATGCTACGCTTAATTGGGTGTGTCCATTATATCATTCACACAATGACATAACCTTGTTATTAATAACATCCAATGTTCATGATTATGAAACTAATCATCTATTAATCAACAAGCTAGTTTAAGAGGCATACTAGGGACTTCTTGTTTGTCTACATATCACACATGTACTAATGTTTCGGTTAATACAATTCTAGCATGATATATAAACATTTATCATAAACATAAAGATATAAATAATAACCACTTTATTATTGCCTCTAGGGCATATCTCCTTCATAAGGAACCATTTTACAAGACCAAGGTAATGACCTGTCACTGTCCCCGTTCATCTCCAATTATCTAGCAGATACTCTTCTTACTACTTACTAGCATTCCTAACCTGCTCCAGTAGGGCCTCCTTCTGTGCCGCTATCGTTCTAAAATTGTCGACTTCTAGTCTTAGCGCAGCTGATGCAGCTCGTTCTACTTGGAGTTGCTCCTCTAGAACTTGAGCATGCAAATACTTTGACTTGGACATGGACTTGCACTTCAGCAGTCCAGCATTCCGTAAGAAAGTGTTTTTGGCAATGCCTTTCTTTTTTATTGCCATAGAAAATGCCTTCACACATTCTTCATCGGTTTTTTCCAGACCGTTTTTACCGGGTTTTGCCATCTCTAATTTCATATCTTCCTGCAAAAAATTCAGTTCGTACACATGTGTAAACATGATAGTTACTACAGAGAAACTTGCTGATAGTAGATTTATCATGTGTATGACCTACTTTTATTCCTACAGTTTGGCATGTCTGATTCACATCACATGAATTTTAATAAACATATATAATATCATATTGACATGTACTTTACTACTCCTACAAGTTGGGATGTGAGTCGTCACAAAATTTCAATCTTTGAGAAGACTTACAAGAACACTCTGTGCGACTTCTCCAATCACTTCAAGTTTGTTCTTCTGGCATGCTTCAAAAATCTCTGGCAGAGTCATCTCTTTGTTTGGTTCCCTTTTACTTGCATTATGTAACATCTGCATTTTAGTACTACCATTTATAAATCGAATAACGTGGTTGAAATGGAGGATCATAATATAAGCTGCACACTGGTGTATATACTCTGCATGATCTTTTACTAAAATATTTCTAAATAGCAGTATAAAACAACATGTCCTTACTTTTTGCCGAATGTGCACTATAAGGTTACGAGATCCCGTACGGCTAGGTAAAAGTAGTTTACTGCGGTTTTTCTGATTCTGTTTAGCCAAATTCTGCAAAAAAGGAGACTAGTGAGACACTGCTATAAATAAGAATCCAAGATGTGATCTGGTCTCAGTCTTACAAATCATACCATATTCTTTGGATCAGACCAGTGCTTCACAAGATCTCCCCACTGTTTGTCAGTCATTTGCTTAAAAGGAGATATAGTTGGAACACTCCCGTAATCTTTCCAGTGAAGTATTTCTTCTTTAGCTTTGCTGCGATATCTTGGCGCAGATCGAGAATAGATCGTTGAGAACATGCTTTACTTCCTCTTGGTCCTCATCGAACTAGAACCTTAACTGTTCACAACAATATAAACCGTTGGTGCGATATACATAGAGCCAACAACAAGCTAGAAGGAACGGGACATGCCAATGTGGTATACTAGTATGAGTAACATTACCAAGAGAAAGATGACTTACGTGTAACCTGTGCACTAATTTTTCAAAATGCGCAGAGGTGTCTACGTGCTCTTTCCATGTTGGGAAGATAGGAATTTCATTCCTGACGAAAATTCCTACATCCGATGCTAATTTACAAGATTCTTCTGGGTCCAGTGGCCCCGCCACCTACGATAGATGAAAGGCGAAATCTTGATTCCATCCCAGCAAGCTTAGCTACGAACATTTTCCCTCTTTGTTGGGCCCTCGTTTTTCTTGATCGTGGTGCAACTACAAAGTTAAGCATTACATCAAGCTATCAAGGTAGATATATATATTTATATATATATATATATTTATTTATTTATCTATAAAGTATAACTTTATAACGGAGAATGAAACTATAAGAATTGGAAAATGTACCTTCTTCGGTGTGGGGCTCATCCTCAGGGGAGTTATCTATGGCAGGACTAATATGGGTCAGTGGGAGATCATCAACAGTTTGTTGATGTTGTGCTAGCAGTGTTTGGCCAGTTGTGGTTGTGTCAGCTGGGACTGGTACAGTGTGTCCTTGGGCAGTATTTCCTACCACAGCTACTGCTGATCCCAATTGTGGCTGAGAAGTTGCCGTGGAAACTGGTTCGGCTGCCAATTGTTGTTGAGAAGTTGCTGTGGAAACCGGTTCTGCTGCCAATTGTGGCTGAGAAGTTGCTGTGGAAACTGGTTCTGCTGCCGATTGTCGCTGGTTGTTGGATTGGTAGCAATTGACTGATTCAACCGCTTGGGGTGTTCACCACGTTTTTTTATTTCAGTACTCTTAGCATTTTCGTTATTTTCTTCAACTAGTGCCATGAATCGCTGAGACTGTCTAGTAGCAGAAGCAGGTTTCTTTTTTGGTTGCAGCTCTTCTATCACCGATTCAGGTGCCTGTTGAATGGTCTTCCTCTCATTGGTGGTTCCTGCGAAATTCTTACTTGAAGCTGCAGATTCCTAGCACAAATAAACGATATTTCAGTCTACAGAAGTCCCATATATGATGATATGCAAATGGAATAGGATGAAGAACAATAAAGGATGACGTGCATGCTGAAACATATATATGATGCATTAAGGAGACCTAGAGGTGGCATGTGAACATGTTTGGTGGGATTCAGGATACAAGTATACAACACATGGAAGTTGCAACAGATATCTCAAAGTAAAAACACAGAAATCACCTGGTGGGGTTGAGGAGAATGGTCAGGCAAGGCATCTTCCTGAGTCAGCTCTCCAAGAGGCTCAGCAGGATCAAATTGTGAATCATAACATTGTTCTTTATCTTTGGGGAGGGGAAAGGGTTCTTCTCCGATTTTGTTCGAGTTTGCACTAGAGGCAATAGCGTTACAAATGCTTGTGCCCACACGGCTTGCATATCTTCTACATATATTCCGTATCCGTTTCTCTTTTAATTCATTCTTCTGTATTGCAATAATATCTAGCATGCATTACAAAAAAAAATGCTAATGAGATGGCGGTGCAAGTAAGCAAAAAAATATTTTTCGAAATCACATGCATAACGAATGCGGCCATATCAACCTTCTTGGAAGTGGGCGCGTGTACGCTTTGGTTTCCTGCCGTGGACCATGGAGGTGCCCATCTCTCCAGTCCGGTGGACGGAAGGAGTCAGGGATTAAGATACGAGAACCCGGCGATGGTGACTGTCGCTGACAAGGCGGCGGTGGAAGTCGGCTACGGAGGAGCTCGTATGGTACAGTGGTCGTCGGTGGGGGTGGGGGAGGTGGAAGCTACTCCGGCTTGCTAAAAAGCAAGGGAGACGGCGGAACGTCGTCGGTCACTATGGTGGCCGATGAGAAGGCAGTAGTGCTGGTGTGGGAGTGGGACAGTGGGCCGGCGCCGGCGTGTGAGATGATCCGGTGGGTCATGCAGGGTGGAAGCGTGAGAGAGAGATGCGGGGTTCGGCGCCGCCGGTGATAGGTCTGAATTGAGCGGTCCGGGGGGATAAGATCGACACTGTACTTATTTCACATCGCTTTGAATTTTGGAAGCGGGGGGGGGGGGGGATTTCGGCGGGAATTTTGGGGCAGACTTGAAATTATTACTGGTTGGTGGAAAACTGTGGAACCCTAGCCTACGAAATCCCAGGTCTGAAGCTGAGGGCCCTTTTGCTGTGGCTTTTTGGCTTTTGGATTTTGGAAGCCAAAAGAATATAATATTTGTTTTTGGCTTCCAAAATCCAAAAGCCAAAAAGGCAAAAAAAAGCCACAACAAAAGGGCCCTGAGTATGTTCGGGTTCAAGGGGATATGCTTGTTGGTTCTTCGGTGCATATGATCTCTTTATTTCAAAATTCATCTTCTATACATTTTGAAATGTCAAAAAAGAATAAAACGAAAAATGCATGTGTACTTCTTCGCTTGCTTTATGTGTTGTTTTAGCTTGATGGCGGGACCCACGTTATAAATATTTGGAACCACTACATTGTGGAGCTATTGCTATATTTCACACCAAAGCCAAATTCACCATCGTATCAGATTTGGCAATAGCAACATTGTGGATGCCCTAAAGTTATATTTTCCATCTTGTACACAATTAAAAATATCTTTAAAACAAACAAATCTCTAATGTCTAGGTGTACCATCTCTACTAGTACTAGTATATACTAGTAAATTACACGTGCCTTGCACGTGAGAGCTCTTTTTTTTAGTGAAACAACTTCGACGCAGGATTTTGTGAAGCTTTTTAACTTAATTGGTCAAACATGCGAAGCATGTGCCATTTACTTGTACAACTTTATCGGAAAAAAATTACTTGTACAAGCTAGTTCCCCTAAGTACTACCAGCACATAAGTAAACAAAAGAACCAGGGACATCATCAACTGAAAACAACAATCTATTCATATAGCGGCTCTTGCATCACCCTTTGAAAATCATCTACCTGCAAAGATGAGTGCAGAGTTTCTGCTCGTGCTTTCACCTGTTCCAAGATTGTCCAGTTGATCTCATGGACATCTGCATCAGCCAAAGCGGTAACCAAGTTGCCAGCCACTAGCTTCTGCAGATCAGCAACAACATGTAGGCCATCTTGAATTGTAGAATTCCATCCTCGGTTCATTTCTTTGTTCCGCCAAGTGGCCACATCCAAGTCCTTTTGAAGACGCCTAATCTTAGCTTCCCCATTGCCACATCCTTCTGTTTTGTTCCTACAAACGTTTGCATCACTGGAACTCTGGACATCTGTGCTACAATGCTGCTTGGCAGGGACATGAGCAGTCACTTGCTTCTGCGATTTGCCATGCATAAAATCAATCAGCAGATTAAAAGGAAATATGTTGGTTGATTCATGTCACCACTTTGAGCAACCCATGAGTTTCTAAACCTTAAATGGAGTCTAAAACATTGCAATAAAAGGGTGGGTGCATCATTTGGATGCAGAGGCCGGGGTGACCCTATTTTCAATAAAAAATTAGGAAATCTGAAATCTATATCTATATCTCTACCATCTATACCACTCCACTCCTGTTGACAGTTTGATCTCTTTCAGTACATTAGATTATGTCATGTTTAAAACACTATTATAAAATTACCTCCTTAATGTTGAGCTCAGGAGGATCCAGATGTGCTGATCCTAGGCGGCCCCTCAAATGATTGCTTGCTAAAACAATAGGACCAAATCCCGCCTCCTTTCTACCAATGTCTGCATCACTGGCGCGCTCACTGTCTTTGTTAGGAACATGAGCAGTGGCTAGCTGCTGCAAATCAAAGTTCATCAAATCAATCAGCAAATAACACATATGAAATTTGAGCAGTGCGGCTAAATACCTTCTTCAGCAGCTGCCCCACAGAATCATCCTTTTGGTGGCACATCACACGGGTGAAAAATCTCGGCAACGACTTGGGGTGCGGTGATTTTGTCCCATTCCACAGTATGCCGAGCTTGGCTGCAATTATCTTATTCTGCAAGATATTTTGCCTCCGAGATTCTTCGTAGGCATTCTCGAGGGGAATATCTAGCAGGCATTACAAAAAAAAACAGATGATAATAACAAGCAGTGGAAGCAAGCAATAAACTAGTCTCGGAAATCAAATACATAACAAAAGCTGCCGGACAAAGTGTTCAACCTTGGTCGACTGGGGAGGTGGCGCGTTGGCCGTTCGTTTTGGTTCGGTGGATCATGGTGGCGCTTTGTGTACCGATCTCGCCGGCCGGTAAGATGAACCAGTGAGTCGGGGAAGCAGATCCGACGAAGCGGACGGAGTGTGGTTGACGGCGTATTGAGCCGCCCGGCGCGGTGGATGTCGGCTACGGATGGAGGACTGAGAGGGAGCGAGACGGACTAGGTGCGAGGTAGGGAGAGAGGCCCTTGCTTGTCCGTGGGTGGGGCTGGATATAGGGGAAATGAAAGCCCTAGAAGATAGCATCCTGCTAATATCCTAGTACAAAACAATTGAACTAGAAAATCCCGCCAATATATGGTGCTGAATTGCGGGCGGCTCATAGCTTGTGCACAAATAAAATGGGAAAATCCAAAAAATGTAGTTCAACAAAAAAAAACTCTAGTAGGCAAAGTCGCTAGCTCGCCATGAGAAGATGCACTCCGCCAAAAAAATGTCATGAGAAGCTAGTTTGCTATGGATCTTGCATTAACCCTGCTCGATAAAATGGTGGGCACAAAAGACAAGCTAAATCAAAAATAATGGTGGTAGAAAGATGAAACTCTCAAATGTAAACTCTACTAAACAGGGCCAGCTCAAAAACATGCCTCATATTATTAGTACTTCCTCCTGTCCATATTAACTGCCACTAAAATGGATGTATCTACAAATACATCCATTTGAGTGGCATGTATATGGATAGGAGTAGTAGATCAAGGAGTTGCGAGACAGTGGAGGAAATGAGGTGGGGAGGAGGAGGGTGACGACCAGACCCCCAACTCCACGGCACCGCATAAATAGAAGCTAAAATATGTGAAACAGTGGAGGAAATGAGGTGGAAAGGTCTTCTTTTTAGCCCCAGCGTCACCGCAGATCAGGTGACATGCACCTATTGCATGTCACCGTGTGACATGCGGTTTAAATTCAAATTTGAACACTGCGAACAAATCTGAAAAAAAATCATGCATGTTCATAGATATTAAGATAACCCCTAAAAAATTCAAATCAAAATTCGAAACATACATCGAGAAACAAAAAAGAGAAATCTGTCATGAATAGTTCCCGAATTCAAATCTGAGTTTCTCTCTAGACTATTCACATCTGAGTTTCTCTTTTTTGTTTCTCGATGTATGTTTCGAATTTTGATCTGAAATTTTTAGGGGTTATCTTAATATGAGCTGTGAACGTGCATGATTTTTTTCAGATTTTTTCGCAATGTTTAAATTTGGATTTAGGCCGCATGTCACACGGTGACATGGTGCATGTCACCTCGCTACCACTCGAGAAATGGAGCCCCTCTCCGCTGGGCTCCATAAAAGCTTCACTGCTCGTGTCAGAATGTTGAAGACACTGGCAAGTGCATGTCAGGGGGACAGAGAATAAATTTCGTCCACGCGTCGGCGCGTGCTGTCTACCCCAAACCCTAAACTCTGTCTTATGAAGTCAAGCATGCATGAAGAGAAGTGGTTTTTGGTTTCAAACATGGAAATTTCAAAAACCTTCTCAAGAGCTACATTTTGGAGTGACTAATTTTTCATATTCATGATTTAAACTTGTTTAAATGGGCATAAAAATGGGCATAAAATTCAAAATAAATCAAAATAAATGAAAAACCAAGGCACATAGTCTTCTTATGTCATATAGTAAGCATTCAATTAAGTTGATAAACAAGGTCTAGACATATTCAAAACAGAAAATCATGTATCTACCCCCTAACCCTAAATTTTGTCTTATGAAGTCAAGCATGAAGAGATGTGGTTTTTGGTTTCAAACATGGAAATTTCGAAAACCCTCCCAAGAGCTTCATTTTGAAGTGACTAAGAAGCATACATGCTTACATTTTTACATTCATGTTTTAAACTTGTTCAAATCTTGGTCAAACCTAGGATTTGACAAAGATTCAAATGGGCATAAAAATTCAATTTTTTTTTGAAAAACCAAGGTCTTCTTATGTCATATAGTAAGCATTCAATTAAGTTGATAAACAAGGTCTAGACGTATTAAACCTGAAAAATCATGTATCTACCCCCTAACCCTAAACTCTGTCTTATGAAGTCAAGCATGCATGGTGAAGAGAAGTGGTTTTTCGTTTCAAACATGGAAATTTTAAAAACCCTCCCAAGAGCTTCATTTTGGGGTGACTAAGAATGATACATGATTACTTTGTCATATTCATGTATTAAACTTGTTTAAGTCATGGTCAAACCTAGGATTTGACGAAGATTCAAATGGGCATAAGAATTCAAAAGAATCAAAAACCAAAGCACATAGTCTGTGTATGTCATATAGTAAGCATTCAAGTTGATAAACAAGGTCGATCTAGACATATTCAAACCAGAAAAATCATGGAAATTTCAAAAACCTCCCACGAGCTTCATTTTGGAGTGGCTAAGAAGGATCGATGCAGGTTACTTTTCATATTATTCATGTTTTAAACTTGTTTAAATCTTGGTCAAACCTAGGATTTGACCAAGATTCAACAAATGGGGATAAAAAAATGAAAACCCAATGCACATAGTCTTCTTATGTCATATAATAAGCATACAATTAAGTTGATAAACAAGGTCTAGACATATTCAAACCAGAAAAATCATGTATGTGGCTACCCCTAACCCTAAACTCTGTCTTATGAAGTCAAGCATGAAGAGATGTGGTTTTTGGTTTCAAACATGGAAATTTCAAAAACCCTTCCAAGAGCTTCATTTTGGAGTGACTAAGAAGCATACATGCATGCTTACCTTTTCATATTCATGTTTTAAACTTGTTCAAATCTTGGTTAAACCTAGGATTTGACCAAGATTCAAATGGGCATAAAAATTCAAATAAAATTAATACCAAGGTCTTCTTATGTCATATAGTATGCGCGCATTCAATTAAGTTGATAAACAAGGTCTAGACATATTAAACCTGGAAAATCATGTATCTACCCCTAACCCTAAACTCTGTTTTATAAAGTCAAGCATGCATGTGAAGATAAGTGGTTTTTGGTTTCAAACATGGAAATTTCAAAAACCCTCCTAATTAAGAGCTTCATTTTGGAGTGACTAAGAAGGATACATGCTTACTTTTACATATTCATGTTTTAAACTTGTTTAAGTCATGGTCAAACCTAGGATTTGACCAAGATTTAAATGGGCATAAAAATTCAAAATTAAACAAAATCAAAAACCAAAGCAAGTCTTTGCATGTCATATAGTAAGCATTCAAGTTGATAAACAAGGTCTAGACATATTCAAACCAGAAAATCATGTATATATCTACCCCTAACCCTAAACTCTATCTTTATGAAGTCAAGCATGCATGAAGAGAAGTGGTTTTTGGTTTCAAACATGGAAATTTCAAAAACCCTCCCAAGAGCTACATTTTGGAGTGACTAAGAAGGATAGATGGTTAATTTTTCATATTGATGATTTAAACTTGTTCAAATCTTGGTCAAACCTATGATTTGACCAAGATTCAAATGGGCATAAAAAATCAAAAAAATCAGAAAATTGAAAAACCAAGGTCTTCTTATGTCATATAGTAAGCATTCAATTAAGTTGATAAACAAGGTCTAGACATATTCAAACCAGGAAAATCATGTATCTACCCCTAACCCTAAACTCTGTCTTATTAAGTCAATCATGAAGAGAAGTGGTTTTGGGTTTCAAACATGGAAATTTCAAGAACCTCCCAAAAGCTTCATTTTAGAGTGTGACTAAGAAGGATCCAGGCTTACCTTTTCATTTTCATGTTCTAAACTTGTTTAAATCCTGGTCAAACCTAGGATTTCACAAAGATTCAAATATATGGGTATAAAATTCAAAAAAATAGAAAAATAAAAACCAAAGCACATAGCATTCTTATGTCATATAGTAAGCATTCAAGTTGATAAACAAGGTCTAGACATATTCAAACCATAAAAATCATGTATATATCTACCCCTAACCCTAAACTCTGTCTTATGAAGTCAATCATGCATGAAGAGAAGTGGTTTTGGTTTTCCTACATGGAAATTTCAAAAACCTCCCAAAAACTTCATTTTAGAGTGACTAAGAAGGATACATGCTTCCCTTTTCATTTTCATGTTTTAAACTTGTTTAAATTATCTTGGTCAAATCTAGGATTTGACAAGATTCAAATGGGCATCAAAATATAAAAAATCAGAAAAATGAAAAACCAAAGCACATAGTTTTCTTATGTCATATAGTAAGCATTAAAGTTGACAAAAAAGGTCTAGACATATTCAAACCAGACAAATCATGTATCTATATACCCCCTAACCCCTAAACTCTGTCTTATGAAGTGTCAAGCATGAAGAGAAGTGGTTTTGGGTTTAAACATGGAAATTTCAAAAACCTCCTAGAAGCTTTTTTAGAGTGACTAAGAAGGATACATGCTTCCCTTTTCATTTTCATGTTTTAAACTTGTTTAAATTATCTTGGTCAAATCTAGGATTTGACAAGATTCAAATGGGCATTAAAAAATCAGAAAAATGAAAAACCAAAGCACATAGTTTTCTTATGTCATATAGTAAGCATTAAAGTTGACAAACAAGTTCTAGACATATTCAAACCAGACAAATCATGTATCTATACCCCCTAACCCCTAAACTCTGTCTTATATATGAAGTCAAGCATGAAGAGAAGTGGTTTTGGGTTTCAAACATTGAAATTTCAAAAACCCTAGGATTTGACAAAGATTCAAATATATGGGCATAAAATTAAAAAAATAGAAAAATGAAAAACCAAAGCACATAATCTTCTTATGTCATATAGTAAGCATTAAAGTTGATAAACAAGGTCTAGACATATTCAAACCATACAAATCATGTATCTACCCCTAAACCTAAACTATGTCTTATGAAGTCAATCATGAAGAGAAGTGGTTTTGGGTTTCAAACATGGAAATTTCAAAAACCCTCCCAAGTGCTACATTTTGGAGTGACTAAGAAGGATAGATGCTTAATTTTTCATATTCATGATTTAAACTTGTTCAAATCTTGGTCAACCCTAGGATTTGACCAAGATTCAAATGGGCATAAAAATTCAAAAAAATCAAAAAAAATTGAAAAACCAAGGTCTTCTTATGTCATATAGTAAGCATTCAATTAAGTTGATAAACAAGGTCTAGACATATTCAAACCAGGAAAATCATGTATCTACCCCTAACCCCTAAACTATGTCTTATGAAGTCAAGCATGAAGAGAAGTGGTTTTGGGTTTCAAACATGGAAATTTCAAAAACCTCCCAGAAGCTTCATTTTATAGTGACTAAGAAGGATCCAGGCTTACGTTTTCATTTTCATGTTTGAAACTTGTTTAAATCTTGGTCAAACCTAGGATTTGACCAAGATGCAAATGGGCATAATTAAAATTCAAAAAAAAATTAGAAAAATGAAAAACAAAAGCACATAGTCTTCTTATGTCATATAGTAAGCATTCAAGTTGATAAACACGGTTTAGACATATTCAAACCAGACAAATCATATATCTACCCCCTAACCCTAAACTCGGTCTTATGAAGTCTAGCATGAAGAGAAGTCGTTTTGGGTTTCAAACGTTTAAGCCAAAAGCCCCATTTCAAATATTTCAAACTTATTCAAATTTGGTTCAAATTTGAAAGACATACAAGTTATAGCACACATAGTGCATACATGTTCACACATATTGCACTAGATGCTAATTAACCCTATAGTTTGAGGCCATTTGGATGAGGTCGAAAAAATTCTTGGATTAGAAATGGGGTTGTTCGAACCCCGTAGTTGGATTTTTTTTGAACTTGATCTGTAGTACTGGGCAAAACCCTAGTTTAACCTATTTAATTATAGATTCGTATATCGATTTTTCTATGAGTACTACCTTTTTATTATTACTATGCAGCACATGGGTGTTTGCCCGTCGAGTGAAACTCGGAGGAAGAGGGATCACTCGGAAGGAGAGAAGAAGGGAGAGCATTATGGTGTCTCCCCTTTTTCGGGTGATGATGTTGACTTTTGTGCAGGGTTTGTCAGTGTGTTGCGGCCAGAAACCCACCGGCGAGCAGCGACGGGCAACACAGTAGAGTCGGGAGGCTCCTAGGACTGCGGCTGGCCCTGGTCCCTCCGAGCGACGGCCCGCAAAGACTCGGCACGCACGTCCGATGCTGGTGCAAGGGCGTGCCACCTGACCTATACCTGGTCAGGAAGGTGATGGATGTGCCTCGCTTAGTTTCCTGCATGGCATACACGTAAACATTAAATACGAGCCTCGATCGGCTCTCAGGTTGTCCTGTGAATCGGCTCAAAGAGCCGATCCACCCATGATCCGTACGAGGTGTACGAATATATGGTGGTCTTGCTTGATCAATATAAAGCTAAAACGACCTACTACGATTTAGGGTTTTCACCACATAATCGGAACATCCTACTCGTGATTGAGCCTGGCGGCCACGCACGGTGATCGTAAACCGACCCTAGACAAGGCCTAAAAACCAACACGAAGTTGATCCCCGGAACATCCTGTCTAGGGCTAGCAAACTACACCCTACGCGCCACTGGATCCTTCAATCCCGTTTGTAAGGCCTAACTATGCAGATATTAAACTAATCCTTGAAGAACAAGGAGCAATCATAACGGATCGGATCTACTAAATAATGAACAAGCGGGGTGCCGCCCTTACACCTAAGATAGGTGTAAGGGCGGCTAGACGTCTAAGGGTTGCACGACGACAGCATATGATACGATGAACAATGCTAACCCTAACACATCTAAGATAACTACGTTGCTCGTCATCAACAAGGCTTCAGCAGGAGCAACGCATGAACAACGGATAAACGTGTACTGCCTAGATCGCAAGATGCGATCTAGGCAGCATGATGCTTACCCGGAAGAAACCCTCGAGACAAGGGAGTTGGCGATGCGCCTAGATTGGTTTGTGGTGAACGTGATTGTTGTTTATTTCATAAACCCTAGATACATATTTATAGTCCGTAGACTTTCTAACGTGGGAATAATCCCAACCGGGCACGAGCCAAACTCTATCTAACCGACACGTATCCTACTATATTACAGATACACGGGCAAACTAGCCCAAACTTTGCATATAAGGCCGATTCATGTATTTCTTCCATGTATATCCTTCAAGCCCATCTTTAATCGCGGCCCACCTCTGATCCGGTCAAATTCTGGTGATAACACATGCCCCCCTGGTTTTGGAAATGACAATTCCAAAATCACTCTGCTTTTTCTTCGTCGGGTCATGCCGTGGTAGAGCAGAACCGTCGCAGTATCCTTCATCATGATGCCTTGCCTCTTCCACTTCTCCGCGTGACCTGGCAATTTTTTTTGTTGGGCACCACTTCCTCGGAAACTGCTGTGGCATTGAATCTCCACTATATCCCCTTTTATTTAACCGCTCCAAACAGTTTGCTTCTTCATCCCCTTCGCATTAGCACTCCAAAAGCCCTCCTGCGCCACCATGTCTTCTTCCTCCTCTGCCTCATCGGGTCTTTCCACCCAATCCTCCTCCTCCCGCGAGCCGACGCCGGAGTGGGACCCGGAGGAGGCCCATGCGGCCAACATCCGCCGCGCCATCGAAGCCGGGGAGGAGTCCAGTCACGATTTCTCCATCCGGTCTGAGGACGACAAGTCCTCGACCGACGGGGAAAGTGACCTCCGCTTCCTTGCCGACGGGGAAACGGAGGAGGAGAGCGATGACGATCGCTTCTCCTGGGATGACTTCACCTCCTCCGAGGAGGAGGAGGAGAAGGAGGAGGAGGACGACACCTCCTCCGACGAACCGCCGGCCAAGCGCTTCTGCCCCTGGCCGGGGAACCTCAGCGACTTCGACAGCGACGACGACGACGCTGACGAGGAGGACGAGGACAACGAGGGCCCTGCCGGCAGCCGCCGGCAGCAGCCGACGACGAGCCCGCCGGGAGTAGCGCCGACAGCGGCGCGACGGCGACGGCGGCGACGAGGGCAGCGACGGCCCGTAGATAGGACCCTTAGCATAGGATCAGTAGTAGTAGATGGGGCAATGTATCCCCTAGTACTTCCTTTTGAGAGCAATCAGCTCTTTATGTAAGAAATCCTGTTTATCAATGAAGAATTTCCCCCAATTTGATTTTGCTGATTTCCTTTAAGCTAATTTAGCCGATTTCCCCTCATACTGACTTTGCCGATTGTTCACTTAGCCAATGCTCAATGAGCCGATGGCAACGCATCGGTCCTTCACAACCTATCCTTCAACTCTTCGACTGATGACTTTGAGATCTGGTGGATAATGTGGAAGACCCTTGCCTTCAAGAGAGCCCTTAAATTCCTCCCACCAGCTCCAGTGATCCTCTTCTGCAAGAACTCACCATTTTTGAAGAAGGTTGCGACGCAGGACCAGCCGATGACACCCCAATCGGCTTCTAAAAACAGAGCATCTACCAGGCCAGCTGCCCCCCGAGCCTCAGTCAAGGCGAGAATAGCGGTGAGGATGCACAGATCAGACAAAGGGCTTTGAACTCAGGTAATTCTGAGACAGCCACCATGCAGAGCCAGCCAAACTTGCCCCCATCGATCACCTTTTCTTCCGTTGAAAGCCAATATTGTAGACGAAACACCAACGGCTTAATGAGCAAAAGGCTGCCTTGCATGCCAAAGCGACGCTTCGACGATCGCTGAATCGGCGCAAAGGGTTGGAAGTCCTCGAAGAGAAGGTTCGGGCACCAAAATCGGCTCATTGCGGTGAGGAAGCCCTCATTGTTCACTCCCTCAAGGAAGCAGAAGGCCTCGAAGCTGAACTGAAGACCGACTTGGTGAAAATCCGCGTCTTGAACACGCAGCGGGTAGATCCTGTGTAATTGTACTAGAGTCGATGGCTGTGCATCGGCTTTGTTTCTTAGCTCTAAAGTCGATGTCCGTGCATCGGCTGTATACCATGAGAATTTTTTTTTTACTGGCCGATTTTTCTATCGGCCCCCCAATATTTCACTGCACATGTATCGCACATGTTTATCTGATTAGGTGCCCCCCGAGCCGAATCTGCCAGGTAACTGCGGATATCGGCTCTGTAGTTAGCCAAGGCACTGTATTTGAACGTCGGCTCCGTTAGGACTAATGTTGACTTTTTCCAGCTCATCAGCCGACGTAAAACCGCTGCCCATTAGATCGACGTTGAACACAGGCAGAACGTATGGTGAGGATAATTTTGGCCGATTGCTGGAATCGGCCTCCATGTTGATTGAATCGCTCAATGAAGGTTTTGCAATGTTCCTCCATAGATCTTTGGGGCCGATCCCAAGGATCGGCCTCGCCACGTTTGTCCATAGGTTTGTTCTTGCTATACGGTCAGGCCGGTGGATAAGACCAGCCTAACCCCATCCTTCGTCACGTCGATGCGCTCGCAGTCGTCCAAATTGATGCCTGAGAGTGGCTCTTGGCCTGTTGTCTCCCAAACGTTCATGCCAGCCGTTGAAATCTCGGCCGAATCATCTGCATGGACGACCTCGACTTCATCTCCATCCCACTGTATTAAGCATTGGTGCATCGTGGATGGAATGCAATAGTTGGCGTGGATCCAATCTCTTCCTAGCAGGACAGCATAGGTGCTCTTGCTATCGACAATAAAGAATGTCGTAGGGATGGTTTTCCTCCCTACGGTCAGATCCACGTTCAGAACACCTTGTGCGTCAGATGCTTGGCCGTTGAAATCGCTCAGTGTCACGTTGGTCTTGATCAGATTCGAGCTAGAGCGTCCCAACTGACGTAGCATGGAGTATGGCATAATGTTGACTGCCGCTCCGGTGTCCACCAGCATCTTGTTGACAGGCTGCCCATTGATATAACCTCGCAAGTACAGGGCCTTCAGATGTCTGTAGCTTCTTTCTCGTGGCTTCTCAAAGATAACTGGCCGTGGGCCGCAGTCAAGTTGTGCCACAGGTGCTTCGTCTAATCCTGGAGCACTAAACTCCGTCGGAAGAATGGACACCATGTTTGTGCCAGCCGATGTTTCATCGTCGGCTTTCTTTTGTCTGGGGCGCCACTCTTTCCTTTGTGGCCGACCTTCTTTGTCCAGGGTTCGCTGAATTTTAGCGGCCAGATCAGGCCGTGCCTTCCTCAACGTATGTAGGTATAACCTTTCGGCTTCCTCCAAACCACGTAGTCGCTGAACCCTACGCTTTTGGGAACGGCTGAGTCCATCAGGGCACCACCTTGGCCGGTGGTACTTATCTTCTTCTTCTTCATCATCGTCTTCCAAATCCTCGAGATCTTCCACCCGAGAGGACTCAGCGTGCTTGTTCCGAGGCGGGAGAGGCCCTAGACGTTTGAACACGGACACGCTAGCTGCATCCTTCTTCTTTTGTCTACATTCTGGGCAGTTGCCGATTGTAGGCAATCGGCTCATTCCTGAATCCCAGCAGTGTCTGAAGAAGGGACAGTCCCAGTGCCTATCCTCGTCGTCTTGCTCTCTTGACTTTTCCTTGGCGTGGCGCTCATATCTCTCCTCGTCGCGATCATGCCGACGATGTCTCCTGGCGTCCCTAGCCAGACGATCTCTTCCATCATCGTCGTTGGGTCGTCGGCGTTGGTCATATTGACCCACATACTTGTTGAGGAGGTGATCAGAGAGAGGTCGCTGATATCTCACATTCCTCACTTCTCCCTCTGTGATGTAGCGCTTGCCATCGTGACGGAGCCGATCGCGTGGAGCGGCTTCCTCTGTGTCCTTGCTACGAGAGCAGCTGCCCTCGTCTCCGTCCTTACCAGAGTGGTGTCCAGGTCCTAACATGTTGATGTTGAACGAGAATCCTGGCTGGCACCCTCCAGGGTAAGTGCACTCCACCATGTTAACAGCGGGGAAGGGGTGTGTGTCGACTTTCATGGCGTACTGGCTGAAAATTAGACGCCCTTGTTCTATCGCCATTTGGACCTGCTGCCGCCACACCCTGCAGTCGTTGGTGGCATGGGTGAACGTGTTATGCCACTTGCAGTATGGCTTTCCATTCAGCTCCTGCGCCGTGGGGATCTTGTGGCCTTCGGGTACCTTTAGCTGCTTCTCCTTAAGTAAGAGGTCGAAAATCTGCTCAGCTTTGGTAACGTCGAAGTCAAACCCTCTTGGAGGACCTTGTGGCTTAACCCACTTGCAGGACACGGGGCTTGCCCCCCGAGTCCATTCAGCCACTGCTACCTCTTGATCTCCCGCAGAGCCTTCGTCTTCATCTGCCTCAACCAGGACGACCGCACGCTTGAATTTATACTGGTATACATCTGGGTGGCGCTGTTCATATACTGACAGCTTCTGCACCATGTGCGCCAGTGAAGGGTAGTCTGCTTGGGAGGCCACGTCCTTGATCGGTGATGCGAGACCCACCACCGCCAACTCGACTGCTTCTTTTTCAGTCACACGAGCCGAATAGCATCGGTTCCTAACGGTCCTGGAGCACTGGACGTATTCTGACACTGTTTCTCCGCGCTTACGTCGTACTTGTGCTAAATCGGCAATGCCGGCCTCGGAAGCCTCGAGTGATACTGCATGTGGAACTGCTCTTCCAACTGCTTCCAAGTCCGGATTGAGTCTGGTGGCAGCGATGTGTACCACCCGAAAGCCGATCCTGCGAGGGACTGTGCGAAGAACCTCACACGCAGCTCATCTGATGCTGAGATCGTGCCCAGCTGTGCCAAATATCGGCTCACATGCTCGATGGAGCTGGAACCATCTGATCCATTAAACTTGGAGAAATCAGGGAGCCGATATTTGGGTGGTAGCGGGATCAACTCGTACTCGTTGGGGTACGGCTTGGAATAGCCGATTGTCCTCCTTTTCAGCACCATGCCGAACTGGTCTCTCAGGATTGTACTGATCTGATCCGCGGTCTTGGCTGCAGAGTCGAACTACGAAGATTCGCCGGAGTGGCATACTTAGCCAGCCATGCTTGCTTTTCCAGCTACGAGCCAAGCTGCAGGAGCTGAGCTGCGGAGGTTTGTCGGAGTGGCATACTTAGCTAGCCACGTACGCTTCTCAAGATCTGTTCCCGAAGTTCCTCCTGCTGTTCCCGAAGTCCCCGCTTTGTTGCGATCTGGTTTGTGAGTGCCCGATTCTGCGATCGGCACGTATGTGCACGTGTATCCGTGAGGGATCTCCTTAGGCGCCTCATGCAAGAACTGGTAGTCACTAGGGTCACCACCGATCTTGTAGACGATGTATGCCGGTGAATTCGGCACTTCTGGTGCTGCCAACACGAATGGCAGCGGCGGTCGGGACTGGAGTGGCATCTCTCCCTGGTAAGTCCCTAGAGCTGGTCCTGATGGAGAGTACTGATGCCTCCTGATTTCCTGGATCACCCGAAGAGCGACACGCTCCAAAGTGTTCACCAGGCTCTCAGAATGGCGGTGTAGCGAATGAGCTACCATCAAGTTAATCTCCTGACGCAGAGACCTGGTGCGTTCTTTTGACGGGGCGGACAGGTCCACTCCATCGAGCGAGCCTTCAGGTGAGAACCCTTTCCACCTGATGCCATGTGAGCGGGTTCTGTGAAAAGAGCCGATGAGGTCGGCTTCGAGGATTGCTTTGACCTCGCCATACTTCTTCTTGAGCTCCTCGGTCAGATCCTCGTACGTGACTGGAGTGCCTTCCGCCATCTCAGATGTAGATGGCGATGCGGTTGATGTCGAAGACGGTCCCACCGAGCGTGCCAGAATGTGTTGCGGCCAAAAACCCACCGGCGAGCAGCGACGGGCAACACAGTAGAGCCGGGAGGCTCCCAGGACTGCGGCTGGCCCTGGTCCCTCCGAGCGACGGCCCGCAAAGACTCGGCACGCACGTCCGATGCTGGTGCAAGGGCGTGCCACCTGACCTATACCTGGTCAGGAAGGTGATGGATGTGCCTCGCTTAGTTTCCTGCATGGCATACACGTAAACATTAAATACGAGCCTCGATCGGCTCTCAGGTTGTCCTGTGAATCGGCTCAAAGAGCCGATCCACCCATGATCCGTACGAGGTGTACGAATATATGGTGGTCCTGCTTGATCAATATAAAGCTAAAACGACCTACTACGATTTAGGGTTTTCACCACATAATCGGAACATCCTACTCGTGATTGAGCCTGGCGGCCACGCACGGTGATCGTAAACCGACCCTAGACAAGGCCTAAAAACCAACACGAAGTTGATCCCCGGAACATCCTGTCTAGGGCTAGCAAACTACACCCTACGCGCCACTGGATCCTTCAACCCGTTTGTAAGGCCTAACTATGTAGATATTAAACTAATCCTTGAAGAACAAGGAGCAATCATAACGGATCGGATCTACTAAATAATGAACAAGCGGGGTGCCGCCCTTACACCTAAGATAGGTGTAAGGGCGGCTAGACGTCTAAGGGTTGCACGACGACAGCATATGATACGATGAACAATGCTAACCCTAACACATCTAAGATAACTACGTTGCTCGCCATCAACAAGGCTTCAGCACGAGCAACGCATGAACAGCGGATAAACGTGTACTGCCTAGATCGCAAGATGCGATCTAGGCAGCATGATGCTTACCCGGAAGAAACCCTCGAGACAAGGGAGTTGGCGATGCGCCTAGATTGGTTTGTGGTGAACGTGATTGTTGTTTATTTCATAAACCCTAGATACATATTTATAGTCCGTAGACTTTCTACGTGGGAATAATCCCAACCGGGCACGAGCCAAACTCTATCTAACCGACACGTATCCTACTATATTACAGATACACGGGCAAACTAGCCCAAACTTTGCATATAAGGCCGATTCATGTATTTCTTCCATGTATATCCTTCAAGCCCATCTTTAATCGCGGCCCACCTCTGATCCGGTCAAATTCTGGTGATAACACATGCCCCCCTGGTTTTGGAAATGACAATTCCAAAATCACTCTGCTTTTTCTTCGTCGGGTCATGCCGTGGCAGAGCAGAACCGTCGCAGTATCCTTCATCATGATGCCTTGCCTCTTCCACTTCTCCGCGTGACCTGGCAATTTTTTTTTGTTGGGCACCACTTCCTCGGAAACTGCTGTGGCATTGAATCTCCACTATATCCCCTTTTATTTAACCACTCCAAACAGTTTGCTTCTTCATCCCCTTCGCATTAGCACTCCAAAAGCCATCCTGCGCCACCATGTCTTCTTCCTCCTCTGCCTCATCGGGTCTTTCCACCCAATCCTCCTCCTCCCGCGAGCCGACGCCGGAGTGGGACCCGGAGGAGGCCCATGCGGCCAACATCCGCCGCACCATCGAAGCCGGGGAGGAGTCCAGTCACGATTTCTCCGTCCGGTCTGAGGACGACAAGTCCTCGACCGACGGGGAAAGTGACCTCCGCTTCCTTGCCGACGGGGAAACGGAGGAGGAGAGCAATGACGATCGCTTCTCCTGGGATGACTTCACCTCCTCCGAGGAGGAGGAGGAGGAGAAGGAGGAGGAGGACGACACCTCCTCCGACGAACCGCCGGCCAAGCGCTTCTGCCCCTGGCCGGGGAACCTCAGCGACCGACGGCCGGCAGCGACGACGCTGACGAGGAGGACGAGGACAACGAGGGCCCTGCCGGCAGCCGCTGCAGTAGCGACGACGAGCCCGCCGGGAGTAGCGCCGACAGCGGCGACGACGGCGACGACGAGGGCAGCGACGGCCCGTAGATAGGACCCTTAGCATAGGATCAGTAGTAGTAGATGGGGCAATGTATCCCCTAGTACTTCCTTTTGAGAGCAATCAGCTCTTTATGTAAGAAATCCTGTTTATCAATGAAGAATTTCCCCCAATTTGATTTTGCTGATTTCCTTTAAGCTAATTTAGCCGATTTCCCCTCATACTGACTTTGCCGATTGTTCACTTAGCCAATGCTCAATGAGCCGATGGCAACGCATCGGTCCTTCACAACCTATCCTTCAACTCTTCGACTGATGACTTTGAGATCTGGTGGATAATGTGGAAGACCCTTGCCTTCAAGAGAGCCCTTAAATTCCTCCCACCAGCTCCAGTGATCCTCTTCTGCAAGAACTCACCATTTTTGAAGAAGGTTGCGACGCAGGACCAGCCGATGACACCCCAATCGGCTTCTAAAAACAGAGCATCTACCAGGCCAGCTGCCCCCCGAGCCTCAGTCAAGGCGAGAATAGCGGTGAGGATGCACAGATCAGACAAAGGGCTTTGAACTCAGGTAATTCTGAGACAGCCACCATGCAGAGCCAGCCAAACTTGCCCCCATCGATCACCTTTTCTTCCGTTGAAAGCCGATATTGTAGACGAAACACCAACGGCTTAATGAGAAAAAGGCTGCCTTGCATGCCAAAACTGACGCTTCTGACAGTACTGCTGAACTAGCGCAAAGGGTTGGAAGTCCTCGAAGAGAAGGTTCGGGCACCAAAATCGGGTGATGATGTTGACTTTTGTGCAGGGTTTGTCAGTGAGCAGGAGGTGCGAGCGAGCGAGCGAGCGAGTCGAGCGAGGCCGAGAATGAGAGAGATTTGTTTTTTTTGTGAGATGGACAACCGAAGGATCCTGAAGGACCCAGAGACTTCCAATACGCATCCTGATGCGTCTTCTCTTGACAAAGAAAATGGCTGGGAGTTTGCGTACCTATTGCACGTGACCTGTGCTCACTGAAGTGTGGGACCCCACGCATGGGCACCACACGTAAGTGACAGACCTGTTGGTGTAAAAACTCGGTTGATTAGTATAGTGCATTAGAACAAAGTTTCCTATGGATTCAAGGGTAGGAAATCCAAGTTAACTCATTTACATGACATTATTTTTTCCATTAAGCAAAGTTAACACATCTATCAATTTGTACATTTTGGAGTGACTAAGAAGGATCCAGGCTTACTTATTCGTTTTCACGTGTTAATCTTGTCTAAATCTTGGTCAAACCTAGGATTTGACAGAGATTCAAATGGGCGGGAAATTCAAAAAAAAAACAGAAAAATGAAAAACCAAAGCACATAGTCTTCTTATGTCATATAGTAAGCATTAAAGTTGATAAACAAGGTCTAGACATATTCAAACCAGACAAATCATGTATCTATATACCCCCTAACCCCTAAACTATGTCTTATGAAGTCAAGCATGAAGAGAAGTGGTTTTGGGTTTCAAACATGGAAATTTCAAAAACCTCCCAGAAGCTTCATTTTAGAGTGACTAAGAAGGATACACGCTTCACTTTTCATTTTCATGTTTTAAACTTGTTTAAATCTTGGTCAAACCTAGGATTTGACCAAAAGATTCAAACATGGAAAATTTCAAAAACCTCCCAAAAGTTTCATTAAACTTGTTTAAATCTTGGTCAAACCTAGGATTTGACCAAGATTCAAATGGGCATCAAAAATAAAAAATTAGAAAAATGAAAAACCGAAGCACATAGTTTTCTTATGTCATATAGTAAGCATTCAAGTTGACAAACAAGGTCTAGACATATTCAAACCATACAAATCATGTATCTACCCCTAACCCTAAACTCTGTCTTATGAAGTCAAGCATGAAGAGAAGTCGTTTTGGGTTTCAAACATGGAAATTTGAAAAACCTCCCAAAAACTTCATTTAGAGTGAATAAGAAGGATACATGCTTCCCTTTTCATTTTCATGATTTAAACTTGTTTAAATCTTGGTCAAACCTAGGATTTGACCAAGATTCAAATGGGCATCAAAAATAAAAGATTAGAAAAATGAAAACCAAAGCACAAAGTTTTCTTATGTCATATAGTAAGCATTCAAGTTGATAAACAAGGTCTAGACATATTCAAACCAGAAAAATCATGTATGTGGCTACCCCTAACCCTAAACTCTGTCTTATGAAGTCAAGCATGAAGAGATGTGGTTTTTGGTTTCAAACATGGAAATTTCAAAAAGCCTTCCAAGAGCTTCATTTTGGAGTGACTAATTAAGAAGCATACATGCTTACCTTTTCATATTCATGTTTTAAACTTGTTCAAATCTTGGTCAAACCTAGGATTTGACCAAGATTCAAATGGGCATAAAAATTCAAAAAAAAATGAATACCAAGATCTTCTTATGTCATATAGTATCCACGCATTCAATTAAGTTGATAAACAAAGTCTAGACATATTAAACCTGAAAAATCATGTATCTACCCCTAACCCTAAACTCTGACTTATAATTAAAGTCAAGCATGCATGGTGAAGATAAGTGGTTTTTGGTTTCAAACATGGAAATTTCAAAAACCCTCCTAATTAAGAGCTTCATTTTGGAGTGAATAAGAAGGATACATGCTTAATTTTTCATATTCATGTTTTAAACTTGTTTAAATCTTGGTCAAACCTAGGAAAATCATGTATATATCTACCCCTAACCCTAAACTATGTCTTATGAAGTCAATCATGAAGAGAAGTGGTTTTGGGTTTCCTACATGGAAATTTCAAAACCTCCCAAAAACTTCGTTTTAGAGTGACTAAGAACGATACATGCTTCCCTTTTCATTTTCATGTTTTAAACTTGTTTAAATTATCTTGGTCAAATCTAGGATCTGACAAGATTCAAATGGGCATCAAAATAAAAAAAATCAGAAAAATGAAAAACCAAAGCACATAGTTTTCTTATGTCATATAGTAAGCATTAAAGTTGACAAACAAGGTCTAGACATATTCAAACCAGACAAATAATCATGTATCTATACCCCCTAACCCCTAAACTATGTCTTATGAAGTCAAGCGTGAAGAGAAGTGGTTTTGGGTTTCAAACATGGAAATTTCAAAAACCTCCCAGAAGCTTCATTTTAGAGTGACTAAGATGGATACATGCTTCCCTTTTCATTTTCATGTTTTAAACTTGTTTAAATTATCTTGGTCAAATCTAGGATTTGACAAGATTCAAATGGGCATCAAAATAAAAAAATCAGAAAAATGAAAACCAAAGCACATAGTTTTCTTATGTCATATAGTAAGCATTAAAGTTGACAAACAAGTTCTAGACATATTCAAACCAGACAAATCATGTATCTACCCCTAACCCTAAACTATGTCTTATGAAGTCAAGCATGAAGAGAAGTCGTTTTGGGTTTCAAACATGGAAATTTCAAGAACATCCCAAAAGCTTCATTTTAGAGTGACTAAGAAGGATCCATGATTACCTTTTTCATTTTCATGTCATAAACTTGTTTAAATCTTGGTCAAACCTAGGATTTGACCAAGATTCAAATGGACACAAAATTAAAAAAAATCAGAAAAATGAAAACCAAAGTACATAGTCTTCTTATGTCATATCGTAAGCATTCAAGTTTATAAACAAGGTCTAGACATATTCAAACCATACAAATCATGTATCTACCCCTAACCCCTAAACTATGTCTTATGAAGTCAAGCATGAAGAGAAGTGGTTTTGGGTTTCAAACATGGAAATTTCAAAAACCTCCCAGAAGCTTCATTTTAGAGTGACTAAGAAGGATACACGCTTCGCTTTTCATTTTCATGTTTTAAACTTGTTTAAATCTTGGTCAAACCTAGGATTTGACCAAAATTCAAATGGGCATAAAATTCAAAAAATTAGAAAAATGAAAAACAAAAGCACATAGTCTTCTTATGTCATATAGTAAGCATTCAAGTTGATAAACAAGGTTTAGACATATTCAAACCAGACAAATCATATATCTACCCCCTAACCCTAAACTCGGTCTTATGAAGTCTAGCATGAAGAGAAGTCGTTTTGGGTTTCAAACGTTTAAGCCAAAAGCCCCATTTCAAATATTTCAAACTTATTCAAATTTGGTTCAAATTTGAAAGACATACAAGTTATAGCACACATAGTGCATACATGTTCACACATATTGCACTAGATGCTAATTAACCCTATAGTTTGAGGCCATTTGGATGAGGTCGAAAAAATTCTTGGATTAGAAATGGGGTTGTTCGAACCCCGTAGTTGGATTTTTTTGAACTTGATCTGTAGTACTGGGCAAAACCCTGGTTTAACCTATTTAATTATAGATTCGTAGGTTGATTTTTCTACCTTTTTATTATTACTATGCAGCACATGGGTCTTTGCCCGTCGAGTGAAACTCGGAGGAAGAGGGATCACTCGGAAGGAGAGAAGAAGGGAGAGCATTATGGTGTCTGCCCTTTTTCGGGTGATGATGTTGACTTTTGTGCAGGGTTTGTCAGTGAGCAGGAGGTGCGAGCGAGCGAGCGAGCGAGCGAGTCGAGCGAGGCCGAGAATGAGAGAGATTTGTTTTTTTTTTGTGAGAGGGACAACCGAAGGATCCTGAAGGACCGAGAGACTTCCAATACGCATCCTGATGCGTCTTCTCTTGACAAAGAAAATGGCTGGGAGTTTGCGTACCTATTGCACGTGACCTGTGCTCACTGAAGTGTGGGACCCCACGCATGGGCACCACACGTAAGTGACAGACCTGTTGGTGTAAAAACTCGGTTGATTAGTATAGTGCATTAGAACAAAGTTTCCTATGGATTCAAGGGTAGGAAATCCAAGTTAACTCATTTACATGACATTATTTTTTCCATTAAGCAAAGTTAACACATCTATCAATTGGTACATTTTGGAGTGACTAAGAAGGATCCAGGCTTACTTATTCATTTTCACGTGTTAAACTTGTCTAAATCTTGGTCAAACCTAGGATTTGACAGAGATTCAAATGGGCGGAAAATTAAAAAAAAACAGAAAAATGAAAAACCAAAGCACATAGTCTTCTTATGTCATATAGTAAGCATTAAAGTTGATAAACATGGTCTAGACATATTCAAACCAGACAAATCATGTATCTATACCCCCTAACCCCTAAACTATGTCTTATGAAGTCAAGCATGAAGAGAAGTGGTTTTGGGTTTCAAACATGGAAATTTCAAAAACCTCCCAGAAGCTTCATTTTAGAGTGACTAAGAAGGATACACGCTTCGCTTTTCATTTTCATGTTTTAAACTTGTTTAAATCTTGGTCAAACCTAGGATTTGACCAAAAGATTCAAACATGGTAATTTTCAAAAACCTCCCAAAAGTTTCATTTTAGAGTGAGGAAGAAGGATCCATGCTTACCTTTTCATTTTCATGATTTAAACTTGTTTAAATCTTGGTCAAACCTAGGATTTGACCAAGATTCAAATGGGCATCAAAAATAAAAAATTAGAAAAATGAAAAACCAAAGCACATAGTTTTCTTATGTCATATAGTAAGCATTCAAGTTGATAAACAAGGTCTAGACATATTCAAACCATACAAATCATGTATCTACCCCTAACCGTAAACTCTGTCTTATGAAGTCAAGCATGAAGAGAAGTCGTTTTGGGTTTCAAACATGGAAATTTGAAAAACCTCCCAAAAACTTCATTTAGAGTGAATAAGAAGGATACATGCTTCCCTTTTCATTTTCATGATTTAAACTTGTTTAAATCTTGGTCAAACCTAGGATTTGACCAAGATTCAAATGGGCATCAAAAATAAAAGATTAGAAAAATGAAAAACCAAAGCACAAAGTTTTCTTATGTCATATAGTAAGCATTCAAGTTGATAAACAAGGTCTAGACATATTCAAACTAGAAAAATCATGTATGTGGCTACCCCTAACCCTAAACTCTGTCTTATGAAGTCAAGCATGAAGAGATGTGGTTTTTGGTTTCAAACATGGAAATTTCAAAAAGCCTTCCAAGAGCTTCATTTTGGAGTGACTAATTAAGAAGCATACATGCTTACCTTTTCATATTCATGTTTTAAACTTGTTCAAATCTTGGTCAAACCTAGGATTTGACCAAGATTCAAATGGGCATAAAAATTCAAAAAAAAATGAATACCAAGATCTTCTTATGTCATATAGTATGCACGCATTCAATTAAGTTGATAAACAAGGTCTAGACATATTAAACCTGAAAAATCATGTATCTACCCCTAACCCTAAACTCTGTCTTATAATTAAAGTCAAGCATGCATGGTGAAGAAAAGTGGTTTTTGGTTTCAAACATGGAAATTTCAAAAACCCTCCTAATTAAGAGCTTCATTTTGGAGTGAATAAGAAGGATATATGCTTAATTTTTCATATTCATGTTTTAAACTTGTTTAAATCTTGGTCAAACCTAGGAAAATCATGTATATATCTACCCCTAACCCTAAACTATGTCTTATGAAGTCAATCATGAAGAGAAGTGGTTTTGGGTTTCCTACATGGAAATTTCAAAAACCTCCCAAAAACTTCATTTTAGAGTGACTAAGAACGATACATGCTTCCCTTTTCATTTTCATGTTTTAAACTTGTTTAAATTATCTTGGTCAAATCTAGGATTTGACAAGATTCAAATGGGCATCAAAATAAAAAAATCAGAAAAATGAAAAACCAAAGCACATAGTTTTCTTATGTCATATAGTAAGCATTAAAGTTGACAAACAAGGTCTAGACATATTCAAACCAGACAAATAATCATGTATCTATACCCCCTAACCCCTAAACTATGTCTTATGAAGTCAAGCATGAAGAGAAGTGGTTTTGGGTTTCAAACATGGAAATTTCAAAAACCTCCCAGAAGCTTCATTTTAGAGTGACTAAGATGGATACATGCTTCCCTTTTCATTTTCATGTTTTAAACTTGTTTAAATTATCTTGGTCAAATCTAGGATTTGACAAGATTCAAATGGGTATCAAAATAAAAAAATCAGAAAAATGAAAACCAAAGCACATAGTTTTCTTATGTCATATATGTTATCACCAGAATTTGACCGAGTCAGAGGTGGGCTGCGATCAAGATGGACTTGAAGAATATACATGGAAGAAATACGTGAATCGGCCTGTTATGGAAAGTTTGGGCTAGTTTGCCCGTGTATCTGTAATATAGGAGGATACGTGTCGGTTAGTTAGAGTTTGTCTCGTGCACGGTGGGGATTATTCCCACGTTAGAAAGTCTACGGACTATAAATATGTATCTACGGTTTATAAAATAAACAACGATCACGTTCATCACAAATCAATCTAGGCGCATCGCCAACTCCCTTGTCTCGAGGGTTTCTTCCGGGTAAGCATCATGCTGCCTAGATCGCATCTTGCGATCTAGGCAGTACAAGTTTTTTCGTTGTTCATGCGTTGCTCGTACTGAAGCCTTTTTGATGGCGAGCAACGTAGTTATCTTAGATGTGTTAGGGTTAGCATTGTTCTTCGTATCATATGCTATCGTCGTGCAACCCTTAGACATCTAGCCGCCCTTGCGCCTATCTTAGGCGTAGGGGTGGCACCCCGCTTGATCATTATTTAGTAGATCCGATCCGTTATGGTTGCTCCTTGTTCTTCAAGGATTAGTTTAATATCTGCATAGTTAGGCCTTACAAAGGGTTGAAGGATCCAGCGGCGCGCAGGGTGTAGTTTGCTAGCCCTAGACAGGATGTTCCGGGGATCAACTTCGTGTTGGTTTTTAGGCCTTGTCTAGGATCGGCTTACGATCACCGTGCGCGGCCGCGAGGCTCAATCACGAGTAGGATGTTCCGATTATGCGGTGAAAACCTTAAATCGTCGTAGATCGTTTTAGCTTTATCTTGATCAAGCAGGACCACCATATATTCGTACACCTCGTGCGAATCATGGGTGGATCGGCTCTTTGAGCCGATTCACAGGACAACCTGAGAGCCGATCGAGGCTCGTATTTAATGTTTACGTGTATGCCATGCAGGAAACTAAGCGAGGCATCTCCATCACCTTCCTGACCAGGTATAGGTCAGGTGGCACGCCCTTGCACCAGCATCGGACGTGCGTGCCGGAGTTCTTTGCGGGCTGTCGCTTGGAGGGACCAGGGCCAGCCGCAGCCCTAAGTTGCTCCCGGCTCTCCTGTGTTGCCCGTCGTTGCTCGCCGGTGGGTTTCTGACCGCAACACATTCTGGCACGCCCGGTGGGACGCTCTTCTACATCAACCACATCGCCATCTACATCTGAGATGGTGGACGGCACCCCAGTCACGTACGAGGACCTGACCGAGGAGCTCAAGAAGAAGTATGACGAGGTCAAAGCGATCCTCGAAGCCGACCTCATCGGCTCCTTTCACAGAACCCGCTCACATGGCATCAGGTGGAAAGGGTTCTCGCCTGGAGGTGCGCTCGATGGAGTGGACCTGTTCGCCCCGTCAGAAGAACGCACCAGGTACCTACGTCAGGAGATAAACTTCATGGTAGCTCATTCGCTACACCGCCACTCTGAGAACCTGGTGAACACTTTGGAGCGAGTTGCTCTTCGAGTGATCCAGGAAATCATGAGTCGTCAATACTCTCTGTCAGGACCAGCTCTCGGGACTTTCCAAGGAGAGATGCCACTCCAGTCCCGTCCACCATTGCCATTCACGTTGGCAGCACCAGAAGTGCCGAATTCACCGGCATTCATCGTCTACAAGATCGGTGGTGACCCTAGCGACTACCAGTTCTTGTACGAGGCGCCTAAGGAGATCCCTCACGGATACACGTGCACATACGTGCCGGCACGATGGCGGGCACTCACAAACCAGAGGCAACAGCGGGGACTTGGAAACGGGAGGAACGTCAGCGACAGATCTTGAGAAGCAGACGTGGCTAGTAAATATGCCACTCTGACAAACCTCCAGAGCTCAGCTCCTGCAGTTGGCTCAGAGCTGGAAAAGCAAGCATGGCTGGCTAAGTATGCCACTCCGGCAAATCTTCAGAGTTCGACTCCTGCAGCCAGCACCGCGGATCAAATCAGTACGATACTGAGAGACCAGTTCGGCATGGTGCCGAAAAGGAGGACAATCGGCTATTCCAAGCCGTACCCAAACGAGTACGAGTTGATCCCTCTACCACCCAAATATCGGCTCCCTGATTTCTCCAAGTTCAATGGATCAGATGGTTCCAGCTCCATCGAGCATGTGAGCCGATATTTGGCACAGCTGGGCACGATCTCAGCAGCAGATGAGCTACGTGTGAGGTTCTTCGCACAGTCCCTCACAGGATCGGCTTTCGGGTGGTACACTTCGTTGCCACCAGACTCGATCCGGACTTGGAAGCAGTTGGAAGAACAGTTCCACATGCAGTATCACTCGAGAGGCTTCCGAGTCTGGCCTTGCCGATCTAGCACAAATACGTCGAAGCGTGGAGAAAGCGTGGCGAGAATACGTCCAGCGCTTCGAAATCTTAGGAACCGATGTTATTCGGCTCGTGTGACTGAAAAAGAAACGATCGAGTTGGCGGTGGTGGGCCTTGCATCACAAATCAAGGATATGGCCTCCCAAGCAGACTACCCTTCATGGCGCACATGGTTCGAAAGCTGTCGTTATATGAACAGCGCCACCCGGACTTGTACCAGGACAAATTCAAGCGTGCGGTAGTCCTGGTTGAGGCAGATGAAGACGAAGGCTCTGCGGGAGATCAAGAGGTAGCAGTGGCTGAATGGACTCGGGGGGCAACCCCCGTGTCCTGCAAATGGGTTAAGCCACCAGGTCCGCCCAGAGGGTTTGATTTTGACGTGACTAAAACCGAGCGAATCTTCGACCTCCTACTCAAGGAGAAGCAGTTGAAGTTACCCGAAGGCCTCAAAATCCCCACGGTACATGAGCTGAATGGAAAGCCATACTGCAAATGGCATAACTCGTTCTCCCATGCCACCAACGACTGCAGGGTGTGGCGTCAGCAGATCGAAATGGCGATAGAACAAGGACGTCTGATTTTCAACCAGTACGACATGAAGGTCGACACCCACCCCTTCCCCGCCGTTAACATGGTGGAGTGCACTTACCCTGAAGGTTGCCAGCCAGGATTCTCGTTCAACATCAACATGGTAGGACCTGGACACCACTCTGGCAAGGATGGCGACGAGGGCAGCTGCTCTCGTAGCAAGGACACAGAGGAGGCCGCTCCACGCGATCGGCTCCGGCACGATGGCAAGCGCTACATCACAGAGGGAGAAGTAAGGAACGTAAGATATCAGCGACCTCTCTCTGATCACCTCCTCAACAAGTACGTGAGTCAATATAGCCAACGCCGACGATCCAACGACGATGATGACAGAGACCGTCTGGCTAGGGACGCCAGGAGACATCGTCGGCATGATCGCGACGAGGAGGAATACGAGCGCCGTGCCAAGGAAAAATCGAGGGAGCAAGATGACGAGGATAGGCACTGGGACTGCCCCTTCTTCAGACACTGCTGGGATTCAGGAATGAGCCGATTGCCTACAATCGGCAGCGCCTAATGTAAACAGAAGAGGAAGGATGCAGCTAACGTGTCTGTGTTCAAACGTCTAGGGCCTCTCCCACCTCGAAGCAAACACGCTGAGTCCCCTCGGATGGAAGATCTCGAGGATTTGGAAGACGAGGAAGAAGAAGAAGAAGACAGGTACCACCGGCCAAGGTGGTGCCCTGATGGACTCAGCCATTCCCAAAAGCGTAGGGTTCAGCGATTGCGCGGCTTGGAGGAAGCCGAAAGGTTATACCTGCACACGCTAAGGAAGGCGCGGCCTGATCTGGCCGTGAAAATTCAGCGAACCCTGGATGAAGAGGGTCGACCGCAAAAAATGGAGTGGCGCCCCAAGCAAAGGAAAGCCGATGATGAAACATCGGCTGGCACAAACATGGTGTTCATCCTTCCTACGGAGTTCAGTGCTCCAGGATTAGACGAGGCACCTGTGGCACAACTTGACTGCGGCCCACGGCCGGTTATCTTTGAGAAGCCACGAGAAAGAAGCTATAGACATCTGAAGGCTCTGTACTTGCGAGGTTATATCGATGGGAGGCCTGTCAACAAGATGCTGGTGGACACCGGAGCGGCAGTCAACATTATGCCATACTCTATGCTACGTCGGTTGGGACGCTCTAGCTCGGATCTGATCAAGACCAACGTGACATTGAGTGATTTCAACGGCCAAGCGTCTGACGCACAAGGTGTTCTGAACGTGGATCTGACCGTAGGAAGGAAAACTATCCCTACGACGTTTTTCATCGTCGATAGCAGGAGCACCTATGCTGTTCTGCTAGGAAGAGATTGGATCCACGCCAACTGTTGCATTCCCTCCACGATGCACCAATGCGTAATACAGTGGGATGGAGATGAGGTAGAGGTCGTCCAGGCCGATGACTCAGCCGAGATTTCAACGGCTAGCATGAACGCTTGGGAAACAGCAGGCCAAGAGCCACTCTCAGGTATCAATTTGGACGACTGCGAGCGCATCGACGTGACGAAGGGCAAGGTTAGGCTGGTCTTATCCACCGGCCTGACCGTGTAGCAAGGACAAACCGATGAGCAAACGTGGCGAGGCCGATCCTTGGGATCGGCCCCAAAGATCTATGAAGGAACATTACAAAACCTTCATTGAACGCTTCGATCAATATGGAGGCCGATTCCAGCAATCGGCCAAAATTATCCTCACCACATGTTCTGCTTGTGTTCAACATCGATCTACTGGGCAGCGGTCTTACGTCGGCTGATGAATTAGGAAAAATCAACATTGGTCCTACCGGAGCCGACGTGCAAATACATGTGCCTTGGTTAACTACAGAGCCGATATCTGCAGTTCCCTGACAGATTCGGCTCGGGGGGCACCTAATCAGAGGAACATGTGCAGATGAACAGGTGTGCAGTGAAATATTGGGGGCCGATAGGAAAAATCGGCCAGTAAAAAAAAATTCATGGTATACAGCCGATGCACAGCCATCGACTCTAGTACAATTACACAGGATCTACAGTAAGAGCTTCCTCAGCTGCAATGAGCCGATTGCAGCAGGACTGTCAGAAGACAGTTTTGGCGTACAAGGCGGTCTTTTGCTCGTTAAGCCGTTGGTGTTTCGTCTGCAATATCGGTTTTCAACGGAGGAAGAGGCAATCGATGGGGTCAAGGGCGGCTAAATCGGCAGGGTGGCCGTCTCGGGATTACCTGAGTTCAAAGCCTTTTGTCTGATCTGTGCATCCTCACCAGTATTCTCGCCTTGGCTGAGGCTCGGGGGGCAGCTGGCCCGGTAGATGCTCTGCTTTAGAAGCCGATTGGGGCGTCATCGGCTGATCCTTCATTGCCTTGCAGAAGAAGATCATTGGGCCTGGTGGGAAGAATTTAAAGGCTCTCTTGAAGACTCCGCATTATCCACCAGATCTCAAGGTCATCAGTTGAAGAATTGAAGGATGGATTGTAAAGGACCGATGCGTTGCTATCGGCTCATTAAGCATTGGCTAAGTGGACGAATCGGCAAAATCAGTATGAGGGGAAATCGGCTAAATTGGCTCAAGGGAAATCGGCAAAATCAAATTGGGGGAATTCTTCATTGATAAGCAAGATTTCTTACATAAAGAGCTGATTGCTCCCAAAAGGAAGTACTAGGGGATACGTTGCCCCGTCTACTACTACTGATCCTATGCTAATGGTCCTATCTATGGGCCGTCGCTGCCCTCGTCGTCGCCGTCGTCGCCGCTGTCGGCGCTACTCCCGGCGGGCTCGTCGTCGCTGCTCCAGCGGCCGCCGGCCGGGCCCTCATTGTCCTCATCCTCCTCGTCAGCGTCGTCGTCGTCGCTGTCGAAGTCGCTGAGGTTCCCCGGCCAGGGATAGAAGCGTTTGGCCGGCAGCTCGTCGGAGGAGGTGTTGTCCTCCTCCTCCTCCTCCTTCTCCACCTCCTCCTCCTCGGGAGAGGTGAAGTCGTCGCAGGAGAAGCGATCGTCATCGCTCTCCTCCTCCGTTTCCCCGTCGGCAAGGAAGCGGAGGTCACTTTCTCCGTCGGTCAAGGACTTGTCGTCCTCAGACCAGACGGAGAAGTCATGGCTGGATTCCTCCACGGCCTCGATGGCATGGCGGGTGTTGGCCGCATCGACCTCCTCCGGGTTCTGCTCCGGCGTCGGTTCGCGGGAAGAGGAGGACTGGGTGGAAAGATCCGATGAGGTAGAGGAGGAAGAAGACATGGAGGCGCAGGAGGGCTTTTGGAGTGCTAATGCGAAGGGGATGCGGAAGCAAACCGTTTGGAGCGGTTAAATAAAAGGGGATATAGTGGAAATTCTATGCCACAGCAGTTTCCGAGGAAGTGGTGCCTAAAAAAAAACTGCTAGGTCACGCGGAGAAGTTGAGAAGGCAAGGCATCATGATGAAGGATACTGCGACGGTTCTGCCACGACATGACCCGACGAAGAAAAAGCAGAGTGATTTTGGAATTATCAATTCCAAAACCAGGGGGGCATGTGTTATCACCAGAATTTCACCGAGTCAGAGGTGGGCCGCGATCAAGATGGACTTGAAGAATATACATGGAAGAAATACGTGAATCGGCCTGTTATGCAAAGTTTGGGCTAGTTTGCCCGTGTATCTGTAATATAGGAGGATACGTGTCGGTTAGTTAGAGTTTGTCTCGTGCACGGTGGGGATTATTCCCACGTTAGAAAGTCTATGGACTATAAATATGTATCTAGGGTTTATGAAATAAACAACAATCACGTTCATCACAAATCAATCTAGGCGCATCGCCAACTCCCTTGTCTCGAGGTTTCTTCCGGGTAAGCATCATGCTGCCTAGATCGCATGCGATCTAGGCAGTACAAGTTTATTCGTCGTTCATGCGTTGCTCGTACTGAAGCCTTTTTGATGGCGAGCAACGTAGTTATCTTAGATGTGTTAGGGTTAGCATTGTTCTTCGTATCATATGCTGTCGTAGTGCAACCCTTAGACATCTAGCCGCCCTTACATCTATCTTAGGTGTAGGGGCGGCACCCCGCTTGATTGTTATTTAGTAGATCCGATCCGTTATGGTTGCTCCTTGTTCTTCAAGGATTAGTTTAATATCTGCATAGTTAGGCCTTACAAAGGGTTGGAGGATCCAGCGACGCGTAGGGTGTAGTTTGCTAGCCCTAGACAGGATGTTCCGGGGATCAACCTCGTGTTGGTTTTTAGGCCTTGTCTAGGATCGGCTTACGATCACCGTGCGTGACCGCGAGGCCCAATCACGAGTAGGATGATCCGATTATGCGGTGAAAACCCCAAATCATCGTAGATCGTTTTAGCTTTATCTTGATCAAGCAGGACCACCATATATTCGTACACCTCGTGCGAATCATGGGTGGATCGGCTCCTTGAGCCGATTCACAGGACAACTTGAGAGCCGATCGAGGCTCGTATTTAATGTTTACGTGTATGCCATGCAGGAAACTAAGCGAGGCATCTCCATCACCTTCCTGACCAGGTATAGGTCAGGTGGCACGCCCTTGCACCAGCATCGGACGTGCGTGCCGGAGTTCTTTGCGGGCCGTCGCTCGGAGGGACCAGGGCCAGCCGCAGCCCTAAGTTGCTCCCGGCTCTCCTGTGTTGCCCGTCGTTGCTCGCCGGTGGGTTTCTGACCGCAACAATATAGTAAGCATTAAAGTTGACAAACAAGTTCTAGACATATTCAAACCAGACAAATCATGTATCTACCCCTAACCCTAAACTATGTCTTATGAAGTCAAGCATGAAGAGAAGTCGTTTTGGGTTTCAAACATGGAAATTTCAAGAACATCCCAAAAGCTTCATTTTAGAGTGACTAAGAAGGATCCATGATTACCTTTTTCATTTTCATGTCATAAACTTGTTTAAATCTTGGTCAAACCTAGGATTTGACCAAGATTCAAATGGACACAAAATTAAAAAAAATCAGAAAAATGAAAACCAAAGTACATAGTCTTCTTATGTCATATCGTAAGCATTCAAGTTGATAAACAAGGTCTAGACATATTCAAACCATACAAATCATGTATCTACCCCTAACCCCTAAACTATGTCTTATGAAGTCAAGCATGAAGAGAAGTGGTTTTGGGTTTCAAACATGGAAATTTCAAAAACCTCCCAGAAGCTTCATTTTAGAGTGACTAAGAAGGATACACGCTTCGCTTTTCATTTTCATGTTTTAAACTTGTTTAAATCTTGGTCAAACCTAGGATTTGACCAAAATTCAAATGGGCATAAAATTCAAAAAAATTAGAAAAATGAAAAACAAAAACACATAGTCTTCTTATGTCATATAGTAAGCATTCAAGTTGATAAACAAGGTTTAGACATATTCAAACCAGACAAATCATATATCTACCCCCTAACCCTAAACTCGGTCTTATGAAGTCTAGCATGAAGAGAAGTCGTTTTGGGTTTCAAACGTTTAAGCCAAAAGCCCCATTTCAAATATTTCAAACTTATTCAAATTTGGTTCAAATTTGAAAGACATACAAGTTATAGCACACATAGTGCATACATGTTCACACATATTGCACTAGATGCTAATTAACCCTATAGTTTGAGGCCATTTGGATGAGGTCGAAAAAATTCTTGGATTAGAAATGGGGTTGTTCAAACCCCATAGTTGGATTTTTTTGAACTTGATCTGTAGTACTGGGCAAAACCCTAGTTTAACCTATTTAATTATAGATTCGTAGGTTGATTTTTCTACCTTTTTATTATTACTATGCAGCACATGGGTGTTTGCCCGTCGAGTGAAACTCGGAGGAAGAGGGATCACTCGGAAGGAGAGAAGAAGGGAGAGCATTATGGTGTCTGCCCTTTTTCGGGTGATGATGTTGACTTTTGTGCAGGGTTTGTCAGTGAGCAGGAGGTGCGAGCGAGCGAGCGAGTCGAGCGAGGCCGAGAATGAGAGAGATTTGTTTTTTTTGTGAGAGGGACAACCGAAGGATCCTGAAGGACCGAGAGACTTCCAATACGCATCCTGATGCGTCTTCTCTTGACAAAGAAAATGGCTGGGAGTTTGCGTACCTATTGCACGTGACCTGTGCTCACTGAAGTGTGGGACCCCACGCATGGGCAGCACACGTAAGTGACCGACCTGTTGGTGTAAAAACTCGGTTGATTAGTATAGTGCATTAGAAAAAAGTTTCCTATGGATTCAAGGGTAGGAAATCCAAGTTAACTCATTTACATGACATTATTTTTTCCATTAAGCAAAGTTAACACATCTATCAATTGGTACATTTTGGAGTGACTAAGAAGGATCCAGGCTTACTTATTCATTTTCACGTGTTAAACTTGTCTAAATCTTGGTCAAACCTAGGATTTGACAGAGATTCAAATGGGCGGAAAATTCAAAAAAAAAAAAACAGAAAAATGAAAAACCAAAGCACATAGTCTTCTTATGTCATATAGTAAGCATTAAAGTTGATAAACAAGGTCTAGACATATTCAAACCAGACAAATCATGTATCTATACCCCCTAACCCCTAAACTATGTCTTATGAAGTCAAGCATGAAGAGAAGTGGTTTTGGGTTTCAAACATGGAAATTTCAAAAACCTCCCAGAAGCTTTTTTTTAGAGTGACTAAGAAGGATACACGCTTCGCTTTTCATTTTCATGTTTTAAACTTGTTTTAATCTTGGTCAAACCTAGGATTTGACCAAAAGATTCAAACATGGAAAATTTCAAAAACCTCCCAAAAGTTTCATTTTAGAGTGAGGAAGAAGGATCCATGCTTACCTTTTCATTTTCATGATTTAAACTTGTTTAAATCTTGGTCAAACCTAGGATTTGACCAAGATTCAAATGGGCATCAAAAATAAAAAATTAGAAAAATGAAAAACCAAAGCACATAGTTTTCTTATGTCATATAGTAAGCATTCAAGTTGATAAACAATGTCTAGACATATTCAAACCATACAAATCATGTATCTACCCCTAACCCTAAACTCTGTCTTATGAAGTCAAGCATGAAGAGAAGTCGTTTTGGGTTTCAAACATGGAAATTTGAAAAACCTCCCAAAAACTTCATTTAGAGTGAATAAGAAGGATACATGCTTCCCTTTTCATTTTCATGATTTAAACTTGTTTAAATCTTGGTCAAACCTAGAATTTGACCAAGATTCAAATGGGCATCAAAAATAAAAGATTAGAAAAATGAAAAACCAAAGCACAAAGTTTTCTTATGTCATATAGTAAGCATTCAAGTTGATAAACAAGGTCTAGACATATTCAAACCAGAAAAATCATGTATGTGGCTACCCCTAACCCTAAACTCTGTCTTATGAAGTCAAGCATGAAGAGATGTGGTTTTTGGTTTCAAACATGGAAATTTCAAAAAGCCTTCCAAGAGCTTCATTTTGGAGTGACTAATTAAGAAGCATACATGCTTACCTTTTCATATTCATGTTTTAAACTTGTTCAAATCTTGGTCAAACCTAGGATTTGACCAAGATTCAAATGGGCATAAAAATTCAAAAAAAAAATGAATACCAAGATCTTCTTATGTCATATAGTATGCACGCATTCAATTAAGTTGATAAACAAGGTCTAGACATATTAAACCTGAAAAATCATGTATCTACCCCTAACCCTAAACTCTGTCTTATAATTAAAGTCAAGCATGCATGGTGAAGATAAGTGGTTTTTGGTTTCAAACATGGAAATTTCAAAAACCCTCCTAATTAAGAGCTTCATTTTGGAGTGAATAAGAAGGATATATGCTTAATTTTTCATATTCATGTTTTAAACTTGTTTAAATCTTGGTCAAACCTAGGAAAATCATGTATATATCTACCCCTAACCCTAAACTATGTCTTATGAAGTCAATCATGAAGAGAAGTGGTTTTGGGTTTCCTACATGGAAATTTCAAAAACCTCCCAAAAACTTCATTTTAGAGTGACTAAGAACGATACATGCTTCCCTTTTCATTTTCATGTTTTAAACTTGTTTAAATTATCTTGGTCAAATCTAGGATTTGACAAGATTCAAATGGGCATCAAAATAAAAAAATCAGAAAAATGAAAAACCAAAGCACATAGTTTTCTTATGTCATATAGTAAGCAGTAAAGTTGACAAACAAGGTCTAGACATATTCAAACCAGACAAATAATCATGTATCTATACCCCCTAACCCCTAAACTATGTCTTATGAAGTCAAGCATGAAGAGAAGTGGTTTTGGGTTTCAAACATGGAAATTTCAAAAACCTCCCAGAAGCTTCATTTTAGAGTGACTAAGATGGATACATGCTTCCCTTTTCATTTTCATGTTTTAAACTTGTTTAAATTATCTTGGTCAAATCTAGGATTTGACAAGATTCAAATGGGCATCAAAATAAAAAAATCAGAAAAATGAAAACCAAAGCACATAGTTTTCTTATGTCATATAGTAAGCATTAAAGTTGACAAACAAGTTCTAGACATATTCAAACCAGACAAATCATGTATCTACCCCTAACCCTAAACTATGTCTTATGAAGTCAAGCATGAAGAGAAGTCGTTTTGGGTTTCAAACATGGAAATTTCAAGAACATCCCAAAAGCTTCATTTTAGAGTGACTAAGAAGGATCCATGATTACCTTTTTCATTTTCATGTCATAAACTTGTTTAAATCTTGGTCAAACCTAGGATTTGACCAAGATTCAAATGGACACAAAATAAAAAAAAATCAGAAAAATGAAAACCAAAGTACATAGTCTTCTTATGTCATATCGTAAGCATTCAAGTTGATAAACAAGGTCTAGACATATTCGAACCATACAAATCATGTATCTACCCCTAACCCCTAAACTATGTCTTATGAAGTCAAGCATGAAGAGAAGTGGTTTTGGGTTTCAAACATGGAAATTTCAAAAACCTCCCAGAAGTTTCATTTTAGAGTGACTAAGAAGGGTCCAGGCTTACGTTTTCATTTTCATGTTTGAAACTTGTTTAAATCTTGGTCAAACCTAGGATTTGACCAAGATTCAGATGGGCATAAAATTCAAAAAAATTAGAAAAATGAAAGGCAAAAGCACATAGTCTTCTTATGTCATATAGTAAGCATTCAAGTTGATAAACAAAAGTTTAGACATATTCAAACCAGACAAATCATATATCTACCCCCTAACCCTAAACTCGGTCTTATGAAGTCTAGCATGAAGAGAAGTCGTTTTGGGTTTCAAACGTTTAAGCCAAAAGCCCCATTTCAAATATTTCAAACTTATTCAAATTTGGTTCAAATTTGAAAGACATACAAGTTATAGCACACATAGTGCATACATGTTCACACATATTGCACTAGATGCTAATTAACCCTATAGTTTGAGGCCATTTGGATGAGGTCGAAAAAATTCTTGGATTAGAAATGGGGTTGTTCGAACCCCGTAGTTGGATTTTTTTGAACTTGATCTGTAGTACTGGGCAAAACCCTAGTTTAACCTATTTAATTATAGATTCGTAGGTTGATTTTTCTACATTTTTATTATTACTATGCAGCACATGTGTGTTTGCCCGTCGAGTGAAACTCGGAGGAAGAGGGATCACTCGGAAGGAGAGAAGAAGGGAGAGCATTATGGTGTCTCCCCTTTTTCGTGTGATGATGTTGACTTTTGTGCAGGGTTTGTCAGTGAGCAGGAGGTGCGAGCGAGCGAGCGAGCGAGTCGAGCGAGACCGAGAATGAGAGAGATTTGTTTTTTTTGTGAGAGGGACAACCGAAGGATCCTGAAGGACCGAGAGACTTCCAATACGCATCCTGATGCGTCTTCTCTTGACAAAGAAAATGGCTGGGAGTTTGTGTACCTATTGCACGTGACCTGTGCTCACTGAAGTGTGGGACCCCACGCATGGGCACCACACGTAAGTGACAGACCTGTTGGTGTAAAAACTCGGTTGATTAGTATAGTGCATTAGAACAAAGTTTCCTATGGATTCAAGGGTAGGAAATCCAAGTTATCTCATTTACATGACATTATTTTTTCCATTAAGCAAAGTTAACACATCTATCAATTGGTACATTTTGGAGTGACTAAGAAGGATCCAGGCTTACTTATTCGTTTTCACGTGTTAATCTTGTCTAAATCTTGGTCAAACCTAGGATTTGACAGAGATTCAAATGGGCGGAAAATTCAAAAAAAAACAGAAAAATGAAAAACCAAAGCACATAGTCTTCTTATGTCATATAGTAAGCATTAAAGTTGATAAACAAGGTCTAGACATATTCAAACCAGACAAATCATGTATCTATACCCCCTAACCCCTAAATTATGTCTTATGAAGTCAAGCATGAAGAGAAGTGGTTTTGGGTTTCAAACATGGGAATTTCAAAAACCTCCCAGAAGCTTCATTTTAGAGTTACTAAGAAGGATAAACGCTTCGCTTTTCATTTTCATGTTTTAAACTTGTTTAAATCTTGGTCAAACCTAGGATTTGACCAAAAGATTCAAACATGGAAAATTTCAAAAACCTCCCAAAAGTTTCATTTTAGAGTGAGGAAGAAGGATCCATGCTTACCTTTTCATTTTCATGATTTAAACTTGTTTAAATCTTGGTCAAACCTAGGATTTGACCAAGATTCAAATGAGCATCAAAAATAAAAAATTAGAAAAATGAAAAACCAAAGCACATAGTTTTCTTATGTCATATATATAGTAAGCATTCAAGTTGATAAACAAGGTCTAGACATATTCAAACCATACAAATCATGTATCTACCCCTAACCCTAAACTCTGTCTTATGAAGTCAAGCATGAAGAGAAGTCGTTTTGGGTTTCAAACATGGAAATTTGAAAAACCTCCCAAAAACTTCATTTAGAGTGAATAAGAAGGATACATGCTTCCCTTTTCATTTTCATGATTTAAACTTGTTTGAATCTTGGTCAAACCTAGGATTTGACCAAGATTCAAATGGGCATCAAAAATAAAAGATTAGAAAAATGAAAAACCAAAGCACAAAGTTTTCTTATGTCATATAGTAAGCATTCAAGTTGATAAACAAGGTCTAGACATATTCAAACCAGAAAAATCATGTATGTGGCTACCCCTAACCCTAAACTCTGTCTTATGAAGTCAAGCATGAAGAGATGTGGTTTTTAGTTTCAAACATGGAAATTTCAAAAAGCCTTCCAGGAGCTTCATTTTGGAGTGACTAATTAAGAAGCATACATGCTTACCTTTTCATATTCATGTTTTAAACTTGTTCAAATCTTGGTCAAACCTAGGATTTGACCAAGATTCAAATGGGCATAAAAATTCAAAAAAAAATGAATACCAAGATCTTCTTATGTCATATAGTATGCACGCATTCAATTAAGTTGATAAACAAGGTCTAGACATATTAAACCTGAAAAATCATGTATCTACCCCTAACCCTAAACTCTGTCTTATAATTAAAGTCAAGCATGCATGGTGAAGATAAGTGGTTTTTGGTTTCAAACATGGAAATTTCAAAAACCCTCCTAATTAAGAGCTTCATTTTGGAGTGAATAAGAAGGATATATACATGCTTAATTTTTCATATTCATGTTTTAAACTTGTTTAAATCTTGGTCAAACCTAGGAAAATCATGTATATATCTACCCCTAACCCTAAACTCTGTCTTATGAAGTCAATCATGAAGAGAAGTGGTTTTGGGTTTCCTACATGGAAATTTCAAAAACCTCCCAAAAACTTCATTTTAGAGTGACTAAGAACGATACATGCTTCCCTTTTCATTTTCATGTTTTAAACTTGTTTAAATTATCTTGGTCAAATCTAGGATTTGACAAGATTCAAATGGGCATCAAAATAAAAAAAATCAGAAAAATGAAAAACCAAAGCACATAGTTTTCTTATGTCATATAGTAAGCATTAAAGTTGACAAACAAGGTCTAGACATATTCAAACCAGACAAATAATCATGTATCTATACCCCCTAACCCCTAAACTATGTCTTATGAAGTCAAGCATGAAGAGAAGTGGTTTTGGGTTTCAAACATGGAAATTTCAAAAACCTCCCAGAAGCTTCATTTTAGAGTGACTAAGATGGATACATGCTTCCCTTTTCATTTTCATGTTTTAAACTTGTTTAAATTATCTTGGTCAAATCTAGGATTTGACAAGATTCAAATGGGCATCAAAATAAAAAAATCAGAAAAATGAAAACCAAAGCACATAGTTTTCTTATGTCATATAGTAAGCATTAAAGTTGACAAACAAGTTCTAGACATATTCAAACCAGACAAATCATGTATCTACCCCTAACCCTAAACTATGTCTTATGAAGTCAAGCATGAAGAGAAGTCGTTTTGGGTTTCAAACATGGAAATTTCAAGAACATCCCAAAAGCTTCATTTTAGAGTGACTAAGAAGGATCCATGATTACCTTTTTCATTTTCATGTCATAAACTTGTTTAAATCTTGGTCAAACCTAGGATTTGACCAAGATTCAAATGGACACAAAATAAAAAAAAATCAGAAAAATGAAAACCAAAGTACATAGTCTTCTTATGTCATATCGTAAGCATTCAAGTTGATAAACAAGGTCTAGACATATTCAAACCATACAAATCATGTATCTACCCCTAACCCCTAAACTATGTCTTATGAAGTCAAGCATGAAGAGAAGTGGTTTTGGGTTTCAAACATGGAAATTTCAAAAAACTCCCAGAAGTTTCATTTTAGAGTGACTAAGAAGGGTCCAGGCTTACGTTTTCATTTTCATGTTTGAAACTTGTTTAAATCTTGGTCAAACCTAGGATTTGACCAAGATTCAAATGGGCATAAAATTCAAAAAAATTAGAAAAATGAAAAACAAAAGCACATAGTCTTCTTATGTCATATAGTAAGCATTCAAATTGATAAACAAGGTTTAGACATATTCAAACCAGACAAATCATATATCTACCCCCTAACCCTAAACTCGGTCTTATGAAGTCTAGTATGAAGAGAAGTCGTTTTGGGTTTCAAACGTTTAAGCCAAAAGCCCCATTTCAAATATTTCAAACTTATTCAAATTTGGTTCAAATTTGAAAGACATACAAGTTATAGCACACATAGTGCATACATGTTCACACATATTGCACTAGATGCTAATTAACCCTATAGTTTGAGGCCATTTGGATGAGGTCGAAAAAATTCTTGGATTAGAAATGGGGTTGTTCGAACCCCGTAGTTGGATTTTTTTGAACTTGATCTGTAGTACTGGGCAAAACCCTAGTTTAACCTATTTAATTATAAATTCGTAGGTTGATTTTTCTACATTTTTATTATTACTATGCAGCACATGTGTGTTTGCCCGTCGAGTGAAACTCGGAGGAAGAGGGATCACTCGGAAGGAGAGAAGAAGGGAGAGTATTATGGTGTCTCCCCTTTTTCGGGTGATGATGTTGACTTTTGTGCAGGGTTTGTCAGTGAGCAGGTGGTGCGAGCGAGCGAGCGAGCGAGTCGAGCGAGACCGAGAATGAGAGAGATTTGTTTTTTTTGTGAGAGGGACAACCGAAGGATCCTGAAGGACCGAGAGACTTCCAATACGCATCCTGATGCGTCATCTCTTGACAAAGAAAATGGCTGGGAGTTTGCGTACCTATTGCACGTGACCAGTGCTCACTGAAGTGTGGGACCCCACGCATGGGCACCACACGTAAGTGACAGACCTGTTGGTGTAAAAACTCGGTTGATTAGTATAGTGCATTAGAAAAAAGTTTCCTATGGATTCAAGGGTAGGAAATCCAAGTTAACTCATTTACATGACATTATTTTTTCCATTAAGCAAAGTTAACACATCTATCAATTGGTACATTTTGGAGTGACTAAGAAGGATCCAGGCTTACTTATTCATTTTCACGTGTTAATCTTGTCTAAATCTTGGTCAAACCTAGGATTTGACAGAGATTCAAATGGGCGGAAAATTCAAAAAAAAAAAAACAGAAAAATGAAAAACCAAAGCACATACTCTTCTTATGTCATATAGTAAGCATTAAAGTTGATAAACAAGGTCTAGACATATTCAAACCAGACAAATCATGTATCTATACCCCCTAACCCCTAAATTATGTCTTATGAAGTCAAGCATGAAGAGAAGTGGTTTTGGGTTTCAAACATGGAAATTTCAAAAACCTCCCAGAAGCTTCATTTTAGAGTTACTAAGAAGGATACACGCTTCGCTTTTCATTTTCATGTTTTAAACTTGTTTAAATCTTGGTCAAACCTAGGATTTGACCAAAAGATTCAAACATGGAAAATTTCAAAAACCTCCCAAAAGTTTCATTTTAGAGTGAGGAAGAAGGATCCATGCTTACCTTTTCATTTTCATGATTTAAACTTGTTTAAATCTTGGTCAAACCTAGGATTTGACCAAGATTCAAATGGGCATCAAAAATAAAAAATTAGAAAAATGAAAAACCAAAGCACAAAGTTTTCTTATGTCATATAGTAAGCATTCAAGTAGATAAACAAGGTCTAGACATATTCAAACCAGAAAAATCATGTATGTGGCTACCCCTAACCCTAAACTCTGTCTTATGAAGTCAAGCATGAAGAGATGTGGTTTTTGGTTTCAAACATGGAAATTTCAAAAAGCCTTCCAAGAGCTTCATTTTGGAGTGACTAATTAAGAAGCATACATGCTTACCTTTTCATATTCATGTTTTAAACTTGTTCAAATCTTGGTCAAACCTAGGATTTGACCAAGATTCAAATGGGCATAAAAATTCAAAAAAAAAATGAATACCAAGATCTTCTTATGTCATATAGTATGCACGCATTCAATTAAGTTGATAAACAAGGTCTAGACATATTAAACCTGAAAAATCATGTATCTACCCCTAACCCTAAACTCTGTCTTATAATTAAAGTCAAGCATGCATGGTGAAGAAAAGTGGTTTTTGGTTTCAAACATGGAAATTTCAAAAACCCTCCTAATTAAGAGCTTCATTTTGGAGTGAATAAGAAGGATATATACATGCTTAATTTTTCATAATCATATTTTAAACTTGTTTAAATCTTGGTCAAACCTAGGAAAATCATGTATATATCTACCCCTAACCCTAAACTCTGTCTTATGAAGTCAATCATGAAGAGAAGTGGTTTTGGGTTTCCTACATGGAAATTTCAAAAACCTCCCAAAATCTTCATTTTAGAGTGACTAAGAACGATACATGCTTCCCTTTTCATTTTCATGTTTTAAACTTGTTTAAATTATCTTGGTCAAATCTAGGATTTGACAAGATTCAAATGGGCATCAAAATAAAAAATCAGAAAAATGAAAAACCAAAGCACATAGTTTTCTTATGTCATATAGTAAGCATTAAAGTTGACAAACAAGGTCTAGACATATTCAAACCAGACAAATAATCATGTATCTATACCCCCTAACCCCTAAACTATGTCTTATGAAGTCAAGCATGAAGAGAAGTGGTTTTGGGTTTCAAACATGGAAATTTCAAAAACCTCCCAGAAGCTTCATTTTAGAGTGACTAAGATGGATACATGCTTCCCTTTTCATTTTCATGTTTTAAACTTGTTTAAATTATCTTGGTCAAATCTAGGATTTGACAAGATTCAAATGGGCATCAAAATAAAAAAATCAGAAAAATGAAAACCAAAGCACATAGTTTTCTTATGTCATATAGTAAGCATTAAAGTTGACAAACAAGTTCTAGACATATTCAAACCAGACAAATCATGTATCTACCCCTAACCCTAAACTATGTCTTATGAAGTCAAGCATGAAGAGAAGTCGTTTTGGGTTTCAAACATGGAAATTTCAAGAACATCCCAAAAGCTTCATTTTAGAGTGACTAAGAAGGATCCATGATTACCTTTTTCATTTTCATGTCATAAACTTGTTTAAATCTTGGTCAAACCTAGGATTTGACCAAGATTCAAATGGACACAAAATAAAAAAAAATCAGAAAAATGAAAACCAAAGTACATAGTCTTCTTATGTCATATCGTAAGCATTCAAGTTGATAAACAAGGTCTAGACATATTCAAACCATACAAATCATGTATCTACCCCTAACCCCTAAACTATGTCTTATGAAGTCAAGCATGAAGAGAAGTGGTTTTGGGTTTCAAACATGGAAATTTCAAAAACCTCCCAGAAGCTTCATTTTAGAGTGACTAAGAAGGGTCCAGGCTTACGTTTTCATTTTCATGTGTGAAACTTGTTTAAATCTTGGTCAAACCTAGGATTTAACCAAGATTCAAATGGGCATAAAATTCAAAAAAATTAGAAAAATGAAAAACAAAAGCACATAGTCTTCTTATGTCATATAGTAAGCATTCAAGTTGATAAACAAGGTTTAGACATATTCAAACCAGACAAATCATATATCTACCCCCTAACCCTAAACTCGGTCTTATGAAGTCTAGCATGAAGAGAAGTCGTTTTGGGTTTCAAACGTTTAAGCCAAAAACCCCATTTCAAATATTTCAAACTTATTCAAATTTGGTTCAAATTTGAAAGACATACTCCCTCCGGTCCTATTTAATTGACTCGGATTTAGTACAAAGTTGTACTAAATTCGAGTCAATTAAATAAGACCGGAGGGAGTACAAGTTATAGCACACATAGTGCATACATGTTCACACATATTGCACTAGATGCTAATTAACCCTATAGTTTGAGGCCATTTGGATGAGGTCGAAAAAATTCTTGTATTAGAAATGGGGTTGTTCGAACCCCGTAGTTGGATTTTTTTGAACTTGATCTGTAGTACTGGGCAAAACCCTAGTTAAACCTATTTAATTATAGATTCGTAGGTTGATTTTTCTACCTTTTTATTATTACTATGCAGCACATGGGTGTTTGCCCGTCGAGTGAAACTCGGAGGAAGAGGGATCACTCGGAAGGAGAGAAGAAGGGAGAGCATTATGGTGTCTGCCCTTTTTCGGGTGATGATGTTGACTTTTGTGCAGGGTTTGTCAGTGAGCAGGAGGTGCGAGCGAGCGAGCGAGTCGAGCGAGGCCGAGAATGAGAGAGATTTGTTTTTTTTGTGAGAGGGACAACCGAAGGATCCTGAAGGACCCAGAGACTTCCAATACGCATCCTGATGCGTCTTCTCTTGACTGTTAGAGGATATTGAGAGAGAATCGAGCGAGAGACGATGATTGAATCAACTGTGTTTATTCCATTGATGAACAACTATTTATATAAGGTGAAACGTCGCCTTACAAACCGACATATCAGGAGGCGGCGTTTCGGGATCAACCGTCGGGGACGGTTTCTACATCGTGGGAGAGCCGTGACGGTTGCCGAAGCAACCGCACAAGAGATTACATAGGGAGGATTATCCCTTTAATTATTAAACTAATTAAATCCTAACACTCCCCCTAATCCTTCCTTGTACTTGCGATTGAACATCCTTGGAATAATCTTCTCCAAAAACCCTGTGGGAAAAATGTGAGAAGTAGCGTAGGATATGCTGGTAAAACTCCTTCAAACCCTGTGGGAAAATAAGGAGAAAATGATCCAACATATAATGATTATTGCCTCCGTTAACTCGATATGAAGTATATCCATAGAATTTAGAGGACAATAAATATGTCGTGTATACTTTCCTAAAAACCCCGGTGGGGAAAACAGAAAATATGACATATAATCTTATGTTGATATTACCTCATTAAAAACCTTTATGAGAACCTGTAAAGTAAACTCATTAAGGGAAAAAGAGTATAATATGATGCTTTGAACAGGAGTAGTTCAGGAAGATACTCCCCCTGAATCTTGCAAATCTCGGAGTCGTCGCATACCAATTCCATGAATATATTTCTGGAACGTTGAAGTTGGTAGAGACTTTGTGAATAGATCAGCGAGGTTATCGCATGATTTGACTTGCAAGATGTTTATTTCCCCACTCTTTTGGAGTTCATGGGGATAAAACAACTTAGGGGAAATATGCTTAGTGATATTGCTCTTGACGTATCCTGTTTGCATCTGTGCAACACAAGCTGCATTATCTTCGTAGATAATGGTAGGTGATTCGATAGAACCAATTCCACATGACTGTTGTATGTGGTTTATCATCCTGCGAAGCCACACACATTCGCGTGATGCCTCATATAATGCGATTATTTCAGAATGATTGGTGGATGTTGCAACTAGAGTCTGTTTCGAAGACTTCCATGATATTGCAGTTCCACCATGTAGGAACACAAAGCCGGTTTGTGATCTGGCATTATGGGGATCAGATAAATAGCCAGCATTTGTGTATCCAATCATATTGGTGTCCAGATTTCTCTGAAACTGAAAGAATAGGCCAAGATCCTTTGTGCCTTGGAGATATCTAAAGACATTCTTTACTCCCGACCAATGGCGTTTGGTAGGAGCTGCGCTGTGTCTAGCAAGTAGATTCACTGCAAATGCGAGGTCAGGTCTCGTACAATTTGCAAGATACATAAGCGCTCCAATGGCACTAAGATATGGAACCTCGGGTCCCAACATCTCTTCTCCATCATCCCTCGGCCTGAACAGATCTTTCTCTACGTCTAGAGATCGAACCACCATGGGAGTTTTAGACGGATAGGATTTGTCCATATTGAATTTCTCCAATATTTTCTGGATATAGGCAGCTTGGTGTACCATTATTCCTGAGGGAAGGTGCTCAAGTTGGAGACCCAAGCAAAATTTGGTTTGACCCAAATCCTTCATCTCAAATTCTATCTTTAGATGATTGCGTGCTTCATCAATATCTTGTGTGTTGCCAATGATGTTGAGATCATCGACGTACACTGAAATGATGCAAAATCCTGAAGAGGACTTCTTGATGAAGACACATGGGCAGTCATCACTGTTGGAGTAACCCTTGCAAAGAAGGAACTCACTAAGTCGGTTGTACCACATCCGTCCCGACTGTTTCAAGCCGTATAGAGACTTGTTCAGTTTTACACAGTACATGTTGCGTTTTGCGCTTGCATCCGGGACAGAGATTCCATCAGGAACCTTCATGTATATGTCCGAATCTAGTGACCCGTAAAGATATGCGGTTACGATGTCCATCAACTGCATAGATAGACAATTTTGCACTGCCAAAGATATTAGATACCGGAAAGTGATACCACTCATAACTGGAGAATATGTCTCATTGAAATCAATGCCGGGTCTCTGCATGAAACCCTGTGCTACGAGCCTTGCCTTGTATCTCACCACCTCATTGTTCTCATTCCGTTTTCGGAGGAAAACCCATTTGAATCCCACAGGGAAAACATTGGGAGGTGTTGGTATTGCTTCTGTGAATACCTTCCTTTTGTTAAGCGAGGCAAGTTCTGCTTGTATTGCATCCTTCCATTGAGGCCAGTCGGAGCGTTTTTCACACTCAACGATAGTCCTTGGATCATGATCATTAAGAAGGGTATTTGCAATTGTAGCAGAAAAATAAGTGTCGACAATCGTAGACTTACGGTTAAATGATTCTCCAGAATCGATATAGTTGATGAATATCTCGTGCACCATTGATAACTCTTCGTGATTTCCCAATACGCGTGAGTCTAGGTGTTCCGATGTCCCAGCCAGTGTGTGCAAGCTGGAGCTGGGTTGTGGAGGTTGCCCTTCCACTGGGTGTATACTACCCATAAGGTGTTTGTCAACGTTGAGTTGACTTGCATCTACTGACTTTGAGGAGTTTCTCCTCACTCTCCTTTGCTGCTTGCGAGAAGCAGGATCCTGGTCAGAGGCCGTACTACTCCCCCTCTTTTTGGGAACGGGTAGTTGAGTGGTTTTAGTTGGTACCTCCACTCTTTCGGACGCATTTCTGGCCGAATTCAAGGATTTTGTGACAGCTTTTAGATCAGTAAATGAATCTGGCAGATTATTTGCAAGATGTTACAAATTTATGATTTTCCGAACTTGGAGTTCGGTCTCTTGGGTACGTGGATCAGAGGCTGAAATGGCGATAGCATTCCAATCAATTTCCGGGCATTCTTTCTGGTACTTGAAATCTCCCCCTAATGCCGGAAAGTGTTCCTCGTCAAATATGCAGTCAGCGTGACGGGCTGTGAATAGATCCCCAGTAAGGGGTTCCAGGTACTTAATAATCGACGGCGATTTGTACCCCACATAGATCCCCAGTTTCCTATGTGGGCCCATGGATGTCCGCTGAGGTGGTGAGATCGGGATGTATGTACCACATCCGAACTTACGCAGATGGGAAATGCTGGGTGGATTTCCACGTACCAATTGCAGAGGGGAAGTACTGTGATATGCAGTAGGTCGCAATTGTATTAAGTCAGCAGCGTGTAAAACTGCATGACCCCAACAAGACGTTGGCAAGCTGCAATTCATCAACAAAGGTCTTGCAATGAGTTTGATCCTCTTAATAAGGGACTCGGCCAAACCATTTTGAGTATGGACATATGGAACAGAGTGCTGAACTTCAATCCCCAGGGCCATGCAATAGTCATTGAATGCACGTGAAGAGAATTCTGCAGCGTTGTCCATGCGAATTGATTTAATTCGACTTTCCGGATAATGGGCCTGTAACTTAATTACTTCCCTCATTATCTTGGCAAATGCATGGTTTCGTGTGGATAGAAGGCACACATGTGACCATCGTGTAGATGCGTCAATCAAAACCATGAAATACCGAAATGGTCCAGATAATGGTTGGATGGGACCACAAATGTCTCCTTGAATTCGTTCAAGAAATTGAAGTGGTTCAGCTTGTATCTTGAGGTGCGAAGGCCTCATAATAAGCTTTCCCGTGGCACATGATGTGCACACAAAATCCGATGACTGAGGAAATTTGGACTCATGCAAATTGTGACCAATGGAATTGCTAGTAATCTTCCTCATCATCCCGATGCCGGGATGGCCTAGGCGATCATGCCAGGTTTGGAATGCATCAACATTCTGAAAAATTACCTTGTAAGCAACATGTTCTACGGGCTTGATGTACGTATAGTACAATCCGGACGACAGAGAAGGAATTTTTTCAAGTACTTGCTTGCCATATCCGTAATCTTTTGTGAAGAGTAGATACTCCTCTTTATTGTCTTCATGGGTTTCGATGTGAAAACCATTCTTACGGATATCTCGATAACTGATTAAGGTACGTGAAGAATCGGGATACAACAAGGCATCCTCAATTATCACTTGTGTACCGTTTGGGAGGGTAAATATGGCACGTCCAGTGCCAACAATTACCGTATCGCGTCCAGCGATAGTTAAAATATCTCCATTCATCTTTTTCAGAGTCTGGAAATATTTCAACTCCCTCAGTATGGAGTTTGTGGTAGCACTGTCCACAAGGCATAATTCCTCTTCCATCGGATTGTTCCCATAGAGAACTATATATAAAAATGAAGAATTTTCAATAAGAATCCTTTATTTAAATACATAGATTACAATCTTACTATATCAAAGTGCTGATACAATATAAATGACAACAATACTTATGTTACAACATCACAAATGGACATGAATATATTAGTCACTAAGGAGGTAGCGGGACTAGTCGAAGTCTCCAAACACGTCGGTTGAGGTGTACTCAACCATCATGTCCTCCGTTCCTGTAGGGTTCTCTGATGGAAGGAGAGTAACGGCGTTGCTCGGTCCCGAGGGAACGTCTTGCGAACAGCCAGCTCCATCGATGCCATCTGGATGAAGGTTGAAGTTGGCTTCAAACCTTTTCCCTCGAGGTGCGTTGCGTTCATGGGATTGCTGGTACAGAATGGCCAGATGCTTTGGGGTCTTGCACTTGTCAGTGGGGTGCGTGTAGCATCCACACTTGTCGCAAATCTTAGATTTGTCAAACTTGGACTTTGCGGTGCCTTTCCCACGGTCTGAGTTTCTGGGCTTCCTGTTCCGGTTGCGCTTTCGCTTACCATTGAAGTTCGAGGGCTTTCCTTTGAAACCACCATCGAACTTTCGTCCATTCGCGACATTCATATGAACTTCAGGTAGAGGTTGAGAACCAACCGGGCGCTGAGAGCCATTCTTAGCGAGTAGCTCATCATGCTTTTCAGCCTGAAGTAAGATATGAATAAGATCGGAATATACTTGGTAGTTGCGAGCACGGTACTGCTGCTGGAGGATTCTGTCAGATGGGAGCATAGTCGACAAAGTTTTCTCTATCTTCTCCGCATCAGTAGGTTCCTTCCCGCAAAAGCGTAACTTGGAACTGATCTTATGAACCTCGTGATTGTACTCTCCGATGGACTTGAAATCCTGAAGACGGAGGTGAGTCCAATCATGGAGTGCTTCTGGCAGGACAACTGCCTTCTGCTGTTCATACCTCGTTTTGAGGGCCAGAAACAGGGTACTAGGGGATTCCTCCTCCAAGTACTCAGACTTGAGATCTGGGTGAATATGGTGCCTTATAATGTATAAGGCGGTATACTTCTGTTTTTCTGTTAGTGGCGTGACTCCCGCGGGCAGTGGATCCTGCTCAGCCTGGATTGCACGCACTATCCCACGAGATGCAAGAGCGATCTTCGTGTCCATGGCCCAAGTAGGATAGTTGTGGCCATTGAGGGCGAGTGCCTCAAATTCTCGATCCATCGGTTACCTACATGGGTAAACCAGAGATTATTAATTTACACTTGGTAAACCAAAAACCATCATGGTTATGTTGCAATGAATGTTGCAAAATTAATGATGATTTCAAGAAGTGGGCTTGAAACCATTAGTGTGAACTTCAAATTGTTAAGTACGACACGTTGTAGATACTTCCCAAAGAAAATTTCGGGGTCCATCTCTCAGCACTAGAGAGTATAATCTGATAAAATCAGTAGATACTCATATTTCTAGTACCTTGTGTCATAACTTAATAAAATGTATGGAAGAGCACTTTAAGCAATCAAAATGTCAATCATGACAAAATGTAGGCTTAATTAGTAGTGTAAGATAATCTGCAATGCAGTAGATCTACACACCACCTTGTGATCCCAAAACATCAATTTGAGGAAATCACTTTGAATTTCGCATATCAATTCTTGCTCGTATTGAACCAAAAGTAGCTCAATTAAGATGAATTGATTGTCTTATTTGCAAGAAATTAATATCTCAATTGCAAAATAATGGACGTAATTTATCTCAACATGTGCACACACGGAAATATATTACATCACATACATTTTCAGGAATACACAGTACTCTAACTGAATTAAATTACAGAAACTAATAAGCTGTAATTTACAGAATCTAAAACAGAGTTAAAACTACTGCTAGATTTACTGGTAACTAAAACTGAAATACACAAAGTATTATAATCAGTCAAAGCACATGGACAAAGAGTTAGTGAGCGGTCGCTTCTAGTCTAGACCATACGAGAGGATAAGGGAAAAAACCAGAGGACAGATATTTCTATTCCACTGCGTCCTTATCCCCAATTCATCTCCCGTATCGTCCATGGCTGAGCGCTTGACTCCACGAAACTCCGCCCAAGCGCCCCAGCACAGCGGCGACCGCGCGGCTCCCTCCGGTGCCGTTGCAGCTTCGCTCACCGGCGGCGATTGATGCCCCGGCCGCCCTCATCCTCGTCGGAGGATCCCCCAGGGAGCTGGGTCCCCGGGGCGACGCCGTTGGAGTGGCCGTTGGAGAGGCCTAGCCTCGCCGGGCTCCAATCCCCCGACCGTCGGCCGGCGCGGCTCGCCTGGAGCACGGCGCGAGGCACGATGAAGCGGAGACGGCGTGGCGGAGGCGGTGCAGCAGCGGCGGAGCCTCCCGCGTCGTTGTCGAGGACGGCGTCCCGCGCGGCTGCCGGCGCGTGGAGAGGCGGATCGAGCCTCGACTGGGCGGGCTCGGCGGTCGCGAGTTCGTGCGCCGGAGTTGGAGACGGCAGGTCCGGCGACGCAGCACGCGACGACGCCTCGGGCACCTCAGGTTCGGCCTCCTCCTCAACGTGGATCCCCTGCTGTGCAAGCCTGGGGCAGGCCCAGCCGTGCACTGGGCAAGGCAGGGGCGGAGGCGGAGCGGCGAGGGCCGGGTCGTCGACGTCCATGTCGTCGTTCTCCGGTTCCATCTGCTCGTCGGCGAAGAGGTTGGGCACTGCTGGTCCGGCGAGAATCCACGCCGGCGGCGGCTGTGCCTCCGGTATCACCAGTGGGGCGGGTGGGATGGCTTGGGCGTTTGATGGCCCTGCGCCATCACCACCTCTGCGACCACGACGAGGGCCATGGCGGCGACCTCCGTACCAGCGGAAGCCGTAGCGGTGGCGCTCGTTCCGGCGGAAGACCTGGCGACGGCCACCGAGGTGTCGAAGGCGCTGCATATGGCGGCGAAGTCCACCAGCACCATGGCGGCGGCGCGCGACGAGGCGGCTCCGGCGACTTTCCTGGCGAAGAAGACGCAAGAGGAAACCAATGAAGCCTCCTGCAGGCATTTTTTCTCACCTTTTCTTCTTGTTCTTGTTTCTTCCGGCGAGTTCGCCGGAGTCGGAATCGTTCAGATGTAGAGCGTGCTGATAACTTGTTAGAGGATATTGAGAGAGAATCGAGCGAGAGACGATGATTGAATCAACTGTGTTTATTCCATTGATGAACAACTATTTATACAAGGTGAAACGTCGCCTTACAAACCGACATATCAGGAGGCGGCGTTTCGGGATCAACCGTCGGGGACGGTTTCTACATCGTGGGAGAGCCGTGACGGTTGCCGAAGCAACCGCACAAGAGATTACATAGGGAGGATTATCCCTTTAATTATTAAACTAATTAAATCCTAACATTGATAAAGAAAATGGCTGGGAGTTTGTGTACCTATTGCACGTGACCTGTGCTCACTGAAGTGTGGGATCCCACGCATGGGCACCACACGTAAGTGACAGACCTGTTGGTGTAAAAACTCGGTTGATTAGTATAGTGCATTAGAACAAAGTTTCCTATGGATTCAAGGGTAGGAAATCCAAGTTAACTCATTTACATGACATTATTTTTTCCATTAAGCAAAGTTAACACATCTATCAATTGGTACATTTTGGAGTGACTAAGAAGGATCCAGGCTTACTTATTCGTTTTCACGTGTTAAACTTGTCTAAATCTTGGTCAAACCTAGGATTTGACAGAGATTCAAATGGGCGGAAAATTCAAAAAAAACAGAAAAATGAAAAACCAAAGCACATAGTCTTCTTATGTCATATAGTAAGCATTAAAGTTGATAGACAAGGTCTAGACATATTCAAACCAGACAAATCATGTATCTATACCCCCTAACCCCTAAACTATGTCTTATGAAGTCAAGCATGAAGAGAAGTGGTTTTGGGTTTCAAACATGGAAATTTCAAAACCTCCCAGAAGTTTCATTTTAGAGTGACTAAGAAGGATACACGCTTCGCTTTTCATTTTCATGTTTTAAACTTGTTTAAATCTTGGTCAAACCTAGGATTTGACCAAAAGATTCAAACATGGAAAATTTCAAAAACCTCCCAAAAGTTTCATTTTAGAGTGAGGAAGAAGGATCCATGCTTACCTTTTCATTTTCATGATTTAAACTTGTTTAAATCTTGGTCAAACCTAGGATTTGACCAAGATTCAAATGGGCATCAAAAATAAAAAATTAGAAAAATGAAAACCAAAGCACATAGTTTTCTTATGTCATATAGTAAGCATTCAAGTTGATAAACAAGGTCTAGACATATTCAAACCATACAAATCATGTATCTACCCCTAACCCTAAAGTCTGTCTTATGAAGTCAAGCATGAAGAGAAGTCGTTTTGGGTTTCAAACATGGAAATTTGAAAAACCTTCCAAAAACTTCATTTAGAGTGAATAAGAAGGATACATGCTTCCCTTTTCATTTTCATGATTTAAACTTGTTTAAATCTTGGTCAAACCTAGGATTTGACCAAGATTCAAATGGGCATCAAAAATAAAAGATTAGAAAAATGAAAAACCAAAGCACAAAGTTTTCTTATGTCATATAGTAAGCATTCAAGTAGATAAACAAGGTCTAGACATATTCAAACCAGAAAAATCATGTATGTGGCTACCCCTAACCCTAAACTCTGTCTTATGAAGTCAAGCATGAAAAGATGTGGTTTTTGGTTTCAAACATGGAAATTTCAAAAAGCCTTCCAAGAGCTTCATTTTGGAGTGACTAATTAAGAAGCATACATGCTTACCTTTTCATATTCATGTTTTAAACTTGTTCAAATCTTGGTCAAACCTAGGATTTGACCAAGATTCAAATGGGCATAAAAATTCAAAAAAAAAATGAATACCAAGATCTTCTTATGTCATATAGTATGCATGCATTCAATTAAGTTGATAAACAAGGTCTAGACATATTAAACCTGAAAAATCATGTATCTACCCCTAACCCTAAACTCTGTCTTATAATTAAAGTCAAGCATGCATGGTGAAGATAAGTGGTTTTTAGTTTCAAACATGGAAATTTCAAAAACCCTCCTAATTAAGAGCTTCATTTTGGAGTGAATAAGAAGGATATATACATGCTTAATTTTTCATATTCATGTTTTAAACTTGTTTAAATCTTGGTCAAACCTAGGAAAATCATGTATATATCTACCCCTAACCCTAAACTCTGTCTTATGAAGTCAATCATGAAGAGAAGTGGTTTTGGGTTTCCTACATGGAAATTTCAAAAACCTCCCAAAAACTTCATTTTAGAGTGACTAAGAACGATACATGCTTCCCTTTTCATTTTCATGTTTTAAACTTGTTTAAATTATCTTGGTCAAATCTAGGATTTGACAAGATTCAAATGGGCATCAAAATAAAAAAAATCAGAAAAATGAAAAACCAAAGCACATAGTTTTCTTATGTCATATAGTAAGCATTAAAGTTGACAAACAAGGTCTAGACATATTCAAACCAGACAAATAATCATGTATCTATACCCCCTAACCCCTAAACTATGTCTTATGAAGTCAAGCATGAAGAGAAGTGGTTTTGGGTTTCAAACATGGAAATTTCAAAAACCTCCCAGAATCTTCATTTTAGAGTGACTAAGATGGATACATGCTCCCCTTTTCATTTTCATGTTTTAAACTTGTTTAAATTATCTTGGTCAAATCTAGGATTTGACAAGATTCAAATGGGCATCAAAATAAAAAAATCAGAAAAATGAAAACCAAAGCACATAGTTTTCTTATGTCATATAGTAAGCATTAAAGTTGACAAACAAGTTCTAGACATATTCAAACCAGACAAATCATGTATCTACCCCTAACCCTAAACTATGTCTTATGAAGTCAAGCATGAAGAGAAGTCGTTTTGGGTTTCAAACATGGAAATTTCAAGAACATCCCAAAAGCTTCATTTTAGAGTGACTAAGAAGGATCCATGATTACCTTTTTCATTTTCATGTCATAAACTTGTTTAAATCTTGGTCAAACCTAGGATTTGACCAAGATTCAAATGGACACAAAATAAAAAAAAATCAGAAAAATGAAAACCAAAGTACATAGTCTTCTTATGTCATATCGTAAGCATTCAAGTTGATAAACAAGGTCTAGACATATTCAAACCATACAAATCATGTATCTACCCCTAACCCCTAAACTATGTCTTATGAAGTCAAGCATGAAGAGAAGTGGTTTTGGGTTTCAAACATGGAAATTTCAAAAACCTCCCAGAAGCTTCATTTTAGAGTGACTAAGAAGGGTCCAGGCTTACGTTTTCATTTTCATGTGTGAAACTTGTTTAAATCTTGGTCAAACCTAGGATTTAACCAAGATTCAAATGGGCATAAAATTCAAAAAAATTAGAAAAATGAAAAACAAAAGCACATAGTCTTCTTATGTCATATAGTAAGCATTCAAGTTGATAAACAAGGTTTAGACATATTCAAACCAGACAAATCATATATCTACCCCCTAACCCTAAACTCGGTCTTATGAAGTCTAGCATGAAGAGAAGTCGTTTTGGGTTTCAAACGTTTACGCCAAAAGCCCCATTTCAAATATTTCAAACTTATTCAAATTTGGTTCAAATTTGAAAGACATACAAGTTATAGCACACATAGTGCATACATGTTCACACATATTGCACTAGATGCTAATTAACCCTATAGTTTGAGGCCATTTGGATGAGGTCGAAAAAATTCTTGGATTAGAAATGGGGTTGTTCGAACCCCGTAGTTGGATTTTTTTGAACTTGATCTGTAGTACTGGGCAAAACCCTAGTTTAACCTATTTAATTATAGATTCGTAGGTTGATTTTTCTACATTTTTATTATTACTATGCAGCACATGTGTGTTTGCCCGTCGAGTGAAACTCGGAGGAAGAGGGATCACTCGGAAGGAGAGAAGAAGGGAGAGCATTATGGTGTCTCCCTTTTTCGGGTGATGATGTTGACTTTTGTGCAGGGTTTGTCAGTGAGCAGGAGGTGCGAGCGAGCGTGCGAGCGAGTCGTGCGAGGCCGAGAATGAGAGAGAGTTGTTTGTTTTGGTGAGGGTGACAACCGAAGGATCCTGAAGGACCCAGAGACTTCCAATACGCATCCTGATGCGTCTTCTCTTGACAAAGAAAATGGCTCGGAGTTTGCGTACCTATTGCACGTGACCTGTGCTCACTGAAGTGTGGGACCCCACGCATGGGCACCACACGTAAGTGACAGACCTGTTGGTGTAAAAACTCGGTTGATTAGTATAGTGCATTAGAACAAAGTTTCCTATGGATTCAAGGGTAGGAAATCCAAGTTAACTCATTTACATGACATTATTTTTTCCATTAAGCAAAGTTAACACATCTATCAATTGGTACATTTTGGAGTGACTAAGAAGGATCCAGGCTTACTTATACGTTTTCACGTGTTAATCTTGTCTAAATCTTGGTCAAACCTAGGATTTGACAGAGATTCAAATGGGCGGAAAATTCAGAAAAAAAACAGAAAAATGAAAAACCAAAGCACATAGTCTTCTTATGTCATATAGTAAGCATTAAAGTTGATAAACAAGGTCTAGACATATTCAAACCAGACAAATCATGTATCTATACCCCCTAACCCCTAAATTATGTCTTATGAAGTCAAGCATGAAGAGAAGTGGTTTTGGGTTTCAAACATGGAAATTTCAAAAACCTCCCAGAAGCTTCATTTTAGAGTGATAAGAAGGATACACGCTTCGCTTTTCATTTTCATGTTTTAAACTTGTTTAAATCTTGGTCAAACCTAGGATTTGACCAAAAGATTCAAACATGGAAATTTCAAAAACCCCCCAAAAGTTTCATTTTAGAGTGAGGAAGTGATACGTCTCCAACGTATCTATAATTTCCGATGTTCCATGCTTGTTTTATGACAATACCAACATGTTTTGTTCACACTTTATATCATTTTCATGCATTTTCCGGAACTAACCTATTAACAAGATGCCACAGTGCCAGTTCCTGTTTTCTGCTGTTTTTGGTTCCAGAAAGGCTGTTCGGGCAATATTCTCAGAATTGGATGAAATCAACGCCAAACCTCCTATTTTTCCCGGAAGCGTCCAGAACACCGAAGAAGAGTCGGAGAGGGGCCAGGGGGCCACCACACCACATGGCGGCGCGAGCCAGGCCTAGGCCGCGCCGGCCTAGGGTGTGGCGCCCCAGTGCCCCCTGCGCCGCCTCTTCGCCTATACCAGCCCTTTCGACCTAAAAACGCAGTACCAATTGACGAAACTCCAGAAAGACTCCAGGGGCGCCGCCGCCATCGCGAAACTCCAATTCGGGGGACAGAACTCTCTGTTCCGGCACCCTGCCGGACGGGGAATTGCCCCCGGAGCCATCTCCACCGCCGTCTTCACCGCCATCTTCACCGCCATCGCTGCCTCCATGATGAGGAGGGAGTAATCCACCCCTGAGGCTGAGGGCTTCGCTGTAGCTATGTGGTTCATCTCTCTCCCATGTACCTCAATACAATGATCTCATGAGCTGCTTTACATGATTGAGATTCATATGAGTTTTGTATCACTATTATCTATGTGCTACTCTAGCAAAGTTATTAAAGTAGTTCTATTCCTCCTGCACGTGTGTAAAGGTGACAGTGTGTGCACCGTGTTAGTACTTGGTTTATGCTATGATCATGATCTCTTGTAGATTGCGAAGTTAACTATTGCTATGATAATATTGATGTGATCTATTCCTCCTACATATGCATGAAGGTGACAGTGTGCATGCTATGCTAGTACTTGGTTTAGTCTTTTGATCTATCTTACACTAAAGGTTACTAAAATATGAGCATTATTGTGGAGCTTGTTAACTCCGGCATTGAGGGTTCGTGTAATCCTACGCAATATGTTCATCATCCAACAAGAGTGTAGAGTATGCATTTATCTATTCTGTTATGTGATCAATGTTGAGAGTGTCCACTAGTGAAAGTGTAATCCCTAGGCCTTGTTCCTAAATACTGCTATCGCTGCTTGTTTCTTGTTTCTTTGCGTTACTCTCTGCTGCAATACTACCACCATCAACTACACGCCAGCAAGCTATTTTCTGGCACCGTTGCTACTGCTCATACTTATTCATACCACCTGTATTTCACTATCTCTTCGCCGAACTAGTGCACCTATTAGGTGTGTTGGGGACACAAGAGACTTCTTGCTTTGTGGTTGCAGGGTTGCATGAGAGGGATATCTTTGACCTCTTCCTCCCTGAGTTCGATAAACCTTGGGTATCCACTTAAGGGAAAACTTGCTGCTGTTCTACAAACCTCTGCTCTTGGAGGCCCAACACTGTCTACAGGAAAGGAGGGGGAACGTATACATCAAGCACTTTTCTGGCGCCGTTGCCGGGGAGGAAAGGTAAAAGGTACTCACACTCCGGACCTCGGCTACCAAGCTATTTTCCGCCATTGTAAGTACTCGAAGCTATTTCCTTTAGATCCTGCAATTGCAAGTTTTTGTTTCTTGTTTACACTAGTTAGGCATAATGGAAAACAACAAAAAAATTGGTGAGCTTTTTAGTCTTTTTCCTGATTTAGAATTGTTTGATGCAAAAATTAAAAAACCTATGGAACCTTATTTGCATGCTAGTAGTGATGTTATTAGTATGAATGCAATTACTGCTAATGCTATGGAGAAGTCTAAGCTTGGGGAAGCTAGTTTTTGTGATCTTTTTAGCTTCCCATCTTTAGGGGAGAAAATTTGTTCTGATAATGCTTTATCTACCATATGCGATAACTCTAATGATGCTTCTGATATTTTGAATCCACCTGCTGAAAGTATTCCGTATAAAATACCTATGAAAATTATTGAGCGTGTTATGGACAATCACTATAAAGGGGATGGAACTGTCCATCCTAGAAATCATTTACTGTTTTTGCACGAATTATGTGGGTTATTCAAGTGTGCAGGTATCTCTATGGATGAAGTGAAGAAGAAGCTATTCTCCGTTTATTTGTCACAGTAAAGCGGCGCATTGGTATAAATTGTTGGAGAATAGGCATTCTCTTGGTTGGGAGGAAATTGCATCTCTCTTTTATTCTAAATTTTATCCTCCGCATGAAGTGCATATTGATAGGAATTATATTTATAACTTTTATCCTCGTGATGGAGAAAGTATTTCTCAAGCGTGGGGGAGATTGAAATCTCTAATGCTCAAATGTCCCATTCATGAGCTCCCCCGTAATGTTATTGTTAACAATTTTTATGCGAGACTTTCAGGACAACACAAGGACTATCTGGATGCCTGTTCGGAAGGATCTTTCACAAGCAAAGAGATTGAAGCTAGGTGGGATCTTCTTGATCGGATTGAGGACAACGCTGAAGGATGGGAGAACGACAAAGGTAAAGAGTCAGGTATAAATTATGATTATGAATGCATTGAAGCCTTTATGGATACCGATAAATTTCGAAATATGAGTGCTACTTATGGTCTTGACTCTCAAGTTGCTGCAAATCTTTATAAAGCCTTTGCTTCTCATTTTGAATTGCCTAAAAATAATTTTGATAAGTATCATGAACCTTTTAAAGAGGCTTGCATGAAGAATGAAATTGTTGTTAATTATTGCAATAAGCATGCTCAAACTCCTAAAAATGCTATTTCTTATAAGCATGTTAATTTTTGTGGAATTCATAGGCCTTGCGGAATTAATCAAGTCAAAGATGAATATTGCATCCATCATATTAATGAAAAAACTAGAAAGTGGTTTAGGGCTCTAGATGATCTTGGTAAAAAAGTTTGTGCCCTCTATCCTTTTATTTGTGAAGTTTGCCATGAAGTGGGTCATTTTAATTTTCAATGCTCCTCCAATGATAATTTGAACCCAATGAGTGCTGCAAATTTGTATTGTGATGATGAAATTACTCCTAATCAGCATGATGAACTTACTTTATTTTTGGGGTGTGAAGAACTGTCGAGAAAAATCTCTTTGTTACATATGAGTGATCTTGATATTGATGATGTCCTGCATGGGTGTTTTTCTTATTGCATTGATAATAGCCATACAAATACTTACATACAAAATATTTTAGAAGATGACACCTTGCCAAAATATGATAGGACCGTTGTGTGTTTTCAACTAATTAATGAAAAGGAGGGATCCTCCCAAGTTTCTTCTATTGTTTCTGAAAGTAAATCAGGTTATGCGGACGAGCCACCCTTCAAGCCTCTTCCTCCTAAAGAAGGGAACGAGGAGAAGGAAGAGAAGAAGAAGAAGGGAACGAAGAAGAAGAAGAAGAAGGAGAATAAAAAGAAAGAGGTAACGGCGTATCCCCGCGTGAATGAGATAACGCTAGGTAACCGTAAGTATGTTGCTCCTAATGATTATTGTGATAATGAATCTGAATACGATGATCTTCCTATGCCCTTTACATACATTAGCAATCATGATTTGAATGAACACACTACTTTTGATATTGCAAATCTCTGGGAAACTAATTCTGAAAATGATGATAATAATTGCCATAGTGTCAGTGCTATCCATGCTTCCTCCCATAATAATATAGAAAGCTGTAAGGTTGGGGAAGAGGTGTTTGAAAATCCTTTTGCTACTGATCATTATGTGTTTGATACATCTCCTTCTAATAACAATGATGGTATGGTTATAGATAAACCATTGTGAAAGATAACTATTCTATTTCTTATGATGACAACTGTGCCTCCGATCTTTGATGATTATTATAAAGAATGCTATGATATAGGTTATAATTATCCTTATGAAACTTGTCATAGTCATGATTGGATTACCAAAAACAATTCTTTTAATATGCAACTTGTTTACCATGTTCAAATTCTTGATAATAATCTTGCTCCAATTACTAATAATGAGAATAACTCTTCTTATGCCAAAATTAATGATACTTCTATGCATATGAACCATGATAAGAATGTTTTAAGTGATGGGTATATTGTGGATTTCATCAATGATGCTACTGAAAGTTATTATGAGAGAGGGAAATATGGTTATATGCATCTTAATAATATTAAGTTTCCCCTCTTTATGTTGAGAATCTTGAAGTTACTCGTGTTTTATCCTCTTATGCTTGTCACTTTGTTCTTCATGAATTCATTTGTGTACAAGATTCCTCTTCATAGGAAGCATGTTAGACTTAAATTTGTTTTGAATTTGCTTCTTGAAGCTCTCTTTTGCTTCAAATACTATTTCCCGCGAATGGATTATTAAAACTACTGAGCCCATCTTAATGGCTATAAAGAAAGAACTTCTTGGGAGATAACCCATGTGTTATTTTGCTACAGTACTTTGTTTTATATTTGTGTCTTGGAAGTTGTTTACTACTGTAGCAACCTCTCCTTATCTTAGTTTTGTGTTTTGTTGTGCCAAGTAAAGCCGTTGATAGAAAAGTAAGTACTAGATTTGGATTACTGCGCAGTTCCAGATTTCTTTGCTGTCACGAATCTGGGTCCACCTCCCTGTAGGTAGCTCAGAAAATTAAGCCAATTTACGTGCATGATCCTCAGATATGTACGCAACTTTCATTCAATTTGAGCATTTTCATTTGAGCAAGTCTGGTGCCATTTTAAAATTCGTCAATACGAACTGTTCTGTTTTGACAGATTCTGCCTTTTATTTCGCATTGCCTCTTTTGCTATGTTGGATGACTTTCTTTGATCCACTAATGTCCAGTAGCATTATGCAATGTCCAGAAGTGTTAAGAATGATTGTGTCACCTTTGAATATGTTAATTTTTATTGTGCACTAACCCTCTAATGAGTTGTTTCGAGTTTGGTGTGGAGGAAGTTTTCAAGGGTCAAGAAAGGAGGATGATATACTATGATCAAGAAGAGTGAAAGCTCTAAGCTTGGGGATGCCCCGGTGGTTCATCCCTGCATATTTCAAGAAGACTCAAGCGTCTAAGCTTGGGGATGCCCAAGGCATCCCCTTCTTCATCGACAAATTATCAGGTTCCTTCTCTTGAAACTATATTTTTATTCGGTCACATCTTATGCACTTTACTTGGAGCGTCTGTATGTTTCTTGTTTTTGTTTTTGTTTGAATAAATGCTTGTGTGGGGGAGAGACACGCTCCGCTGGTTCGTATGAACACATGTGTTCTTAGCTCATAATATTCATGGCGAAGGTTGAAACTTCTTCGTTAATTATTATATGGTTGGAATTGGAAAATGCTACATGTAGTAATTGGTATGATGTCTTGAATAACTTGATACTTGGCAATTGTTGTGCTCTTGTTTAAGCTCTTGCATCATATACTTTGCACCCATTAGTGAAGAAATACATAGAGCTTGTTAAAATTTGGTTTGCATGAGTGGTTTCTCTAGAGTCTAGACATTTTCTAGTAAGATGTTTGAACAACAAGGAAGACGATGTATAGTTTTATAATGCTTGTAATATGTCTTCTATGTGAGTTTTGCTGTACTAGTTCATGCTTGTGTTTGCTTCAAACAACCTTGCTAGCCTAAACCTTGTATCGAGAGGGAATACTTCTCATGCATCCAAATCCTTGAGCCAAACAACACTATGCCTACTACATGGTATTTTCTGCCATTCCAAAGTAAATTGCTTGAGTGCTACCTTTAAAATTCCATCATTCACCTTTGCAATATATAGCTCATGGGACAAATAGCTTAAAAACTATTGTGGTATTGAATATGTAATTATGCACTTTATCTCTTATTAAGTTGCTTGTTGTGCGATAACCATGTTCACTGGGGACGCCATCAACTATTCATTGTTGAATTTCATGTGAGTTGCTATGCATGTCCGTCTTGTCTGAAGTAAGAGAGATCTACCACCCTATGGTTAAGCATGCATATTGTTAGAGAAGAACATTGGGCCGCTAACTAAAGCCATGATCCATGGTGGAAGTTTCAGTTTTGGACATATATCCTCAATCTCATATGAGAAAATTATTAATTGTTGTTACATGCTTATGCATAAAAGAGGAGTCCATTATCTGTTGTCTATGTTGTCCCGGTATGGATGTCTAAGTTGAGAATAATCAATAGCGAGAAATCCAATGCGAGCTTTCTCCTTAGACCTTTGTACAGGCGGCATAGAGGTACCCCTTTGTGACACTTGGTTAAAACATGTGCATTGTGATGATCCGGTAGTCCAAGCTAATTAGGACAAGGTGCGGGCACTATTAGTATACTATGCATGAGGCTTGCAACTTGTAAGATATAATTTACATGATACATATGCTTTATTACTACCGTTGACAAAATTGTTTCATGTTTTCAAAATAAAAGCTCTAGCACAAATATAGCAATCGATGCTTTCCTCTTTGAAGGACCATTCTTTTACTTTTATTGTTGAGTCAGTTCACCTATCTTTCTCCACCTCAAGAAGCAAACATTTGTGTGAACTGTGCATTGATTCTTATATACTTGCTTATTGCATTTGTTATATTGCTTTGCATTGACAACTATCCATGAGATATACATGTTACAAGTTGAAAGCAACCGCTGAAACTTAATCTTCCATTGTGTTGCTTCAATGTCTCTGCTATGAATTTATTGCTTTATGAGTAACTCTTATGCAAGACTTATTGATGCTTGTTTCGAAAGTACTATTCATGAAAAGTCTTTGCTATATGATTCACTTGTTTACTCATTGCATTTACATTGTTTCGAATCGCTGCATTCATCTCATATGCTTTACAATGGTATGATTAAGATTATGTTGGTAGCATGTCACCTCAGAAATTATCTTTTATCGTTTACCTACTCGAGGACGAGTAGGAACTAAGCTTGGGGATGCTAATACGTCTCCAACGTATCTATAATTTCCGATGTTCCATGCTTGTTTTATGACAATACCAACATGTTTTGTTCACACTTTATATCATTTTCATGCATTTTCCGGAACTAACCTATTAACAAGATGCCACGGTGCAGTTCTGTTTTCTGCTGTTTTTGGTTCCAGAAAGGCTGTTCGGGCAATATTCTCGGAATTGGACGAAATCAACGCCAAACCTCCTATTTTTCCCGGAAGCGTCCGAACACCGAAGAAGAGCTCGGAGAGGGGCCAGGGGCCACCACACCACATGGCGGCGCGGGCCAGGCCTAGGCCGCGCCGGCCTAGGGTGTGGCGCCCCAGTGCCCCCTGCGCCGCCTCTTCGCGTATAAAAGCCCTTTCAACCTAAAAACGCAGTACCAATTGACGAAACTCGAGAAAGACTCCGGGCGCCGCCGCCATCATCGCGAAACTCCAATTCGGGGGACAGAACTCTCTGTTCCGGCACCCTGCCGGACGGGGAATTGCCCCCGGAGCCATCTCCACCGCCGTCTTCACCGCCATCTTCACCGCCATCGCTGCCTCCATGATGAGGAGGGAGTAATCCACCCCTGAGGCTGAGGGCTTCGCTGTAGCTATGTGGTTCATCTCTCTCCCATGTACCTCAATACAATGATCTCATGAGCTGCTTTACATGATTGAGATTCATATGAGTTTTGTATCACTATTATCTATGTGCTACTCTAGCAAAGTTATTAAAGTAGTTCTATTCCTCCTGCACGTGTGTAAAGGTGACAGTGTGTGCACCGTGTTAGTACTTGGTTTATGCTATGATCATGATCTCTTGTAGATTGCGAAGTTAACTATTGCTATGATAATATTGATGTGATCTATTCCTCCTACATATGCATGAAGGTGACAGTGTGCATGCTATGCTAGTACTTGGTTTAGTCTTTTGATCTATCTTACACTAAAGGTTACTAAAATATGAGCATTATTGTGGAGCTTGTTAACTCCGGCATTGAGGGTTCGTGTAATCCTACGCAATATGTTCATCATCCAACAAGAGTGTAGAGTATGCATTTATCTATTCTGTTATGTGATCAATGTTGAGAGTGTCCACTAGTGAAAGTGTAATCCCTAGGCCTTGTTCCTAAATACTGCTATCGCTGCTTGTTTCTTGTTTCTTTGCGTTACTACTGCTGCAATACTACCACCATCAACTACACGCCCGACAAGCTATTTTTACGGCACCGTTGCTACTGCTCATACTTATTCATACCACCTGTATTTCACTATCTCTTCGCCGAACTAGTGCACCTATTAGGTGTGTTGGGGACACAAGAGACTTCTTGCTTTGTGGTTGCAGGGTTGCATGAGAGGGATATCTTTGACCTCTTCCTCCCTGAGTTCGATAAACCTTGGGTATCCACTTAAGGGAAAACTTGCTGCTGTTCTACAAACCTCTGCTCTTGGAGGCCCAACACTGTCTACAGGAAAGGAGGGGGAACATAGACATCAGGAAGAAGGATCCATGCTTACCTTTTCATTTTCATGATTTAAACTTGTTTAAATCCTGGTCAAACCTAGGATTTGACAAAGATTCAAATATATGGGCATAAAATTCAAAAAAATAGAAAAATGAAAAACCAAAGCACATATATAGTCTTGTTATGTCATATAGTAAGCATTAAAGTTGATAAACAAGGTCTAGACATATTCAAACCAGACAAATCATGTATCTACCCCTAACCCTAAACTATGTCTTATGAAGTCAAGCATGAAGAGAAGTCATTTTGGGTTTCAAACATGGAAATTTCAAGAACATCCCAAAAGCTTCATTTTAGAGTGACTAAGAAGGATCCATGATAACCTTTTCATTATCATGTTTTAAACTTGTTTAAATTTTGGTCAAACCTAGGATTTGACCAAGATTCAAATGGACACAAAATTAATAAAAATCAGAAAAATGAAAACCAAAGTACATAGTCTTCTTATGTCATATCGTAAGCATTCAGGTTGATAAACAAGGTCTAGACATATTCAAACCATACAAATCATGTATCTACCCCTAACCCTAAACCCTGTCTTATGAAGTCAAGCATATGAAGAGAAGTGGTTTTGGGTTTCAAACAATGGTAATTTCAAAAACCTACCAAAAACTTCATTTTAGAGTGACTAAGAAGGATACAAGCTTCGCTTTTCATTTTCATGTTTTGAACTTGTTTAAATCTTGGTCAAACCTAGGATTTGACCAAAAGATTCAAACGGGCATAGAAATTCAGAAAAAATCAAAAGAATGAAAAAACAAAGGACATAGCATTCTTATGTCATATATATAGTAAGCATTCAAGTTGATAAACAAGGTCTAGACATATTCAAACCAGAAAATCATGTATATATCTACCCCTAACCCTAAACTCTGTCTTATGAAGTCAAGCATGCATGAAGAGAAGTGCTTTTTGGTTTCAAACATGGAAATTTCAAAAACCCTCCCAAGAGCTACATTTTGGAGTGACTAAGAAGGATATATGCTTAATTTTTCATATTCATGATTTAAACTTGTTTAAACCATGGTCAAACCTAGGATTTAGACGTAATTTCCTGTTTATTTTGTGTCCTGCTGTAAACTGTGCTCTGATGCGTATTGGAAATCTGGGTCCTTGAGGATCGTTCGGTTGTCCCTGTAAGAGCAAGTACAATAAAAAAATCTCTCTCATTCTCGGCCTCGCTCGCTCGCACCTAGCATGTGACAACACTGCACAACAGTCAACATCACCCGAAAAAATCTAGACACCATAAATAAGTGGGGCCCCGTGACTGCTCTCCCTTCGTCTCCTCCCGTGTGAAGTGTGATCCCTCTTCCTCCGATTCCCGACCTTGCGGAAAAGAAAAATGAAATGAAAGAGTTTCACTGGACGGGCAAACACATGTGCTGCCTAGTAATAATAATAAAAGCGTAAAAAAATCGACCTACGAATACTCGCACATTTCAGAAGTTGAGTGCCCAGCTTAGAATAAGTATTGCTTTGGTACTATTTAGAAATATCAACATATCTAGTTAGAATAGACATTTGCAATTTTGTTTCTTTTATTTCAAAATTGTAGTGTAGATAGTCGATATACTTGTATCTCTCCATGAACAAGTACATGATTTCCTTTCTAAGAACAGTGTATACAATCATATCTCCCTTTCTCTCACTCTTTCTAAAAGAGTTCTCTTGTTGGTGTCAATCTAAAGAATCATTTTTCAGGTAGGAGGAATTTAAACGCTTGAAAATGGTTCATGCCGGCGTCTTAGCTCCTAAAATAATTATACACCAATTGATTTGATGAATTGATGATTTACTCTAGTCTGCTTCTAGACCATGCAGCTAGCGAGTATTCATATGTACTGCATGGAGCCCCCAACTTTTGACTTCCCATGTCGGAAAAGGCCTGTTTAATAATGTGGAGCAGTAAGGTACCCCGAAGTATCTAGAAGGTTCCAGTGTTTCAGACTTTCAGCATCGCCAGTCCAAGGGAAGGATGGGCGACGAATCCGTGCATTCACAGCCGTTAGATCTGAAGAGTCCTTGTATGATGAGCGGTAGATAGCACCTCTAAGCTGCAAATCAACAGCTTCAATTACTTCAAATGAGCATTGGCCGGAAGGCTGACAGAGTGAAAAAATTCAAATTCAAAAACTCATGTATAGAATAGAAAAAAAAAACATGTAGATAGATAGAGGTATAGATAGATTAGCCCAAAAAAGAAGAGGACGGGGAAATTTCGAACGCTCGCCTTTAACTCAGCAGACACCTCCCTCGCGCACCTAAACTTTCGAACGCGCGCCCAATATTTCGAACGCTCGCCTTTAACTCAGCACCCAGCCCACCTTGTTCTTCTCTAGACACCTCCTTCGGCGCCCTGTTCTTCTCTAGACACACCCTCGGTGAACCAGGCCGCGCACCAAAACTTCCCCACGCTGTCTATCAGCCGCGTCAGCCGGCGACTGCTGGTGGCGCCGTTCTTCTCCAGCCGCACAGGTGCGGTCAGCTGGTAGATCCTCACGGTATGCATGCTATCTTCAGGCCTAGGCAAGTACGATTCATTATAGCTCAATCGAAGTCAGTCGCCGTCGCCCAGCCCTTATAAGTTCGTTAGTTCGTTCGAATCGATCGGTTGATATTGTTTTCCTCTCGATGTGTTTGTTTGACATTGTTTTCCGCTTTACCTGTTTGCTCGAATTCGTTAAATGCTGTACCTTTATCTTGCTCACCATTGCCCAATGTCTGTAGTCGTCGCTTGGTGCCAGTCCTCTATGGACCTATTTGTAATCTTATTACTTCTGGGTTCTTTGCACTGCTAATACATCGGTGGATTTACGGCCAAAAATAAGAAAGAATTTGTTGGTATTATATTGCTTTCGATTGATCTGTTCGCCCCCAAGCATTTACAGAAGCCGCAAGAGATTCAAGGATGAAACGGCTCTCCTTGTTCATAAGGCAAAGAGGAAATCATATCATGGCTTATTGGCTTATCATCATGGGTAGAACCTTTTTAGCTAGATTTTGCTGTTTGGGATCTATGATCCTTTTAGTTGCTGCTCTCCAGTAACCTTTTCCCTCTTTTTTATTACAGTGATAAAATACACAGCCAGGAAACCACTATCCAACATAAAAAAATAGACCTCAGTTGGTTTGCTGAAATCGGCTCAAATAACGTGGCATTTAGTTATATAGTTTTATATTCGACCTGTTTGCTCACATATGTTGGTTTACATTCGTACGCAACCTGTTGGGCAAGTATGGACACAGCTTCAGTGACGTTCAGGTCAAAATTCCAGCGGTTGAGTGATTTTTGGTTGGATCCATTCCTGTGCGTTCGATCGTCTTTTGATGGCTGTTATTGAGACAAAGTCATGGCTGGACTTTTGACCTGAACGTCACTGGAGCTGCGTTGACTTTGGTTCAATATCAGCCATCCAAAGCCAATCGAACGCACATGAATGTATCCAACCAAAAATCACTCTACAATAAGTCGTTTTCAGACTAAAACAATGTTTATTCCCAAACTATTTTTTCGAATCCGACCAATCTTTCCCAGAATGCAGAAGAAATATATAAGATTTACTGGATTGTTGTTCTTTTTACTGGATAGTTTGAATTTTAAGTTTAAAGTTGGTTGTAAAACATAAAATGAGGTTTATTGATAAACAATATGGCTGAATCTGATGAAACTCCCCCAGAATGCATAACCCAACATATAAGATTTACTGGATTTTTGTTTCAACAACTTATAGGCGCGAATTTTAAGCTTAAAATTTTCTCGTGAAACTAAAAATGGGTAAATTTTGGATCCATTCTCGTGCGTTCGATCGGCTTTTGATGGCTGTTATTGAAACAACGGTTAATTGGTTCTATGCCACTCCTCAATTCACAAGTTGTGTTTATGCCATTACAAAAACTGAAGTTGTGGTAATGCCACTCTCAATTCTCAATATCCCCTTCTATGCCATTTTCAATACTCCACTATAATAAATATAGCATATCTATGATAGTACTCCATGATACCACCCACTATGCACCCATGTTCCAAAACACCACTCCCGCTGAGTGTACCTTATTGTATCGTGCGATAAGCTTGATGAGCAACCCAAACAAACAAAAAAAAGACTGTACCTTATTGTACTTGCTCTTACCCGTATCTTCTCTTTCTCTTTCATCGCGATTCCAGCTAATTCAGTTAGTTTACAATGAATATTAATATTTTGTCTCAATGATTTTTATGAAGAACTAATTGAAGATTCATTTTTGAAAGATGTCATGTTTCGACTAACAATTAGCACTTTTGAATTCTTAGATTGCTTTTTCACACGATGCACTTCTTTTAATTTATTTTACCACATTTCAATGTGAACCTTGACCAAATAAATAGGACAACAATATCACGATCATATAATACATAAGAAGCATTGTTAGAATCGTGTTGGAAAATACTTTCTAATGATACCAGTTTTATATCAAATATTTTTTATATACTTCATCCTGAAAAATATGTTTCAACTTCATCAAAACTTGCATGTATATGCAAACTAAACTCATCTAAATACATGTATATCTACATAAAATTGAAACATCATTTTTAAATAGAGAGATATAGATTAATATTTTTTTAAGATAAAATACGAAAAACAAGGGTGCATTGTTTATTGAAATGGAGTTTTTAGTATATATAAAATCATTTTAGTTGCCAATGATCATGTTGAGGTCCTCTATTTCTTGTTTTGCTCAGGCCCTCCGTATTCTCAGGTACGGCCCTGGTGGTCTATGGACCTGTTTGTAATCTTCTTACTTTTGGCTTCTTTGCACTGCTAATAGATCGGCGGAATTACGGCAAAAAAGAAGAAAGAATGTGTTGGTATTGTATTGCTTTCGATAGATCTGTTCGCCCCCCCAAGCATTTACAGATGGCACAAGAGATTCAACGATGAAATTGCTCTCCTTGTTCATAAGGCAAAGAGGAAATCATATCATGGGTAGAACATTTTATATATATTTTGCTGTTTGGGATCTATGATCCTTTTAGTTGTTGCTCTCCAGCAACTTTTGTACATATTTCCCTCTTTTTATTAATAAAAAGAAAAAATACAAAGTGGGGAAACCCAGTGGTCAGCCTAAAAAAAAATCGGTTCGCTAGGTAGCCGTAGTTTTGCACTCAGTTTGTTTGCTGAAATCGGCTCAAGTAATGTAGCATTTATAGTTTTATATTCGACCTGTTTGCTCAGGTATGTTTGCTTACATTCGTAGGTGACCTGTTTGTTGAAATAGCTTATTGCTTCTCTGACCATCTATTCCCTCAACAGATGGACAGAACTTGGATATTATTTAACTCATTAAACACACCAACATATTTGAGTGGTATTGAAGACTTCATGAAGCATGTTAGTGATTTTACTGACGGCGACACGACAAAGGAAGTGATTTGTCCATGCCGCGTATGTTTGAATATTGGGTCCAAGCCTCAACATGTAGTCTCAGATCATTTATTCGTTTATGGGATGGACCAGACATATATCAGGTGGATTAACCATGGTGAACACTATGATCAGCCTGAGATTATTGATCCTCTTTATTCTGATGGTTATCAGCCTGAAGATCTCATCCAGGATGAGGCTACTGCTAATTTGTTATGGGATCTGTATCCATATGCAAGCCAACAGCCCCATGGTTATCACAAAAAGCCTCTTTTCCATGACCTGATAGAAGATGCTAAGCGCTTAGTGGCCCCTGGTTCTGTTGTGTCAAGATTCGAATTAATTGTGAAATTACTTCATGACAAGTCATACTAGGGGATTACCAATAAAGCCTTCAATGCAGTTGCGAAGACATACAGCGATGCACTCCCTGGGGCTGGACTGCCAAAATCCTTTTCTGAGGTGAAGCATTACATCAAGGTACTGGGACTTGGATATGAGAAGATTGATTTTTGCAAAAATAAGCGTACCTTTGTTTTGGATGGAGTATAATGACCTCGATGAATGTCCAGTATGTAAGGAATCAAGATGGAAACATGATGGAGCTGGTGGTAAGAAAAAGATTCCTTGGAAGGTTCTGAGATACTTTCCACTTGTACAAAGATTGCAGAGGTTGTTTGCTTCAGAACAAACATCTCGGGAAACAAGATGGCACAAAGAGATTCTCACGCCCGACCACGATTCTTGAGGCATCCTGCTGATGGCGATGAATGGAAGCAATTCGACCTGGATCATCCAGATTTTGCTGCAGATCCCAGGAACCTGAGACTTGGCCTTGCTACAGATGGATTCAACGCATTTGGCAACATGAGCAACTCGTATAGCATGTGGCCAGTACTAGTTACACCTTACAACCAGGCTCCCTAGACATGCACCGATCAGTCAAACTGTATGATGGCCTTACTCATCCCAGGTCCCAAATCTCCTGTGAAGGATTTTGATGTGTTCATGCAGCCTCTTATTAGAGACTTGCAAACATTATGGGAGGGTGTCCCTACACGGGATGTGTGTCAACCTAAAGAACAAAATTTTCTATTACGTCTTTCTTTGTGTTGTATTGCACCCATGATTATCCAGCTTTGGGCACTATGTCAGGCAGAGTAACATCAGGTTATAATGCATTTGCCTCAAGATATATTCCTGATATTGAGACCAGATTCAACCGGCAGAGTAACATCAGGTTACGTGATGCAGTGGTGTATATTGCTGCTGAAGCATATACATTTGCCTCAAGATATATTCCTGATATTGAGACCAGATTCAACCGGGGTCGCAGAATTTTGGAAGTTGGAGGATCTGTTTTTAATCATGGTGTTGAGCTAATAGGAAAGAGGACCGAAAAAACATTAGAGCATTCTGAATTTGAACAGCTGTCTTGGTATGTGCTGAATAATGCTACAGAGGCTGATGAATATGTTAAGTGAGTACTATGCACCCGAAATCCTCAGTTCCTCGCATATACTATGAACTTGTATCAAAATGAAATATATTCAGCTGACTTGGCTATGTTTTGCAGGTTGTACATGGAAACGAATGGAAAGCTATCGGCCTTGCGTGGGAGTGGGTTTCAGGACTGGTTTGAGAAACATGTAAGATGTTCAACTGCACTCTGACTTGTCTATGTGTTTTCACATGAGATGACCTCTTGTCTATTTTGTAATCGTAGATCTCGAAACTCCATGCGGAGAATCCAGGCGCTGTTAGTGCCGATCTCCTTGTCCTATCACGTGGTCCAGATAAGAGGGTGTTGGTAGATGCAGCTTGCAATGCCAATGGTGTCCATTACAGCTCCTATGAGCGTGAACAACATTTGAAGACACGAAATAGTGGCATCACAACCAGTGGAGATCACTTGACAACCAGAAAAAAGAGATCAGAGTCATTTGACCATTATGGTCACATAGAAGAGGTTATTCAGTTGTTCTATAGTGATAAGGTTACTGTCCGATCTGTGGTTCTATTTAAGTGTTATTGGTACAACCAAGATCCAAACAAGGGCAAAGGTGCCAGAAATGATGGGTATTTCATATCAGTCAATACTACTGCTCAGTGGTACAAGGATGATCCTTATATTTTGGTACCTCAAGCGGCCAAGGTACTTTTCTTGGAAGACAGATCTAGAAAAGGATGGCAGTATGTGCAAAAGTTTGTGGCAAGGAACATATATGATTTGGATGAGAATGCGGATCCAATAATTGGTGCTTGACAAGATGATTTCGCTGGTTGTATGCAAACTAAAGTTGCTGACATTGATGAAACCTCGTTGGATACAGGTATCCCTGCACATGATGGAGAAGTAGATTTCACTGTTGAGGTTAGCATAGTCGACAAAGAGATGGATAAACTGAAGCTACCTGGTGAATCTCAGGAGGAGAATGGACACGACGAGCAGGATGAGACCATGCACGAAGATCAGAATGAAGACGAAGGTGATGATGATGATGATGATGATGATGATGATTAGACTCTTGTCTCTGTATCATGCTGTGAGATGAAGAACCATGATTTGTTTTGATTTTTCTATTTGGAAAATGTATGAGTCCTGAAGACAATTATCTGTTGGATTGTAATCCCATGATGACTAATTATTTATGTTTGTTGTCCTACTAAAAGTTGGTCAAACTTAATTGTGTGGAAGTAATCCCATGCTGTTTGATTCATAGGGTCATATCCCATAGGAAAATAGAATGATAATACAGTAGATCAAACTAATGCAGAATATATTATAACCACAATCAAATAGAATTTCTCTTGACATAGGATTCAAGTTGGCATGGCATCCCTATCATACAGGGGTTTTATTCATACTATGCTACAAATCCAAAATAAGATGGGTCAGCACTTTATCGCGGCAGATAGGGCAGCTGGCCTTCGTTACAAACCAGGAGAAGATGCACTTCCTATGGAACGGGTGTTTGCATCCCCGGAGACGCACCGTTGTGCGCTGCGACAGCCCCAGCATGCATATGCTGCAGTGGCCGTCCTCCGGCGGAACTAGGACCCAACTTTCATGCAGCGCCGACAAGTTGACGATGAGCCGGTGGTCCACCCTAAGGGTGAGGTCGAAGTGGAGGCCACCGAGCCGACGACACGCCTGCTGCCACATCAGGTGTATAACATCGTAAGGCATGATGATGTCCCACTCCTCCTCCGTGAGGTTCAGGTTCTTGAGCAGCCATACACGGGCAAGAATCTCGCGCATAGTTCGCACGACATTGCCCCCACTACGCAGCTCCCTCGGAGGCAAGCCAAGATCCAGCACCACCTCTTCGCAGGGTGTAGTGGTGATATCGTCCTCATCCAGTGGGGCAGGGAGGGGGCCGGCCATCCTCCTGAGCTCGTACGTCCTCGAGAAGAAGATGTGCACTGTCATAGTGTACGGGGACGCCTCGCCCACGGCCGGCGGCTCGCCGACGGAGAAGTCGGTCGTGCTTGCCGACACACGGCAGGCACGGAAGACATGTGGGCCAGACTCGATGATGCGCTCGCGTGAGGAGCGCTCTAGTAGGGGCGTCGCCGCCATTGGGGATTCTTCGGAGGGCTGTAGACTGGCGGCTAGTCGACGGTGAGGTGGTTGGTGTGAGATCTCTGGGATGAGGCCAGGGGAAGTGGGCGAAGTGCTCGGGACTAGGGACTGCCCTCAACTTTCCGCAGTAGTATGATAATAATTGGTGGACGAGGGAGACTGGTCCAGAGACTACCCAAAGTTGATAAATCATGTTCGAGGGAAAATGCCCAAGATTTATTATCAAAATTCAAGCTAATTTCGCCGATTTTGTTCTGCCGTTCATTAGACATCATCCAATGGCCTTGGTCTCTGGGATTCGCTGCTACAGTGTCATCTACTATTTTCTACCCAATTCCAGAAACATCCATAAAGCTAGTAGATAGCTTTCCTGCTTGTTGGCCCCACCCCATTTTTTTAATCTTTTCTTCCTTATCCCCTTCGCTCATGCTAGCAGCTACTTGCAGCCATTGCTACACCAGCGAGGTGATCTCTATGATAGGCACGGTTTTAGTAAGACAGCAAGTTGTAGATAGCTAACCATGAGACACATGCCTCTCTGGTTGAGACTGAGCTCGCTCTTGTGATTGGGCTCCAATGGTCGAGGTGAGTCACAGCTGCAATGACAGAGGTTTGTCTTGGATGTAGGCCTTTGGGATAGAATTAATTAGCACATTCATCAACAGCTGCTACTCCCTCCGCCATCGCATCAACTACTTCTTCTTGAACCGCATCAACAGCTGCTACTCCATCATTCATCAAGTGTGCTTCATCTTCAACATCTAGTGGGATCTCCATGCTATCAAGCCATGCTTCAAATTCCGTTTGCAAATCCCACAGCCACTGCAAACAAAATTCACGCGTATATTCAGAGCTAAAAACGATTGGCATGTTCTGTCACAATTTTCAGAGCTAAAAAAGAACTTGCATATTCGGTCTATGTTCTTCCATGAACGCAACGTCGCTGTTCTCGAAGTTGTATTGGTTATCGTCGAGCAGTTCCATGCTTCCATCCAGCATGAACGGGAACAGGCCTCCGTCGCCATGACCCCTAGGCAGGGCTCCGCCCTGACCCGCCGTGGCATGGCTGCCCACCAAGGCCTCGTCCATGTCCATCCCCCTGCCACTAGACGATCCCTGGCCATCGTCCTTCGCGCAGGCGGCATGGGACAGCAGCACCAACACCATCAACGCCGTCGCCATGGAAACCTAACGGGAAAACGAGTGGAAGAAAATGAGAGAGGAGGTCCGAGAGTGAAGGAGTAGAGCTTCTCTCCCATGGCGCCATCATCTATAATGGGAGGCGGTGGCGGCTGCTGTAACTCGGGCGCAGGAAGCGAGGCGCTCGCGCGGGGAGACAAGCGAGAACGAAGGGTCGGCTGTTAATGCGATCAGATTTTCTAGGGAACCAGAATAAGGATATGTAATCATTTTATATAAGGTAGTACCAATTAGTCGTTATATTGCAGAACTTAAAGAGTTTCGAAAGATTCAACTCGTTGCTACTCCATAAGAATGGTGATGTTGACAAATTTGATCCCGTGTTCAACAGAGCCAGAAACATTTCAAAAACTTGAGCATGGAAGAGGCTAGGGGTAAATGCCCCAAGGCCAGCCGAGCCTATCGTAGGTGCCGTTCCGAGGCCGATGTGCTCGTCGCCGGTACGTATCTCCACGTAATAGGTACCTTAATTTGGGGCACGCGCGGACGCTGCGGTACCCCGAGCTCGAGACGCCGCCGTACCGGTAGCTCGACCCGCGACGAGGCATGGCGGCGGCGGCGGAAGCGGAGCGGCGGCGGCGGAAGGTAAAGCTCCTGCTGACAAACATATTAGGCACAAATGGGCAACCTTCAGTAACCCATGTTCCATTTTTTTTGTCAGGATAACCCCATGTACCACCTTCCCAATAGAAAAAGTATTGTTCAACCTTCCCCTGTTGGGCCCAATATTTCACTTTTGGGTTGCCAACGAACATCTACATGGTAATTGTTATCGGTCTACTTGCTCCGGCCATCGAAGCCCAATAACTACAAATGGGCCTTTCTGCTCATGCAATTTCGGCCCTTTTCTAATGAAACACAGATCCTATGATTGGCAAATAAAAATACACGTAGATTCTACATAAAAGTTGTTTTTATTTATTTTGAATTATAGGGTTCCAATTTTTGAAACTGCTCATGCCCAATATGAAAATCCTTGATCGCTCCATACCCACATGGATAACGGTATTTTTAAAAATTCATAAAGTGGATTTGAAATTTAAAACATATCCTAATAATTCCTTGATTTAATCTATCAACTTGCAAGATCTTGGAGCCAAAGAGCTTGTATTAGTCTGCGAAAATAATACTGATAAACCTGTCGTTAACAAGAAATGAAGGTTTATCGTTCGGAAAGGATGCCATGTGGGACCCATGAGGCAGTGGCGTCCTCAACGTTTCAAAGAAAAAGGCAAGTAGCCCGAAAATAGGGGTAAAAATAAATCCTACAAAGGAAACATTTATAGTTCATAGAGGTGACATGTGGGACCGATCTGCCATTTGCATCCTCATCATTTCGAAGTCGGCGGGGATCGAAGAAAAAGGCAAATAGCCAGAAATTAGGGGTCAAAAATAAATCCAAAAAGGAAACTTTTATTCTTCATAGAGGATGACATGTGGGACCGACCTGCCGGCGACGTCCTCATCGTTTCAAAGGCCGCGAGGATCAAAAGAAAAAGGCAAATAGCCAGAAATTAGGGGTAAAAAATAAATCCAACAAAGGAAAGGTTTATTGTTCATAGAGGCTGACATGTGGGACCCATGAGCCAGCGGCGACCTCAATTTCAAAGGCGGCATATGATCGAAAATAAAAAGGCAAGTTAGCAAAAATCAGTGGGTAAAAAAATCTAAGAAATGAAACTTTATTGTACAGTCCCATGAGCCAGCACCTTACTCAACGTTTCAGTGGCGGCATGAGATAGAAAGAAAAAGGAAAGTGACCAAATATCAGGAGCAAAAAATAATCCAAGAAAAGAAACTTTTATTGTACATAGAGGATGACATATGGGTCCCACTTATACAAGCTCTTTCGCTCCAAGATCTTGCAAGTTGATTGTACATAGAGGATGACATGCGGGCCCCTTGTGTCAGCAGCTTACTCAACGTTTCCAAGGCGGCAGGGGATCAAAAGAAAAAGGAAGTAGCCAGAAATTAGCGGTCAAAAATAACTCCAAGGAAGGAAACTTTTATTGTTCATAGAGTATGACATGCGGGACCCATACGCTAGCAGCTTCCTCAACGTTTCAAAGGGGGTATGAGATCGAAAGAAAAAGACAAGTGACCAAATATCAGGAGCCAAAAATAATCCAAGAAAAGAAACTTTATTGTACATAAAAGATGACATGCGGGTCTCATTTTGCAGCAGCGGTGTCAACGTTTCAAATGCGGCTTGAGATCAAAAGAAAAAGAGGAGCCAGAAATTAGGGGTAATCAACTCCCAGAAAAGCAAGTTGATTGTACATAGAGGATGTCATGCGGGTCCCATGACCCAGCACCTTACTCAACGTTTCAGAGGCGGCATGAGATCGAAAGAAAAAGGAAAGAGACCAAATACCAGGAGCAAAAAATAATCCAAGAAAAAGAAACTTTTATTGTACATAGAGGATGACATATGGGTCCCACTTATACAAGCTCTTCCGCCCCAAGATCTTGCAAGTTGATTGTACATAGAGGATGACATGCGGGCCCCTTGTGTCGGCGGCTTAATCAACGTTTCCAAGGCGGCGAGGATCAAAAGAAAAAGGAAACAGCCAAAAATAAGAGGGTGAAAAAAATCCAAGAAAAGAAACGTTTATAGTATCGAGGATGACATGTGGGTCCCATGAGCAGAGCTTCCTCAACGTTTGAGGCTGCATGAGATCGAAAGAAAAAGGCAAGTGACCAAAAATTAGGGGGTAAAAAAATCCAAGAAAAGAGACTTGATTGTACATAGAGGATGACATGCGGGTCCCACCGATCGGCGGTTTACTAACGTTTCCAAGGCGGCGGGGGATGAAAAGAAAAAGGAAATAGCCAAATATCAGAGGGTGAAAAAAAACCAAGAAAATAAACTTATATAGTACATAGAGGATGACATGCGGGTCCCATGGGCCGGCGGGTTCCTCAACGTTTTCAAAGGCGGCATGAGATCGAAAGAAAAAGGCAAGTGACCAAAAATCAGAGGGTGAAAAATAATCCAAGAAAATAAACTTTTATTGTACATAGAGGATGACATGCTGTCCCAACGTTTCAAATGCGGCTTGAGATCAAAAGAAAAAGAAAGTAGCCAGAAATTAGGGGGTAAAAAAAACTCCAAGAAAAGAAAATTGATTATACATAGAGGATGACATGCGGGTCCCACGAGTTAGCAGCTTACTCAACGTTTCCAAGGCGGCAGGGGATCAAAAGAAAAAGGAAATAGCCAAAAATCAGAGAGTGAAAAAAACCCTAGAAAATAAACTTTTGTAGTACATAGAGGATGACATGCGGGTCCCATGAGCCAGCAGGTTCCTCAACGTTTCAAACGTGGCATGAGATCGAAAGAAAAAGGCAAGTGACCAAATATCAGGAGCCAAAAATAATCCAAGAAAAGAAACTTGATTGTACATACAGGATGACATGCGGGTCCCATTGTGCGGCAGTGGTCCCAACGTTTCAAATGCGGCTTGAGATCAAAAGAAAATGAAAGTAGCCAGAAATTAGGGTGTCAAAAAAAACTCCAAGAAAGGAAAGCTTTATCGTTCATACAGGCTGACATGTGGGACCTATGAGCCAGCAGCTTGCTAAACGTTTCAAAGGCGGCAGGGGATCAAAAGAAAAAGGAAATAGCCAAAAATCAGAGGGTGAAAAAAATCCAAGAAATCAAACTTTTATTGTACATAGAGTATGACATGCGGGTCCCATGAGCCAGCAGATTCCTCAACGTTTCAAACGTGGCATGAGATCGAAAGAAAAAGGCAAGTGACCAAATATCAGGAGCCAAAAATAATCCAAGAAAAGAAACTTTATTGTACATAGAGGATGACATGCGGGTCCCATTTTGCAGCAGCGGACTCAACGTTTCCAAGGCGGCACAGGACCAAAAGAAAAATGAAGTAGCCAGAAATCAGGGGGTGAAAAAAATCCAAGAAAAGAAAGATTTCAATTGGGCTGCATCTGGACATCTGGGCCTTCGAACTATCCTTCTGGGCCTTTTGACTCGTACAATTTCAGCCCACTCCAGAACATGAAAGTTCGGATTTTTCTCAAAAAAAAAACAGGAAAGTCCTATGCTTCGCCAAAACAAAAAACAAGGAGATTCAAGGTATAAGTTGTAAAAATAAAGATTTAATTTATCCGTTTGCAATAGCTCAGAGCGAAATACACTGTTTATTGTCTGCAAAATAATCAAGATATCACATGTTTCTTGTACGGGGAGGCTGACATCAGGGACCCATGAGCCAGCAGCGTCGTCAACGTTTCAAAGGCGGCAGGGGATCGAAAATAAAAAAAAACCAAAAATCAGTTGGTAAAAAAATCCAAGAAAAGAAAACATTTATCGTTCTGAGAGGATGACATGCGGGACCGATGAGGCAGCAACATCCTCAACGTTTCCAAGGCGGCAGGGGATCAAAGAAAAAAAGGAAATAGCCAGAAATTAATTAGGGGTAAAAAATAAATCCACCAAAGTAAACTTTTATTGTTCATAGAGGATGACATGTGGGACCGACCTGCCAACAACGTCCTCATCGTTTCAAAGGGGGCAGGGGATCAAAAGAAAAAGGCAAATAGCCAGAAATTAGGGGTCAAAAATAACTCCAAGAAAGGAAACTTTTATTGTTCGTAGAGGATGACATGCGGGACCCATGAGCCAGCAGCTTACTCAACGTTTCAAAGGCGGCATGAGATCGAAAGAAAAAGGCAAGTGACCAAATATGAGGTGCCAAAAATAATCCAAGATTTATTGTACATAGAGGATGACATGCGGGTCCCATTTTGCAGCAGCGGTCTCAATGTTTGAAATGCGGCTTGAGATCAAAAGAAAATGAAAGTAGCTAGAAATTAGGGGGTAAAAAAATCCAAGAAAAGAAAGTTGATGGACATAGAGGATGACATGCGGGTCCCATGAGCCAGCAGCTTAGTCAACGTTTCAAAGGGGGCAGGAGATCAAAAGAAAAGGCAAATAGCCAAAAATCAGAGGGTGAAAAAAAATCCAAGAAAATAAACTTTTATAGCACATAGAGGATGACATGCGGGTCCCATGAGCCAGCAGGTTCCTCAACGTTTCAAACGTGGCATGAGATCGAAAGAAAAAGGCAAGTGACAAAATATCAGGAGCCAAAAATAATTCAAGGAAACTTGATTGTACATAGAGGATGACATGCGGGTCCCATGTGTAAGCAGCTTACTCAACGTTTCCAAGGCGGCAGGGCATCAAAAGGAAATAGACAAAAATCAGAGAGTGAAAAAAACCATAGAAAATAAACTTTTATAGCACATAGAGGATGACATCCGGGTCCCATGAGCCAGCAGGTTCCTCAAAGTTTCAAACGTGGCATGAGATCGAAAGAAAAAAACGCAAGTGACCAAATATCAGGAGTCAAAAATAATCCAAGAAAAGAAAGTTTTATAGTACATAGAGGATGACATGCGGGTCCCATTTAGCAGCAGCGGTATCACCGTTTGAGAGGCAGCAGGGGATCGAAAGAAAAAGTCGAGTGACCAAATATGAGGTGCCAAAAATAATCCAAGAAAAGAAAGTTTTATAGTACATAGAGGATGACATGCGGGTCCCATTTAGCAGCAGCTGTATCACTGTTTGAGAGGCAGCAGGGGATCGAAAGAAAAAGTCAAGTACCAAATATGAGGTGCCAAAAAAAATCCAAGAAAAGAAAGTTTTATAGTACATAGAGGATGACATGCGGGTCCCATTTAGCAGCAGCGGTATCACCGTTTGAGAGGCAGCAGGGGATCGAAAGAAAAAGTCAAGTGACCAAATATGAGGTGCCAAAAATAATCCAAGAAAAGAAAGTTTTATAGTACATAGAGGATGACATGCGGGTCCCATTTAGCAGCAGCGGTATCACTGTTTGAGAGGCAGCAGGGGATCGAAAGAAAAAGTCAAGTACCAAATATGAGGTGCCAAAAATAATCCAAGAGAAGAAAGTTTTATAGTACATAGAGGATGACATGCGGGTCCTATTTAGCAGCAGGTTCCTCAACGTTTCAAACGTGGCATGAGATCGAAAGAAAAATGCAAGTGACTAAATATCAGGAGCCAAAAATAATTCAAGAAAAGAAAGTTTTATAGTACATAGAGGATGACATGCGGGTCCCATTTAGCAGCAGCGGTATCACCGTTTGAGAGGCGGCAGGGGATCGAAAGAAAAAGGCAAGTGACCAAATATGAGGTGCCAAAAAAAAAACTCCAAGAAAAGAAAGTTGATTGCTCATAGAGGATGACATGCAGGTCCCATTTAGCTGCAACGGTCTCATTGTTTGAGAGGCGGCAGGGGATCGAAAGAAAAAGGCAAGTGACCAAATATGAGGTGCCAAAAAAATCCAAGAAAAGAAAGTTTTATAGTACATAGAGGATTACATGCGGGTCCCATTTAGCAGCAGCGGTATTACCGTTTGAGAGGCGGCAGGGGATCGAAAAAAAGGCAAGTGACCAAATATGAGGTGCCAAAAAAAACTCCAAGAAAAGAAAGTTGATTGCTCATAGATGATGACATGCGGGTCCCATTTAGCTGCAGCGGTCTCAACGTTTCCAAGGCGGCAAGGGATCAAAAGAAAAAGGAAGTAGCCAAAAATCAGGGGGTCAAAAAAAATCCAAGAAAAGAAAAAATTTGGTTCATAGAGGATGACAAGCGGGACCCATGATCCTGCATCGTAAACGGCTCGATCGGAGAGCGTTGAACGAGATGGCGCGATCGAGAAAAAAAACAATGCTAGAGAGGCTGCCATCTGGGCCCTATATCCCTGGGCGGTGCGGATTTGCGTTGACTCGGCCGGCGAACCCGAGAATTCGCGATGCACCACGTCCCGGGCCACCATACGCGACGTTTTGGCCACTTTCGTCGGGCTAGGTGGCCTCAAAAACGAGAAAAAAAAAGTTTTGACATGAACCACGGAGGGACCAAAAATCGTCGGCCATGGTGCACCAGCAACCACGGCGCGACTTCAACTTCGTCGGCCATGGCAACTTTTCTTGTAGTGAGGGTTACGGGGGCGCCACACAATAGGGGCCCCCCCTTGGGCCGCGCCGGCCTACTGTCTGGTGGCCCTGTGGCTCTCCTCTGGCCCCCCTCTGGTGTTCTGGAAGCTTCGTGGAATTATAAGATGCTGGGCGTTGATTTCGTCGAATTCTGAGAATATTTCCTTACTAGGATTTCTGAAACCAAAAACAGCAGAAAACAGGAACTGGCACTTCGGCATCTCGTTAATAGGTTAGTTCCGGAAAACGCATCAAAACGATATAAAGTGTGAACAAAACATGTAGGTAGTCATAAAACTAGCATGGAACATAAGAAATTATAGATACGTTTGAGACGTATCAGTGGCCCAATCCTTTTTAGCACAAAGGACAAGCCGGTTTGTTTACTTATAATTACCAAACGTTCTTGAGGACACACGGGAATTTAGTCTAGTGCTTTCGCTTCATATAGCTGATTAATCTTCATTGTTTTGATAAGTGTTGTGTGGGTGAACCTATGCTAATGCACCGCCCTTCCTAGGACTAATACATACTTGTGATTATACCCCTTGCAAGCATCCGCAAATACAAGAAAGTAATTAAGATAAATCTAACCACAGCCTTAAACTCTGAGATCCTGCTATCCCTCCTGCATTGATATACCAACGGGGGTTTAGGTTTCTGTCACTCTGCTGTCGTCAGAAACCCACCGGCGGGCAGCGACGGGCAACACCGTAGAGCCGGGAACAACCTAGAGCTACGGCTGGCTGAGGTCCCTCCGAGCGACGGCCCGCAAAGCGTTCTGGTCACACGTCCGATGCTGATGCAAGGGCGTGCCACCTGACCTATACCTGGTCAGGAAGGTGATGGAGATGCCTCGCTTAGTTTCCTGCATGGCATACACGTAAACATTAAATACGAGCCTCGATCGGCTCTCAGGTTATCCTGTGAATCGGCTCAAGGAGCCGATCTACCCATGATTCGTACGAGGTGCACGAATATATGGTGGTCCTGCTTGATCAAGATAAAGCTAATGAGACCTACGACAATTTAGGGTTTTCACCGCATAATCGGATCATCCTACTCACGGTTGGGCCTCGCGGCCACGCACGGTGATCGTAAGACGATCCTAAACAAGGCCTAAAAACCAACACAAGGTTGATCCCCGGAACATCCTGTTTAGGGCCAGCGAACGACACCCTACATGCCGCTGGATCCTCCACCCCTTTGTAAGGCCTAACTATTGCAGATATTAAACTAATCCTTGTAGAACAAGGAGCAATCGTAACGGATCAGATCTACTAAATAATGATCAAGCGGGGTGCCGCCCCCACACCTAAGATAGGTGTGAGGGCGGCTAGACATGCAAGGGTTGCACTACGATAGCATGTTACGCGAAGAACTATGCTAACCCTAACACATCTATGATAACTACGCTGCTCGCCATCAACAAGGCTTCAGTACGAGCAACGCATGAACAACGTGGAGCTTGTGCTGCCTAGATCGCAAGATGCAATCTAGGCAGCATGTTGCTTACCGGTAGAAACCCTCGAGACGAAGGAGTTGGCGATGCGCCGAGATTGATTTGTTGGTTGAACGTTGGTTGTTGTTTATTCCATAAACCCTAGGTACATATTTATAGTCCAGGGGACTTTCTAATTTAGGCGTGCACCTAACCGTGCACGGGTAAAACTCTATCTACCGACACGTATCCTAATATGTTACAGATACACGGGCAATTCGCCCAACTTGGTACATAAGGCCGATTCACGTATTTCTTCCATGTATAAATTCTTCAACTTCATCTTGATCGCGGCCCACCTCTGACTCGGTCAAATTCTGGTGATAACACATGCCCCCCTGGTTTTGGAATTGGTAATTCCAAAATCACTCTGCTTTACTTCGTCGGGTCATGTCGTGGCAGAACCGTCGCAGTATCCGTCATCATGATGCCTTGCCTTCTCAACTTCTCCGCGTGACCTGGCAGTTAATTTTTTTCTTTTAGGCACCACTTCCTCGGAAACTGCTGTGACATTGAATTTCCACTATATCCCCTTTTATTTAACCGCTCCGCACAGTTTATTTCCGTATCTTCTTCGCACTAGCACTCCAAAAGCCCTCCTGTGCCACCATGTCTTCTTCCTCCTCTACTTCATCGGATCTCTCCATCCCGTCCTCTTCCTCTCGCGAGCCGATGCCGGAGCCGAACCCGGCGGAGGTCCACGCAGCCAACACCCGCCGCGCCATTGAGGCCGGGGAGGAGTCTAGCCATGACTTCTCCATCTGGTCGGAGGACGACAAGTCCCTGACCGACGGGGAGAGCGACCTCCGCTTCCTCGCCAGCGGAGAAACGGAGGAGGAGAGCGACGACGACCGCTTCTCCTGCGACTTCACCTCTCCCGAAGAGGTGGAGGAGGAAGAAGAGGAGGAGGAGGAGGACGACACCTCCTCCAACGAGCCGCCGGCCAAGCGGTTCTGCCCCTGGCCGGGGAACCTCAGTGACTTCGACAGCGACGACGACGCTGACGAAGAGGACGAGGATAATGAAGGCCCGGTCAGCGGCCATTGGAGCGACGACGAGCCCGCCGGGAGCAGCGCCGACAGTGGCGACGATGGCGACGACGAGGGCAGCGACGGCCCGTAGATAGGCCCTCTAGTATAGGACCAGTAGTAGTAGATGGGGCAATGTATCCCCTAGTACTTCCTTTTGGGAGCAATCAGCTCTTTATGTAAGAAATCTATCAATGAAGAACTTTTCCCCAATTTGATCTTGCCGATTTCCTTTGAGTTTAATTTAGCCGATTTCCTCTTCTACTGTCCTTGCCGATTTGTCCCCTTTGCCAATGCGTAATGAGCCGATAGCAATGCATCAGTCCTTTAAAAATTCACCCCTCCATTCTTCAACCGATGATCTTGAAATCTGGTGGATAATATAGAACCTTCAGGGAAGTCTTTGAATTCTTCCAACCAAACCTAATGGTCTTCTTTAACACTCATCATCTGTGAAGAAGGTTGCGACGAAAGATCAGCCGATGGTACCCCAATCGGCTCATGAACAGAGCGTCTACCAGACCTGCTGCCCCCCGAGCCTTACTCGAGGCGAGAATGTCAGAGAAGATGCGCCAAAGCCGATCACCTTTCTCCTTTAGAAAGCCGATATATCCCTTCTGTCAACACGGCTAAACTAGTATCAAAGGTTGGAAATCCTCGATAGCTGAACTAGACTTGGTGGAGATCCCCTTGGTGAAAATCCTCGTATAATTCTAAAGTCGATGCCCTCGCATCGGCTGTCTGTTATGAATTTTTTTTTTACTGGCCGATTTCTCTCTAATCGGCCCCTAATGTTTCATTGTACACATGTTTGCTACACATGTCTATCTGACTATATGCCCCCCGAGCCGAATCTGCCAGGTGACTGCAGATATCGGCTTTTATGGTTAGCTAGGGCATTGCACTTGCACGTCGGCTCCGCAAGGATTCGTGCTGACTTTCATCTGCCGACGTGGCCGCTGCCCAGTAGATTGACGTTGCATACAGGCAGAACATGTGATTAGGATAATTTTGGCCGATTGCTGGAATCGGCCTCCATATTGATTGGAGTGCTGGCTGAAGGTTCTGTAATGCTCCTTCACAATTTTTTGGGCCGATCACAAGGATCAGCCTTGCCGCGTTTGCTCATTGCGTTGATTCAGCTACATGGTCAGGCCAGTGGATAAAACCAGCTTAACCCTCCCCTTCGTCACGTCGATGCGCTCGCAGTCGTCCAAATTGATACCTGAGAGGGGTTCTTGGCCTGCTGCTTCCCATGCATTCATGCCAGCCGTTGAAATTTCGGCTGAATCATCGGCCTGGACGACTTCTAACTCATCTCCATCCCACTGTATTATGCATTGGTGCATCGTGGAGGGAATGCAGCAGTTGGCGTGGATCCAATCTCTTCCTAGCAGAACAGCATAAGTGCTCGTGCTATCGACGATGAAGAACGTTGTAGGGATAGTTTTCCTTCCTACGGTCAGATCCACGTTCAGAACACCTTGTGCGTCAGACGCTTGGCCGTTGAAATCGCTCAATGTCACGTTGGTCTTGATTAGATCTGAGCTAGAGCGTCCCAGTCGACGTAGCATAGAGTACGGCATGATGTTGACTGCCGCTCCGGTGTCCACCAGCATCTTATTTACAGGCCTCCCATCGATATAACCTCGCAAATACAAGGCCTTCAGATGTCTGTAGCTTCTTTCTCGTGGCTTCTCAAAGATAACCGGCCTCGGGCCGCAGTCAAGTTGTGCAACAGGTGCCTCGTCTAATCCTGGAGCACTGAACTCCGAAGGGAGGATGAACACCATGTTTGTGCCAGCCGATGTTTCATCATCGGCTTTCCTTTGTTTGGGGCGCCACTCCATTTTCCGTGGACGACCCTCTTCGTCCAGGGTTCGCTGAACTTTCGCAGCCAGATCAGGTCGTGCTTTCCTTAACGTATGCAAGTATAACCTTTCGGCTTCCTCCAGGCCGCGCAATCGCTGAACCCTGCGCTTCTGGGAACGGCTGAGTCCGTCAGGGCACCACCTTGGCCGGTGGTACCTGTCTTCTTCCTCTTCTTGTCCCTCGTCTTCTGAATCCTCGAGATCTGCCCAGCGAGGGGACTCAGCGCGTTTGCTTTGTGGCGGGAGAGGCCCTAAGCGCTTGAACACGGACACGTTGGCTGCCTCCTTCTTCTTCTGGTTGCATTCCGGGCAATTGCCGATTGTGGGCAATCGGCTCATTCCTGAATCCCAGCAGTGTCACGAAGAAGGGGCAGTCCCGATGCTGTCGTTGTCGTCTTGCTCCCTTGATTTTTCTGTGGCACGGCGCTCGTGCTCCTCCTCATCGCGATCGTGCCGACGATGTCTTACGGCTTCTTTAGCCGGGCGATCTCTCATCATCATCATTTGGATCATCGGCGTTGGTCATGCGACTCACATACTTGTTGAGGAGGTGATCGAGAGAGGGGTCTTTGATATCTCATGTTCTTCACTTCTCCCTACGCGTGACGTAGCGCTTGCCATCATGACGGAGCCGATCGCGTGGAGCGGCCTCTTACGTGTCCTTGTTATGAGAGCAGCTGCCCTCGTCTCTATCTTTGCAGTGGTTCCCAGGTCCTACCATGTTGATGCTGAACGAGGATCCTGGCTGGCAACCTTCAGGGTAAGTGCACTCTACCATGTTAACGGCGGGGAAGGGCTGGGTGTCGACCTTCATGGCGTATTGGTTGAAAATTAGACGCCCTTTTTCTATCGCCGCTTGGATGTCTTGACGCCATACCCTGCGGTCGTTGGTGGCATGGGAGAGCGAGTTGTGCCATTTGCGGTATGGCTTTCCGTTCAGCTCTTGCACCGTGGGGAATTTGAGACCTTCGGGAATCGTCAACTGTTTCTCCTTGAGCAGGAGGTCGAAGATTTGCTCAGTCTTGGTCACGTCAAAATCAAATCCTGGGCGGGCCTGGTGGCTTTACCCATTTGCGGGATACGGGGTTCCTCCCCGAGTCCATTCAGCCACTTGCTACCTCTTGGTCTCCCGCAGAACTTCGTCTTCCTCTGCATCGACCAGGACTACTGCACGCTTGAACTTGTCTTGGTACAGGTCCGGGTGGCGCTGTTCATATGCCGATAGTTTCTGAACCATGTGCGCCAGTGAGGGATAATCTGCTTGGGAGGCCATGTCCTTGAGCTGTGTTGCAAGGCCTGCTACTGCCAACTCGATCGCTTCTTTTTCGGTTATACGAACCGAATAACATCGGTTCCTAAGATTCCTGAAGCGCTGGATGTGATTCTGTCACGGTTTCTCCGCGCTTCGACGTAGTTGTGCTAGATCGGCAATGCCGGACTCGGAAGCCTACGAATGGTACTGCATATGGAACTGCTCTTCCAAGCTTCCAAGTCCGGATGGAGTCTGGTGGCAAAGAGGTGTACCATCCGAAAGCCGATCCCGTGAGGGACTGTGAGAAGAGCCTCACGCGTAGTTGATCCGACACTGACGCCGGTCCTAGTTGCGCCAAATATCGGCCCACGTGCTCGATGGAGCTGGAACCATCTGATCCACTGAATTTGGAGAAGTCAGGGAGCCGATATTTAGGTGGTAGCGGGATCATCTCGGAGGCGACGGCGTACGGCATGGACTATCCCCTGGCGCTTCGTTTCGGCACCTTGCCGAAGTGGTCTCTCGAGTATGGTGCGATCTGATCCATTGTCTTTGGCTGCAGGAGTTGAATTACGAAGATTCGCCGGGGTGGCGTACTTAGCCAGCTATGTTTGCTTTTCCAGCTACGAGCCAAGCTGCAGGAGCTGAGCTACGGAGGTTCGTCGGGGTGGCGTACTTAGTTAGCCACGTCTGCTTCTCAAGCTCTGTCGCTGACGTCCCTCCTGTTTTCCCAGAAGTCCCTGATGTTGTGGCCTGGTTTGTGAGTGCCCAGTTGCCACAGTCTGGCACATACGTGCACGTGTACCCGTGAGGGACCTCCTTAGGCGCCTCGGGCAAGAACTGGTAGTCACTAGGGTCACCACCGATCTTGTAGACGACGAATGCCGGTGTAGCCGGCACTTCTGGTGCTGCCAACGCGTATGTCAGCGGTGGACGGACTGGGTGGCAACTCTCCTTGATGCGTCCCGAGAGCTGGTCTGACGGCGAGTACGGTGCCTCATGATCTCTGGATCACGCGAAGAGCGACACGCTCCAACGTGTTGACCAGGTTCTCGAGTGGCGGTGTAGCGAGTGAGCCACCAAGTAGTTGATCTCTGCCGCGAGGACCTGGTGCGTTCTTCCGACGGGCGAGAGGTCTATCCCATCCGGTGCACCATTAGGCGAGAACCCCTTCCACGATGCCATGTGAACGGGTTACGTGGAAAGAGCCGATGAGGTCGGCTTCGAGGATGACTTTGATCTCGTCATACTTCTTCTTGAGCTCGTCCGTCAGATCCTCGTACGTGACTGGCGTGCCGTCCGCCATCTCAGATGTAGATGGCGATGTGGTTGATGTAGAAGCTAGTCCCACCGGGCGTGCCAGAATGTGTTGTCATCAGAAACCCACCGGCGGGCAGCGACGGGCAACACCGTAGAGCCGGGAACAACCTAGAGCTGCGGCTGGCTGAGGTCCCTCCGAGCGACGGCCCGCAAAGCGTTCTGGTCACACGTCCGATGCTGATGCAAGGGTGTGCCACCTGACCTATACCTGGTCAGGAAGGTGATGGAGATGCCTCGCTTAGTTTCCTGCATGGCATACACGTAAACATTAAATACGAGCCTCGATCGGCTCTCAGGTTATCCTGTGAATCGGCTCAAGGAGCCGATCCACCCATGATTCGTACGAGGTGCACGAATATATGGTGGTCCTGCTTGATCAAGATAAAGCTAATGAGACCTACGACGATTTAGGGTTTTCACCGCATAATCGGATCATCCTACTCACGGTTGGGCCTCGCGGCCACGCACGGTGATCGTAAGCCGATCCTAAACAAGGCCTAAAAACCAACACAAGGTTGATCCCCGGAACATCCTGTTTAGGGCCAGCGAACGACACCCTACGTGCCGCTGGATCCTCCACCCCTTTGTAAGGCCTAACTATTGCAGATATTAAACTAATCCTTGTAGAACAAGGAGCAATCGTAACGGATCAGATCTACTAAATAATGATCAAGCGGGGTGCCGCCCCCACACCTAAGATAGGTGTGAGGGCGGCTAGACATGCAAGGGTTGCACTACGATAGCATGTTACGCGAAGAACTATGCTAACCCTAACACATCTATGATAACTACGCTGCTCGCCATCAACAAGGCTTCAGTACGAGCAACGCATGAACAACGTGGAGCTTGTGCTGCCTAGATCGCAAGATGCGATCTAGGCAGCATGTTGCTTACCGGTAGAAACCCTCGAGACGAAGGAGTTGGCGATGCGCCGAGATTGATTTGTTGGTTGAACGTTGGTTGTTGTTTATTCCATAAACCCTAGGTACATATTTATAGTCCAGGGGACTTTCTAATTTAGGCGTGCACCTAACCGTGCACGGGTAAAACTCTAACTAACCGACACGTATCCTAATATGTTACAGATACACGGGCAATTCGCCCAACTTGGTACATAAGGCCGATTCACGTATTTCTTCCATGTATAAATTCTTCAACTTCATCTTGATCGCGGCCCACCTCTGACTCGGTCAAATTCTGGTGATAACACACTCCGGCAACCCGCAATTAGCAAACGAATACAAGATGTATTTCCTTAGGCCCATAAAGGTGAAGTATCATGTAGTCGACGTTCACATGACACCATTAGAAGAATAACACCACAACTTAAATATCATAACATTGAATATCAATCAACATAGTTCACTACTAACATTTAGACTTCACCCATGTCCTCAAGAACTAAACGAACTACTCACGAGACATCATATGGAACATGATCAGAGGTGATATGATGATGAATAACAATATGAACATAAACCTTGGTTCAATAGTTTCACTCAATAGCATCAATAACAAGGAGTAATCAATACCGGGAGAGTTTCCCCTATCAAACAATCAAGATCCAACCCTAGATGTTACAGCGGTGACGAGGTGCAGCGGTGGAGATGGCGGTGATGATGATGGAGATGATGGTGATGATGATCCCAATGATGTCCAGCTCGATGACGGTGATGATGGCGTCGATTTCCCCCTCCGGGAGGGAATTTCCCCGGCGGATTTCAGCCTGCCGGAGAGCTCTTTTCTCTCTGGTGTTTTCCGCCCCGCAGAGGCGGCTGTGTCTCTTCGCGATTATTCCCCTGAGCTTAGGTTTTCGGGACGAAGAAGTACGCGAAGGAGAGGATGCCAGAGGGGGCTATGGGCCCCCTCCCCACAAGGCGGCGCGGCCAGGCCTGGGCCCGTGCCGGCCTATGGGGGGGGGGCCATGGCGGCCCTCCTCGGCTCCTCCTTCTGTCTGTCTCCGTCTTCTGGAAAAATAAGATTTTCCGTGTAATTTCCGTCAATTGCTGATCTTCCGAAATATTGCCTTCTGACGGTGCTTTTTCCAGCAGAATCCTGACTCCGGTGCGCGATTCTCCAATAATCATGAAACATGAAAAATAGATGAAATAACATAAGTATCATCTCTAAATATGAAATATATCAATGAATAACAGTAAATTATGATATAAAATAGTGATGCAAAATGGACATATCAGCATGTATAAGTTCAAAGCTGGTACAAGGAGAGCACATACACGTTGCAGAAGCAATCGCGTACCAACTATTGCACTTATGCGTGGCCTACATGTCAATGAAGATCACACTTCGCAACGAACACAGACAGAAGACGTTGATATGCCACTACCAAACGCTTCGTAAAGAAACTACTAATCTAGCATGAACTAACAGCCTCCAAATCTAAGCAAACTAGCCAGATCTAAGCAAAACAAGCCTAGGAAAATAGATCTAAGTTAGGGTTCTATGTTACTCACGTGGATCTGACAATCCGAGGAGGCGGAAGAAGTCGACATGCCGGCGAAGAAGAGGAGGATGACTTGCTGCGGAGGGGCTACACCAGCCGGAGAAGATGCATTCGCTTACCTGCTTGTTGGCCATGAGCAGATGCCCTGGACGGAAACCTCAAAAGGGGGAAATGGTGGCGGGGGATTTTCCGGTGAGGCGCGGCGGTGTAAATAGGGGCGAAGTTTCGGTGGGAAGTGAGCGAATTTCAACCTCGGGATTTCCCCGTACGCGCCTGAGCTCCCGCCATCTCTCGCTCGCCCGAGCTCGGCGCAAATTTCCCCTTGCGAGAGCGAGAAGAGATTGGCTTGCCAAGAACTCCCGAATTGAGTGTGCCTCCTCATACATGCTCAACGGTGCTTTAATAATCACGCGAAGCAGAGAAGCGGAAAAACGTGCGGATCCAACCCGGAACCGGGAAACCACTTTGCGAGCAACCAAACATGCCCTATATGTCGTGACTAGCGACACTTCAACATAGATTTACAGGGAGCACAGATACATTTAGGAGAGCATCTCCGCTCGCCTGCCTTATTCGGCAAAGTTGTTTTGTTGGCCGTATACGAGACATTGATAGGCCGATTTTTATGGGACAATGTTTTCCTGCTGGCCTCCCAAAGCAAATTCAAAATTCGATGAAATAAAAATAACAAGACAAATTTCAATGAAATTTGATGAAAGTCTTCATACTTAGGTGGAATTTAAACTAAACTGACTTAAAAGTAATAACACTAGTGTACTGACCTTCGGCCGTGCGTTGATATGCCTGCCTCACCGTCCGGCCTTCTTCCTCTTTGACATATGAATCCCCGCCCACCGCTCCGCCCTTACATCGTGTAGCTGCTGCCGGTGCACAATCGTCATCTCGGCCTCCGCATTCAAGGCGAGCCACGCTTCCTTGCGGGTAACTGCCTCGGCCTGGCGCTGAGTGTTGAGCTCAAGCAGCCTCTGCCGCTCGGCCACCATGAGGAGGCAGCATGCCTCCATCCCGGCCCCCCGCTCGTGCGAGATCTGCATCGCATGTGTTTTATAAAGTCGGAAGATTCTTTAGTGGGAGGCGACATACTCATCGGTAGCGAGACATGTGTGGTGACTTCGTCAATCTGAAGACCCTCCAGATCAGTTTCTTGGACTCAGTCTCTTAGGTGTGTCATAGAGGTAGGGTATGCATGCGTGCGTTCACAGGAGCGATTGTATGGCATCTTTTCGATTTCCTAAGCCTAGACCAATTTACCTGCTTTCCGGAACAACTAACTATCGCTTGAACTTGCTTTGATGATATTACTATTTTCGAAACCCGGCTCCTTTTTCTTATCAGTTTCTCCTTCCCTATGTGGAAAACCTTGATCTTTTTAGCTTTTGCTTGTGGGTGTCTAAAATAGAAACTTCATGTCTTTTTCAGCTCTACTCCCGAACATGTTAAAAAAAAGACCGATCTTGATGTCGGCGTTGGTTTTTTCAACGAAAAACAAGAACATTCTTTTAAGAACTTCCATTACAAAATGCTAGTTGCCTTGTAACGCATACACTGGAGCTAGCGAATATTACTTTCTTATTATAGATGTATAAGGGGAGTACGGGCTATAAACCTTCGAGGCAGTTCAATATACTTTTGGTTGGCAAAATGGATAAGGAAGGCAAGCATAGACTATTTGAAAACGATCAAAGGCAGACCTCTCTCCGTTTTATTTTTCTTCCGTTCCCTAACCTACCCGCCGGTCAATCTGTTCTCCTCTCTTGTTCAAGAGAAATCAACCACATCGCTTACTCTTGCTGGCCCATTCGGGTCACTCCGGTACGCCCTAAAGGGCATGCCTCTTGCTTCTCAATTCATTACCCCTACTCACTTTACTTTAGCAGGCTAGATGTCGAGAGAGACTAAGTTGGCACCCAAACACTTGACCTTAAATGCATTTTACATATTGTTTTAGCAGATTCTTTCAATTTATTTCTCTGTTGGACGTACATAACCTAATTCTATTTTTCGTACTGGTTCCCTTCCTTTCATGACAAGCAAGCAAAAGGCAGGGCAGGCAAAGATGCCAAACTTGTGTGAACTGCCCTTCCTTTTCTCCCGAAGGACAACACACACAACTTGAAGAAAAAGTTGTGAAGCTGATGCTGTGAATTGCATATGCAATGCATTTCTGTCATGTGTCGACAAAAAGAAGTGAAGCCTTTTGTTTTAGAATTTAGATGAAAAAAGAAGTTCCCTGATCAGTGGAGCCCGGGCGGTGCACTGCGCCACCAGTTCCTGATCTCTTCGCCATCTCTACTAGAAAGAGGAGAACGGTGCAAAAGGAGATCCACCAGCAAAATTGGATCAGGTCTCTTGCGCGCATTGCGACCATGGCGCAGTTGCAGCAGTTCATTGCGCTTTGGACAATCATGCAGGGGGTGGTACTGCAGCCACACCTGGACCTGATTCGCTGGAGATGGACGGAATCAGGCGTTTACACGACGGTTTCTGCTTACCGCTACCAGTTCACGGGATCTTGCGCTCCTTTCCGCTCGGCCAAGTTCTGGAAGGGCCATGCCGAGGCCAAGTGCAGATTCTTTGCGTGGCTAGCTCTACATGGCAAGGTGCTCACTGCCGATAATCTGGCGCTTCGAGGTTGGCCACATGACCCGATCTGCAAGTTGTGCCATATCCACCAAGAGACGGTGCAACACCTCACCCTTGACTGTCATTTCTCGACCACCGTGAGGGAACAAATCTTCGCTTGGAATGGGACCTTCGGCCCACAGCCTCCAGGCGGGAGGTCGCTTAACGACTGGTGCGATGAGACGATCTCCCACCTCCCAAAGGAAAAGAAGCGAGAGGCGAGCGATGCGATCATCTACTCCATGTGGGGAGTGTGGAAGGAGAGGAATAGGCGGGTGTTTCAAAACACCGCATTGCAACCGACGGCCGTGGCAGCTCTTGTCAAGGAGGACATTGCCCAGAGGGCGTACGCGCACACCCAGGATCCCGGGGACGGGAGTTCTGCCTAGTGCTTTTGGTTTCCTTTTTGGTCCTTTGTTTTTCGATCCGCATGCGGATCTTTTGTAATTAAAACTCCTTTCTATCTAATCGGATGACTGCCCGTTCCTCAAATAAAAAAAAGTTAAGCTGATGATGCTGTTCGTTGCTGTCATGCATTTTGTTGAGCATGTGTGACTTTTCTAGCTTTCTGGCTCTACCTGGTTTTATAACTTCTCCATTGTTTTCACTGCTGATTATGGTTGAAAAGGGACACATCATGGTGCTGATGCCACATTACACAATTCTTCAACAGATGTTAATGCCCATTTTTTAGAGGGCTGGGACACCAACGTAGGTTAAGAAAAATGGTTGCAACCAAAGAAGCGACAAAACAACAACAAAAAAAGGTAACACAAATTTCATTTTCCTAGTTGACCCATTAGTTTTGCCTGACATTGGTAGAAGTCCTTTTAACAAGATGTAACACGTCAAGTACATATACACTAGGTTGCCTTTTCATCATCAGAAGCATTCAGAAAAGACACTAAGATCCAGGAGCAAAATGTTCTTGGTCTCGTTAGATTCCCACAGAGCATTGCGGGTGATACCAACTGTCGATGAACGATACTATAATAGACCTAACATGTTCAACTATGATCCATAACAAAAAGACTCCGAGCCGACTACGACAACAGGTACTCCAAATCTGATGGACTTAGGCTCCACCAGAATCCAGGTTATATGTACACTTGGAGGTTGGACCAGGCCGCAAGCAACATCTCCAATTCTGCTTACTTCCAAAGTCACCTGCCAAGACGAAAATCTGTACTATTAATTCCTGAACAAACACCACAGGCACTTGAGCAGCAAAAAAGGACAAATCCACCTTTAAGTATCCAACTTGTCAATGGAAAAAAGATATTTCCTATTCTATTCCCAGCATAACATTGTCCATTAAAACATACAGTCATAGGAATTATACCATCATTGCTGCACTTTTCGGAACTCTGAGACGACAGGATATATGTTCTCGAAGGCAGTATAGGTATCTTCTCGAAACTAGAAAGGGAATAGGTTAGGTTTATCAAAATTATTGAGTAATAGAGAAAACCGACAGAAAACAAGTACCGACCTTTGCTCCAGTCAGAACAATCTTGCCCGAAACAAAAATTAGCAGGACAATTTTCGGCTGCCTCATCCGATAGATCAGACCAGGAAATAGCTCTGGCTCATACTGTTGAGCAACCATATAAAATATCAGTTCCAAAACAAGGAAATGGATGAGTTCCAAAACAGATAGAAAATAACGTACGTGATAAAATAGTGTGAACAAGAAGCACAGAATTCAGTTTTGTAACTTACACTTGCGAAGGCGCCGTGAGAATATGCGAGTCCCTCAAGCCTTATGGGGAATTTGACATCACAAGACGCAACGATATTCTGTATCGTGAACTCCTGAGATTACAGTCAACAAATATTCAGCAAACATCAATTTATTAAGGCATGAACACATGCACGATTTACAAAAGTATTGGATAGGTACCTTGAATTTTGCAGGAAAGTTAAGCTTCTGGATTATACGAGCATACTGAAAACAGGAACGCATTTACAGTTTCAGAAACCTCGAAGCAAGTACCTCTTATATGTATAAGAGGAAAGAAAGCTAGACAGTACCTTTCTAGCTGCAAGTTTAGATTGCTCTTCACTTTTTGCTCCTGTGCAAACCTGATAATGCAGCACCGAAAATACTTTGCGTCAGTGTGTAATTAGGAGGAACTAAGACAGTACGTAACTGATACAACTATGAAACCCCTTTTACCGAAGTGTTGACAAAGACCCCTGAATCAGAACACTTTTGTAGGTTTCCATCAAAGTGAATGGGATACCCAAGAAATTTTAGTTGAATTCAAGTATCAATCTAATCCCAACCATTCCCAACAAAACTTTGCTTTATTTCCAACAACTGAAGATGATAATTAGAGGGTACGTTTTTACTAATTAAAAAGATTTAATTCTGACATATACTATTGAAAAGATGTGGCAGAACATATAATCGTTTCGTGTCCATGGGGAATTGGCAATAAATTTCAACATACAAATAATTACCATATAAATAGCTACCCATGTACGTACAATCACCAGCTCCAGAGACATTTAGTATTCAAACAACAGAAGTAACTTATATTGCATCAGATGTACAAGAGGTTAAGCTTTACCATTTTTCCTGATGCAAATATCAATGCGGTAGTTTTTGGTTCTCTTATACGCATGATGACTGCAGCAAAACGCTGTTTAAAATAGACAGTTAGCAAAAGAAAGCATAAAGTATATGCTGCTGAAAAAAGTTGCATGAGTCAGAAAAGCATGAGACGCTGTTTAATCTATTTAGTGACAACTGTTCTCTAATTTATCAGTCCACAAGCATGAATTCGGCAGAGCATTTAGTTTATCGGCTCCACGAAAAAACACATGCACAAAGTTACCAACTCTTATACCAGGTCATTCACAAAGTAGGAGACACAAAGAGAAACAAAGGTCACGAAGAATGTGTTAGGATAATGATTTCACCTTGGGGTTATACTCTGCATTGCGTGCCTGAAGAGCTATTGCTTTCAGGTCCAATTCACAGCCCAAGTTGACCGTGGACACGATATTCCTGTCATCAGAGCAAACACCACCAGAAAGCAGAACCCATCAAGAACGTCAGTGGTAAAAAACACATCAAGGAACTCTATTTGCTCCCGAAACCCAATATACCAGAAACAAAATAAAACCAATAGCGAATTTGAACACTCTGCATGGACCAAGTTTGCGCATAGGTGATAACGAGCATAACAAATTACGCATGCTTTTTTTTCCTTCCAAATTCAAGTACGTGTATCTTAGCACTGCTTCTCCCCACCCCAAACTGTGGATAGCATAGCATTGTGTAGGTTTCATTCATGCATTCCAGAGCATTTAACTCACGCTGAGGCATGAATCTGAACTCAACCTTGAAGTTTGTTACTAGTCTTAATGTACTTTTAGTCAGCGCAATCAACCCAAACATCATGAACAACCCCTAAACCAGATCCAATCGAGCTCACCCACGGGGAAGAAGATCGATCCAACCTCAGCTACAGCTGATGCATTCTTTTAACAGAATGTATCTTAGTTTGGTAGTAAACTATTTCTCATCAGCGCGCATAACTGAACCAGGCATGAACCTTCTTGGTTATGGACTTATGGCTGTACTAGACCGATCTATAAAAGGACCTTCTATCTTCCCCGCTAGTGCAATCACAAACCCCCGGGGTCGAATCAAACTGAGCTCATCGTTCGTCCATGCCCGTACGGTCAAAGAAGCGCCGGCCGCCAAGAAAATCCCCCCGGCGACAGGATCTTTCAGCAGGGATGGGAGGGGGGAATCCAGGACTTACTGGAGCGTGGGGACGATGCCGGAGGGGTGCTGGGACAGATCCACCGGCTGGCTTCCCTCCAGCGCCGCCTCCGCCGCCATCGACACCCCCAAGATCCCCCCACCACAGCCTGATCGGCGGCTCCTGCAGGATCCCGATCGGATGGCTCCGATTCGGGCGCGGTGGGAATCCGCGGGAAGAATTCGAAATCCTTGGCCTTTTATAGAGATGAGATCGGGGGGAGAGGGATCAGAGGCGTTGTGTCTAGGGTTTGGCCGCGAGGTAGGCGAGGTGTCCCGGGGTATACGGAGACGGAGAGCAGGCGGTAGTTGTGGGAAGAAGGTATTTATAGGCAGAGGAGGTGACCGGCTGTGGCCGGTCGCAGGGCCAAGTGTATCCGGGTTGTACACGTTCCCAGAGTCGGCGCGTAGCGTAGACTGTTTTTTCAGAGCACACCATAAGCGGCGAGCATCATCATCCCTAACACAATCTTCACCGTCTCCATCAACAACACCATCACCATATTCACATCACTTGCCTTCCTTATTACCTCTCATTTGTAGTCCGAAACCCCGAGTAATTTTCTGGTGTTGTTTTTGAATGCTACTAATCGATACCATGCATGTTTTTTGTTGGTGAAGTTATATTTTTAGATTGTGCTACATTTCACATGCCTCTCAAGTAGGCCTGGCCATTGGGTTTTATCCAAAAAAGTCAGTTCGGTTCTTCAATAATTCGGGTAATAAGAAATAAGCACCGAAATAATATCAACTTTCTAATTAACCAATAGTTCGGTTAACCAAAGTTTCAGTTATGTGTTTGGTTTTCAACAAATCTAACCGAACATGACATACTGATAGGGAAACATAGTATTGAATGACAGTTAACTCTTGTCCATATGTTGCCATGCAGCCAGCTAGACACTGACCACGGTCAGAAGCCATCTGAAAGACGAGCAGTAGTAAGTAGTAACCACAACACGCGATCATGAGCCGTGCGTAAATGCATGCTCTAGTCAAATGCAAGCTAGCACGGACACACAACATTGGACACCTCGATGGAAGGTTTCACTCTCTCTAGCCTATATCTCAGCTGTTTTGGGTTTTTTCCCCAGTCAAACAGGTGTCAAAACCGAATTTACCTATTTTTATTTCGGTTTATGACATTTAGGCACCAAAATTAGACTCGGTTAATTCCATATCGATGAATTTAGCTTTGATTCCGATTAATTAGGTTTAGTGTTTGTTTTTATGCCCACCCCTACTATCAAGTCTCAAATTCTACACCCGTAACTCATCAATGTGGCGAGCATCATCTCGTACACCATCTCCATCAATACCACCATCACCATCTTCACATCAATTACCTTCCCCATTACCTCACACAATTGTGTAGTTCGAACCCTGAGTAACTTTTTGGTTTTGTTTTTAAATGCTACTAATTGGCACAACGTTGATCTTTGTTGGTGAAACTATAGTTTAATTATGTTGTATTTCACATGCCCTAGATGGTTACCAATTTATCATGTTTCCCGTTGTGACTTTTGTTTGACATGAAACACTTGTATTCCGTTAAGACACGACATAAACATTTGTTTACATAATTAGGAAAGTTGGTAATCCATATGACATGGTTTCCCGTTGTGACATGTGAGTAGGATTAGTTCTCTATGTTCCTAGGGGCATAGCAAACCCTTAGCGCTCGCGCTTCTGTTAGAAAATGCACTCCTTTTTGCCGATTATAGAATATAAAATAATTTAGTCGTGAAAAGGATACTACTCTCATGCTGAAATATAAACTTTTTTAGAAAGCTAAATTAGGAGTAGTTTTCTAAAAAAAATATATTTTAGAACGGAGGTAATATATCTAGAGAAAAGATAATTTCCCTTTTTACCCCTGTGGCCACCGAACTGAACCCAAGAGCTGCATTTGACTCGAACTGAAACCCGCCTGTACTTGTGGCCGGAGGGAAGCCACGACCACCGCTGGTACCTGTGGACGATCGCCGGTCGACCTCCCCGACGGAGACTGCGTGCTCTTTCTCCTCGCCGACGCCCTGCTCCTCCATCGCTAACGAAGACTTCACAACGCCTCCTCCGTTCAGACCCACCACCATCGCCGCCACCAATGCCGCCAGCGTCGGCGGCGGCGGCAGCGGCGGCGCCGCCACGCCGCCGGACGCGCGCATGGTCAAGACGGGCTTCGACCCGGCCACCTACCGGCTCAACCTGCACCTCCACTCGCTCATCTCCTCCGGCCGCCTCGCGCAGGCCCGCGACCTGTTCGACCGAATGGCGCCGCACCGGAGCAACGCCTTCTCCCTCAACCGCATGCTCTCCGGCTACGCCCGGTTCGGCCAGGCCTCCGCCGCGCACAGCCTCTTCCTCTCCTCCCCGCCCCGCCTCCGCGACGCCGTCACCTGGACCGTCATGATGGGCGCGCTCGCCGCCGCCCCCGGCCGCGCCGCCGACGCCGTGGCCCTCTTCCGCGACATGCTCCGGGAGGGCGTCGCCCCGGACCGCGTCGCCGTCTCCACCGTCCTCAACGTGCCCGCCGACTCCACCACCACCGCGTCGCTCCACCCCTTGGCCGTCAAGCTCGGCCTCCTCCGCTCCAGCGTGGTCGTCTGCAACACGCTGCTCGACGCCTACTGCAAGCACGGCCTCCTCTCCGCCGGCCGGAGGGTGTTCCGGGAGACGCCGCACAGGGACGCCATCACCTACAATGCCATCATCATGGGGTGCTCCAAGGAGGGCCTCCATGGGGAGGCGCTGGACCTGTTTGCCGACATGCGCCGCGCGGGCCTCGGCGCCACCCAGTTCACCTTCTCCAGCGTACTCACCGTGGCTACGGGCACCGGCGATCTCTGCCTCGGCCGCCAGGTCCACGGCCTCGTCGCCAGATCTATCTCCGCGTGCAACGTGTTCGTCAACAACTCGTTGCTGGACCTGTACTCCAAATGTGACTGCCTCGACGAGATGGAGAAGCTGTTCGAGGAGATGCCGGAGCGCGACAACGTCTCGTACAATGTCATGATTGCTGGCTATGCTTGGAGCAGGTGCGCTGCCACCGTGCTGCGGCTGTTCAGGGAGATGCAGCTGCTCGGTTTCGACAGGCAGGCCTTGCCTTATGCTACTTTGCTGAGCGTGGCTGGCTCACTGCCTCACATTGGGATTGGGAAGCAGATACACGCTCAGCTGGTCCTCCTTGGCATTTCTTCAGAGGATCTCGTCGGCAACGCTCTGATCGACATGTACTCGAAATGCGGCATGCTGGATGCGGCAAAGGCCAATTTTGCCCACAAAAATGACAAGACTGGCGTCTCGTGGACAGCGATGATAACTGGCCATGTCCAGAATGGGCAGCAGGAAGAAGCTCTGCAGCTGTTCTGTGACATGAGAAGAGCTGGTCTGAGCCCAGACAGGGCGACGTTTTCAAGCATCATCAAGGCTTCCTCGAGCCTTGCAATGATCGGGTTAGGCAGGCAATTGCATTCCTATCTCATAAGATCAGGCCACATGTCCAGCGTGTTCTCGGGAAGTGCCCTTCTTGACATGTATGCAAAGTGTGGCTGTTTGGAAGAGGCGCTCCAGACATTTGATGAGATGCCTGAGAGGAATTCCATCTCGTGGAATGCTGTTATTTCAGCCTACGCGCACTATGGGCAGGCAAAGAATGCCATCAAGATGTTTGAAGGTATGCTTCGCTATGGGTTTAAACCGGATTCAGTCACCTTCTTGAGTGTACTGTCAGCATGCAGTCACAACGGTCTTGCAGAAGAATGTATGAAATACTTTGAATTGATGAAGCATGAGTATGACATGTCCCCCTGGAAGGAACACTATTCGTGTGTTGTCGATACATTAGGTCGGGTGGGACATTTCGATAAAGTTCAGAAAATGTTGAGTGAGATGCCATTCGAAGATGATCCGATCATTTGGAGCTCTATTCTTCACTCGTGTAGGATCCATGGAAACCAGGATTTAGCTAGAGTTGCAGCTGAGAAATTGTTCAGCATGGGGCCCACAGACGCGACACCGTACGTTATACTGTCCAACATATATGCGAAAGCTGGTAAATGGGAAGATGCTGCACGTGTGAAGAAGACCATGAGAGATCGAGGACTTAGGAAAGAGTCGGGTTACAGTTGGGTTGAATTCAAACAAAAAATCTACAGCTTTTCTTCGAATGACCAAACCAACCCAATGATAGCTGAGATTAAGGACGAGCTAGAGAGGTTGTACAAAGAGATGGATAAACAAGGATATAAGCCTGACACTAGCTGTGCCTTGCATCAAGTGGATGATGACCTAAAGTTGGAGTCACTGAAATACCATAGTGAGAGATTGGCCATTGCGTTTGCTCTGATCAACACCCCACCAGGGACGCCAATTAGAGTTATGAAGAATCTATCTGCCTGCCTAGACTGCCATGCTGCCATCAAGATGATGTCGAAGATTGTGAACAGAGACATCATTGTAAGAGATTCAAGCAGATTCCACCATTTCAAGGATGGAGTTTGTTCTTGTGGGGACTATTGGTAGGGATTAGGCTTACGTGTGCAACGAAGGATGCACACTGAATATGCTGACAAATAACTAAAAGTTGTCAGGGCTCATCTATAAGTTACACTACCATCTTGCTGGAGTTTTTGTTACCAGTGTTCCTTATTTAGTTTTCAATATGCTGTGCTCAGTGTTTTTCTTGCATCTGTGTAGCTGGAAGTAAGTCCACTAACCATTTTTCAAGGATAAATCGGGCTTACTGTACATAACGCCTCAGACTTCCCCATTTAACAAACAACTAAGGAATCACTGTTCCTGAATTACAGGATCATAGTTTACTTTGTTTTTCATGACAAGTTTATGTTTCAGTTCTGTATTTTTTTTACAATTGCCTTCCTGTACTCCATGGCAACTGAAATTTGACCAGCTAAGTTTTGTCTTTATTCTGTATTTTTCTTTTTACAATTACCTTGCTGTACTCCATGGCAACTGAAATTTTCGTTCGAGTAAACTTGGTGTAATTGGGATCTATATAATGGTCCTGTGTTTTGAACTATGCCTAAAAACGTGACAGTTTTGTGCAGAGTTGAAGACATCAGTGAGGGATTACAAATTATAATGGTGTAATTGGGATCTACTATATAACGGTACTTATCACTGAAACTTTTGGTATGGTAGCTGTGGCATGTGGTTCAGATGTGATGAGCCTATTTGAGAAGAATGGTGTAAAATAGTGTCATCTAGAGTTCTCAACTTAAATTTTTTTTTTTGGAGATATAGCACGTAAAGTTTCATTTTTAGATAAATCGGTGTGCCTTCTGCTATAACTGGAACATATTTTTTGTGTGTCTTTTAAGGAAAAAATAGTGTCATTTTCCATGCATCAGTCGAAAGCAGCAATTGTCGATCAGAGCACATTTGTGTTGCGTTTCAGCATAAGACTATTATATATTATCTATGAACTTCCAAAGGTTTGACAACTTTATATGACTACTACTGCTAATGATTTGTATACTTGTATTAGTTTGTCCATTACTTGAAAGGGGTGGAAAGTGACTGGTTCTTTTGACATGTTACATCTAGTAGGAGGAGCTCTTTGTTAGCTGTGGCAGGTGAAGTAAAATTGAGTCAGGCTGTATCAGGGATGGGGATGGACCATAGAGACATCCTGTGGAAGTTCCTCTTGTTAGACAGACATAGGAGTAGCTTGTTGTCAGCCCAATCCCTGTATATTTGAGGTAGCTTGTCCATACATGGCCACATATTTAGTGTCTTTACTTCTTTCTTTTCTTGCGGGAATCAAATAAATGGAGTGCCTTTCTTCTGAGTTAGAGAAGTCCTATGAACATTTGGGCCAGAAATTTTATGACGAGAAACCGTTGTGAGATGGAGCACGTCTGTTGAACAGCTGGCAGCGACATGGACGAAGATGATGATGATGAAGAAGGCAACCAAACAAATGACTTGGGGGGGGGGGGGGGGTTCATTCCTTAAAAAAATCCATTTTGGATTTTTTTACTACTTCGATATATGCAGAAATAATTAACTGCCGTGGCCTTTCTTAAACCTTGTTAATAAAAAGTGTATGAAGTCTCCAAAATAGAGGATCAGATTATGGCCTTTTCTTTTGCAGCTCTTTATGTGTTGGTTTCCTAAATTGACCAGCCTTCTAAACTACTTGAGTTATAGTACCTTGCAAGATTGATGTCCCTATTCTAATGGAATTTATCGCCTGATGGAATACAGAAGTTCTTTGTACTTGGATTGCTTGGCGAGATACTACCTGTACTACCTAAGTAATATGAGGCTTTCGTGTTTCTTGGCGTCGGTTGTCTACCAGGGATTATTATGCCCATTTTGATGTGTATGGTTAAGTATGCTAGTACATTTGTGACGTTGCTTTCTGTAATTAAACTGACTCAAAAATTACCTAATAATATAACATTTCATTAGTTCATTTTGTATCGTAATTGGCCCATGGTGGAGGAGGATCTTGTAGCTCAGATTGTGCAAGCGCTTGACTCTGTAATTGTCTTAATTCCAAAGAATGAGGACCCAAAAAAAGTGATTGCATATAGGGCAATTAGCCTCAGCAATGTTATATATAAACTAATAATTAAATTGCTTGCAAATCGGTAGAAATAAATATTGCCTGAAATTATTGGCGGAGAACAATTAGCTTTTGTTCCTTGTAGGATGATCACTGATAACATCCTAGTAGCCTATGAATGTGTTCATACTATCAAGAAGAAGAGAGGGAAGCAAGGGCTTTGTGCTGTCAAACTTGATATGCACAAAACGTATGATAGAGTTAAATGGAAAATTCTAAAAAGTAATGATGTTGAAGCTGGGATTTGATATTTAGATGGATCAACTTGATGATGGAGTGCGTATCGTGTGCGTTTCAACTCACATGAAACCAGCGAATTCAATCCAACAAGGGGGTTGCAACAGGGGGATCCACTACCCCTATCTCTTTTTGATATGCTCAGAGGGAATATCGAGTTTGTTATCGCATGCGGAGGAGGAATGTATATACTTGATCGGGTGTTAAGGTTTGCCGTGATGCTCCTTCGGTATAACATCTTCTATTTGCGGACGACTCTTTGATCTTAGTGAAGGTGGATGAAGCAAATGCAAAGTGTATGAGAGACATTTTAAATTCCTAATGTGCCTCTTCAGGACAATTTAGTAAGTGTTGGAAATCAAGTGTATTTTTTTCAGCACTAATAGATATGTGGATATCAAGGCGGAAATATGCAAGATTCTTGATATTATGATAGAGGCCATCTTAGACAGGTACCGTGGCCTACCTTTTATAGTGGGAGCGGACAAGACTGGCTGTTTTAAATACTTGGTTGAAAGAGTTCAAAAGATTATTGCGGGATGGACGAATAAAACTTTACCTATGGGAGGAAAGGAGGTTCTTCTTAAAACAGTGTCATAAGCAATATCAATATTTGCGATGTTTGTATTCAAAATTCTGAAAACATTTGCAAAGGAATAATGGATGCAATCTCGCAATTCTTGTGGGTTGATGATGCCAATGACAAGAAGATACCTTGGTTTGCATGATGAAAAATATGTATTCCCAAGAGGAGAGGAGGACTTGGTTTTCGAGATCCTCACTGTTTCAACTTGGAAATGCTTGCAAAACAAGTCTACCGTCTTTTGTGTGAGCCTGGGTCCTTATATGCAAGAGTGTTGAGACCAAAATATTACCCCAATGATAAATTATTGAAAGACAAGATGAAAAGTGGAGCATCTTTTACATGGAAAAGCATTATAGCTGGCATTCAATATTTTAGTAGAGGATGTATTTGGCGTGTGGGAAACAATTCGATATTGATATTTGGGATGATCCTTGAATTCCTAATAGTGCGGATGGGAGAATTGTAACACCAATGGAGGAGCTGATCGGTCCAATAACTGAAACACGGGATGAGGGATTAATACGTGAGAACTTCTTTATGATGGATGCAAACAAAATTCTATCAATATGTTTATCATCCAATGGTATGGAAGATTTTGTAGCATGGAGACATAATAAAATCTCATTTTTTCCTGTTTGATCTGCATATCACGGAGAATGGAAGCACCAGTTTGGAGAAAATGAGAGAAATTCACAAGCTCCCGGACAATCACGAACAAACGGAGTGTGGGACTCTCTATGGAAAAGTTTAGTTTCGGCGAAGGTAATTTTTTTTTGCATGAAAATATTTGCATTGTATTCTTCTTTGCTATGGTGTTCTAGCTAATAGGCATGCCCCTATTTCAAGTCAATGCTCACGGTGTACTATATATTGTGAAGATATAAAACATGTTCTTTTTGGCTGTGTACATGCAAAGGAAATTTGAACAAAATAGGAGTGGTGTTTTGGCACCCAGGAGCCCGGTTTTTAAATTCCGATTTAAATACACTTTTAAAATATTGTAAAATCTGGACACAAAATTTAATGGATATATCTTAAAATTATACGCATTCAGAAAGTGGTTTCACGGAAAACCGACATTCTTAGTGTCATGTGTAAAAAGACAAACTTTTGGTGGAAAATAAGGTTGTGTACATGATGTCTTTTTTGTCTTTTCATGCAAGTCACAAAAAATGTCGGGTTTTTTTTGCAAAACTTGATGTGCGCACGTAGAATGTCCGTAAGCGCGATTTTTTTCAAATATTAATTCTTTTTTCTAATCAGAATTAGCGATTTTATTTGCTTTTGTAACATTTTAAAATATTTTAGCGGTGGCAGGAGCATATTTTTCGATAAAGGGAATATATTAATATCAAGAAGATACCAATTACACCCAGCCTCTGCAACAACGCACCACACTAATGGCACTACTGATGCACACAGCCAAAAACAAGAAAAGAAAACTAAGAAAAAAAGTCCCGCTACAGTATCTCGGGCCTAACAACAGCAATACATCCACCGCCAAGACAACACCTGAATTACAGACTAGTCCCCGCTCTCAAAACAAATGCCTCCACCAAGGACATTGCCAGGCACAACCAATTTAGGCCAGACCTTGGGTTTTCACCATGAAAGGTAGGACTCTGCACTTCACCTGTGTTGTCGCCCCCACTTTCATACCGCTGCTGTGAAGCCCGAAACACCAAGCAAGTCCCTCAACATCGCAAAGACTTGAACCTCCCTTAGCTAGTCCTCCCCTCTGACCTTCATGAAATTCTCTTCTTCCGACTTTCATCATGGATCCATAGTCACTTGATGTCAATCAAAGAAAAAGCGCTTCGCGCAGCTCCCTCCAGAACCAATCGGTCGGAATAAAAACATGGGTGCGCACGACCGAATACCTCCGATCCAACAAACTCCAGGCAAAAGCACTGTTACATTCATCGGCGGAGCCTTCCAGAACTCAACACTCTGGCCAGATCACGAGTCCAGGCCTCCGGTAGATCCTCCTCTTCACGCAAGAGAGGCCCTAGGACAGCCGCCTTTATTCAGGTCGGACCCCCACGTCGGCGAGCATCCCGGGCTGGCCACTCCAACCCACCACCGGCGACACCGACGCCAGCTTCCAAGCTCCTCCATCATGCCGCCGGAAAGCGGTGATAGATCGATAGATCCACCACCACCAACCGCAAGCCGACCCTCTGTGACGAAGAAGATGGCCACCTCCACCGTCGTACCCAAGGCTGCTGCCTCGGGCGACCTCGTGACGCGAGAGAAACCCGAGATCGCCTCCACACACGGCCTAGAGGCGGGGGGGAAGTGGCGTAGATCATGGCCTGGCCGCTGCCCGCCACCAGCCCCTCCGGCGTGCTGCGGTGAAGTCCGGCGGAAGGCAAGGGCTGCCGCTTCAGGCCGTCGCGCGAGGTCTGGCCGCCGCCGCCCATCACCAATTCCGTCCGGCCGCAGCGAGCGTCGAGGGATCCCGGTCGCCGTCCCAGCGCGGCAGCAAGGAGAGGCCGCCGCCGCCACGCCCCGCGGCCTTTGCCCGGTGGCGCTACCGGCGGCGGCGGGGTGCGGCGGGGTGTGTTTAGGGTTGGGAGGGGTGCGGCGGGGTGCGGCGGTGGCAGGAGCATATGCTCTCACGTGTCGAGTTGAATTTATGCAAAATTGGGTGTATTAACAATTCTTGAAAATGCATTACAAGTTGATAGAGCGGGTAGTGCGGTACTTGAGGAACTTCTGGTGAAACAACATGCTGATGATGCAAAAGAATTAATCGTCACAACGTGATGGTATATTTGGTGGATGAGAAGATAAATAGTGCATGACGAGCGAGTACCACCAACTCCAATTGCCGCTATGTCCATCCGTGTAATTACTGATAATAATACAAGGGCAACGAGGAAGCATTATGCTAAGTGGAAGAGTACATGGATTAAACTGATGGAACATTTTATCCTTATAAATGTGGATGCAAGTTTTAAACCAGAAAATAGGTGAAGTTGGAGCGGTGCTTTGGGACAATAAATAAAGCTTCATCGCAGCTTGCAATGATCCAGTTCATTATGCCATAGATGAAAACACCCTGAAAGCTCGTGCTATTAGATGAGTTTTAGCCCTTACTAGAGTAATGATATTGGATGTTCCCGGATAATTATTCACTTAGACAGCCTGTGCACGTCATAGAAACGATTCAATCAGGAGATTTCCCGTTGATTGTAGTTGCGGCTTTGTTGGACAACATTTACGTTCAATCCTCAATTTTTTTTTGGTTGTGAGTTTATCGAGAGAGACGATTTCACTCCCGTGTATTTGGGTAGATGAACCGCCGGATTTTATAATTTATCTTTTATCTGTGATTTTTTATTAATATATCTCGCAGAGTCCTGCAGTTTTCATTAAAAAAGAACGTACCGGAGATCAATGAATTATAGACCGGAATACTATGATGATGAGGCCAAGCGCGTGATCCTACATCCAGAATGATACATGAGAGAAAAGCGTATACTTGCAGACCGCATACGAGCTGGTGGCTCGGCGAAGCGTGGCCTGCAGCTCTCCCTCACGGCTGTACTTGAGGCCAAACACGGTGACATGGAGCGCGCAGCCATGGCCGTCGCCGTAGGCGCGCCTGAGGCTCACGTCCTCCCGTATCACGCTCTCGACGAGGCAGAACTCGTTGTTGCCCATGTAGGTGAGCGTTGCTCGCAAGTACCGCTCCGGGTCCCCCTTGCGGAACAGCTTCTGCCCCGTCTTCATCCACTCCGGCGCCGCGGTGGCGCCGTCGCCGTCGGAGTCGGTGGCGGCGACCTGGCAGGCGCAGACGTAGCCGTCGTCGTCGATCCCGACCCACGCGTCCAGCTCCCTTTCGAAGTAGCCCTCTTGCGTGAAAGGCAGCTTCCAGTCCCCGTGCGACCTCCACTCGCGGCGCTCGGTGTCGAAGGAGTAGGTGCCTCCGCCGTGCCACGACGTCCTATCTCTCGTGGAGAGGAATATGGTGCGCCCGTCCGGGTGCACCGCGTACGCGATCACATTCTCCTCGTTGCCGTCGAACGGGGCCAGTGGCGCGGGGACGGTCTCCCAGGACCACTCGGCGGAGGCGGCCGGGGACGGCGCCGACAGCGCGTGGACGGACACGCCGAGCAGGTGCCCGCTCGGGTGCTGTGATCTGTCTCCGGGGTTTATGGTTGCCAGCGTGTACAGCGTCTTCTCCTTTTCTCTCTTTGGCTTCTTCTTCTTCTTGCCGCCACCGCCGGCTGCCGCTGCGGCGGCGGCGACGAATACGCAGCACGGGATCTCCGGGAGGCGAGGGCCCACGGACATGGCGGCCGTCTCCGTGTCGTAGACGAGGGCGCCGCTGGTCTCGGGCGAGTACTGTCTCTTGTTCGCGACGAAGATGCAGCTTCCAATGCCGGCGAAGAGCGTGGGGGAATGCTGAGCCTCGGTTATGCGCACCGCCGGAGGATCCGGGAGGCGCTTCAGCCCTCCGCCGCTGTCGTCGTCGTCGGAGTCGGAGTCAGAGTCGAACAGGCTCAGGGCGTCGAGCTTGTGGACGTTGAACCCCTTATCCCAGTCATCCAGGACGACGTAGAGGTGCTTGCGCCGCCTCTTGCCGCCGCAGTTGCAGCGGCAACCCTGCCGCCGCCGCTTAGGCATCGCCTTGGCGCGCTTGTCTGGTGTCCCTCCGGTGGGTGGACTTTGCCTCGATCTGTTGCAGGATCTACGAAATCATCAGGAGAGGCCGAGAGGCCCACTCCTATATAGGTCGAGGTAGGACTAGGAGTCGGAATCGGAAGGAGATCGAGGTAACAGGAGGTTGGAGGAAGGCGGGAAATAAGAAGGCGCCAGCCAGTTTGCTATATTTGCTGCCGAAGTTATATGGGTTGGGCTGTGTGGGCCGCAATGCAGGACCTTATGGCGCCCAGACTCTATCTCTCACCGTCCATTGCATCAAGATTGGTGATTCATTTTTGCAAAAAAATCCTAGGTTTTACCAGATTCATATCTAGCAGTCCTTATTGTTTAAAAAGTTCATCACAAATTTCTTATGTGGATCCATTGTTGTCATCTGAAGATTTCCAAATTTGGACAGTGAAAAAGGATCTTCACAAAATGCAGTGTGTATCCATATATCCCTGTATAAGTAACTTTTTTTCCACAACAAAAAATTCATGAAAAATCATAAGAAACCATTGGATACATTTATTTCGACCACAGATCTCTATAAAGTTCTACATGGATCTTCATAACAAACCAGATTTAGCATGAATATCTAGATCCATGAAAAAAGTATCCATGACAAACCAAGTGCTGGATCCATGACAAACAATCCTTGGATCCATTTGTTAAAGCAAGATCCTAACAACCACTAGATCCAATCAATTCAACGGATCCTAACAAGATCCTAACCAGAGAAAGAAAACGAAAAAAATGGATCTCGGGGGCGCAGGAGGAGGTTCAAGACGCCGGCCAGACGCTCGGGCTGTCCCTCGGGGGTGGCGCAGGCGACTCGTCAACGGCAGCGAACAGCAGCAGTAGCAACGGCGGCCGACGGCGTGCGGCGTGCGGTGCCGTGCCGTACCGGCCCGGCGCGTGGCGGCGGCGACCTTGCCGGCCACGAGGAGGATGGGCGGCACCCCGGAGGATGGGCGGCAGTCCGGCCGGCGGCGACGAGCAGGGCGGCGGAGAGAACCAAGAAGGCGGCGGCTGGGGAGATTTGGGGGAAGATTGTTAGGGTTCATCCCGATTTGGGCCTTTTATACAGGCATCTGCCCAGGATTACTTCCGAATTAAAAAAGCTAGAGGGGTATTTTTGCAAAAAGGCTGCGCGCGAATCTCCTCCTGTACCGGACGGGCGTGATTGAGTCCGGGCGCCGTAACGTCCGCTCGATCGAATATTCGCACGCCTACGAGCTCTATTTCAGTTGCGAGGAGAAAATTGCTGCCTTTTGTATACTGCGTGACTTTGATATTTTATTTTTCGTTTATGGTTGTTCCTGTTTCATTTTTGCCGGGAAGCTAGTGGCCAAAATCATTTTGTTCATGTGAGGTGTGACTGTGTGAGTAGCCTAGAACGATAGGACGCTTACAAAGCTAGTGTACACGCTAATCTGAAAGATGAAGTATCGTTATGAGAGTAGACCATTATTGAGGCATTCAGCTACACACCGAGGAACAACCGAAAGAGCGAAGTCTCTACTTCGGTTAGTTTGACTATAAGAAGTAATTTGACCTAAGATTAAATGCAGTTAGAATTAAAATGATACATGTGAGACATTAAAAAAATTGAAAAATATTTTTCTAAAAAATTAAAATTAGCGGACGGGACGACGTGGCCTGCCTCGAGGGTACATCTAGACGCCGACAGCCACCGTCGGCGTGTCACAGCTATGCCGAGGGCCGGATCTACGCCAAAGGTCCTCGTGGCTCTGTTGAGGTGGATCTTTCCTGAGGAGCTACGCCGAGGATTGCCCTCGGCGTAGCCTAAATTGACAGCCCAATATGGCTACGCGAGCCATTCCTGTAGTGCAGAAAAAAAAGACTATGACCCTTATTTTAAAACAGAATACTAGTACGTTACAAGTTCTCCATGATGATTGGTTTGAATAATTTCAACCTAATTAATTAGTTCCGGCCGGCCGACCCATATGGATCACGACGTGTAGTTCATCTCCCATGGAACAACAAAGGTCGTCCAAGATTTGATTTGATTCGACGGCAACCAACAATGTAGCAACCTAGGCGAAAACAAGTGAGCTTCCGTTGCATGCGTGTATACGTACAGCCCAACCAGGAGCACGTTTTGCTCGTGCGTAAAACCAAACGTGTCACGCTTGTTAGGCCACGTACGTACGCGTGGCCACGTGCATATGAGTGGTGTACGTGGCACGATCGCGATGAGCGAAAGTGACTGACATGTGACATGGAAAGGTAGCTAACCCGACTACCAAGAAACTACCTACGCGGCGCCAGATCGATCACCGGATGCGTACGTGCTCAAGGGACCTCGCCGCACCGGCCGGCCTATATAAAGAAGGATATATACCTCCGCCGGACTTCCACCACCACCACCGCCGCACAAGAGCAACCACAAGCACCACCGACCGATCAGATCAGACGATCTCTGTCGCATATACCCATGGCCTCCCTATCCTGCGCCGTCTGCTACTCCTTCGCCGCCGCCGCCGACGAGCTGGCGCCCACGGACACCCTCCGCGTCCTGCGCCTGCAACGCCTCCGCCGGGCCGCCGCGGGCTGCCTTGCCACCATCGCCGAGGAGGATGACTCCGATGTTGACGACGTCCCTGCGGCCGGCGAGCCCTGCGCCTCCGTCGACCGCCGATAGGCTATATATGCCGGTCTAGGAGCTGGATCGGTTAGAGGTACTGATCAGTACTGCTAGCGACCAGCGAGTCTCCTCTGTAGCTGCAAGCCTGTGACATACGAGTAGGTACCTGTCCAGTTCACGAACGCTGTAATTAGAAAATCCATGAATATAATGGGTTAATTTGCTGCCAACAGCACACGCTTGACGCTTCTGTGTCGATCAAGAATTAGTTGTTGAGTGTAACTAGTCAGCTGCAACGAGTAATTGAACAAGTTTGGACTTGCGCATCGATCGCGAGGAGCAGGTAAGCACTCATCCATCATGTCATGCCTGCACTGACAGTGTTCATGCTCTGCTCCTAACCTGAAACTCTGCTCTGCTCCCGTCTCGACTCTCCAGCTGTCATTTTTGGAAATTTTGACAAAACGGACCACCCTTCCCAATTCAATGACAAAAAGGACCACCTGTGAATCGAATTGGCAAAAAAAAGACCCCCTCTGACGTGGCGGCAGCGCCCCCTGCCGACACGTGGCCACATGCCGCCGGAGGGCGTGGCGGCAGGGCATGCCGGCGAAGAGCGTGGCGGCACGTTAGCCGGCCGAGTCGTCCGTCCGTCACCGTTACGCGGAGCGGGCCATGCCGCCCCATGGCCTGGTGGCAGGATGACGTGGAGGTTGCCTCCGCTTCCGGTGGAGGCAGGGCCCGACGATCGACGACGCTAATTACCACGCGACTGAAAGTTTGCTTTCCGTGCGACGAGACGTGTGGCTGTCGGAGATTCCCGCTCGATACAGGAAATTGATCAACGAAAGCGGCCTATATGCGTAGGAATTCTGTGTTGATACAGCAATTAGAGCACCGACAGCCGATACCAATAATTCTGCACTAATTTTTTGGTACTGCTCACACTAATTGAAGGCTATATAAGTCGGCTTCCCCGCATACAAATCAAAGCAGCAGGATCGAGTTTGCCTTCTCCGCGTCTCTGTTTCGTGCGCAAAATATTGGAGTGAGTATGAGTGTGCCTTGCTCGGACCAGGATTTTAGGCCGATGAAGGGGAAGAATGCAAGCTTGCCACCGGGGGTGAGAGCAGAGAGGTGTTGGTGCGGCCGCCTTGCGAAGGTGAAGGAGGTGGTTGATTTTTCTGATAAGTTCGGCATGAAATATTTCATGTGCGCGAGCTATGATCATGATCCACCCAGACAACCAAGTTCATCGTCCTCGAGGCCTGCGGTATGTTCTAACAGCATGATTAAAAAATTTAATTGTATGTCATTAATTTTCGTCTATTAACCGTATTATTTGTGTTGTAGTCTCCCCCGCCCCTTTGCATGTGGTTTCATTGGATAGACCAGGAGCAGTCGGATTGGGCACGCCGTGAGGTGGAGGAAAAACAGCGGCGTGCATGGGTAATGTTCCATGAGGAAGAGCGTAGGAAAAAGGCTGTTGCTAATGCTAAAGCAGAGAGAGACAGATACAAAAATTAAGGGCGGAGCAAGCTCGAAATCGTGAGGTGAATCAGAAGAGGATGGATGATGAGGCTGCACGTAGGTATGCAGAGTAAGAGGTGCGCAGAGAGGCCCGTGAAGCGGAGAGGAAGAGATTAAGGGATGAGCTGCCGAGGCGCAAGCGGCAGAAGAACGCGGCGACAAGTCCGGAAAATGGCCACGGTGGACACAGGGCAAATAGAGTGATCTGTTGTACTAGCTATGTATGTTAATTTCAGTTTTACTTTCGCGTTGTATCTTAAAATTCGTTGCAGTTATTATGTTGTATCTTAAACGTTTTTACTTATTTTGTATCTTCATTATTGGAGTTAATTTAGAAATTAAACTTATTGGAACTAAAATTAATATGTCTCTAAGATACATAGAAAAATGTCTCATACATAGATTAAATGTCTGTCGCGCGCATAGATAAATATATGATACATAGAAGTAAGGTCCATTTGTATCATTCCTGTCGACGACGACGACGTTGCTGCCGTGGCCTTGGACCGGAAGGCGACAACCGGGGACGAGGGGGATGAGGTGGATGCAAACCTCGGCCGTACTGATTTTCCTCATCCTCTGTACGTGTCTCATCTGCTGACGATGGAGTCTGAAATATGTATGGAGATTCCTGATTTGGGGGAATCAAACTGGCATCTGTGCCGAAAATAGCACCTCCAAAGAATTCTTCAACTATCCCGGTAACATCATCGCGAGGTTGTTGAGAAGTGCTGCCGTAGTATTGTGATTGCTGCGTCATATCGGGCCATGTCGGGACTAAAGATTCCTGCGTATTGAATGGCTCCGTCAGAAACATGCATGCAATAATCATGTATGTAATTAACATGAATTAACCTGAGTTGGGTATTGCGATTACATGTGGTCACGACCATGCAGTGGAGGCATATTGTGGCCTAAACCAGCTCCCATGTTGGATCACGTAGGGTCAATAGATTCTTGCGAACGTATACGACATATTATTAGTAGGCATGTAAATAATCACGTGTTGGTAGGTAATTATTAAATATGAGCATACCTGAGTGTTGAATCTTTGCGAGTACTCGCCTTCTGTGTAGGAGTATCATTGTCCAGATGGATATGACGGAAAATGATCGTTCTCCTAATACAATTGGGAAAAAATGTGTCATTATTGTAAGTTCAGGAGGAATGTATGTACGTGATGACCCACAAGTATAGGGGGTGTATCGTAGTATCTTCGATAAGTAAGAATGTCGATCCCAACGAGGAGCAGAAGGTGTTGACAAGCAGTTTCGATGAAGAATTCACTGTAAATGCTCACAGACAAGTATTCAGGGGGGTTTGATGTAACAGTTGAATAAAGTACGAGTATGTAAAGTGCGAGAGTAATAATTGCAGCGAGTGGCCCAATCCTTTTTAGCACAAAGGACAAGCCGGTTTGTTTACTTATAATTACCAAACGTTCTCGAGGACACACGGGATTTTAGTCTAGTGCTTTCGCTACATACGGCTAAATAATCTTCATTGTTGTGATAAGTGTTGTGTGGGTGAACCTATGCTAATGTACCGCCCTTCCTAGGACTAATACATACTTGTGATTATACCCCTTGCAAGCATCCGCAACTACAAGAAAGTAATTAAGAAATAAATCTAACCACAGCCTTAAACTCTGAGATCCTGCGATCCCTCCTGCATCGATATACCAACGGGGGTTTAGGTTTCTGTCACTCCGGCAACCCCGCAATTAGTAAACGAATACAAGATGCATTCCCCTAGGCCCATAAATGGTGAAGTGTCATGTAGTCGACGTTCACATGACACCACTAGAAGAATAACACCACAACTTAAATATCACACCATTGAATATTACTCATCCATAGTTCACTACTAACATTTAGACTTCACCCATGTCCTCAAGAACTAAACGAACTACTCACGAGACATCATATGGAACATGATCAGAGGTGATATGATGATGAATAACAATCTGAACATAAACTTGGTTCAACGGTTTCACTCAATAGCATCAACAACAAGTAGAAATCGATACCGGGAGAGTTTCCCCTATCAAACAATCAAGATCAAACCCAAATTGCTACGGCGGTGACGGTGTCCAGCGGTGGAGATGGCGGTGATGATGGTGGAGATGATGATGATGGTGATGGAGATGATGTCCAGCTCGATGACGGTGACGATGGCGTCGATTTCCCCCTCCCGGAGGGAATTTCCCCGGCGGATTCCTGCCCGCCGGAGAGCTCTTTTCTCTCTGGTGTTCTCCGCCCCGCAGAGGCGGCTGTAACTCTTCGCGAGGTACCCTCTGTGGCTTAGGTCTTCGGGACGAAGGGTTTGGCGAAGAAAAGGAGGCGAAAGGGGCCGTGGGCTCTCCACACCACATGGCGGCGCGGCCAGGGCCTGGGCCGCGCTGCCCTAGGGTGTGGGCCCACCCTGGCTCCTCCTTCTGGCTTCCTCCGTCATCTTGAAAAATAGGATTTTTGGTATAATTTCCTTCCAGAGTTGATCTTCCGAAATATTGCGTTCTGACGGTGCTTTTTCCAGCAGAATCCTGGCTCCGGTGTTCGATCCTCCAATAATGATGAAACATGCAAAATAGATGAAATAACATAAGTATTGTGCCCCAATATGAAATATATCAATGAATAACAGCAAATTATGATATAAAATAGTGATGCAAATTGGACGTATCAACTCCCCCCAAGCTTAGACTTCGCTTGTCCCCAAGCGAAACTGAGCTCGATAGACATGACCACATGTTTATGGAGTGAAGAGTCGATAAATAAAATACGGACAAGAAGCATCATATTCATTCACACAGGACATTATAGTAAACAACCTCTTATAACTCATATTGAAACAAGTATAAGGTAATCACAAGTAAAGGTGCATGAGAAATCATGATTGGTGATGGCAAACTTCATTCTTGGTCAGAGAACAACTAACAGATTATATTTATCTTATTGAGCAGCACTCTCATGTTAGAGTTTATAAGGCACAACTTGCATACTCAATCGTAATGGTCTTCTCATAATCATTGATAACTTGCAAAGCTATATTCATTCAGATAAAACTTGTACTAAACAAGGAAGAATAAAAGACATGATGTAGCAAATCACAATATAATGGTTTGATCACAACTACTCAAATGCTTGCTTGAGATGGAGGGAAATAGGTTTACTGACTCAACATAAAGTAAAAGACAGGCCCTTCGCAGAGGGAAGCAGGGATTAAATCATGTGCTAGAGCTTTTTCAGTTTTGCAATCATATAAAGAGAATAAAAGTAACATTTTGAGAGGTGTTTGTTGTTGTCAACGACTGGTAGCGGGTACTCTAACCCCCTTGCCAGACAACCTTCAAAGAGCGGCTCCCATTTTATTTTATTTTGTGTGGCACTCCTTCCAACCTTTCTTTCACAAACCATGGCTAACCGAATCCTCGGGTGCCTGCCAACAATCTCATACCATGAAGGAGTGCCTTTTTATTTAAGTTTTATGATGATGATGACACTCCCCCCAACCTTTGCTTACACAAGCCATGGCTAACCGAATCCTTCGGGTGCCGTCCATCAATCACATACCATGGAGGAGTGTCTATTTATTTTAATTAATTTGGGACTGGGAATCCCATTGCCAGCTCTTTTTGCAAGATTATTGGATAAGCGGATGAAGCCACTAGTCCATTGGTGGAAGTTGCCCAACAAGATTGAAAGATAAAACACCACATACTTCCTCATGAGCTATGAAACATTGACACAAATAAGAGATACTAAGTTTTGAATTGTTTAAAGGTAGCACATGAAGTATTTACTTGGAATGGCAGAAAATACCATGTAGTAGGTAGGTATGGTGGACACAAATGACATAGGTTTGGTTAAAGGTTTGGATGCACGAGAAGTATTCCCTCTCAGTACAGGTCTTTGGCTAGCAAGGTTAATTAGCAAGCATAAGAGTCGAGGGAAACAAACAAATATACATATGATAGAAACAATCATGCATCTTCCTTGTAAGCACAAACAATTTTAACTTCAGAATAATAAGCTATGAGCTAACAAGAAAGACAATGAAACAACTACATGTATTTCTCTTTTCTATTTGAACCTCAAAGTGTTGTTGCTATTGACCAATGCTAAGTTTGCCAAATCCAAATAGATTTATTCAATGCTCCCAAAGTGATACCAATACTAACAACAAGGTGAATCATATAGTAGAGATTGCAAACTAAAATAAGATGTGCAATATGTAAATGATAAGACTTCTCATTAATATTCCATAACGATAACTCACACCAAGGGATACATAGACAACTAAAGGAGAGATACTTCCAAACGCAACCCATCTTATACGATAACTTCCCTACTCATGATATGACACTACTTGACAATAAAAGTAAAAGGTAGTGATAATATGATACCGCGGCACTCCCCCAAGCTTGGAACAAACCAAGGGGATGCCAATACCGATGATGAATTACTCCTGCGGTGATGGTGGTGATGAATTCCTCCCGAGCTTCTTAATAAGCTCCTTCGTCTTCAGTTTCTCAGCTTGATAATTCTGCACTAAGATTCGAAGAGATTCATTGTTATCCGAAGTTGGCGATGACGACCTTGTGACGCGAATCGAGTGGTATTCAATCAATCTTCGAAGACGGCAGTTCTCCTCCTGGAGTATCTCCACTTCTCTTCTCAGAGCCCGATATTGATCACAAAACTCATCGGTAACCCGTAGAACTTCTTCCATCATGGGGAAGGAGTCGAGGCTGAGAGCGGGTGGTAAAGGTCCCTGCAAGTTATGAGAAAAAGAACGTCGAGCGTCAACAGATCCCACCAAGATTTGCTTGCTCCCTCCGGCTTGCTGATCTTGTCTTGATGGCACCTCCTTCACTTCTTCCTCCGAAAGCCCCTTGCCCTTGTCGTTGGAGGCCATGGTGCTTCTAAACTGAAAACGGATCCTGGCAGAAACAGCTCGAAACAAAACACGTCGAAAACACGATATACGGACCTCCAGGGGTCCGGGGGATTATATAGCAAAATTTTTTACGACATACGGAAAGTACCAGATCGAACCAGAGTCGGAAAGGGGCGACGGGGCGGCCAGACCATAGGCCGGCGCGGGCCCAGGTCAGGCCGCGCCGCCCTATGGTGGCACCCCCTCGTGCGTCCTTTCCACTCCGTTTCGAACTCGTAATTTCGCATATTTTCCAAAAACAGCAAAAATATTGTTCGGAAAGTAAATTGCGTACTTTTCTTTACCGATCTTGTTACCTATTCAAAGTCGAGTTACGCGGACTGTCGGTTTGCCCTTTGATGAAATCTTCCGGTGTTTCCACTTGAATAATATCAACATCAACATTATAAGAATCACCCGAGATATAATGCTTGAGTCTTTGTCCATTCACCACTTGCGTAGCATTGCCTTGGAGAGAGCTAATTTTGATTGCTCCTGAACGATACACCTCCTCGACAACATATGGTCCTTCCCATTTCGAGAGTAATTTCCTGCAAAGAATGCGAGACGAGACCGATACAATAGGACTTTATCCCCAATATTAAATTCTCTTTTGATAATCCTCCTATCATGCCATTTTTTAACTTTCTCTTTAAAGAGTTTAGCATTTTCATAAGCTTCACTTCTCCATTCATCTAGAGAACTCAATTGCAACAACCTCTTATCACCGGCAAGTTTAGGATCTTTATTTAATTCTCTAACAGCCCAATAAGCTTTGTGCTCTAGTTCTAAAGGTAAATGACAAGCTTTCCCATAAACCATTTTATAAGGTGACATTCCCATGGGATTTTTATAAGCAGTTCTATAAGCCCAAAGTGCATCCTTCAATTTACTAGCCCAATTCTTTCTAGTTTTATTAACGGTCTTTTGCAAGATAGATTTAATCTCTCTATTTGATAATTCTACTTGGCCACTAGTTTGAGGATGATAAGCGGAAGCAATTCTATGATTAATACCATACCTAGCAAGAGTTTTTCTAAAACCTCCATGAATAAAATGAGAACCTCCATCAGTCATAATATATCTAGGTACTCCAAATCTAGGAAAAATAATATCTAAAAGCATTCTTAAAGAGGTCTCACCATCAGCACTTTTTGTAGGTATAGCTTCCACCCATTTAGTAACATAATCATGACAACAAGTATATGAGTGTTACCTTCTGAAGACGAAAAAGGTCCCATGAAGTCAAATCCCCAACAATCAAACGGTTCAATAACAAGAGTATAATTCATAGGCATTTCATTGCGTCTGGAGATATTACCAACCCTTTGGCATTCATCACAAGATAAAATAAACTTTCTCGCATCCTTGAAGAGAGTTGGCCAATAAAAACCTGATTGTAGAACCTTTTGCGCGGTTCTTTCTCCGGCGTGATGTCCTCCATAAGCACTACCATGACATTTACTCAATATCTCCTGTTGTTCATATTCAGGGACACATCTTCGCATAATACCATCCACTCCTTCTTTATATAAGTGTGGGTCATCCCAGAAATAATGCCTCAAATCATAAAAGAATTTCCTCCTTTGCTGAGCTGAAAAGGTTGGAGGCAAGTACTTGGAAACAATAAAGTTAGCATAATCAGCATACCAAGGACTGTCTCGCGAGCTCACCTTTATTACAGCCAATTGTTCATTTGGAAAACTATCATTAACAGGAACAGGATCATAAGCAATATTTTCCAATCTAGACAAATTGTCAGCAACAGGATTATCAGCACCTTTCCTATCTACAATATGTAAATCAAATTCTTGCAAAAGAAGTACCCATCTAATAAGCCTCGGCTTAGCATCTTTCTTTGTCATAAGGTATCTAATTGCAGCATGATCAGTATGAATAGTAACTTTTGAATCAACAATATAAGATCTAAATTTATCACAAGCAAAGACTACAGCTAATAATTCTTTTTCAGTTGTAGCATAATTTCGCTGAGCAGCATCAAGAGTTTTACTAGCATAATGAATAACATTCAGTTTTTTATCTACTCGCTGTCCAAGAACAGCGCCTACAGCAAAATCACTAGCATCACACATAATTTCAAAGGGTAAATTCCAATCAGGGTTCAACTATAGGAGCAGTTGTTAAGGCTTTCTTAAGAGTTTCAAAAGCTTCCTTACAATCATCATCAAAAACAAATGGTACATCTTTTTGAAGAAGATTAGTAAGAGGCTTTGAAATCTTGGAGAAGTCTTTAATAAATCTCCTATAAAACCCAGCATGACCAAGAACACTACGAATACCTTTAACGTCCCTCGGATAGGGCATCTTCTCAATTGCTTCAACTTTAGCTCTATCAACTTCAATACCTCTCTCAGAAATTTTATGTCCCAATACAATTCCTTCATTAACCATAAAGTGGCATTTCTCCCAATTAAGAACAAGGTTAGTTTCTTCACATCTCTGCAAAACTTTATCAAGGTTTCGCAAGCAACTATCAAAAGAATTCCCATAGACAGAAAAATCATCCATGAATACCTCTACAATACTTTCACAAAAACCATGAAAAATAGCAGACATGCATCTTTGAAAAGTAGCAGGAGCATTACATAAACCAAAAGGCATGCGTCTATAAGCATAAGTTCCATAAGGACAAGTAAAGGTGGTTTTCTCTTGATCTTTAGCTTTAACAGCAATTTGTGAAAACCCAGAATAACCATCAAGAAAGCAAAAATGAGTATTTTTAGACAATCTTTCTAGCATTTGATCAATAAATGGTAAAGGGTAATGATCTTTTTTAGTAACTTTATTAACTTTTCGAAAATCAATGCACATTCTATACCCTACAACTACTCTTTGAGGAATGAGCTCATCATTATCATTAGGCACAACAGTCATACCTCCTTTCTTGGGAACGCAGTGCACAGGACTAACCCATCTACTATCAGCAATAGGATATATAATACCAGCTTCAAGGAGTCGTAGTACCTCATTCCTTACCACTTCTTTCATCTTTGGAATTAGACGACGCTGAGGTTCAACAACAGGCTTTGCATCATCTTCCATATTAATAGCATGTTGGCAAATAGAAGGAGAAATCCCCTTCAAATCATCAAGAGTGTAGCCAATAGCGCCTCGATGCTTCTTCAATATTTCCAATAACCTTTCTTCTTCAATCTCTGAAAGCTTAGAACTAATAATAACAGGATATATTTTCTTATCATCAATATGAGCATATTTAAGATTATCAGGTAAAGGCTTTAAATCAAAAACAGGATCTTCCTTTGGTGGTGGTGTTGTACCCAAATCTTCCACCGGTAAATCATGCTTGAGAATAGGTTGGCGAAGAAAAATTTCCTCAAGCTCATCTCTTTCTTTCCTAAAAATTTTGCTCTCGCTATCCTCCAAATGTTGCTGCAAAGGATTATTAGGAACAAGAACAATAGATGCACATTGCTCCATTTTAATATCATTACTAGGCAAATCAGCTTTATAAGGAGTTTTAGTAAATTTAGAGAAGTTAAACTCATAAGATTCACCAGCAAATTTAGTCAAAATTTTCTCTTTCTTGCAATCTATAATAGCTCCACAAGTATTTAGAAAAGGTCTACCAAAAATAATAGGACAATAATCACTAGCAATGAGAACCAAGTACCAAAAAGTCAGCAGGATATTTAATCTTACCGCATAAAACTTCCACATCTCGAACAATACCAATTGGAGAAATAGTTTCTCTATTAGCCAGCTGAATAACCACATCAATATCTTCAAGTTCACAAGAATCAATTTTGTGCATAATCTCCGTGTAAAGCTCATACGGAATAGCACTAACACTTGCACCAATATCACATAATCCATAATAGCAATGATCACCAATTCTAACAGATATCATAGGAACACTAGCTTGTTTGGGTTTATTAGGATGTGAAACAATATTAGAAGCATCTTCACAGAAAATAATATGACCATCCTCCACATTTTCAGTCACAAGATCTTTAACTATTGCAACATGAGTTCAATTTTTATTTGTTCTTCAGGTTCTACAGGTTTCTTTTCACTTTTATGAACCGCACTATTTATAACAGAGTACTCTTTCATTTTAGCAGGGAAAGGAGTTTTTTCAATATAAGCTTCAGGAATAACATTATCAGCAGTTTCAACTACAACACATTTATTAATAGATGAATCAATTTTATCTTTATACGGTTCATGATACTTATCAAAGTTCTTCTTTGGCAATTCATAATGAGAGGCAAAAGCTTTATAAAGATTTACAGCAACTTGAGAATCAAGACCATATGTAGCACTCATATTACGAAATTTATCAGTATCCATAAAAGCTTCAATGCATTTATAATCATAAATTATACCTAATTCTCGATCTTTGTCGTTCTCCCATCCTTCAGTATTTTCTTGGATCCGATCAAGAAGGTCCCTTTTAAACTCTTCTTTGTTGCGTGTAAATGATCCAGAACAAGAAGTATCCAGCAAGGTCTTGTCTTGAAAAGAAAGTCTTGCATAGAAATTATCAATAATAACATTACCAGGAAGCTCATGAATGGGGCATTTGAGCATTAAAGACTTCAATCTCCCCCAAGCTTGGGCAATACTCTCTCCATCATGAGGCCAAAAATTATATATGTGATTCCGATCCTTATGAATTTCACTTGGAGGATAGAACTTAGAATAAAACCGGGGCACAATATCATTCCATTCAAGAGAATCCCCATTATCCAGTAATTTATACCAATGCGCCGCCTTACCGGACAGCGATAAAGAGAATAGTTTCTTCCTCACTTCATCCATAGCAATACCTGCACATTTGAATAACCCGCATAATTCATGCAAAAACAGTAAATGATCACCGGGATGGACAGTTCCATCCCCTTCATAGCGGTTATCCATAACACGTTCAATAATTTTCATAGGTATTTTATATGGTATCACTTCCTCACCTGGCGCTTCATCCACTACCATTGCAGTAGTAGTAGATTTCCCAAATAGAAAATGAAGAGAAGATCTCTCCATAATGACTTATAGCAAGCAGAAATAAAATCAGCACAACAAGTAAAGGTTTTCCTTACCAATTCCACTTACCAATAGCGCTTCACTCCCGGCAACGGTGCCGGAAAATAGTCTTGATGACCCACAAGTATAGGGGTGTATCGTAGTATCTTCGATAAGTAAGAATGTCGATCCCAACGAGGAGCGAGAAGGTGTTGACAAGCAGTTTCGATGAAGGATTCACCGTAAATGCTCACGGAGACAAGTATTCGTGGGGTTTGATGTAACAGTTGAATAAAGTACGAGTATGTAAAGTGCGAGAGTAATAATTGCAGCGAGTGGCCCAATCCTTTTTAGCACAAAGGACAAGCCGGTTTGTTTACTTATAATTACCAAACGTTCTCGAGGACACACGGGATTTTAGTCTAGTGCTTTCGCTACATACGGCTAAATAATCTTCATTGTTGTGATAAGTGTTGTGTGGGTGAACCTATGCTAATGTACCGCCCTTCCTAGGACTAATACATACTTGTGATTATACCCCTTGCAAGCATCCGCAACTACAAGAAAGTAATTAAGAAATAAATCTAACCACAGCCTTAAACTACGAGATCTGCGATCCCTCTGCATCGATATACCAACGGGGGTTTAGGTTTCTGTCACTCCGGCAACCCCGCAATTAGTAAACGAATACAAGATGCATTCCCCTAGGCCCATAAATGGTGAAGTGTCATGTAGTCGACGTTCACATGACACCACTAGAAGAATAACACCACAACTTAAATATCACACCATTGAATATTACTCATCCATAGTTCACTACTAACATTTAGACTTCACCCATGTCCTCAAGAACTAAACGAACTACTCACGAGACATCATATGGAACATGATCAGAGGTGATATGATGATGAATAACAATCTGAACATAAACTTGGTTCAACGGTTTCACTCAATAGCATCAACAACAAGTAGAAATCGATACCGGGAGAGTTTCCCCTATCAAACAATCAAGATCAAACCCAAATTGCTACGGCGGTGACGGTGTCCAGCGGTGGAGATGGCGGTGATGATGGTGGAGATGATGATGATGGTGATGGAGATGATGTCCAGCTCGATGACGGTGACGATGGCGTCGATTTCCCCCTCCCGGAGGGAATTTCCCCGGCGGATTCCTGCCCGCCGGAGAGCTCTTTTCTCTCTGGTGTTCTCCGCCCCGCAGAGGCGGCTGTAACTCTTCGCGAGGTACCCTCTGTGGCTTAGGTCTTCGGGACGAAGGGTTTGGCGAAGAAAAGGAGGCGAAAGGGGCCGTGGGCTCTCCACACCACATGGCGGCGCGGCCAGGGCCTGGGCCGCGCTGCCCTAGGGTGTGGGCCCACCCTGGCTCCTCCTTCTGGCTTCCTCCGTCATCTTGAAAAATAGGATTTTTGGTATAATTTCCTTCCAGAGTTGATCTTCCAAAATATTGCGTTCTGACGGTGCTTTTTCCAGTTAGAATCCACGGCTCCGGTGTTCGATCCTCCAATAATGATGAAACATGCAAAATAGATGAAATAACATAAGTATTGTGCCCCAATATGAAATATATCAATGAATAACAGCAAATTATGATATAAAATAGTGATGCAAATTGGACGTATCAGTACGCAAGTTGATTACCTGTGTGGCGCCATGGCGTTGAGATATGTGTGCGGACTTTGATCGTTCAAGTAGAGATGAGTCACGTCGTGGATTAGATGTATGCGAGGTAGAGGGAACTGGTACGGTCGGTGTGGCCGATGGTTGGCTAACACGTACCATACTCGGTCTGTTCGACGGTGCCTCCGGCATGTCGAATGCTCGGCTGACAACATCATCGTGACAGCTGCAACCAAGACGCATAAGCCCTTTAATAGCAGTATTAAAAATACGTTTTACCATGGATTTCCCTCCGAACTATCCATGTTGCGCAACTGCAAAGTGTTCTGGGCATCCTCTGCGATCTGCCTAAACTCGTCAATCTGAATGAAATAAAAAAATTAATATTGCCTATGAACACAAGTTTTCTGAATTATGTTTATATAGAAAGTACCGAAGTGTCACGGTGGTAATCTGAGGCCCATGTGAGGTGTGTCGGACTCGATAGTGGGGGACCGGTGAGCAGAGTCCGTGTGCTAGCGCGGTACCATTCATTATACGCTGCCAATATCTCACCGTTGTACCGTCTGCATTAGTGATAAATTACGTTAGCACGTACATGATGATAAGATGAATTAAAATATATAATTACCTATTTTCGCGTATTCCATCGGACTCTGCTTCATCAATCCATTTTGTAATCCATGTCTGATTACGCTGACTCGAGTCGAAACAACTCATGCCTTTATTATCTTGTCTACAATCCAATAAGTTTCATTAAATAATGAAATAGAGTAATACAAATGCAATTCATTGTTTCTATTAGAGTGAGTGAACTTACGTATGAACATCAGCAACAAGTCGTCTTGGTGATGGTGGGGGACATCCTGATGCAGACCAAACTACCGCATGACACGCTCTGGGTTATATGGCTCAACCATCCAAATAAACAGTAGGTTGCATCGTGTGAACCACAACCGTCTGTCTCGCAGCATATCTGGTAGTGGTTTAACAAGACCCCAGACAATGTACACGTCGTGTTCCGTATATGGGTCCCATTTAACCATGGTCTCCTGCAGCTCCTCAAACTGTTGGTGGTATTCTGGGTAGCAACCATGTGCCACATTATTGGACCACCGTTTTTTAGCATGTACCCATCGACTTCCAAAAGTAAGAGGGGCATATTGTTCGGTGTGACCACCGTAGGGGTGAATTGGGTTCATTATCTGGGGACGCCCAACGGTGAGGTACTCCCACGACCATAACTGAAGAAACTCTGCGCTTACAGCAAGTATATGCCCCTTTGAAGATGCATTGGTTTTCTTTGTAGCATCACACAACCCCCTATAGGTATACGCGAGCATTGCAGAACCAAGGCTGTATATAGGGATGGGAGGTGGAGGCGAATCTACTATGTTCTCGACTATCTTAATTAGACCTGGGAGAACAATGTCACCATGGGACGAAGGAAACATTATACCAAATAGGTATAGTAAATACGCAAAAAGATGTCACATCATGGTCGCATTATCTGCATCAGCTGGTAACTCTTGAAAATTATTGACCAACCAGCTTAGAGGGACCCCCTAGGACGTGACACTAACACAGTTTTCATCGTACCTACCGCACAACCATATTTTTAAAATAATGTTAGATTACAACACTAACATGTGATTTAACAATTTTAAATAATCGATCTAAAATACACGCTCAACATATTTACTTAGACCATTAATTTTTCAGCGTCATATTTCTAATTACAAGTTCATCACTCGTACGTGATATATTTCTACGCACATAAAATCGTAGCCTATATGTTACGCATGTTGCATAAATAAAACATAACTACACAGACTCAATAATACCTATGCATGCATGTATGCAACTACAAAACATGCATTAACTAAACTAATTACATGCATGCAATTACATAATCTAATTAGACTACAGATTCAATAATACCTACTCCCTCCGTCCCAGTTCGCAAGGCAAAGTTTTCAAATATCTTGGCCCAAGGTGAATTCTCATTGGCTCTAAATTTCCATGTAAAAACATTAACGTCAGCGCTGCAATTAATTGGGAAATTAAAAAGAACTTTATTTTCTACCCTTTAATTCACAAATGGTGCATGCAAAGTACTAATGAGCCTAGTTTTACACGGTGGCATACGAAAGGAGGAGTCTTTTGCATGCAATAATGAATCAGTTTTACTCCCACATTAAATGCAAATGTGCCTAGGAGGTGAGACATTTTGGGACAAATATTTTTTGGAACTTTGCCTTGCGAACTGGGACGGAGGGAGTATGCAATTACATAAACTATATACTCAATAATACCTATGCATGCATGCATGCAACTACAGAACATGCATTAACTAAACTAATTACATGCATGCAATTACATTAACTAATTACACTACAGACTCAATAATACCTATGCAATTACATAAACTACAGACTCATATGCATGCATGCAACTACATAAACTAATTACACTATACAACTAATTATGCTTGCTTCTTCAAATCCTTACCTTGATATCAGCTGCGAGCAGGAGACATCAACTACGTGAGGAAATACTAAGTACCCGAAGAGATGTGAGAGTGAGAGGCTGCGAGAGTGCACAGAGTGAGAGTGAGAGTGCGGAGAGTGAGAGTGAGAGTGAGAGTGCGCGGACAGTGACAGCCTTTATATAGACTCAACTCATCTCGACGAAATCAACAATTAGCAACAGTTTAAGTGCCGAAAGCTGGCTAATTAGCAACAGTTTGAGCACCACCGAAAGCATACCAATTTGCAACAGTATAGCCTAAAAATCAGTGCGATGATGTCGGTCTGTCCGGACAGATTCTCTCGCGCGGGAACTGCTGCATACACCGAGCACTTAAAGAGCATTAAAATCAGTGCAATTAGCAAAGTCAGTGTGATGGACCTGTCGGCTGATTCCCGCTCAATTAGCAAAGTCGACGCCTGCCTCCATCAGCATCAAAATCAGTGCAATTAGCAAAGTCATGTGATGGGACCTGTCGGTGTCGGCTGATTCCCGCTCAATTAGCAAAGTCGAGGCCTGCCTCCATCTGGTGTGGCGGCAAGTGCCACATCAGCTTGCCGCCCCATGCGCCGGCGGCATGGCCCACCGGAGCGAACGGCAAGTGACGGCGAGCCGGAGCAGCTAACGTGCCGCCACGCCGGTCGGCGGCGGGTCCCTGCCGCCACAGCAGCCGGCGGCAAGCTCCACGTGTCGGCTGGGGGACCTGCCGCCACGTAGGAGGTGGTCTTTTTTGCCAATTTAATTCAGAGGAGGTCCTTTTTGTCAATGAATTGGGGCAGGTGGTCTCTTTTGACAAAATTTCGTCATTTTTGCGCCAAGGAATTCGATCCCGTAGTCGTTCCTGCTGCTGCTGGTGGGTACGGGATAGGGAAGCCAAATGATGTGGCTGCAGTACGCGGGGTGTGTTTGGTCTGTGTCCAAGATTGCTCTACCAAAATTTCCGTTGAGCTATTTCTTGCCCATAAATCGGTTAATATTGGCTAAAAAATAGACTGGAGTTGGTAGTGGAGCAATGACAAGCTAAAAAAGTTGGCAACTATCCAAATAAGAACAAATATTTTAGTCACGACCAACAAATTGGTAGGTTATGATTTGGTAGCAATCCACCGCCACGGCCTGCCTCTTCCTCACCGGCGCCGCCTGCCTCTTCTACGCCAACGTCGAGCCCGAGCGAGCCAACGCCGCCGAGCGATGCAGCATCCTCCATGCATCCATTGCCTGCAAGCATGCATGATGAGGACATCCCTACCTCACTACTACCTCCGTCATTACCAACTGAAGATGAACCTGCTGTGAAGCTCAAGTCCAATGAAGTCAGGATTGGACCAATGACACGAGCTCGTGCGAAGCTACTTAAACAACAGGTGAATTTGTTCCTAAACGATACCTTGATTGATGAGAACTTTATACTACCTAAGTCCTATTACTTATGTATCATCAGGTATGAAGAGGAGACAAGCATCACACGAGGAGGAGAGGAGCAGCTGGACGTGAAGATGGACGTGAAGCTGGACAAGGAGCTGGACATGAAGATATCTCATGGACACGCGAGGGAGGAGTGGGAGGAATGCGCGAGAGGAGAAGAAGAAGTCCAGGCCGGTCCAGCGCCCGGTCAGACCGGCCCCCACGCCGGGCCGCCCGGTCCCTGGCCCGGTCGACCGGCCGCCAACCGGCCGCCAACCGGAGGGAGTGCATCATCGGGCGTAAACCGGAAACTCGCAGTTTCCGGTTGGCGACCGGTTGACCGGACCACCGACCGGACCGGCCGGTCCACAGCCCGGTCGACCGGATTCCGCACCGGACCAGTCCCGAGTCTGTCTCGACCAGATCTATTCTGGGTCGGTTTTACTTGTATTTTTCGACCAGAACTCGTCCCGGACGCCTATATAAGTGCCTTGGACGACCCCCTAGCTGCTTTAGACCACGTTTAAGATAAACCCTAGTTCTTAGTTGTTTGCTCTGCAAAACTATTGAATTCCCTACACCATATTGCTTGGATATTGTGTAGATCCTGTTTAAGTCTTGTGTGATCTGCTGTTCCATTGGGAATTAGACGATTGCAACTTACCGCTTCGTGGTCGGCGGCTACGTGCGCAAGTGTGTGGAGTTGCGAATATCTTGCAGGGTTGAGAGCTGTTGCATCTGGCGACAGGGACCAATCGAGAGATCTCGTTGCGTCATACAAGTTATCATCCACTACATCGTCGTGTTTCTCCGCTGCCATCACCCCGTAATCATCATCACCACCGTTGCTTACTGAGAAGATCGGGCCACCCCTTATCATCTTGGTATCAGATTTCCAGTTTTCCTCGGTAAGCCATCCACAATCCACCCCATCGTTGAGTTGTGAGTGTTTTCCTATACAGAAAAAGCCAAAAAAAAAATTAGGGTTAGGGTTTGCCATAGCCATAGCTTGCACTAATTTCGAGTTTTAGTTGCTTTTCGTAGTTTTTTTTGCGTATCTTTATCTTTCTTCTAGTAGAATTGTTAGGGTTTGTGTTTTCTCTATCATCTAGTTTATCATAGTGTGTCAGTTTTTGTTACTCCGAGTCCACATAGCGTACAGTGTGCTTGTTTCCAATCATAGACACAGCCTATCGATATAAAGTGACTAGGAACTTCCCCAGAAGAGACTAGTTTTACCGCTCGACAGGCTGCTCGTTAGGTTTTAGATGCTTTGCATTTTTCTGTTGGCCGTGTTATCAAGGAGTTGTGTCATATATCAAAAAAAAAAGAGAAAATTGAAAAGAAGCAAAAAGAGCTACATAGCTGCGTGTGTTATACAAAAAGAAAAATCCAAAAAGAAAAGTGAAGTGCTAGTTGAATCAAGTGAAGGCCTAAGTTTACTTTACTGCACCCGTAGTTGAGCAATCTTGTGCCTGTCTCGTTGAGCTTTGCTAGCGTCTCTCTAGTGCATTGCAACCTTTCCTCCATATAGTTGCATTGCCCCATTATATCGCCTTGTGTGAGTATCTTTGGTTGTCTACGGTCAGCGCTAGAGTTTGTTATTGGTGCAAATAGGTAGCCTACCTACAGCCCCACATATACCCTGCTTTGTCGTGTGATTGTTCTTATACCCTTGATATTCGCTTCGCTACATCCGTGCATTAGTTGTTACTACAAGTGGTAAGCAATACTAATTTACTTTGGAACGGTAAGATTTCCTTTTCTTATCAGTTTTGAGTGAGTTGTGAGAGTACCACCATATATTTTTGATTTAGTGCACTAACCTACTAATCATGTCTGCTAGTGATAATAAGATTGTTAACCAGGAAAACAAGAATTCGGCAGATATCATCACATGGAGGGAGTATGAAGCTCTTCGTAATGAGATGCGACGTGAATTCCGCACTAAGGATGATGAGCTTAAGGGTACAGTTGACGAGATCAAACAAACGCTGGATGCTACTAATGTCACCGTCACTGGATTGGCTGATCAAATGACGGATATCCAGCGCAATATTGCAGATATGCGCCTCGCTATTGAGAATTTGACTGAACAACAACAACAACAAGACGATGATGAAGATCCTGAGCTTGAAGATGACGCACACAATGCTCGTGGTGCGCCTCGTGGTCATCGTCCTCGTGGCTGGGTTCCACTTGGCCGCAATGGTCGTGGACAAGATGAAGAAGATGGATTGGGTAAGCCCAAGTTTTCCATAACCAAGTTTGAAAGAGGAGCTGATGTTGAAGAATATCTCACTTGGGAGCTCAAGATTGAGAAGTTATGGAGCTTACATCCCAACTACTCTGAAGATAAGAAGATCAAGCTTGCTTCTTCTGAATTTGATGGTTATGCATTGCGTTGGTGGGATTCTTTGGTTCGTAACCGTGACGAAGATGGTGCACAACCTATCCGTACATGGCGTGCTATGAAGGAGGTTATGACTTCTCGTTTTGTGCCTACAAATTACATGCGGAATATATTTGATAAGCTCACGCTATTGAGGCAAGGTGTGAAGACTGTTGATGAGTACTACATGGAGATGGAGATGCTTATGCAGCGTGGTCGTGTCCGTGAATCTCTAGAGATGACAATGCAGCGTTTTCTCAATGGATTGAAGTATGATGTTAAAGGCATTGTTCGTCATTACACCTACACCAATATGAATCAATTGTTACATCATGCAAGAGAAGCTGAATCATAGTTGGCTGAAGAAGCAAAGGTTAAGGGACGTGCTACGGGAGGTGGGCGTTTTACACCCCGTGCGCCTTCTACAGCGCCGGCGCCTTCGACGCGCTCCGCTCCTTACTGTACTCCGCCTAGCAAACCGGTCTCCAATGTATCTAATGCAAAGAAGTCCGAATCTGCTGGAAGTACGAGTGGTTCTAGCATGTCTACAGCGCGCAACCGCGATATGCTTTGCCATACATGTGGTGGCAAGGGTCACTTCAAGAGAGATTGTCCTAACCGCAAAGTCATGATTATCAATGAGGACAATGAGTATGAGACTGGAGATGATGTTGATCCAAATGCTCCAGACGATGATGACTATGACACTGATGGTTGATACGTCTCCGACGTATCGATAATTTCTTATGTTCCATGCCACATTATTGATGATATCTACATGTTTTATGCATACTTTATGTCATATTTATGCATTTTCTGGAACTAACCTATTGACGAGATGCCGCAGTGCCAGTTCCTGTTTTCTGCTGTTTTTGGTTTCAGAAATCCTAGTAAGGAAATATTCTCGGAATCGGACGAAATCAACGCCCAGCATCCTATTTTCACACGAAGCTTCCAGAACACCCGAGAGAGGTCAGAGGGGGGCCACAGGGCCACCAGACGTGTGCCCGGCGCGGCCGTGGGCCCCCCAGAAGTCCACCGACCTTGCCCTTCCGCCTATTTAAAGCCTCCGTCACGAAAACCCTGATAGGATCGACGAAACACGCAAAAACCTTCCAGAGCCGCCGCCATCGCGAAGCCAAGATCTGGGGGACAGGAGTCTCTGTTCCGGCACGCTTCCGGGACGGGGAAGTGCCCCCGGAAGGCTTCTCCATCGACACCACCGCCATCTTCATCACCGCTGCTGTCTCCCATGAGGAGGGAGTAGTTCTCCATCGAGGCTCGGGGCTGTACCGGTAGCTATGTGGTTCATCTCTCTCCTATGTACTTCAATACAATAATCTCATGAGCTGCCTTACATGATTGAGATTCATATGATGATGCTTGTAATCTAGATGTCGTTATGCTAGTCAAGAGAATTTTACTTATGTGATCTCCGGAGACTCCTTGTCCCACGTGTGTAAAGGTGACAGTGTGTGCACCGTGTGGGTCTCTTAGGCTATATTTCACAGAATGCTTATTCACTGTTATGAATGGCATAGTGAAGTGCTTATTTATATCTCTTTATCATTGCAATGTGTTTTGTATCACAATTTATCTATGTGCTACTCTAGTGATGTTATTAAAGTAGTTTTATTCCTCCTGCACGGTGTAATGGTGACAGTGTGTGCATCCGTGTTAGTACTTGGCGTAGGCTATGATTATGATCTCTTGTAGATTATGAAGTTAACTATTGCTATGATGGTATTGATGTGATCTATGCCTCCTTTCGTAGCATGAAGGTGACAGTGTGCATGCTACGTTAGTACTTGGTTTAGTTGTGTTGATCTGTCGTGCACTCTAAGGTTATTTAAATATGAACATTGAATTGTGGAGCTTGTTAACTCCGGCATTGAGGGTTCGTGTAATCCTACGCAATGTGTTCATCATCCAACAAGAGAGTGTAGAGTATGCATTTATCTATTCTGTTATGTGATCAATGTTGAGAGTGTCCACTAGTGAAAGTGTAATCCCTAGGCCTTGTTCCTAAATACTGCTATCGCTGCTTGTTTCTTGTTTCTTTGCGTTACTACTGCTGCGTTACTACTGCTTGTTTACTGTCCTGGGCAAAGCACTTTTCTGGTGCCGTTGCCACTGCTCATATATATTCATACCACCTGTATTTCACTATCTCTTCGCCGAACTAGTGCACCTATTAGGTGTGTTGGGGACACAAGAGACTTCTTGCTTTGTGGTTGCAGGGTTGCATGAGAGGGATATCTTTGACCTCTTCCTCCCTGAGTTCGATAAACCTTGGGTGATCCACTTAAGGGAAAACTTGCTGCTGTTCTACAAACCTCTGCTCTTGGAGGCCCAACACTGTCTACAGGAAAAGGAGGGGGGCGTAGACATCAAGCTATTTTCTGGCGCCGTTGCCGGGGAGGAAAGGTAAAAGGTACTCACACTCTGGATCTTGGCTACTAAGCTATTTTCGCCGTTGTAAGTACTCGAAGCTATTTCCTTTAGATCCTGCAATTGCATCTTTTTGTTTCTTGTTTACACTAGTTAGGCATAATGGAAAACCACAAAAATATGAGAGATCTTTATGAACTTTATCTTGAATTAGGACATGATGTGTTTGAAGAGAGAATTAAAAAACCCATGGAACTTTATATGCATGCTAATGGGAATGTTATTACTATGAATGCTTTGAACACTATTGTTGCTAATGCTATGGAAAATTCTAAGCTTGGGGAAGCTGGTTTTGATGAGCATGATCTTTTTAGTCCCCCGGGCAATGAGGAGGAAATTTACTTTGATGATACTTTGCCTCCTATTTATGATGATTATAATGATAGTAGTCTTTTGTTACCACCTGTTATGGAGGATGAATTTGATTATGAATACAATATGCCTCCTATATTTGATGATGAGAATAATAATGATAGCTACTTTGTTGAATTTGCACCCACTACAACTAATAAAATTGATTATGCTTATGTGGAGAGTAATAATTTTATGCATGAGACTCATGATAAGAATGCTTTATGTGATATTTATATTGTTGAGTTTGCTCATGATACTACTGAAAGTTATTATGAGAGAGGAAAATATGGTTGTAGAAATTTTCATGTTACTAAAACACCTCTCTATATGCTTAAAATCTTGAAGCTGCACTTGTTTTATCTTTCTATGCTTGTTGCATTATGCTTCTTGAACTTATTTATTTACAAGATTCCTTTTCATAGGAAGCATGTTAGGCTTAAATTTGTTTTGATTTTGCCTCTTGATGCTCTCTTTTGCTTCAAATACTATTTCTTGCGAGTGCATCATTAAAACTGCTGAGCCCATCTTAATGGCTATAAAGAAAGAACTTCTTGGGAGATAACCCATGTGTTATTTTGCTACAGTACTTTGTTTTATATTTGTGTCTTGGAAGTTGTTTACTACTGTATCAACCTCTCCTTATCTTAATTTTGTGTTTTGTTGTGCCAAGTAAAGTCTTTGATAGCAAGGTTGATACTAGATTTGGATTACTGCGCAGAAACAGATTTCTTGCTGTCACGAATCTGGGACTAATTCTCTGTAGGTAACTCAGAAAATTATGCCAATTTACGTGCGTGATCCTCAGATATGTACGCAACTTTCATTCAATTTGGGAATTTTCATCTGAGCAAGTCTGGTGCCATTTTAAAATTCGTCTTTACGGACTGTTCTATTTTGACAGATTCTGCCTTTTATTTCGCATTGCCTCTTTTGCTGTGTTGGATGGATTTCTTTGTTCCATTACCTTCCAGTAGCTTTGGGCAATGTCCAGAAGTGTTAAGAATGATTGTGTCACCTCTGAACATTTGAATTTTTGATTATGCACTAACCCTCTAATGAGTTGTTCTAAGTTTGGTGTGGAGGAAGTTTTCAAGGATCAAGAGAGGGAGATGATATACTACGATCAAGAAGAGTGAAAAGTCTAAGCTTGGGGATGCCCCGGTGGTTCACCCCTGCATATTTCAAGAAGACTCAAGCATCTAAGCTTGGGGATGCCCAAGGCATCCCCTTCTTCATCGACAACATTATCAGGTTCCTCCCCTGAAACTATATTTTTATTCGGTCACATCTTATGTACTTTACTTGGAGCGTCGGTTTGTTTTTGTTTTTGCTTTGTTTGAATAAAATGGATCCTAGCATTCTTTGTGTGGGAGAGAGAAACGCTCCGCTGTTGCATATGGACAAGTATGTCCTTAGTTTCTACTCATAGTATTCATGGCGAAGTTTCTTCTTCGTTAAATTGTTATATGATTGGAATTGGAAAATGATACATGTAGTAATTGCTATAAATGTCTTGGGTAATGTGATACTTGGCAATTGTTGTGCTCATGTTTAAGCTCTTGCATCATATGCTTTGCACCCATTAATGAAGAAATACATAGAGCATGCTAAAATTTGGTTTGCATATTTGGTCTCTCTAAAGTCTAGATAATTTCTAGTATTGAGTTTGAACAACAAGGAAGACGGTGTAGAGTCTTATAATGTTTTCAATATGTCTTTTATGTGAGTTTTGCTGCACCGCTTCATCCTTGTGTTTGTTTCAAATAACTTTGCTAGCCTAAACCTTGTATCGAGAGGGAATACTTCTCATGCATCCAAAATCCTTGAGCCAACCACTAAGCCATTTATGTCCACCATACCTATCTACTACATGGTATTTCTCCGCCATTCCAAAGTAAATTGCTTGAGTGCTACCTTTAAATTTCCATCATTCGCCTTTGCAATATATAGCTCATGGGACAAAATAGCCTTAAAAACTATTGTGGTATTGAATATGTACTTATGCACTTTATCTCTTATTAAGTTGCTTGTTGTGCGATAACCATGCTTCTGGGGACGCCATCAACTCTTTGTTGAATATCATGTGAGTTGCTATGCATGTCCATCTTGTCTGAAGTAAGAGAGATCTACCACCTTAATGGTTGGAGCATACATATTGTTAGAGAAGAACATTGGGCCGCTAACTAAAGCCATGATCCATGGTGGAAGTTTTAGTTTTGGACATATATCCTCAATCTCATATGAGAAAATTAATTGTTGCTACATGCTTATGCATAAAAGAGGAGTCCATTATCTGTTGTCCATGTTGTCCCGGTATGGATGTCTAAGTTGAGAATAATCAAAAGCGAGAAATCCAAAATGCGAGCTTTCTCCTTAAACCTTTGTACAGGCGGCATGGAGGTACCCCTTTGTGACACTTGGTTAAAACATGTGTATTGCGATGATCCGGTAGTCCAAGCTAATTAGGACAAGGTGCGGGCACTATTAGTATACTATGCATGAGGCTTGCAACTTGTAAGATATAATTTACATGATACATATGCTTTATTACTACCGTTGACAAAATTGTTTCTTGTTTTCAAAATCAAAGCTCTAGCACAAATATAGCAATCGATGCTTTCCTCTTTGAAGAACCATTCTTTTACTTTTATTGTTGAGTCAGTTCACCTATTTCTCTCCACCTCAAGAAGCAAACACTTGTGTGAATTGTGCATTGATTCCTACATACTTGCATATTGCATTTGTTATATTACTCTATGTTGACAACTATCCATGAGATATACTTGTTACAAGTTGAAAGCAACCGCTGAAACTTAATCTTCCATTGTGTTGCTTCAATGCTCTACTTTGAATTATTGCTTTATGAGTTAACTCTTATGCAAGACTTACTGATGTTTGTCTTTAAGTACTATTCATGAAAAGTCTTTGCTTTATGATTCAGTTGTTTACTCATGTCATTACCATTGTTTTGATCGCTGCATTCATTACATATGCTTACAATATTATGATCAAGGTTATGATGGCATGTCACTCCAGAAATTATCTTTGTTATCGTTTACCTGCTCGGGACGAGCAGGAACTAAGCTTGGGGATGCTGATACGTCTCCGACGTATCGATAATTTCTTATGTTCCATGCCACATTATTGATGATATCTACATGTTTTATGCATACTTTATGTCATATTTATGCATTTTCTGGAACTAACCTATTGACGAGATGCCGCAGTGCCAGTTCCTGTTTTCTGCTGTTTTTGGTTTCAGAAATCCTAGTAAGGAAATATTCTCGGAATCGGACGAAATCAACGCCCAGCATCCTATTTTCACACGAAGCTTCCAGAACACCCGAGAGAGGTCAGAGGGGGGCCACAGGGCCACCAGACGTGTGCCCGGCGCGGCCAGAGGGGGGGCCGCGCCGCCCTGGTGTGTGGGCCCCCCAGAAGTCCACCGACCTTGCCCTTCCGCCTATTTAAAGCCTCCATCGCGAAAACCCTGATAGGATCGACGAAACCCGCAAAAACCTTCCAGAGCCGCCGCCATCGCGAAGCCAAGATCTGGGGGACAGGAGTCTCTGTTCCGGCACGCTGCCGGGACGGGGAAGTGCCCCCGGAAGGCTTCTCCATCGACACCACCGCCATCTTCATCACCGCTGCTGTCTCCCATGAGGAGGGAGTAGTTCTCCATCGAGGCTCGGGGCTGTACCGGTAGCTATGTGGTTCTTCTCTCTCCTATGTACTTCAATACAATAATCTCATGAGCTGCCTTACATGATTGAGATTCATATGATGATGCTTGTAATCTAGATGTCGTTATGCTAGTCAAGAGAATTTTACTTATGTGATCTCTGGAGACTCCTTGTCCCACGTGTGTAAAGGTGACAGTGTGTGCACCGTGTGGGTCTCTTAGGCTATATTTCACAGAATACTTATTCACTGTTATGAATGGCATAGTGAAGTGCTTATTTATATCTCGTTATGATTGCAATGTGTTTTGTATCACAATTTATCTATGTGCTACTCTAGTGATGTTATTAAAGTAGTTTTATTCCTCCTGCATGGTGTAATGGTGACAGTGTGTGCATCCGTGTTAGTACTTGGCGTAGGCTATGATTATGATCTCTTGTAGATTATGAAGTTAACTATTGCTATGATGGTATTGATGTGATCTATGCCTCCTTTCGTAGCGTGAAGGTGACAGTGTGCATGCTACGTTAGTACTTGGTTTAGTTGTGTTGATCTGTCGTGCACTCTAAGGTTATTTAAATATGAACATTGAATTGTGGAGCTTGTTAACTCCGGCATTGAGGGTTCGTGTAATCCTACGCAATGTGTTCATCATCCAACAAGAGAGTGTAGAGTATGCATTTATCTATTCTGTTATGTGATCAATGTTGAGAGTGTCCACTAGTGAAAGTGTAATCCCTAGGCCTTGTTCCTAAATACTGCTATCGCTGCTTGTTTACTGTTTTACTGCGTTACTACTGCTGCGTTACTCTTTGCTTGTTTACGGTCCGGGGCAAAGCACTTTTCTGGTGCCGTTGCCACTGCTCATATATATTCATACCACCTGTATTTCACTATCTCTTCGCCGAACTAGTGCACCTATTAGGTGTGTTGGGGACACAAGAGACTTCTTGCTTTGTGGTTGCAGGGTTGCATGAAAGGGATATCTTTGACCTCTTCCTCCCTGAGTTCGATAAACCTTGGGTGATCCACTTAAGGGAAAACTTGCTGCTGTTCTACAAACCTCTGCTCTTGGAGGCCCAACACTGTCTACAGGAAAAGGAGGGGGTGTAGACATCAATGGTGAAGATGCCTATCCTTCTGATGCTCGTACCATTGTTGTGTCGCAGCGTGCTCTTAATGTGTTGCCTAGTGCATCTACTCAGCGCTGCAATTTGTTCCAAACCAAAGCTTTAGTTGGTCCTGACAAGGCTTGCAAGGTCATTATTGATGGCGGGAGTTGCCGCAATTTAGCAAGCAAGGAGTTATGTACTAAGCTGAAGTTGAAGTACCTACCGCACCCGCATCCATATTATATTCAGTGGTTGAGCGACAATGGTGAGATGAAGGTAAACCACATGGTGCGTGTTGAGTTTGAGATTGGACCGTATAAGGATTGCATTGATTTTGATGTGGTTCCTATGACGGTTTGTCACCTCTTATTGGGTCGGCCTTGGCTCTATGACCGTTCTGTGCAACACAATGGCCGAGCCAATACATATCACTTGGAGTCCAAGGGCAAGAAAATTAACTTACAGCCTATGTCACCACAACAAATTGTCAATGAGTCTCGTCAGAAGATTGAAGTGAATTTGGAGGATGCACCTCTAGATAGGCGAGCGAATTGTAATGTCGTGAGTGATATAACGAAAAGTGAGAGAGTGAATTCCTTAGTTTCGTTAGCCACCAAAGAAGACATGAGAGAATTTAGTGAGGATCCTACGGCCATGCCTCTTGTGCTTTTGTACAGGGGTACGGTCTTGGTTACTAACGACATGACCCCTCTTCCTCTTGGTGTTTCTAATGTTTTGCAGGAATTTGGCGACGTGTTTCCGGAGGAGGTACCCGCAGGACTACCACCATTGCGAGGTATTGAGCATCAAATTGACTTGATTCCCGGAGATTCGCTGCCCAATAGGGCGCCATATCGCACTAATCCCGAAGAGACGAAGGAAATACAGAAACAAGTACAAGCGCTACTCGACAAAGGTTATATCCGCATAAGCCTTAGTCCTTGTGATGTTCCTGTTATTCTAGTTCCTAAGAAAGATGGTACTTGGCGTATGTGCGTAGATTGTAGAGCTATAAACAACATTACTATTCGATATCGTCATCCTATTCCCCGTTTAGAGGATATGTGTGGTGACCCGGCATACCACTGCATGGTGTAGTATGCAAGTCTGATATAACACCAATGAAACACCGTTCCACTAGTATTATATCGCTCAGAGTGGTACAACAGAAACATATGCGGGTCCAAGGTATGTCTATAGAATTACAACACCGACTCTGTTACATAAGATCATCACAGCCTCCTACTTTACAATGAGGTAAAACTGCAAATAACTCCAGAAGAACGACTCGTAGTCTAATCTTATCACGAACTCTATTTGTAGAGTATTTAACTAGCTACAGAGGCTAAGAATAGATTCTAGCTAATTAGGAGCTAGGTTTAGGAAGCTAGTTCCCTTCTATGGCTAAACTAGGGTTTCTCCTTGATGGATGTGGTATCTGACTCCTCTGACAAGGTCCTGCATCTTGAAGTAGTTGTTGACTCCTCGTTCTTCGGGTTGCTCTGTAGATACTCCTTCGATGCCTCCATATCTAAGCAGGGGATTTAAGAGTGGGATGAGTACGAGCGTACTCAACAAGTTCATTATAGGAAAGAGGTGTTTAATGCACTAGCTACAGCATTAGACCAGAAAGTCTAATACCAATGCAAGTTTTCATAACCATTTCTTCAAAAGGTTGCTTTTATTCAGAAGAACTATGTCCGTCAGCCTTCACCGGTTTACTAGAACTTCATGGAGCTCCTTTCCGGCCGCGTTCGCAGTTCCATATCCCGGAACAGGGAGTGACAGGTCACGGTTCTTTACACTCTGCAGAGGTGTGTTGCTTTACCCATAAGAGATCTTAACCTTGGTGCCAACCGGGCGTACTCCCCGTCCACACTTCCTTTGGTGTGAGGCCCGGTATAAGGTCTAGCCAATCATGTTCCTCCGCTACCTCGAACACCCACCCTTTGTTGCATGCCCCGACCCTGGGTCCTCGTCGGTCCTCTTATACCACTTAAGGATGGACCCCGACCACGACAACAGTTTGGGACTCGTTAACCAAACTCCTTCGCCGGTAGCTGCAACCCATCATAGACCGCAATACCGTGGGGACTTTAGGCTTCCCCAGCCCACCGCTTGCACTTCGAGCGACAAGTGTCTACGGACTATGCCGTGGGGACTTTAGGCTTCCCAGCCCACCGCTTGCCCCGATGCATACAAGTGTCTACGGTAAAGCGCATCCGTTGATGAACGAGAGGTGGAAACACTTTTGACTACTCCGTCCCACTCCGGATCTTATGGTTAACACGGATATTACGGCACAAGAATCACTGGCGACATTTGTTGTTTAATCCTAGATGGATATAAGCCCGCGCAATGGAACCTCCACCATATCAACACAATCCATGGTTCCATTGCCCACCACATAGTCATATTCATAGTTATGAAAGTAGTGGTTTTGATTTTTATGCAATAGTGATAACCATAATACTTTGCAAGTAATTTGATAGAAATACACAAATGACATGAGCAAGTGATGAACTTGCCTTTCTTGGCTGCAAGATTATGCAGACAAGGTCTTCGATGCGTAATAACTCCAAATTCTGAAATAGCATCATCGTCCAGTGGGACGATGTTTAAAAGATTGGCAAGGATGCAATAATGCATAAGAATGAGATGCAATCGCTCTAAGCGTGACCTAACCCCGATGATTTAGGATTAGTGAGTGGTAATAATTGATTCAGGGTGTGTTGCACTTTTAGAGTGATTCACAAACAAGGTTCTTATTCAGGTGTGATTATTTGGTATCATGAACAGGTAGATAACAAAGTACAGTAATCAATTAAGCACTCAAAGAATGATAATTGGCATAATGTTAACGTGTAAAGAACAGTTGTCAATTTTAGTACCATATGGCATGGTTAATGATTACTTGTTATATTCTTCAAAAGAATAACTTTTGAAGAACAGGTTCTTTAATAAAGAACAAGTATGATAATTAGACTGGTGGGGTTCTATGGTTGACTATGGTTTCATCTAGTTTCTGAAGTAGTTATTAGATGGATCGCAACCTAGTTGGATTCATCAGCTACTAGGCTGGTATTGTTGAATTAAGCCTAAGCATATTAATTACCAATAGTTGCTATCAAGGTGGTATACCTTGTTGGTGATAGCTGGCTAGGGTTTAGAGGTTCTTATAAGCAGGGTTGATGATGATTCTTTATTTACTTCAAAAGAATAACTTTTGAAGAACATACTTCTTAGGTAATAAGAAGTATTTCAATTATTGGTGTGTATCTAGGGTTTCCTATTGGATTTACTAAGTAAAGAATGGTGGTTTCCTAAATAGGATGATTAATAATTATCTCACACTAATAGGGTTTAGTGGAGTATGGTTAGGTAATGCAAGATACTGGGCATGGTTGCTATTAGGGTTCATCACCATGATGTGATGCTAATTAAAGTTACTTTAGGTTGATAATTCTAAGGATACGAGCTAGGGTTTGCATTTGGTTGACCCTATTTGATCAACCATGTAGGATAGGGGTACATATATGGGGTACTAAATGATTGATAAAAGAGCTCCTACATTTTATGTGGACATAACAAGTATTTAATTGCTAATTATGGTATTGTGGATCAGAACTAAGTACATGATCACATATTCTAACCTAGGTTTAGGTTTAGAAGCAATTTAGGGTTTACATGTAATAATGGAGCTAGGGTTCCTAATGATATTAGGGTTTTAAGGATCACATGAGATGATGAATTCGTGGTTCTATTACTTATGAAATTAGGGTTTTCTAAATACCCTATGGTTCTATGATTAATAACTTCATGGTAAAGTTGAAGTTATTAGTAATTTTGAAATTAAAATAATATTTAATTTGGTATTTTATTATTTTTAATTAATTAATAATTAAGGTAAATATTAATCAGGGTTTAAATCTCTCTAATAATGATTTAACAAATAATAAATAAAGAAAATTAGTTTTAATGTTTTCTTTATTTATTTACTGGTTTTTTATTTACTTTTGGAAATTTTTACTATTTGTTGAATTTTAATTGAATTTAGAATTAAAATTAAAGGTTTAAATAACAAGTAATAAATAATTGAATTTTTATTAAAAATATAAATTTCCTTTTATATTTTTATTTTATAGATATTTCTTTTATAGGAATTTTAATATCTTATATTTGTTTTTCTGAGCTATTATGAATTTTCTAGATTTATTTGAAGTTGCAGCAGTTTTTGAATTTGAATTAAAATGAAAAGAACTGCTAAATGTACCCGGCTACGCCTACCCCCACACACTGATTAATGGGCCCGTGGCCACGTCACACGCCACGGTGGCGTCGACATGGCTTGGGTTCACGGTGGCCGGCGGGGCAGTCGCCCATGGTCGCCGGCGTTCCCGGGTTCCCGCGGGGACGTGCGTAGGCGCGTTGTAACGAGGACGCCGAGGCGAACCTCATGATGGTGGCGCCGCTCCGGTTTGGTCACCGGAGCGTGCCCGGCGACGAGGTATTGCGGCGGTGCCCACGGACTAGCGATGCGGCGGCGCTACGGCGTGTAATCGAGCATGGCGAGCTTGCCACGAGGTAGAGTGGCTCACCGCGAGTATGACGCGCGTGACGGCGAGGTGGATGAAGACTTGTATCGCCGGATTTCATGGTTCTGGCCGTCGGAGTAACGAGGTTGACGACGGCGCTACAAGCTGCTCCGGCTCGATTCCCCCTACACGGTGATGATGTCGAGCATGGCGGTGACGACAGTGGTCACGGCGAGGCTTGGGGCTTCCCCAATCGGCGGCGAGAGGTGGCGGTCCGGGAGCTAGGGTTTCGTCCATTTTCGGGATAGAGACAGAGAGAGGGGAAATTTGAGGGCTAGGGTTTCATCCATGGCATTTATACTTCCCCTCGCAGTCGTCGGCGTTCACGGGGTCAACAATTTCGGCCGGGACGTGGAGCTCCGTCGACGCCGCGGTGTCGATCCCTGGCGAGAGGAAGAAGACGGTTTGCTTCTCTGCCTTTATCCAGACGAAGGGTACGGTGGGCTGTGATGGGCCGGGCTGGGCTCCAGCTGCTGGGCTGCTGGTGGGCTACTCCACGGTCTACACGGCCAGGTAAGCCTGGTAAGTCCTTTTCTCTTCTTTTCTTTTTCTGTTTGATTTTCTATTTTGTTTTTTTTCTATTTGAATTCAGATTTGTATTCATAGTTTAACTCTTTTCTGTTTTGCAGGTATTTGACAATTGGAATTCCATAAGAACTAATACAGGGATCATTGTATTACTGTATTGTTTTTGCATAAACATAATTATATGTGAGTCTTGTTGCAATATTTAATTAGGCAAGACTTTAGGTATTCATTTTAATTTCCTTTCTCATTTGTAATATAACTCCCTGTTGAATAATTAGAGTTGGTTATTCCTTTTCCAATTGTTTTGGAAGTTATTATTGGGACTTGATTTCATATTGGAGGAATTGATCAATGCACATGATTTTATGTGAGCTCCAATGTACTAGGGTTTTATAGTTTCTATCATAACCCCCCTTATTAAGGTAATGCTATTATTATATTTAAAGTATCTAAGTAGGTATTGTTTCCCTCATGGTTCATCTTGATTACAAAGTTAAATGGTTGTTAACCATACCTGGTTTAATTAAGGACTCAGCATTAGGTGGCTCTTTTGTTTTACAATTGAAGCATAGAATCTGATTAATGAACCATTAGGGTTCAAATGTTATTTACCTAATGACACCTGGTTTGAATCTCAATTATGGCCTGGTTTTATAATTGGAGTCACCCAAGTTATTTACAACTAGGTTTGAGATATACTTACGGGTTGTATAGTTGAGATGACACCATATTGCATGTGCTAGGGTTTAATCTCCCCCTAACCATGATAAGGTGGTTGTTTACTTAACATTTTAGGTTCTCCTCTAGTTATTATGATATTGAGAATTAGTTTTATCTTCTACCAATTGGTTTCTATTATTAACCTCAATTTATCATTTAAGTAGCTACATTGATTATAGTTCTTTTTATAGTTAACTTTGGTCTTATGGATATATGGTTTCTCACCATATAAAGTATAGAGTTTAACTCTAAGGTTTGCTTAGTTCCTTTAATTGGGGAATAGTTGGAATATAGATGTGACAGGGTTCTGCTTATGATCACCATGTGGTTCACAAGTTAAAGATAGGATATAAGCCTAGGGTTGCTTACTAGTTATCTTCCTATAATTTTATGTGGGAATGAGATCTACTTATTCTATTAGGTTTAACTTATCCTCACATATCTCAATAGCATGATCATGGATTAGGCATGATCAACTTATTCTTAGTATCTACCTCAAGTTCTTATGGTTTATGATCATCATTCAATTTATAATGATCAAGGGTTGGCTTCCTAATGATCTCTCATTAAATGGGTTTCTCACTTCCATGATCAAGCATTGTCTTGATGAACTAAGGTGTAGCACTTCTATTTTATTTTCTAGGATGAGCTATTATGGTGGCCTCTATAATTGATATCCCAGGAGATTGCCTGAGATATTTCTTAGGATTCTTTCCAGGGAATGATGATATAATCATCTGAGTATATGGATAGCTCTTTTTCCCAAGTCCAAGTGTTGCCTCATTAATTTGAGTGTAACACCATAACTTGAGTTCTCTAATATAGGAATAGTTATTCCAGGGTTTATGGTGTACTCCTAATATTTTAGTGCAATGGTTGTCCTTTATTCTTAAATAGGTAAAGCTAAGATTGGCATGATTGGTCACTCTCTTATTTGGGAAAGACTTTAATACTAACCTAAGGTTAGGCTTCCTAGAGGTTGATGTGATCATCAATGTCTATGTTAAATATAAATGATTTATCTCTCTAGGAATTGTCTTGGATAATATCCTAGGGTTTCTCTTAGAGATGATGATTTGAATACTTGGATGTATATCCAAGGTTTAACTCAAGGTTTGTTATTGCTTCTCTAATATTTATAACAGAACTCTCACCTCTCTAGGTTTGGTGTGTAATAACTTGGAATGGAGAAGAATATCTATTTCTGAAGGGGATCTTCTTGTTATAACTCCAATGTTGAAGTGGAGTGAATACCCTGAGGTTTCATGGTAGGATTAAGGATTAGTTTAAGACATGGAAAAGATAAGTGAAGAATGGTTTCTCCATTTTATTGTTACTTGGTTTGCAGTTGAATTGGTGTTCATATGCTATGGCAAGGATTACCTTATTATGATCTGTTATAAGATCAAGCAATTGATCATTGATTAAAGTGTTGTTGTGTTGATTATTAGTTCCATTTGATCTAACCCCTTAGATCAAATCATCTCTACCCAAAACAAGGTTTTAGCAAAGTCACATTGAGGTTTATGGCGCTTGACTTGATGAGCTACTTCAATTCGACCAAGGTCAAGTGAAACTTCAGTTACTGTGACTGTTTTACTTTAAAGCGCGAAAATTCCCCAGATTTTCTATGCATGAATGCAATGCACACATCTATTTCCTCTATATTTGTAACCCCAATACCTGGGATATTACAGTCTCTACCCCTTAAACTAAACTTCGTCCTCGAAGTTTGATCTCTCTCACGTTTCGGAGTGTTGATCTGACTTGTGCAGATTACGAATTTTCTCGGACTCCGTATTGATCTTACTGGATATAATTGTATATATCCCTTGTCCAGGTTCTTTCTGGAATCCATTAGTATTGGTCTCTGAACATTAGTTTCTAACTCCAGTTCTATGATTTTCTTCCGGGAATCTAATAATACCTGTCTCTGAACCATGGCTTTTAATTATTTGATTTCTTTCAACTATTATAATCTTGTTTCCTTTCTCATTGAATATTCAATGATTAGGACTTCTTCTGGTCCTGACAGTCTTAATTGAGGACTAATTGGATAACAATCTCCTATTTGAAAAAATAGGTCTTTGTTTTCCCTTACTACCAAAAGTGCAGTAATGGTACTTGGTAAGGCACTTACCATGGGAATGGTTGTGATGGTTTATTTCCCTAGGAATGGATTAGACTCATTTAGTCCATCCAATCAGAGTTTATAATTGATACCTATAACTATTTTGGGTTATTTAGGTTCCATGAAAGGAATCATTCTATTAGTCTGTGGTTCTGGTATGGTCAATTTCCTTCGGTCTTTGGGTCTTCTTGAGCTTTATTTGGTCTCCTACAATCCTTCATCCAACTTCCTTAGCCTTAATTTACTTGGGCTATCATACTTCTGAGTAAATATTACTCACTTTCTCAAGTTATAGTCCACTTCTTACTTCCTCGAGGTATGTTCCTCGGCTTCTGGTCTGACATCCTTCTGAAAGTAATGTTCAACAATCTTATAAAAATAAGATCGAACTTCCTCTCAGTTCAGACCTTCTGCTACTATCTAGCTTAGAGTATTGAGTTATTGTACATCAAACTCAATCTTTACTCTACCCCTTAGAGTTTTCTTATAGTCTTCAACTCCTTTTCTTCCAACTATTGGACTTATGGTTGGAATATTGGTCTAAGCATAGCTTTGGTTTGTACTTCTTCTAAGGTCTCATGAAGAATGTTCGTGGTATATCCACTCAGTTGTGGACATCCAATGTGAATCCTTCGACTAAATGATTATAGATCTAGCTATTTGGCTGGCAAGATTTTTATTTGTTCACAAACTTTTGTTACAAATAATTAAATCGTGGACTATTTGTAGTACCAACTGATACCAGCTGTGGTTATTATACCAACTGTGGCTATTTGATATCTAAAAATAGATTCTATTATAGGTTCTGATCAACTGGACGAGATATCTTCTGCTTTATCTTGCAGTATTGATCCTATATCAATTGTGGTCTTCTGATATCAACTATGGTCTTCTTATATCCTCTATGGGTTCATAGGTCATCTTTCTTTCTTCGAGGGTTTATTGTTGCAAGAAAACCACTAGCTGACACTATGATTATAGTATTCGAAGTGATTTCCTATGCATTCCCTCTTCTATGTTGACTATGGATCTGCTTGAGCTTCACCATAATCTCCAGATTTCTCACCTTCATGCTTCTCTTGTACTAAAGTACTCCTCTGTTGAGGCTAAGCATGAGTTTTGATTGATACTTCCTTCCAAGGATTGTGGTTGCTTCCCACAATTCTGCTTACTTTATCTGATGAACCTTCATCTAGTCTTCAGAATCTTCAGAATTCGTCACTTCCTCACACGATTACTATTACCCTCTAGATCTATAGCATCAAGTAAGAACTTGATATAGCAACATGCATTTGCATATCGAAGTCTAACTTCATGTATGGATCTAGTCAAACAATGAAAATCCAATAAAATCCAAGAAGATTCAGCTTTGTGCTTATAATACACACCATCATAGGCCTGAATAAAATAGTTGAGTAAGACATCTCTAAACATCAGGCTCTGATGTGTAGTATATAACACCACATAGTTAGGTTTATATCGTGATACTTAGCACGATTATATGGGATTCTACTATTTGTCTCAACATTTACCTTAATTGCACAATTGCAATGAGATAAACTTGAAACAAAGTGGTCTAGGGTAGTTAAGATTAACTTAACTTCTTTGGAAGTACTACTTAACTTCCATTTTATTGAAGACTATCTCACATGATATGTCTAGGTTCTCACATTGCTACTCTAAACACATAACTATGGAAATATAGCTCCTATACTTCCAAGAGTTTCTACCATAATACTATGGTCATGATGTGCTTGGCACACTTCCCATGGTTTTGGTACATAATTCTTACACTACTGTTTAACATCTGGCTTCTTATTATACTCATCCTACATGCTTATGATGTTCTAGTCTGTAACATAATGACTCTCATGTGAATCTTATATGATTACTATCTCTATCATGTAAGTCGGCATATTTTATTCCTATCTATCTTCCTTACCTCCCATGATTGACTCATCATGGTCTATACTACTTCATATAACTTAGAGTTATCATTTACTATCAATTGTTTCACATGTCTAGATAATTTTAATTACTCATTACTTAACTTGATCTACATCTTCTATTAGGATTTCTTAACTATCTTTATCACTTGATTTACTCCTATTACATGTCTGAATAATTCTTACTTAACTATAACACGTGTTGGTACACATCTTCCAATAGGATATCTTCCTTATGGTTGTATCCTCTCTTTGGACTAACATGTATTGTATACCAACTGTGATCTACTCATCTATTGTTTTAAAGACTTAATGGTATACTACATATTTGGGATTAGCTGACTAACTTTACTTTATCTTGGTAAGCTAGGTAGGAAATGTTGACTCAAGTGTGTCAGGATTATTCTCAAGTGAATATCCATCTCAAGTCATAAGAAGATTTGATTCAACTAAGACAACTTCCTATAGACACTACCAATCCTATAGGTCTCCTTTAAAGGGTTTTAATCCTAAGGTCAAAGCATTTGCTCTGATACCAACTGTGGTGACCCGACATACCACTGCATGGTGTAGTATGCAAGTCTGATATAACACCAATGAAACACCGTTCCACTAGTATTATATCGCTCAGAGTGGTACAACAGAAACATATGCGGGTCCAAGGTATGTCTATAGAATTACAACACCGACTCTGTTACATAAGATCATCACAGCCTCCTACTTTACAATGAGGTAAAACTGCAAATAACTCCAGAAGAACGACTCGTAGTCTAATCTTATCACGAACTCTATTTGTAGAGTATTTAACTAGCTACAGAGGCTAAGAATAGATTCTAGCTAATTAGGAGCTAGGTTTAGGAAGCTAGTTCCCTTCTATGGCTAAACTAGGGTTTCTCCTTGATGGATGTGGTATCTGACTCCTCTGACAAGGTCCTGCATCTTGAAGTAGTTGTTGACTCCTCGTTCTTTGGGTTGCTCTGTAGATACTCCTTCGATGCCTCCATATCTAAGCAGGGGATTTAAGAGTGGGATGAGTACGAGCGTACTCAACAAGTTCATTATAGGAAAGAGGTGTTTAATGCACTAGCTACAGCATTAGACCAGAAAGTCTAATACCAATGCAAGTTTTCATAACCATTTCTTCAAAAGGTTGCTTTTATTCAGAAGAACTATGTCCGTCAGCCTTCACCGGTTTACTAGAACTTCATGGAGCTCCTTTCCGGCCGCGTTCGCGATTCCATATCCCGGAACGAGGAGTGACAGGTCACGGTTCTTTACACTCTGCAGAGGTGTGTTGCTTTACCCATAAGAGATCTTAACCTTGGTGCCAACCGGGCGTACTCCCCGTCCACACTTCCTTTGGTGTGAGGCCCGGTATAAGGTCTAGCCAATCATGTTCCTCCGCTACCTCGAACACCCACCCTTTGTTGCATGCCCCGACCCTGGGTCCTCGTCGGTCCTCTTATACCACTTAAGGATGGACCCCGACCACGACAACAGTTTGGGACTCGTTAACCAAACTCCTTCGCCGGTAGCTGCAACCCATCATAGACCGCAATACCGTGGGGACTTTAGGCTTCCCCAGCCCACCGCTTGCACTTCGAGCGACAAGTGTCTACGGACTATGCCGTGGGGACTTTAGGCTTCCCCAGCCCACCGCTTGCCCTGACAGATACAAGTGTCTACGGTAAAGCGCATCCGTTGATGAACGAGAGGTGGAAACACTTTTGACTACTCCGTCCCACTCCGGATCTTATGGTTAACACGGATATTACGGCACAAGAATCACTGGCGACATTTGTTGTTTAATCCTAGATGGATATAAGCCCGCGCAATGGAACCTCCACCATATCAACACAATCCATGGTTCCATTGCCCACCACATAGTCATATTCATAGTTATGAAAGTAGTGGTTTTGATTTTTATGCAATAGTGATAACCATAATACTTTGCAAGTAATTTGATAGAAATACACAAATGACATGAGCAAGTGATGAACTTGCCTTTCTTGGCTGCAAGATTATGCAGACAAGGTCTTCGATGCGTAATAACTCCAAATTCTGAAATAGCATCATCGTCCGGTAAGGACGATGTTTAAAAGATTGGCAAGGATGCAATAATGCATAAGAATGAGATGCAATCGCTCTAAGCGTGACCTAACCCCGATGATTTAGGATTAGTGAGTGGTAATAATTGATTCAGGGTGTGTTGCACTTTTAGAGTGATTCACAAACAAGGTTCTTATTCAGGTGTGATTATTTGGTATCATGAACAGGTAGATAACAAAGTACAGTAATCAATTAAGCACTCAAAGAATGATAATTGGCATAATGTTAACGTGTAAAGAACAGTTGTCAATTTTAGTACCATATGGCATGGTTAATGATTACTTGTTATATTCTTCAAAAGAATAACTTTTGAAGAACAGGTTCTTTAATAAAGAACAAGTATGATAATTAGACTGGTGGGGTTCTATGGTTGACTATGGTTTCATCTAGTTTCTGAAGTAGTTATTAGATGGATCGCAACCTAGTTGGATTCATCAGCTACTAGGCTGGTATTGTTGAATTAAGCCTAAGCATATTAATTACCAATAGTTGCTATCAAGGTGGTATACCTTGTTGGTGATAGCTGGCTAGGGTTTAGAGGTTCTTATAAGCAGGGTTGATGATGATTCTTTATTTACTTCAAAAGAATAACTTTTGAAGAACATACTTCTTAGGTAATAAGAAGTATTTCAATTATTGGTGTGTATCTAGGGTTTCCTATTGGATTTACTAAGTAAAGAATGGTGGTTTCCTAAATAGGATGATTAATAATTATCTCACACTAATAGGGTTTAGTGGAGTATGGTTAGGTAATGCAAGATACTGGGCATGGTTGCTATTAGGGTTCATCACCATGATGTGATGCTAATTAAAGTTACTTTAGGTTGATAATTCTAAGGATACGAGCTAGGGTTTGCATTTGGTTGACCCTATTTGATCAACCATGTAGGATAGGGGTACATATATGGGGTACTAAATGATTGATAAAAGAGCTCCTACATTTTATGTGGACATAACAAGTATTTAATTGCTAATTATGGTATTGTGGATCAGAACTAAGTACATGATCACATATTCTAACCTAGGTTTAGGTTTAGAAGCAATTTAGGGTTTACATGTAATAATGGAGCTAGGGTTCCTAATGATATTAGGGTTTTAAGGATCACATGAGATGATGAATTCGTGGTTCTATTACTTATGAAATTAGGGTTTTCTAAATACCCTATGGTTCTATGATTAATAACTTCATGGTAAAGTTGAAGTTATTAGTAATTTTGAAATTAAAATAATATTTAATTTGGTATTTTATTATTTTTAATTAATTAATAATTAAGGTAAATATTAATCAGGGTTTAAATCTCTCTAATAATGATTTAACAAATAATAAATAAAGAAAATTAGTTTTAATGTTTTCTTTATTTATTTACTGGTTTTTTATTTACTTTTGGAAATTTTTACTATTTGTTGAATTTTAATTGAATTTAGAATTAAAATTAAAGGTTTAAATAACAAGTAATAAATAATTGAATTTTTATTAAAAATATAAATTTCCTTTTATATTTTTATTTTATAGATATTTCTTTTATAGGAATTTTAATATCTTATATTTGTTTTTCTCGAGCTATTATGAATTTTCTAGATTTATTTGAAGTTGCAGTAGCTTTTTGAATTTGAATTAAAATGAAAAGAACTGCTAAATGTCTCGGCTACGCCTACCCCCACACACCGATTAATGGGCCCGTGGCCACGTCACACGCCACGGTGGCGTCGACATGGCTTGGGTTCACGGTGGCCGGCGGGGCAGTCGCCCATGGTCGCCGGCGTTCCCGGGTTCCCGCGGGGACGTGCGTAGGCGCGTTGTAACGAGGACGCCGAGGAGAACCTCATGATGGTGGCGCCGCTCCGGTTTGGTCACCGGAGCGTGCCCGGCGACGAGGTATTGCGGCGGTGCCCACGGACTAGCGATGCGGCGGCGCTACGGCGTGTAATCGAGCATGGCGAGCTTGCCACGAGGTAGAGTGGCTCACCGCGAGTATGACGCGCGTGACGGCGAGGTGGATGAAGACTTGTATCGCCGGATTTCATGGTTCTGGCCGTCGGAGTAACGAGGTTGACGACGGCGCTACAAGCTGCTCCGGCTCGATTCCCCCTACACGGTGATGATGTCGAGCATGGCGGTGACGACAGTGGTCACGGCGAGGCTTGGGGCTTCCCCAATCGGCGGCGAGAGGTGGCGGTCCGGGAGCTAGGGTTTCGTCCATTTTCGGGATAGAGACAGAGAGAGGGGAAATTTGAGGGCTAGGGTTTCATCCATGGCATTTATACTTCCCCTCGCAGTCGTCGGCGTTCACGGGGTCAACAATTTCGGCCGGGACGTGGAGCTCCGTCGACGCCGCGGTGTCGATCCCTGGCGAGAGGAAGAAGACGGTTTGCTTCTCTGCCTTTATCCAGACGAAGGGTACGGTGGGCTGTGATGGGCCGGGCTGGGCTCCAGCTGCTGGGCTGCTGGTGGGCTACTCCACGGTCTACACGGCCAGGTAAGCCTGGTAAGTCCTTTTCTCTTCTTTTCTTTTTCTGTTTGATTTTCTATTTTGTTTTTTTCTATTTGAATTCAGATTTGTATTCATAGTTTAACTCTTTTCTGTTTTGCAGGTATTTGACAATTGGAATTCCATAAGAACTAATACAGGGATCATTGTATTACTGTATTGTTTTTGCATAAACATAATTATATGTGAGTCTTGTTGCAATATTTAATTAGGCAAGACTTTAGGTATTCATTTTAATTTCCTTTCTCATTTGTAATATAACTCCCTGTTGAATAATTAGAGTTGGTTATTCCTTTTCCAATTGTTTTGGAAGTTATTATTGGGACTTGATTTCATATTGGAGGAATTGATCAATGCACATGATTTTATGTGAGCTCCAATGTACTAGGGTTTTATAGTTTCTATCATAACCCCCCTTATTAAGGTAATGCTATTATTATATTTAAAGTATCTAAGTAGGTATTGTTTCCCTCATGGTTCATCTTGATTACAAAGTTAAATGGTTGTTAACCATACCTGGTTTAATTAAGGACTCAGCATTAGGTGGCTCTTTTGTTTTACAATTGAAGCATAGAATCTGATTAATGAACCATTAGGGTTCAAATGTTATTTACCTAATGACACCTGGTTTGAATCTCAATTATGGCCTGGTTTTATAATTGGAGTCACCCAAGTTATTTACAACTAGGTTTGAGATATACTTCTGGGTTGTATAGTTGAGATGACACCATATTGCATGTGCTAGGGTTTAATCTCCCCCTAACCATGATAAGGTGGTTGTTTACTTAACATTTTAGGTTCTCCTCTAGTTATTATGATATTGAGAATTAGTTTTATCTTCTACCAATTGGTTTCTATTATTAACCTCAATTTATCATTTAAGTAGCTACATTGATTATAGTTCTTTTTATAGTTAACTTTGGTCTTATGGATATATGGTTTCTCACCATATAAAGTATAGAGTTTAACTCTAAGGTTTGCTTAGTTCCTTTAATTGGGGAATAGTTGGAATATAGATGTGACAGGGTTCTGCTTATGATCACCATGTGGTTCACAAGTTAAAGATAGGATATAAGCCTAGGGTTGCTTACTAGTTATCTTCCTATAATTTTATGTGGGAATGAGATCTACTTATTCTATTAGGTTTAACTTATCCTCACATATCTCAATAGCATGATCATGGATTAGGCATGATCAACTTATTCTTAGTATCTACCTCAAGTTCTTATGGTTTATGATCATCATTCAATTTATAATGATCAAGGGTTGGCTTCCTAATGATCTCTCATTAAATGGGTTTCTCACTTCCATGATCAAGCATTGTCTTGATGAACTAAGGTGTAGCACTTCTATTTTATTTTCTAGGATGAGCTATTATGGTGGCCTCTATAATTGATATCCCAGGAGATTGCCTGAGATATTTCTTAGGATTCTTTCCAGGGAATGATGATATAATCATCTGAGTATATGGATAGCTCTTTTTCCCAAGTCCAAGTGTTGCCTCATTAATTTGAGTGTAACACCATAACTTGAGTTCTCTAATATAGGAATAGTTATTCCAGGGTTTATGGTGTACTCCTAATATTTTAGTGCAATGGTTGTCCTTTATTCTTAAATAGGTAAAGCTAAGATTGGCATGATTGGTCACTCTCTTATTTGGGAAAGACTTTAATACTAACCTAAGGTTAGGCTTCCTAGAGGTTGATGTGATCATCAATGTCTATGTTAAATATAAATGATTTATCTCTCTAGGAATTGTCTTGGATAATATCCTAGGGTTTCTCTTAGAGATGATGATTTGAATACTTGGATGTATATCCAAGGTTTAACTCAAGGTTTGTTATTGCTTCTCTAATATTTATAACAGAACTCTCACCTCTCTAGGTTTGGTGTGTAATAACTTGGAATGGAGAAGAATATCTATTTCTGAAGGGGATCTTCTTGTTATAACTCCAATGTTGAAGTGGAGTGAATACCCTGAGGTTTCATGGTAGGATTAAGGATTAGTTTAAGACATGGAAAAGATAAGTGAAGAATGGTTTCTCCATTTTATTGTTACTTGGTTTGCAGTTGAATTGGTGTTCATATGCTATGGCAAGGATTACCTTATTATGATCTGTTATAAGATCAAGCAATTGATCATTGATTAAAGTGTTGTTGTGTTGATTATTAGTTCCATTTGATCTAACCCCTTAGATCAAATCATCTCTACCCAAAACAAGGTTTTAGCAAAGTCACATTGAGGTTTATGGCGCTTGACTTGATGAGCTACTTCAATTCCACCAAGGTCAAGTGAAACTTCAGTTACTGTGACTGTTTTACTTTAAAGCGCGAAAATTCCCCAGATTTTCTATGCATGAATGCAATGCACACATCTATTTCCTCTATATTTGTAACCCCAATACCTGGGATATTACAATATGCTAGATGAATTGAGTGGTGCTGCTGTGTTCTCTAAAATTGATTTGCGTAGTGGTTATCATCAAATTAGGATGAAAGAAGGGGATGAGTGGAAAACAGCCTTTAAAACAAAATTTGGTTTATATGAGTGGTTAGTAATGCCTTTTGGGTTAACTAATGCACCTAGGACTTTCATGAGACTGATGAACCATGTTTTGCGTGAATTTATTGGCAAATTTGTGGTTGTCTACTTTGATGACATATTAATCTACAGCCGCAATGAATCTGAACATACTATACATATTCGACATGTTTTGCAAGTGTTGCGTGATAATCAACTCTATGGTAATCTTGAGAAGTGCACATTTTGCAAAGATAAGGTCATATTTCTGGGTTATGTTGTCTCTAAGCATGGAGTAGAAGTAGATGTGTCTAAAATTGAAGCTATTCAAAATTGGCCTACTCCCATGAATGTGAGTCAAGTAAGAAGTTTCCATGGTCTAGCTGGGTTTTATCGCAGATTTGTGCCCAACTTTAGTACTATTGCTGCACCTTTGAATGATTTAACTAAAAAGGGTGTTGTTTTTGAGTGGGGCGTAGCCCAAGATCATGCTTTTGATGAACTTAAGAGATTGTTAACTTCTGCACCGTTGTTTGCACTTCCTGATTTCAATAAGCAATTTGAGATTGAATGTGATGCTAGTGGTATTGGAATTGGTGGTGTGTTGATGCAAGAGGGTCGCCCAATTGCATATTTTTCTGAGAAACTTTCTGGTGCTAAGTTGAACTATCCTATATATGATAAAGAATTGTATGCTTTAATTAGAGTTCTTGAGGTTTGGCAACATTACTTGTGGCCAAAAGAATTTATCATACATTCTGATCATGAAGCTTTAAAATACCTGAAAGCCCAATCTACTTTGCATAAGCGTCTAGCTAAGTGGGTTGAGTTCATTGAGTCTTTTCCATATATTATTAAGCATAAGAAGGGAAAAGATAATATTGTTGCTGATGCTCTATCTAGGAAGAATATGCTATTAACTCAACTTGATGTTAAAATTCCTGGTTTAGAGATACTATGTGATTTGTATGCTACTGATCATGATTTTGCTGAACCATATCGCTTATGTGCTCTTGGTAAAGCATGGGAAAAATATCACATACATGATGGGTTCTTGTTTAGAGCTAACAAACTATGTGTTCCAGAATCGTCTGTGCGTTTGCTCTTATTGCAGGAATCACATGCTGGAGGTTTGATGGGTCACTTTGGGCGTGAGAAGACGCTACTCATGCTAGCTGACCACTTTTATTGGCCAAAGATGAGGCGGGACGTGGATAGATATGTGAGGAGATGCATTACTTGCAACAAATCCAAGTCCAAGCTGAAGCCTCACGGTTTGTATACTCCTTTACCGGCACCTACTACACCATGGGAGGATATTAGTATGGATTTTGTGTTGGGATTGCCGCGTACTAAGAGAGGCCTTGATTCTATATTTGTGGTAGTGGATAGATTTTCTAAGATGTCCCACTTTATTGCCTGCCACAAGAGCGACGATGCGTCGCATATTGCTAACCTGTTTTTCAGGGAGATTGTACGTCTACATGGAGTCCCGAAGACTATTGTTTCTGATCGTGACGTGAAGTTTATGAGCTACTTCTGGAAGACGCTTTGGAGAAAGCTGAGGACGAAGCTGTTGTTCAACACTACTTGTCATCCCCAAACTGATGGTCAAACTGAAGTGGTGAATAGAACATTGTCACAATTGTTGAGATCCATGATCAAGAAGAACCTGAAGGAGTGGGAAGAGTGTTTGCCGCATGTGGAGTTTGCTTACAACAGGGCGGTACATTCTACCACAGAGCTATGTCCTTTTGAGGTGGTGTATGGTTTCAAACCCATTACTCCACTTGACTTGTTGCCTTTGCCCATACATGAGAGAGTTAATATGGAGGCATCAAAGAGGGCAGATTTTGTGAAGAAGATTCATGTGAAGACTAAAGAGTTGATTGAGAAGAAGGGCAAGAGCAATGCTGCAAGAGTGAATAAGAAGCGCAAGGAGATGTTGTTCAAGCCTGGTGATTTGGTCTGGGTACATTTTCGCAAGGATAGGTTCCCGAAGCTGAGGAAGTCTAAGTTGAAGCCTCGTGGTGCTGGACCTTACAAAGTGCTTGCCAAGATCAATGATAATGCATACTCGATAGATCTTCCAGAGGATGAGTTTGGTGTCAGTAATTCTTTCAATGTTGCTGATTTGACACCATATGACGGAGAAGACCTTGGAGCGTCGGGGTCGACGCCTTTTGAAGGGGGGGGGGAGATGATGAGGACATCCCTACCTCACTACTACCTCCGTCATTACCAACAGAAGATGAACTCGTGAAGCTCAAGTCCAATGAAGTCAGGATTGGACCAATGACACGAGCTCGTGCGAAGCTACTTAAACAACAGGTGAACTTGTTCCTAAACGATACCTTGATTGATGAGAACTTTATACTACCTAAGTCCTATTACTTATGTATCATCAGGTATGAAGAGGAGACAAGCATCGCACGAGGAGGAGAGGAGCAGCTGGACGTGAAGATGGACGTGAAGCTGGACAAGGAGCTGGACATGAAGATATCTCATGGACGCGCGAGGGAGGAGCGGGAGGAATGCGCGAGAGGAGAAGAAGAAGTCCAGGCCGGTCCAGCGCCGGTCGACCGGCCCCCACGCCGGGCCACCTGGTCCCCAGCCCGGTCGACCGGCCGCCAACCGGCCGCCAACCGGAGGAGTGCATCGTGCGGGCAGAAACCGGAAACTTCGCAGTTTCCCGGTTGGCGACCGGTTGACCGGACCACCGACCGGACCGGCCGGTCCACAGCCCGGTCGACCGGATTCCAGACCGGACCAGTCCGAGTCTGTCTCGACCAGATCTATTCTGGGTCGGTTTTACTTGTATTTTTCGACCAGAACTCGTCCCGGACGCCTATATAAGTGCCTTGGACGACCCCCTAGCTGCTTTAGACCACGTTTAAGATAAACCCTAGTTCTTAGTTGTTTGCTCTGCAAAACTATTGAATTCCCTACACCATATTGCTTGGATATTGTGTAGATCCTGTTTAAGTCTTGTGTGATCTGCTGTTCCATTGGGAATTAGACGATTGCAACTTACCGCTTCGTGGTCGGCGGCTACGTGCGCAAGTGTGTGGAGTTGCGAATATCTTGCAGGGTTGAGAGCTGTTGCATCTGGCGACAGGGACCAATCGAGAGATCTCGTTGCGTCATACAAGTTATCATCCACTACATCGTCGTGTTTCTCCGCTGCCATCACCCCGTAATCATCATCACCACCGTTGCTTACTGAGAAGATCGGGCCACCCCTTATCAATGCAAGTTCTACTCTGATGCTACGTTTGCGAGTGATCCTTCAGATCGACGGCCCCTTTCAGCCTACTTTATTTTTCTTGGTGGTTCTCTCATTCCATGAAAGACAAATAAGCAGACCGTTGTTTACCGTTCGAGTGCAGAGGCTAAGTTGCAATCTATGACTCTTTTGACTGACGAGGTGACTTGGTTACGGTGGTTACTTGCAGATTTTGGTGTCTCCGTTAACCGACTCCTCTCTTGTCTGATAGTACAGGTGCTATTAGTATTGCACGTGACCTTGTAAAGAATGAACTTACCAAGCATATTGGTGTTGATGGGCGGTGTGCAGGATCAGCTTATTGCGCTGCAGTATATGCCTTCAAAGTTGTAGTTGACGGGCATAGCTTTCTACTCTCCAAACTCAGTATTGTTGATTCACCATGAATTTGAGAAGAGGTGTTAAAGAGATATTTTAAATATTGTAGTTTCCCTAGTAGCTAGGGGGTTCCCTAGATATTTCCAAAGTTTTAAATAGCCGGCTATAGCTCCGCTATAGCTTTTTAGGAGACCTGCCCGCTGCGGCTATGCTATTTATAGGCTAAATGAGAACACCTCTAATAGCCGGTTATAGTTCTATTTAGCCTTTTAACGCTAAACCTCATGTATTTTGAATTTCTCTTCTAATTTCTTTTTTATTTTTTCTTTTCTGAATTTCCGTTTAATATGATCAGATAAAATTTGTGAGTTGAATAATTGAATACTTGTTTTCCTTGAATAGTTTTCATCTTTCTTTCTTTTGTAAGATATGACTGAACTATTTCAAAAAAAAAAAACGCTAAATGGAATAGCCCACTATAGCCCGACTATAGCCTTTCAGAGCCTTCAAAAATTTCGAGGCTAAATAAAATAGACCGCTATTTTAAACCATGCATATTTCACACATATACATGTACTACATATTCTTGCTGACATACGACAGGTTTTGGAATTGATTTATGAAATGCTCATTCTTGAGCTAAACAAGAAGTGGCTACCCAACACCTGTATAACACACACGGACACATACACACATATTTACTTGCTAACCCTACATCACACAATACTAATCCAGCTGAATAATGCAACAAGTGAATATAGTGAGTGCTTATGAAGAGAGAGAGAAAAAGTAGACTAGAGATATTTTTCCTGATAAAAAGGGGAGCAAAGCTCCCCAATTTTATTTCAGAAACTGCATGCCAACATAACACCCCAGCAGAGTACACAAACAGTACTGTTGATGTGAAGGAGCTACACTTTAAACAAACTCAGTAGGAGATTCACAGCACATTGGCAGTTTGGCACACCTCCATCAGACTGCAAACTATATGATCGGCAACAGACATCCCTGAATTAAGCCTAATATGTGCCCAGGCAGCCATATTACAGACAGTAAAAGCTTCCTCTAAAGGAAACAGCACTCAATTTACTAGCGGTACTTCTTCTTTGACAAAGTTTCACAACAATTAGATCCATTATGCAGCCAAAAAAATATCTGCATAACAGTCACATGTTTTTTCCCCAGCTAAATCTGCTACATGTGTGTGTTTATTATAACAACTTCATGATATCCAGACAGCCAGATTCAAGTCATCTATTGTAGAAAAAACATTGTTCAAATTACTGACAATACAAACAGTTTGCCAGCTGGGAATCACGGACCAGATTCATTATTCAGGAAAACAACATTAGCATAACAATCCCTGGTTTTTTCTTGGCTAAGTATGTTACACGTGTGTGTTTACTCAAACAACTAGCAATAGCAAGCGTGCTAGCTCCTACATCCAGAATGCTGCATGCAAAAATGTCTGTAGATGCCTGGGCACAGCATAGGATTTGGTGGTGCGGCGGTCCGTAACTTGCAGCTCCCCCTTACGATCGTACTTGAGGCCAAAGAAGCTGACATGGAGCGCGCAGCCGTCTTCCAGCTCCACATCTTCGTGTATCACCCTCTCGACGAGGCAAAACTTGCTGTCGCCCATGTAAGTGAGAGTGGCCCCGAGGTGTCTCTCCGGGGACACCTCCTGGAACAGCTTGCCCTTCACCGTGGTCCATTCCGGCTCCGCCCTGCCGCTGCGCAGGGGGCGTGAGGCGACCTGGCAGGCGCAAACGGAGTAGCCACGGTGGCCGTGGCGGAGCCCGACCCACGCGTCCAGCTCGCGGTCGAAGTAGCCCTGGCCGAGGAAAGGCAGCACCCACCGCCCGTGTGACCTCCACTCCCCGCGGACAGCATGGAAGGAGTAGGTGCACCCGCGGAACCGGTCGTTCGGGTCCTTCATCTTGGTGGAGAAGAAGATGGTGGTTTCGTCCGGGTGCACGGCGTAGGCCGCCATGGACTCTTCGGTGCCGCTGAACGGCGCCGGAGGTGGGGCGTCGATGTCCCAGAACCACCTGTGGGCCTTGTTGCTCGATAGCCCTCCGCAGCGCACCCATGACAGAACCTCGAAGGACACCCGTATGTCGCCGGTCTCATCGCTTTGCCCCGACAACGCATACAGCTTCTGCTGCTGCTTCTCTCCGGCGACGACCGTCAAGCCGTAGAGGTTTCCGGGTAGGCTGGGCCCCGTGGTCATCGCGGCGGTCTCGGTGTCGTAGGCAAGGGTGCAAGCCTGTTCATTGTACGCCTCGCCGTTCGCAACCAAGATCTTGCTCCCCAGACAGGCGATGAACGCGTCCTTGGCCTGGCCTGAATGGGCTAGCCGTGCTGCCGGGGGCTCGGGGAGACGCATGAGCCCGACTCCGATGCCATTGTCCTCAGCCTCGTCGTCGCTGTCGATGGAGAAAAAGTTGCCGGCGTCAAGCTTGTGGATGCTGTACCCGTCCTCCCAGTCATCCAAGACGATGTAGAGGTGCTTGCTCCGCCGCCGGCTCGCCGGCTCCGGCACCTTGCCACAGCTGCAGCGGCACAGGTGGTGATTCTGGTCGGCATGCCGCTGCCGCTTCGACATGAGAGTTCTTTGTCCCGAGTTGCAGAAGCTTGAAATTTGTGTACTACACGAGTGCTGAATTCTGGTGGGCTGCCTCCGTTGGCGCTGGTGGATCTGCCTACAATCAGCAGCCGGCGGTATTGTTATAGAGGTCGAGGGGAATCCGAGTTGGGAAGGAAGCCAAATCGTACGCGGCGGATTAATCCGAGACCAACACGTATACTGCTATACCTTACGAGCAAGGGAAGATCAGCAAGTGCCAAACAACAAACCGAGTGGAATCATCAGGAACCGGCAGGCCGGCGGCCGCCGGCGACGTTGACGCCCGGCGCACGAGGAGGGCCGAGCAGATCGGAGATCACCGTGGGTGCCCTCGCTATCGTAGGATGGGAGGAATCGATTCGTATGGGGAGGCAACGCCGGCCGCCGACCACCAATTGACCGGGTGATACGGGCTTGGGTTCGTCGGCTCACTCTCTCAGTCTGCCCATTGCCTGCACTCGAAAGTCCCGTGTAAGAGTTTGATTCGAATTTGGAAAGTTATAATTATAGTCATATCATACGCAGACATTTCAAACATTGTAAACCAAAAATAGTCCTGCTAAATAAATTACTCGTACCATGAATTGGGCTCCCTCCAGTTAATAAGACATTTATTTTCTTTTATTTAAATCAAGCCAAGTAAAGTTTAACCAAATTTTAGCAAAACCTACCAACAAATACGATATCCTATATAGATATCATATGAAAATGTATTTCACGATTTATCTAATAAAATGCTGATCTTGTACTTTCCATGTTAATATTTATTTTATAAAAAATTGGTCAAAAATTACATGATTTAACTTTTCAAAAATAATACAACTCTTATTCGTCATAACAAAGGTAGTTTAAACTTAGAAACGGAACCTACAGGGCTGGTTCAAAGAACGATTATGGGGCATATGTTGGAAAAAATTGAATGTCATATATAGGTTCCAAGACAACATTTCCAATGATTTGTTTCATCTAAATTCTTGTGTGCAAGTTTTACTTGGGTTTTAAAATAACAATTATGATCAAAAATTGTAACCAGAAAATAAAAGGCTGGGCTAAATAAATTACAAATGACATTCATGAGCCGTACATGTTTCTTAGTGAATCCCTACTAAATCTGGACATGGGGAGCCCAGCAAGTGCTGAATACATAAAATAGTTGATTTTACATCTGTACGAAATGAAATGTCTTTCTTTTCTTCTGTTGTCTACTACCTTTATTTTAAAATAAGTTTTATAGTTTTGTATAGGTATGGATGTACATATACTTTTTTAAACGAGGCAAAATGACTTGCATTTTCACTAATAGAGAAGGAGTTTGATGGAGTTTTATTGTCTAGAACAAGCCCTAGGATTTTCAGATAAAAGTCTACTCTCCCGGCATAACATTACTCAAAAAGAACACTTCGGCTAGGCGCCATGCTATTGCCTCATCTTTGATTCTTATAATAACAATAGTCATGGGAGACGAGTGATGCCGAAAAACTCTCGCATTGCACTCATTCCAAAGTTCTCAAGATACTAGCATGGTGAGAGAGGCCATGGATTTCCTTTATTTTCCTTTGTCGAGAGCCATCTTTGTCCACCAATCATCAATGGTAGTTTTTTCAACCCATAGAGCTATAGGTGGAGAAATGCTTTGGATGCCACACCATGAGAGAATTTCCTTCTAAGTTCTCGAGGTAAATCTACATTTGTATAGAAGACGAGAAGCTGATTCTTGGACTTGGTTGCATAGATAGCAATTCCCACAATTTGTCCATCCCCTAGCTTGAAGGCGGTATGTCGTCCATAACCTATTTTGCATGGCTAACCCTGCAAAAAAATTGCACTTGGTGGGCCCAAACTTTCCACACCGAGGCATTATGCGTTGTGTAGATAAGACATTCGTAGACACATTTTAGTTGTAGATACATCCGTATCTAGATAAATTTAAGACACTTAATTTAGAATGGATGGAGTAACTAATTGCAAACTTTTGTGACTTAGACAACACTAGTGAAGATTGTACACAAGAGGGACTTTAAAAGTCCACCATACACTCAATACCTCATTTGAGATTATCTCGCGGGTCTTGGTCGGCTACATAACCGCCTTGACCAAATTAGGAGATAGAACTGCCTCCTATCATTTGGAGTCGACACCATCATTATTTGGGTGGCTAAGTTCAACTTAGATGGATCTTTATCTTGTAATGATGTGAATTGGTTGTTGAAATGGTTTGTTTGTGATCACATTCACACCACAACCTACATTGGTTTTCTGAAGTGGTGCTTCCTGGTGTTGTGGATCAATACATGCTAGAAGTTCTAGCCTTTCCAAGAGTCTCTAGCGCCCCCAGAAGATCTCTTGATCCATCTATTGAAAGTAGTGTTCAATTGCAAGGAAGTGGTGAATTTTTTCGATAAAGGGCGCTTTATTACTCAAAAGATTTTAAGCATTACACCCAGCCTCTGCATAACCAGGATGCACACAGCCGTTTGATAATCTAGTATGTAGCACAAAATAATGTGAAAAACGAAAGGAAAAAAGCCAACTAGTCCGAATCTCCATTGGCTTCGATCCTGCGGCTATACAGCCACTCATGTTGGGGAATAAACTCCTTGGCCGTATTCTCCAACCGTGAAGAGACATCCATAAAGAGTTCGCGATCCTCCAAACGGTGAAGTGGCCACCATGAACGGAGCAAAATTGTACACCGGTAAATGACCTGCATAATATAAGAATTTTTATCATCAAAAACCTTGTCATTTCTACATAGCCAAAGCGACCATGCAACTGCAAGCGCTCCCACTCTGATAATCGTTTTGTACGTAGAATCCATTCCATTTAGCCAATTGCCAAAAATATTTGCAATACTACGAGGTGGATACAAGGTAGAACCTATCTGAATGATTGACCATATAGACCTAGCAACCCGATAATTGAAGAAAATGTGTTTTATTGTCTCTTCTTTGTGACAGAACACACATTTCATACAACCTTGCCAGTTATGTCTTGCAAGGTTATCTTTAGTAAGAATCACCCCTCGACAAAGATACCATGCAAAAACCTTTGTTTTCAGCGGTATCTTCATCTTTCAGATGTTTTTATTATTTACGACCGGTTGAGTCGGAATGCATAATGCTTTGTACATGGAACTTACGGAGAATACACCATTCTTAGTGAGACTCAACGAAACACATCGGTCCCTGACCCAACTGGATTGAATCCAACCACTCAAGCAGTTCATTCCAAGCAAGTAGTCGGGGACCAATAATATCGCGTCTGAACGTCACAGAGGGAGGAGAAGATTCCATCACCTTCTTCAAGGTATCCCTTTTATGACAAACAATATTGTACAAAGCTGGATACTGTTCGGGAAGAGTGGTTGTTTCCAACCATCTATCTTTCCAAAACCTTATCTCCGCCCAGTTTCTAATAGAGAATGAACCCAACTGGAAAAAAGTGCTTTTTAGTTGCCATAATGCCAGCCCAAAAGTGGGAATCTCATGGTTTCCAAAAAATCTGAGAAATCGCCTTTGAGCCTACTTACTTTTTCCGCAGTAGTTGTTGCCAAACTCCATCCTCCATTAATAACTTGGCCATCCTTTTACCTAGCAAGGCCCTGTTCTTAACCTCAAGATCGTGGATACCAAGTCCGCCTTGATCTTTTGGACGGCAGACAACACTTCATTTAGTCAACCGATATTTTTTCTTCTCACTATCTCCTTGCCAAAAGAATCTTGATCGGAAGTAGTCCAATCGTTTCAAGACTCCTTTGGGTAATTGGAAGAAATAAATCATATACAGTACCATATTCGTAAGTACTGAATTTATGAGGACTAACTTTTCCCCAAGGGATAGTAATTTTCCTTTCCAACTAGTAAGACGTTTCTGAAGTCTTCCTTCAACAATTTTTCATTCAGCCAACGTGAGTCTCCGATAATGGATCGGAATACCAAGATGGCTGATTGGAAAACAAACAATCCCACAGCCGGATAATTCAGCGTACAGGTTGGCATCATCTTTAGCCTCGCTAAAATAAAACAACTCACTTTTATAAAAATTAATCTTAAAACCTGACAACTGCTTGAATGCTGAAAGGATTAGTTTCAGATTTCGTGCCTTTTCCAAATCATGATCCATAAAGAGAATTGTGTCATCGGCATATTGGAGGATAGATAAGCCCCCGTCAACTAAATGAGGAACTACACTTTCAATTTGGCCATCGATCTTAGCACGCTCTATTTATTATAATAGCAAGCATATCCGCCACAATGTTAAAAAGCATTGGGGATAGTAGATCGCCTTGCCTCAACCCTTTTTTTGTTTGGAAGTATTTACCGATGTCATCATTGATCTTAATGGCAACACTTTCTTCAAAAATAAAGTTATTAACTAGAGCGCGCCATTCCTCGGAGAAACCTTTCATCCCGAGGGCTTGTTGAAGAAAATACCATTTAATTTTATCATAGGCTTTTTCAAAGTCGATTTTGAGTATTACCCCATTCAACTTTTTGCGATGCATCTCACGTATTGTCTCATGCAAAGTGACCACCCCATCTAGGATGTTCCTTCCTTGCATGAAAGCGATCTGAGATGGACGCACCACTTGATCTGCCACTGAATTAAGTCTAATAGTCACAACTTTTGTGAAAATTTTAAAGCAAACATTTAGCAGACATATCGATCTGTACTGTTAGATACGTTCTGCATTATTAATCTTTGGTGGAAGGAAGTGGTGAATGCCATCTCCGAAGGATATATTAGGTGGAACGCTGCGGCAACATCCTCAGGGAAATTTGCGATCACTCGTGGACCTTGGCAATTGCGGATTCATCCACACATGTCAAACCTCCAAAACAAAAGATCAAAACCCAGCCAAGTTTGCTACATCGCTCAATCTAGGACCGTCATATTGGACTCCCGGTACCTTTTTTGATGCATATGTTATCCCTAATAGCCATTTTGTTTGAACAATCAAACCTACTCCCTCCGTCCATATTTAAACGCCGAACTGACAGTTTTGTAAAAAAATCCTTAATCTTTTTCCGACCGAACCCTCGGTCCACTCCCGTCCATATTTTGGCAAAAACGAATATGAACTGCGGGTTGGCGTTTAATTATGGACGGAGGGAGTAACAGTTTTTCCTAGAATTAACTAATTGTAAAATGTAAAACCTTGCTGGATATTTTGGCAAATAAAAAAAAGTTCACTAAAATTTCTGTCTTTAGAACCTTTTTGTCTTTTGGCACGGGTTGGGCCCGAGTGAAGCCCACTACTCACCCACTTCGGGTCCACTAAAATTTCTGTTCCCGCTCCCTCTGTTCGTCGGCCGGTCCGTTTCCCCCAAAGTCACCGGAAAAAGGAAACCCAAGGAAAGAACCAAGAAACCCCACCGGCGCCGCCGCCGCCGCCTCCGCCAGCCTCTCCTCCTCCCTCTGCCCCCCTCCCACCGGAACAAGCAACCCCGTCACCCCGAGCGGACGGAGCTCTCCCCCTTCGGCGCGCCCTGCTCCCCCCCCTCCACCGGACTCGGGGACTCCCCTCGCTGGTGAGCAAGCCCTAACTTTTCTTGGATTGCTCCCCTCGGGCAGTTGCGTCAACCCATGCGTTTCCTCCTCGAGTCCGATCTCTAGAATCCGTAGATTGACCTGTCGCTGGTTTTCCCTGGACTAGCGAACTGGTGCTACGAGTTGCGCCATGTTTGGGGGAAGATTCGGTGGTTATTTTTTCCCGGTTCTTGGATTGCTTGTACTGGAGATTGGGGATCTGGTGGAGCGTAGTAAGGAGATCAGGGTCTTCTTCTCCCCAAACTTTGGTTTACATAGGGTCATTCGGTTTGCTGGGCAGCGTGCTGAAAACTGGGGATTTTGTTTGGAAGTACTAGAAATTGAGGCTGTTACAAAAGGGCTGTCAGCAGTGCGCTGCTGATTTCTGCTATTAATTGGTAGTGTCATTCACGCAAGTATTGGGGTTTTAATAGTAACTTTGTGTATTTCTCATCATGTATAGGATGTTACTCATGATCTCCATTTTAGTAGTTAGGTGTGCATTTCCTTTTATGGCTTGTGCAATTTGTGCTCCATTTGGTGTTGTGTATGCTTTTGGTACAATGTTGTGGTGACAAATGAAGTCAATGAATGATGTTGTGTTTGTCACTTTCGAATTGAATAGACCATACTATGTTGACCAGCCAAAGTTATTTACCTACTTCCAGATCTGGCTACTGCTTTTACTTGGTACTCATGGATTTTCTTTTGTTTCTTGAATATGTCCAGTGTATGCAATGGGTAGGAGTTTCAGAGCGGGGCACCAGATGGAACTGGAAGATTCTGTGGCAGATCCTTTCAACAAAAACCAGTCCTTCGGAGGGTTGAAGCTGTATGTGAAAGAGCTCGATGCAAACACACTTCCACCCTTTCTCGCGCGCCTTTGTGACCCCGACAAGCCATGCAGATACACCGAGGAGGAGGTCTTATGTGTGTTTGAGACTGCTGCAGAAGTCCATGGATGCAACATTGTACCACATATCAGCCGGATCGTTTCAACCATCATCAGAATCATGTCATCAGTCACAGGGTCCTTGCATAGTGTTGGTTGCTCCAAGGTGATATGCGCAATATCCCGCTATGGCCTTGATCCCCTGGGAACAGAACAGGAGAAAAGTGGGATCATTAGTTCTCTCTGCAGTCCGCTTTCTGGTTGGTTGATGAGCAGTAATGAGTGTGTCTCTTCTGGTTCTGCTCTCTGCGTCACTGCACTTATCCAGTCCAACAATTGGCAATTTGCATCTCATGAGTTGATTAATGATATCTGCTTAAAAGTCTCAGGGGCACTGGAGGAGGTACACTGCCAGACTATTTCACACTTAGGCTTGGTGGTTGCTCTATTAAAACAGAATTGGTTGACACTTGAGCCTTATGGGCGGTCTTTGATAAGATCAGGCTTAAGTATATTGGATGAGAGTACTAAAGAAAGAAATTCTCAGATGGTCATATCATCCATTCAAATGATACATTCCATCATGAAGAATCTGGATTTGAGCATCATATCTTCTGAGATCAGTAGCATTATCCAAGCTATGGAGCGATTGCAGGATGATTCAGTACCAGAGATCAGCACTCCAGCTTTTCAGGCAGCCGAGACTGCTAAGAAACTCTGCAGGCAGGAAGATTGTGGGTATGGCAGAAGAATTAGTCCATTGGCAAAATATGGTGGAAGACATAGCAGGAAGGGATCATATTCACATTCTGTTATGGATGATGCAGAGATAAGAGACAGTGATTCAAATGAATCTCTTTCTGATGATGTACAATCTGTTCATCGTTTTAGAGACCATGATTCCCAACCTTCATTGGGACAACACTCGGTTGTACCTGGAAGTGCACGGGCAAGGAGGCGACTATGGAGTAATGGATCTGACAAATCACATCAAATTTCTAGCGATGACTTTTCTCACACTATCATACCTGATCATCATGATAGTGCTGGTGTGATAGCACAATCTAATTCTGCTGGTCTGCTTAAGTCACTGAGGAGGTCTTTAGATGTGCCAACAAGAATTGCTGATCCATGCCCTACGTGTTTGACACCCCAAACTACTAATCGTTTCTCTCAGGTACACAACAGAACTTAATTTATTAATCACTTGGTCATCTTCTCACTTGTATGAACAATTATAGAACTTTGGGACTTATCATGTCAAGATTTGGTGTATGAGTTAGCGTTTGTACTTTGTCCTGGAATAGTATATCTTTCAAATGATAGGAACAACAAACCTTTTGACTTTTGGTACAAAAGAAAATAATTTCATGTGCAAAATAGATCATCCCCATATATGTTCATAGATTGCTCATGGAATTTCCTTTGATGCATTGAAGGGCTATCTCTCAGTGGTCCCAGTTTATAAAACAATTTTGGGCTGTAGAGCGAAACTGCAGAAGCTTGACATTTTGTGATGCAAATTAATTTACAGCTTTATCTCTGTCCCTCTCATGGACTCGTAACTTGTTTCAGATATCTAGGCGAGGAAGTTTCTCAGAAGACTATAGGATGCAGTCAACCCCAAGGAAGCAGCTCCAGTTTTACAACTCCTGCAGCAATTCAAAAAGAGATACTCACAGATTACCTGACAGCCCAGCTTTCAGACAGATACGGCGCTGTTCAGGACAGTGTACAGATGGTGAAGTTGCGGAAAGGAATGGCTACTGGGATTCCATTCAGCATGACAAGCAATGTCATGTACAGAATGATGACACCTTGATAGAAGACCTCAAGTTACCGACCAACGGTGAGCGTTCTGATAGTGCAGGCGAATCACCAAGTGCAGAATGTCAAGCTGAGAAAGAGAAGATGACCAGAGGCAAGAAAGGGGGCACCAACTGCTCTCGTGCTCTTCTTCTTCTCTTCATCTGTGCTGTAGCAATGGTCGCGCTCTTGTTAGCTTGGTGGAAGGAGGGTCAGAGGGAGCTGTATGTTGTGCCAACTTAGTGGCATCATCTGTCTGAAAGGCGATTGTTCTGTGATATGTGCATTGGCTTTCTGCAATCGTTGGACGACGGTGTAAATGCCTAGTTAAAGTGGGGTAACTGTTTAGAAGTTGTGGCAGTTTAGTAGAAGTGATAGTGTGATACTGTGCTGGATTGCACATTCTGTAAGAAAATGCTATAACTAATTCAAGAAAAATATTGAATTAGTTGTAGCATATTCTGACAGAGTATATGTAGCTTTTGTGGCAGAGACATGAGTGGCTGTAGTCTATTAGTTTTGATGGCGTTGTTCACATAATGTCATTATCATCTGAAGATAAATATCCTTTCCAGGAGCTTAGATTAGCAAGAACATATGAATGTCTCCCCAACCTAATGTTCATATGCGACTGGTTTTGGATAAATTTTGGTTTAAACTTTCTTTGTTGTTTCAGCAGTTTGTTTGGTTTAAACTTCTTTGTTATGTGGTGGCCATTAGCTATCTGGCATGTTTATTTGTTTGTTGCACCAGTAATATTTCAACTGAAAATATACCACTATCTATTTGTTGCAAATTCGTCAGTAAAACCACCATTTTGTTCTAACCGGTTATTTTTGTTTGCTTTTATTATTCCACAAAATGGTTTTTCCAGAACACTATGCACAACATAGACACACACACTGCACCATCATACTTACCCAGAGACTTGAGACGTTGCACAATAACCCATGCGTTGTTCACCAAATGTCATTATTATCTGAAGATCAATATCTTTTCCAGGAGCTCAGATTAGCAATAACATTGGCTTCCCAAGCTAATGTTCATATGCGATACTACCACCACTATTCACACTGGTATCCTGTGCATTTGCTAGTCCATTGTAAGATGTTATTCTTCAACACCATCATTGGTTTCTGTGATTGATTGTAGATCCAATATCTGACCCAAAAAGCGTGAACTTTTCTGTCAGTTACCACGTAATGGGCCCTGCTTTTTCTATGAAAGAACCACACAAGTCTGAATACATCTCGGGTTACCAGTTCTGCCAAGCAGCGCAAAAAGAGAGAAAAACGAGTGCAAATAGTAGAAAAGCCACCAAAACACACTGAAAACCTGATATATGTCCACACAGTGACTACATTATACAACTCCCTACTGAACCAATGTTCTGCGACACGTGGTCAGATGCAATCTTCTTCAGCTTGTCCACCAAAGACTGTCCACTTCATCGTTACTGGCCCTGAACTTACCCTGTGAAAGCAAATTGATCATATTATAAACATTGTGAAAAGGGGAAGTGCAACTTTACCATTGAAATTACATCGTTTCTAGAAGTCCAATTCAACTAAGACAAAGCCCCAAACACCCCCAGCCCATCAGATTAGCTCTAGCCCCTGTTGCACGAAGTGTAACCTGGATGAAATCAACAAAACCCAGTGGTGCCCTTTCCGAGCCCAACGCATTGTCAGGGACTAGTAGTGCTATGGACTAGTGGGTTATTAGCTGTAAGGGTAGTATCGGTATTCCACCTATGTTGTTATGTTGTAGTTGGTTAGGTCTATATAAGCTTATCCTTGTATCCCCTTGCAATCAACCAAGAAATATGAACCCTAATTTTATCTTTATTTTTCAGCAATTTATCTCTTTTTATCCTCAATTATCCTCAAATTCTTATTCTTGGTGATCCTTTTCCGGTCAGATCCATCGGGATCCTGACAAAGTGGTATCAGAGCGACCGATTCTCAGATCCAAAACATTTCCCCTGTGGCTTCTTCTTCTCCCCAGCTCCGGATTCGCATCCATGGCGGCCCTGCCTTTTACCTCCTCCTTCCCCACCACCACATCAGTGTTTGGAAGCTTCCTTGATCCCGCTTACGCCCCCTACAGCCTACCCTCCGCCGCCCCCTACCACCACCCTTACCCCTCCTCAATCCCCACCCAAATCGACCCAAATTGGTCACTGCTCGCTCGTCCTCCAATCCATGGCAAACCTCACCTCACATCCCCACCCACCTTCCGCTACGGCGGGTTCTCTACCTCCCCATCAGCTTGCTCCTACCCGGCACTAGCACCGTCGCCTCCCTACTCCTTTCCCACGCCAGCGAGCGGTTTTCCCTCCTTCCCCGCTCCAGACTGCGGCTGCTCCACCTCCTCGGCCGTCTGCATGTGGAGATCAACTAGCGCCACCATACCCCTCTTCTGCAGCACGCCTAATGAGGTCGTCCCTGTCCCCACACCAACCTCACACGCCGACCCTTCCGACTCCAAGGCCGCGTGTGTCCACGTCGCGAACGAGGTGCGTACGACCCTGGCCACCTACGGCAACGACCCTGCCTCCCCAACCATCACCAACAGGATGCAGCCGGACTGCGTTTCCGCGGGCCTCAATGACTTCGCGCTGCAGCTCAAGCTCGCTCAGAAGTCGCTCCTCGACATCAGTCAACGATTGGATGAGTACCATGCTCAATCAAAACGTTCTTTTGCATCCCTGAGAAGTGGAATCTCCAAACTGGTGGACATGGTACCCTCGTCCAAGTCAAACACCATGACTAACCGGAAACAATCTGTCGGCTTCACACCATCATCGGCAAGCATAGCAATGGCTGAGTCTACGTCAGTACTCTCTAATATTGGTGCAGCAGAAATCTCCCCAGCTAGCTCTAGTAGCGCTTCTTTTGGTGGATCTTTTGATGTCCCAAAATCAGCCAGTGCCTTGACTGTGCCAACAGCTCCTGCTGCCCTCCAGGTGCTTGACGAAATGCCAGAATGTTATAGTCTTCACAGTCTCAATTGCCACAGTCTGTTCCGAGCAGATGGAACTGAGCACAAGTATTTTACTCTGCCGGCGGATTATCCCTTAGAGCGAGATGTTCCCAAGCCAGTGTTCGCTGTCTTCGATGATGATGAGTTAGATGGCGGCTCCAATGAGTCTGTTCACGTGTTCACTGATACTCCTGAACATCAGATATATGAAGAAGAGAACCAGGAGACTTTTGAGGCTCTCAAGTGTTGCAGCAAGACAACATTCAGTGCTAGGAAGCCCATAGTTGGTACTGTTGGTATATTTAGTTTGGAAAATGATGCAAGGGCGTGCAATTTTTCAGTACTAAAGGCCTCAAATTCAGTTTCCACAAGGTCTAACCAGCTCAGTATTGAGCATTGCAAGAGAGAATCGAGACTGCTATGGGATCCACGAGCTTCAACATTTCTTGTGACCCCTCTGAAGAATGACAGCAGTACCGACATATAGTGCTGGACTAGTATGACATATAGTGGCATCTCCTTATCTGAATATCCATACACCATGATCTTCCTTCATGACCAATGGGACTTTATCCAGGAGATTTACAATCCAAAGTTGCTGCTATCTTCACAGGACTGTGCTAAGGTCCAAGAAATGGATGTTATCTTCATTACATTTCTACCTCCTTGATACGGTAAATGAATTCTGGTGGATAATTGATGATGACGAAAGTTTCTGAAGAAACTTGTCCATTGCTGAGCAATGGTCTTGAGGGGGGAGTAATGTCAGGGACTAGTAGTGCTATGGAGTAGTGGGTTATTAGCTGTAAGGGTAGTATCGGTATTCCACCTATGTTATGTTGTAGTTGGTTAGGTCTATATAAGCTTATCCTTGTATCCCCTTGCAATCAACCAAGAAATATGAACCCTAATTTTATCTTTATTTTTCAGCAATTTATCTCTTTTTATCCTCAATTACCCTCAAATTCTTATTCTTGATGAACCTTTTCCGGTCAGATCCATCGGGATCCTGACACGCATCTTTCATACACCACCAGTTAAAATGAGAAACTGGACACTCAGAAATTGAATGACCCGCCGTCCCCACCTCCCCACATAAAGAGTACCCTACCTCACCCGGCCAGCCCTTGGCTGCTAAATCAGCAGTGACCTGGATGTCACCCACATTTCCATTTTCCTGTACACGGCAGCACTACTAACTTGAGATATTAAAGGCATAACTATACCAGACCTGATCCACCGATGCTTCCAGTAAGTATCCTACCAATGCTTCCACCAATCTATGAAGACAATGAATCAAGAATTTATATCAGTTTTTTTAACTGAAAGAAGGGGTCAGAGGAAAGGGCATAATAAGACTAATTAGGCCAGGATTGAGCAGACCGATGTACCTTTGTGAATTGCATGACAGTAATGATAGTGAACTTCCTTTTCCTCTTCTGTCCTAAGCCTGACATCGCACTCGGGGACATCACATTTCATGGTCCTTGTTTCATGCTTGGTCTGGCAATGCAAAATCATCTGCAAAGTGGAAAGCATATATGATGATAGGATTGATATGCTTACAGCTGCACTCGAAATACAATATGACAAGTCCATAACTCACATTTCCCTTGAAAAAGTCATTCTTATAATATTTGTGTGCCTCAAAGACACACAAATGACAAATATCCTTTTTGACTGAACATGTTGATCTGAGATAACAATAATCAGCATAGACGTCCACCGTCTCCCGTGGAACTATCCGTTTTCCCATTATCTACATAAAAACAAATTAAATAAATTGCCCCAGCAGTAGTTCAATGCAGATATAGCATATTACCTGAAGGGGGCTGACCGCCTCCTCCGTTTTCTTCTTGGTAAACTTTTGATATTTGTTACTGTAGAGAACAGATTGTGGTATTGTGATTGCAGACTTCCCTTTATCACCTTTACCTAATATGATAACACAAGATTAATTAATGAACGATAATAGTATCTCAGGCTTCCGTGTATCCAACCATGGATACACGGAAGCCTCGGGTGCATCGATATGTTGCCTAAACGGTCTCATGGTTTTAGCCCTTTTTTGCTAGTTCAAATTTTTGTACTAAACAGTTAGCAAGGATTACGAGTCGCCGAGTCGAGCCGAGTCGTTGGGGTACCGACTCATAGACTAGTTGAGACTATTCATAGACTAGCCGACATGTAACAAAACAGCCAGTATATACTATATGGTACAGAACACATGTAACAAGAATACAAAATAGCTAGTAATTTTAAAGCATGGTTTGAGCTGCAGCATCAGCTGAGCAAACCACTTGAGATATCTGTACGTTGTAGCTGGTAGCTCAGACCTCAAGATCTGAGCCTTGTATTAGGCAAAATTTGAGTCGAACGACTCAGGAAGGAGGACTAGTCGAGACTAGTCCAGAAATAGTCGGTCAACTCAGGAAACTAGTCGAAATGACCAACCTAGTCTGACATTGGAAAAGCGACTTGTAGATCCATGACACGAAGTCGGGATTGAATAGTTACTTTTTATTCGAGATTGGCACAAACTCATACCTTTCTCAGCATTCTCTTCCAGGACATTTATAGGTTGCTTCTTTGAGGAGGTACCTGACATTAGACAGAAAAAAAACGACATTCAGTATGTGCGTAGCGTGTGGTGAACCAGATTCAATAGTTTTTCTTTTTTGAGAAGGGCAGAAACTCATACTTTTCTCAGCAATATTCTTGTTCTCAGCATTCTCTCCCAGGACCTTTATAGGTTGCTTCTTTGAGGAGGTACCTGACATTAGACAGAAAAAAAAACGACATTCAGTATGTGCGTAGCGTGTGGTGAACCAGATTCAATAGTTTTTCTTTTTTGAGAAGGGCAGAAACTCATACTTTTCTCAGCAATATTCTTGTTCTCAGGCGTTTTTCCAAGGACCTTGATAGGTTGCTTCTTTGAGGAGGTACCTGACACGGAAACAGATTAGTGCATACTCAGAGTGTGCATGCAAATGATGTAACGACACAATACATTTTTGCTCCCTCGGAACTGGCTCTCCATGTTTCAGCTTCAGGTTGAGATCTTCCGACAGGCTTTTGTTCAAGTCATCAACAAGACCCTTTACTAGGCACTTGAGTTCAGGATCTTCGGGTCTAAGGCAGAGAGCCTGTTGAAGCTTCTCAATCTCCTCAGCATCAACGACTTTCTCCTCACTTTTCTCCAACAGATCGATGAGCTTTTCAAGGACAACTTGTGTTCTCTCAGTTCGCCCAGACCCAGAGGCAGAATCTGGCGGGATGACCTGCGAAACAGGATCATCTGGCCTCGTAATCGTGAGTCCGCGGAGGCACTCTACTGATGCATCTAGATATCGCTCCATTGCAAACAGGACTTCAGCTCTAAACAAGGATATCACTATAGATGACGGGAACGTGTCAACAATCTGAGCAACCTCCCGAAGCACCTGTTTATACTGTTGCACCTTTGGTATCGTACTTGAAGATGTACCAATGAAGGATCGCATGAGATATGGCAGAAGCAGATTCGCACGTGCAGAGAAGGGGTACTTTGCAGCAAGATCGCGTGCTTCATTCCTTGCCTTGACCCCAGGAGTGCCTTGGCGGAGGTTGTACAGCAGATCGCGGCAAGCTGTGTACACCCTGGTGTCCGAAAGATGGAGGAAACAGTTAAACTCATCCTGCGCCATGGCGATCGCGGACAGCTTCTTCTCTTCGTCTGTCATTACATCGGTGGAATGCATCCAGGGATTGTTTCTATCAGGAACCTCGGGGTTGCGGATGTGAACGGCAGCGCTAAACTCCTTGTACGCCTCTGCGGTGTGGTCAGACATACCAAGTACTCTGGCACAGTTCGCCCGCGTGTAAGGGCATCTGGGGGCGAGCTGGGAAGCCCTCCGGTACCAGGCGACGCACCCCTCTTGACAGGCCGCCATGTGGGATATGGCGACTTCCCTCTCATCAGCTCTGGCGCGTTCCTCCGCGATCCTCGCGGGATCGGGATCAGCATCGGCATGCTGCCCAGATCGGGCCCTGACGGAATCCTGCTGCTCGAGTTGGTACCGTACCTTGGATGTGGCGGACTCCATCAGATAGCCCACCAAGTTGCAGGGGGCCGCGGACTTGGGGTGCTGGTCCACAAGCTTCAGCGCGAGGCCGCTCGCCCCGGCCGTGTTCCCCTCCTCGTTCAGGCGCAGGACCTCCTCGCAGCTACGGCGGAGCGACTCTTCTGCCGATGCCGATGCCGCGGCCACAGCAGCACGACGCTCTCGTCGGATTCCTCCCATCTTCTCCGAACTCTGGTGGCGATGTGGATCGGAAGGTGGGATTTCTCTAGGGTTTAGTGGAGGTTTTTGGAGGAGGGGAAGAGGGGAACGCGGGGAGCAGGTGGGAGAAATGCCGGGCGCCGCGCAGTTGGGGAAGAAGGGTGCGTGTCCCGTCCGCAAGGTGGCTTTTGATTTTGGAAAATGAATCCTCAATTTGTATGCTCCGGACGACCAAAATCCCAAATGTTCGACGCCAAGCCGAAATTTGAGTAAATTACAGAGATCTACCACAAATTAAGGCGAATCGGTGCCTGTTTTGGTAATTTTAACATGTCCGTACCTACATTGGGGCGGAGAGAAGCACATCGCGTAAAACCGTCCCAGAAAGCGAAATTAGCACTTTGGTCCGGTGCCAACTGGCCAAACGGCCGTTTCCGCATGCGTTAGTGCACCGAGCCACTTAGCACCCTGCTCCGACCCGGTCGGAACCGAACTCGTTTTCTCGTCCCCATTCCCCGTGCTAGTTAGGTCTCGACCTTGCTCAAGTTCATCGCCGCCGCACCGCCAGGCCTGCCTCGTCGCCATGCCCTCATGGAACGATGGGGAGAGCAGCTAGGACAACCTGCTGTCGGATTTCGACCAGGGGCACGACATCAGTCCGCACCGCCCGGCAAGTGCATAGTTAGGGTTAGGGTTTGCTGTGATTTGGGATTTTTTTTTGGTTCGAAGCTGCCTTTTGCCGCGATGTGAGCGTTGCCTACCACCGCAAAGCATTGGACGGCTCCGACGTGTCCTAGCCCCATCATGTCATGGCCCCACCCCGATTTTTGGTATTTTAGGTTTAATTCTTGTTTTCTCTGCCAATAATTTAGATTCTAGAGAACATTGTAGACCAAGATTTCACTGGATATGAGGATTCTGACATTCGTTGCAACCATGACATGCCGATGTACAAATATGTTTGCTTTGAAGCAAAGAATACTGGAAGGAGATTCCTTAGATGTGGATGCAAGGTAGGTCAAGTTGATTTTTGTTAGTAGAAATTGCTATTTCTAGTGACTTCAAATTTTTGTCCGTACAAATTGCTGTTGTGCATGCCTAGTTCAAATATGTTTGCTAAGTTAAAAGTTGTTAGTACAAATTGCTATTGCTAGTGCCTAGTTAAAAATATGTGCTAAGTTAAATGTTGTTGTTGATGCAGATACAGCTCAGTTAAATTTATTTCTTGCCTATGTAAATGTAGCTAAGTTAAATGTTTTAAATTTAGCTAGTTTATATCTTTTTGTGGTACTGCCTAGTGAAATTGCTATATAATTTTGTGCTACTGACTAGTTAGTTTATGTGTCTACTTGTACTGCCTAGTTTAATTATTTGTGTAGCGTACTAAATTTCAGTTAATTTGTAGGAGCAGGTGATGTGTGATAAGGTTGTGTGGGTAGACCAGGAGTGGCCATTGCCACTTAAGAACGTGTTGGTTAAGTTGTGGTCTATGTATGAGTCAGAGAGGCACTCCAGAATGCATGGGAGTGTGGAGGCTGCTACAAAAACTACCAGCTAGTCTTAAAGACTAGGGAATTAGAGAAGAAAAACTTGGAGCTGCACAAGCAATTGGGTGACACTTTGGAGTATGTTGCAGAGGCTACCACTCATGAGCTTGAGAATGCTAAGAGGCAGCAGGCAGAGCTCAAGTTGCATGTTTGAAGGAAGACAATCAAAAGCTGGAGTTGGAGGCTGTGAAGATGCATAAGTTAGAGGAACAAGTTGGCAGGCTTGAAGAAGAGAAGAAGAAGCTGGAGTTTGAGCTAGAGGCTGCGAAGATGCGGAGTGGAGATGGGCAAGTTGCTAGTTTGAAGAAAGAGAAGAAGAAGCTAGAATATTATGTTGTGGCCTGAAAGCTCACCATGTCAACAAGGAAAAGATGAAGATGATTGCTGGAATATGCCAGGAATGATGTCTTTAACTACTATGTTGTATCTTGCTGAAGCTAGACTAATATGTGTTAATTCGTGTTGAACCATGTTGTGTACCTTTGAAGTTAATATATTGACATTGTAAGCTATGTATGAGACTGTTATTCTTGTTATGGTTTGATACGTCTCAAACGTATCTATAATTTCTTATGTTCCATGCTAATTTTATGATGATACTCACATGTTTTATATACACTTTATGTCATTATTATGCATTTTCCGGCACTAACCTATTGACGAGATGCCGAAGAGCCAGTTGCTGTATTCTGCTGTTTTTGGTTTCAGAAATCCTACAAAGGAAATATTCTCGGAATTGGACGAAATCAACGCCCAGGGTCTTATTTTTCCACGGAGCTTCCAGAAGACCGAAAGGGGTTACGAAGTGGGGCGACGAGGCGCCGACACCACAGGGCCGCGCGGCCTGGGTGGGGCCCACGCCGCCCTATGGTGTGGGGCCCTCGTGCCTCCACCGACGCTGCCCTTCCGCCTACATATACTCTCCGTCGCGAAAACCCTATTACCGGGAGCCACGATACGGAAATACTTCCAGAGACGCAGCCGCCGCCAATCCCATCTCGGGGGATTCAGGAGATCGCCTCCGGCACCCTGCCGGAGAGGGGAATCATCTCCCGGAGGACTCTTCATCACCATGATCGCCTCCGGATTGATGTGTGAGTAGTTCATCCTTGGACTATGGGTCCATAGCAGTAGCTAGATGGTTGTCTTCTCCTAATTGTGCTATCATGTTAGATCTTGTGAGCTGCCTATCATGATCAAGATCATCTATTTGTAATGCTACATGTTGTGTTTGTTGGGATCCGTTGAATATGGAATACTATGTCAAGTTGATTATCAATCTATCATATATGTGTTGTTTATGTTCTTCCATGCTCTCCGTTGCTAGTAGATGCTCTGGCCAAGTTGATACTTGTAACTCCAAGAGGGAGTATTTATGCTCGATAGTGGGTTCATGCCTCCATTGAATCTGGGACAGTGACATAAAACATCAATGCTTTGTCTAAGGATATTTGTGTTGATTACAATACGCACCATACTTAATGCAATTGTCTGTTGTTTGCAACTTAATACTGGAAGGGGTGCGGATGCTAACCCGAAGGTGGACTTTTTAGGCATAGATGCATGCTGGATAGCGGTCTATGTACTTTGTCGTAATGCCCTGATTAAATCTCATAGTAGTCATCATGATATGTATGTGCATTGTTATGCCCTCCCTATTTGTCAATTGCCCAACTGTAATTTGTTCACCCAACATGCTATTTCTTATTGGAGAGACACCACTAGTGAACTGTGGACCCCGGTCCATTCTTTTACATCTGAATACAATCTACTGCAAACATTGTTCTTTACTGTTCTTCGCAAGCAAACATCATCTTCCACACTATACATTTAATCCTTTCTTTACAGCAAGCCGGTGAGATTGACAACCTCACTGTTACGTTGGGGCAAAGTACTTTGATTGTGTTGTGCAGGTTCCACGTTGGCGCCGGAATCCCTGGCGTTGCGCCGCACTACACTCCGTCACCAACGACCTTCACGTGTTCCTTGACTCCTACTGGTTCGATAAACCTTGGTTTCTTACTGAGGGAAACTTGCTGCTGTACGCATCACACCTTCCACTTGGGGTTCCCAACGGGCGTGTGCTTTACGCGTCATCATGGTGCTACTTATATATATGGTATCTTATGTCGTTGATTTTGTCAAACATCCTATGTCGTTGATTGAGTCTCAGTTTTATATGGTACTTATATATGTTAAAGGGCAGGGCGGCGCCACCCGTTTGTGGTTGCCGTCGTCAGCACGTCGACGGCGGCGACACTTAATGGTCGCCTAGGTTATTATTCAACAGCTACGACACTAAACATGTGAAATTCAGCCCAAGTTTCAATTTTGTGAGCCTCTTGTTACAATTTTGTGACAAGGGCACGGCGGCGCCGCCCGTTTGTGGTTGGCGTGGTCAGCACGTCGACGGCGGCGTCGCCACTTAATGGTCGTATTCGACTGATAAATTTAGAACATCATTCAACTGCTCGACTGATAAATTCAGAACAACATTCGACTAATAAACTCATAGCAGCATTCAACAGAATGTCTTCATCACTTAAAGTTGCCAGGTCGCTCATAGCTCGGTAGATTGACATCGAATGGAGTAATGCAATAAGGTTGTCCATTACAACATAGATGTTTGACAACATGAACATCTGTTTCTAGCCACAATTGTTTGAAGATTGTCCTTCCGCTTCATGATTGACATAGCCACGGTTGAAGTATCCCCATGTTCTGCTCCTTGTGTAAGCTGGACCTGGTACTTATTCTTGTCGCCCATCTTGTGCAACCATCCTTGGTGGCACAAAAGGTTGTCTAGGAGCATGTGGAGCCGCTTGAGCTGCAGCATGTGGAGCATGTGGAGTAGCATGTGCTGCAGCATGTGCCGCAGCATGTGGACTCGCTTGAGCAGCATTAGATGGTGGAGCTTGTGTTGCAGGCTATTACAAGTAAAACAGGAGATACAAGTTAAATAGGTAAGACAATTATCAAGTCAAATGTGTACAAAAGCAAAACAATTATGAAGTCAAATATTTACCACATGCTTGTTTTTTCTGATCACAAGATCTGGCCTCAACTCCTTGAGGCAGTTGGTATACTTGTGTCCCTGGAGATTGTAGTTCGAGTAAGTAATGGTTCCCATTCTTGATGCGTATTTGGGTTTTGTCACCTCATTTTTTCGCTTCCTCCTCTTCTCTGCCTTCCTGCCTTTGGAAATGTAGAACTCTGGTGGTATGATGTCTGGAGTTTCTGTCTTTGTCCAATCATGTTGTCCCAAAACTGGGTAGATGATTGGCTTGTATGCTTCAACATACATCTACTTCTTGAAAAATGGGTTCACATACTCCTCTGAAACTTGCTTTGCTTTGATTATAGCACTCACAGCATGGTTGCAAGGCATACCAGTGACATCCCATCTCCTATATCCACAAGTCCTTGCAACCAGATTGACTTCATGAATTGCATCAACCTTCCTATTAGTAACTTGCCACAAATCAGCATCTGAAATCCTTGGTGTGCAAAATGTAGAGTACTTCTTCGACAGCTCAAGCATCTATGTGGAGTGAGGAGTAATTTCCCATCTAGTTGTACCTACACCTACCGTTTTTTCATGATGCCTAGTCATCTGCTTGTTCTTTATCCCTTCAATCATGGTTTTGATTGACTTCTTCCTTACATTCAGAATGTACCTATTGAATACTTTGTTGAGGTTGTTCGCGACCAAATATGTCTTGCAGTTGGTGTCGAAAGCATGCATGGCCCATGTGTGCACAGGGATTTTACTTAGCCATGTCCAAGCTTCTTCACTCTCTGCCTTCAAATTTGCCATGGCAACATCAAAATGATCTTTGTGGTAGGCATAAGCGGCTGCATCCATGCATTTCTTCAAATCCTCACCCCTAAACCCAACAGTTTGAAAGTTGGCATATATATGCCATAGGCAGTAACTCTGAGGATAGTTAGGAAATACTTGACTTATTGCTTAATTTATGAAGGCCCTATATACATAGAACATAGGAAAAATATAGCTCAGACAGTCGCATTTGGTACTTGACAATGTAAAGGGAAGAGAGTTGGTACTTCACAATGTAAAAGGAAGAGAGTTGCAAACCTTTTGTCTGTCTGACACAATAGTGTAGTAGCCAAAATCTCCTGATTCCCCACCTAAAGCATATTTCGGATGAGTCAAAAACCATCACCAGTTGGTTGTATCTTCTTTAGGAACCACAACAAAGGCTATAGGGTACATATTATTATTTCCATCACGGCCAGTTGCGGCTAAGATTTGAGCCCCAGTGCATAGTTTAATAAAGCAACCATCCAACCCTGCATCTATGAAGTTTAATAAATCAGCCATGCATCTACTACCATTCGAGAATGCAAACCATTTATTTTGTAAGAAAATCTCACCTATGAAAGGTTGGCAACCTTTTAGAAAACCCTCCCTGGCTCCATTGATGCGGAAGAAAAGTCCATGAAATGTAGACCTGGATGAGGGTTCTGTAAAGATGGAGCTGGAGTGACAGTTGTTACAATACATAACCCTACTGCCAGGGTTAGTATCAACTACTGTTTGGGCAAAGTATCTTAGCCTCACACCTTGTGATAACCTAGCACAACATCAACATCCATCCACGTTGCCCTGTAGGCAGTCATCTTTGAGACTTCGACACCATAGTGTTGCCTTGCACTATCAATCAAAGTCTGAATTCTTGTGTTTGTATCTGATCTGAACAAACTTTCATATTTATGTGCCAACCATCTAGCACTGACCCTTGTTGAATCAGTGGTTGTAGGAAAGGTATGGTGAATCTTCATCTTACGAAGCACAAATGTCTTCTCACCTTTGATCTCAGATGCTGACATGTAGAAAGGACACTTCTCCTTTATGCACTTCACAATGATCCTTATGTTGGAGTTCATGTGGTACATGTAGTTTCTGCTTTTTTCTATGTGCAAATCAATCAAAGCATTTATGAATTGTTGCACATATATTGGTAAAACACATTTTCAAACACAATTGTTCATGTGGTTGAAGCCTCTTCTCCTCATACCATTTTCTTGGGGGGATTTTCTTCCTTCGACTCTTTCTACCCTTTGGTGACACCATTGTGATTGGTTGAAAATAATAATCATCTTCATCCTTTAGAAAACCAGGGAACTCATCTTCATCCGATGATGGCATGTAGTCTAGTACTAGAAGGACCTCGCGCGCGTTGCTGCGCCGTTTTTGCTATTTACGTGGTGTTCCATATTATGAATGATGGGCACTAAATGAAATGGCGGAAGTAAATCTGTATTATTTTCTCAAGAACAACAATGGATCTCAAAATGGATTTGACAAAGGATTGCACTTGAAAATAGTTTGTTTTTCAGCTTGAGCAAAATTCATAGACTGAGCAAATAGCATATGGTTCTGGGGCATAGTTGAGAAGATAACAATGCAAGCCAAGATGAAAAGAAAAGGAAACCAAATTTTTTGAAAGAAGGTTTGCTCCTTGGTAAAGGATTGTCGCGAGCGAGAGAGAACGCCATCGCCTTCGATTTGTCGCGCTGCTCCTCCCCTCCCTTTGAATGCAGCCAGGACGCTTGGCGTCCTATGACATCGTCCTCATCTTCCTCCAACGGTTTCTTCTTGTGCTCTGCCATGTTGGGTACTACTTTGCGGGCAGCTTCGTGGACCTTGGCATTTCTGTGATCTAGGTCGTCTCCGTTGCGTCGCGAGTCTCGTGGTTTTCGCCATCCTCGTGCTCACGAACACGCCGGCGCCGGTCGTGCACTGTGTGCCGTTTCCGGTGCTCACGCCGGCTGCGTTCGGGATCCGCTGTGCACACATTTCGCCTATCGTCTGTGCGGTCGTTGGCTGCCATAGTTGATAACTGAGCCGTACTGCCCGCGCAGCTCGCTTCCGGCGCCGCCGTGAATGTGCGTGGCAATGGGGACATCCGCAAGCTCAGGGGCAGACCCAGGTACAGCTGAGTGGGGGCCTAAAATTTTGAAATCCCTTAGTAGTTATACATGTTTTGAAGAGAAATTACTTAAATTATGAAAATTCATAGCAAAAGTGCCCCCACTCAAATAGTCAAATAGTATGCCCCCAGTCAAAATTTTCTCTGGGTCCGCCCATGCGCAAGCTTGAGAAGTACCCTGCGCCCGGTGCTCGTCGTGCTCACCCTCTATGCTGCTGGCCTGGGCCCTATGTCGTCGACGTCGCACCGGCCAAAACGCACGGTCACGCTTGCCGCACGGACATTCACCTGCGGCATGTGCGCGCTCATCACAGCCATGTTCGGAATCGCCTTCCAGCCAAGGAGGCAGCTCAGCTCTAGGGAGAGCTGTATCTTCACGTGGCTGCTCGGACAAGCGGCGCTCGTTGTGCCATTGGAGGCGGCATGCAACATTAAGACCGTATATGGACTCGTTTAGCAAGAAGAGGGACCGTGATGGCACAATTCCTTAGTATGGGAACCATTTTGGACATCGTCCAATAGGTTGTCCAAGACCTGTCGAGGGTCAACCAAATGATCAGTAAAACAAATCCAATCTTCTGTTCACGTGGGGCCTATGAAAGTGACCTGCGGAGGAACCGTAAGCTCTCCCAACCCTGGGAGCTTAGTGCTCTTAGAGATGTCATCAATTTGCACAGACGAATGACATCTCGTTGTTGGTCCGGGTCCTCTTTTAACCGTCTTCTGCTTTTCTTCATAGGTTCAAGTTCCAGTTCAGGTTCGTTAGCTGCTTCATTCAAATCTGGAACTACATAAATATCTTCAATATCGGTGTCACCTTCACAGTGAAGAAATGGATCCTCTTGAATCCTTCTCATCTCCTCAATCTTCTCAGCTATTTCCACTTCTTCCATCCTTCTTAGCTCATCCATTGCAGCAAAGTCTGCCTCTCCCATGTCGAAAAATATATTGGCATCATCTTGTGCATCATTCTGTACCGTCTTTCCCTTCTAAACACTTATACCTTCTTGAGTGCACATGTAAGGAAATTGAGATCCTACATTACTGGCAGCTTGACTTAACAATAGTTGGCCTTCATTGTCATTGTCAACTACACTGCCACTTGGCTCTGCACAAGTCTGCTTCTTACCAACAACAGCTCTTCTCTTTAGAGTCAAGCTTAACACTCGACTAGATTGAAACATGTCCAGCAGTTCATAGATTCTTGCACTGTTCTCAACTAATACATCATGCCCATCTAGGTGTCTGCAATAGATGTTATCTAAAATGCTATATCCCCTGACCTCAATCATGGCAACAATCTGCTGATATGTAATGTCATCATGCCCTATTCTCCTCTCAAGGTTATCTACCCCATCCAAATTTATTATGACCTCCCATACTTCATTATCCAAACTAGACAGACAAAATAAAGAGAGCACATTTTAGCAATCACTCATACGGCAAACCCTAATCCAAAAAAGTACAGCGATGCGGGAGATAATCCAACCTACGAGAGTGGGTACAAGATCTTACTCTAAGCCGCCGAAGCCGTAGGTGAAGCGCTCGGAAGTCGCGGGATTGTCCACCCATACCTTGGTGAGCAAATCCACCGCCGTCGATGATGGGCAGAATGGCCACAGCTCGTCCAGATCTTCGACAACGCTCTCCGTGTTGGTACTTGCCACTCCTCTAGTGCCGCAGCTACTCTCGCCGCGCTGATGGCCGCCAGCGGGGTTTGTCGGCTCCTCCATCGCTGCCGCCACCAGGTGATGTGGGTATTACCCTTCGGGTAACTAGTATTGTACTACCTGTTACGGCCCAGCCAGGGGCCCATGAAGGCACTCGACTACCAGGTGGTCCGTTACGTCGGTTCCGAAGAAGGATTCTTGAAGGACAAGGCAAGAAGATGAAGAATACAAGGAAAGTTTAGATCTAGGGCTCTTTGTAACCTAGTCGTACCTGGACAATACTCTCGAGACCTGGCTCCCAATATAAGGGCCAGGAGAGGGGTTGCCGAGGGACACACGCAATCATAGTAATCATAGCCACCGCAAGTCTAGAGCTAGGTCATTACAGAACTTAGTCTCTCGACGAGATCATAGCCGAAATCTTCGGCACCCCATTGTAACCCGATATTTTCATAATCAAGATCAGACAGGCAGGACGTAAGGGTTTTACCTCATCGAGGGCCCCGAACCTAGGTAAATCGCTCTCCCCGCTTGTTTGATAATCGATGTCTCGTGTCAGCCTAGAGGATTCCATCTACCCTAAGCCCTAAACGGAGGGCATTGCCGGGGAGTACCCTCGACAATTGGCGTCGTCTGTGGGAACCCTGTTGGCACAAGACCCAGCATCGGTAAGTTCGATCATGTCATCGGCAGCTTCGTCAACACCGCCGACGTCTCCGCCGGCTTCTTCATCGCCAAGCTCGGGGAACTCGATTCGATTCGGGTCCTTCGAGTTTACTCCACATAAGGAATCGTCTCGCCCGACCTTTTCGGATCTGCAAGGAGGCTTAGGCTTGACGTTCGGAAGTGTCCACTATAACATTGATACGTCTCAAACGTATCTATAATTTATTATGTTCCATGCTAGTTTTATGACAATACTCACATGTTTTATATGCACTTTATATCATTTTGATGCATTTTCCGGCACTAACCTATTAACAAGATTCCGAAGCGCCAGTTCCTGTTTTCTGCTATTTTTGGTTTCAGAAATCCTACACAGGAAATATTCTCGGAATTGGACGAAACAAAAGCCCATGGTCTTATTTTCCACGGAGCCTTCCAGAAGTCCGAAGAGGAGACGAAGAGGGGCGACGAGGCGGCCACACCATAGGGGGGCGCGGCCCCACCCCTGGTCGCGCCGCCTTATGGGGTGGGACCCTCGAGCGTCCCCCGACTCTGCCCCTTCGCCTATATAATTTCTCCGTCGCGAAAACCCTACTACCGAGAGCCACGATACGAGAAAACATACTGAGACGCCGCCGTCGTCAATCCCATCTCGGGGATTCTGAAGATCGCCTCCGGCACCCTGCTGGAGAGGGGAATCATCACCGGAGGGCTCTACATCACCATGCCCGCCTCCGGACTGATGCGTGAGTAGTTCATCCTTGGACTATGGGTCCATAGCAGTAGCTAGATGGTTGTCTTCTCCTCTTGTGCTATCATGTTTAGATCTTGTGAGCTGCCTATCATGATCAGGATCATCTATTTGTAATGTTACATGTTGTGTTTGTTGGGATCCGATGAATATGGAATACTATATCAAGTTGATTATTGATCTATCATATATGTGTTGTTTATGATCTTGGATGCTCTCCATTGCTAGTAGAGGCTCTGGCCAAGTTGATACCTGTAACTCCAAGAGGGAGTATTTATGCTCGATAGTGGGTTCATGCCTCCATTGAATCTGGGACAGTGACAGAAAGTTCTAAGGTTATGGATGTGCTGTTGCCACTAGGGATAAAACATCAATGCTTTGTCTAAGGATATTTGTATTGTTTACATTACGCACAGTACTTAATGCAATTGTCTGTTGTTTGCAACTTAATACTGGAAGGGGTGCGGATGCTAACCCGAAGGTGGACTTTTTAGGCATAGATGCATGCTGGATAGCGGTGTATGTTCTTTGTCGTAATGCCCTAAGTAAATCTCATATTAGTCATCATGATATGTATGTGCATTGCTATGCCCTCTCTATTTGTCAATTGCCCAACTGTAATTTGTTCACCCAACATGATATTTATCTTATTGGAGAGACACCACTAGTGAACTGTGGACCCCAGTCCATTCTTTTACATCTGAAATACAATCTACTGCAATCATTGTTCACTGCTGTTCTTCGCCAACAAACATCATTCTCCACACCATACGTTTAATCCTTTGTTTACAGCAAGCCGGTGAGATTGACAACCTCACTGTTAAGTTGGGGCAAAGTATTTTGATTGTGTTGTGCAGGTTCCACGTTGGTGCCGGAATCCATGGTGTTGCGCCGCACTACACTCCTCCACCAACAACCTTCACGTGGCATTCATCTCCTACTGGTTCGATAACCTTGGTTTCTTACTGAGGGAAAACTTGCTGCTATACGCATCACACCTTCCTCTTGGGGTTCCCAACGGATGTGTGCTTTACCGTCACAAGCAACTATTTTTCTGGCGCCGTTGCCGGGACCTGAAGAAAAGTTACACCATATAGATTTCTAACTCCCACGTCAACTGCACGCCAGCAACTCTTTTTCTGACGCCGTTATCGGGGATATCAAGACACGCTGCAAGGGGAGTCTCTCACATCCAATCTCTTTACTTTGTTTATTTTCTTGCTTTACTTTATTTTATTTTATGTTTTGTTTGCTTTCTTTATATCAAAAACATAAAAAAAATTAGTTACTTACATTTAATTTATTTTGTTATCATGACTAGTCATGTACTTGTTACTCTGTCACCTGAGGAATTGATCTTTACTTTTAAACAAGGGGATGAGGAGAGTTTTAAAGAAGCTTGGTCTAGAATTTTTGATTCCTATGGTAAAACTGAACCTAAAATGACTCTAAGCCTGCTTCTTAGTAACTTTTATTTTGGGCTTATTCTTCGCTATAGATATGCCTTGGATGCTGTAGTGGGAGGAGATTTCCTTCACTGCGATGGGGATCAAGCTTTTAATGCCATAAAAAATTGGTTGCGTCATCTAGCTCAGCTAATAAGTCTGATTCATCTCTTGCATGTATTTATAATAGATTAAACACTCTCGAGACAAATATATCTTGTTTAAAAGAAGGGTATAGTCAGATTCGTGAGCATTTTGATTATGTCCCAGTAAACTTTGAACCTTCAATGTGGGACCCTGCTATTAAAGTTGCTATTTGTGGTGAAACTTTTTATGCCCGTTGTGATATTATGTCTGAGTGTGTTCACAACCTTTCTTGGAAGAACGGTATCCACTGATTATCTCATTATTGAATGTGTAGGGACAGGACAAATCACACTTGGAAGATCCCTGCTGAAACTCTTGGGAGCAACCATAGATGTGGGGAAACGCACTCTAAATTTTAGGGATTTCCATTTCCGTGCCCTCGGTTCCTTAGTTGTGCTCAGTTTTCCCCAGCTCCTTAGTTTTTCCTCAGTTTTCCCCAAGACCTTGTCTGAAACCATCACAGGTGCTGTAACGGCCGGTTGCCCAACGGTTGACCGTTATCTTCTGACTAGTGAGGCCACGTAGAGCCCGCAAAGACACGTCAGACCATCCATCTTTGTTTGACCATAAGCATCGCTGTATCCCTGACCAAAACGTGCACGAGTGGGGCTTCGGTATATCGAATGACAAGTGGGCTATGGCGCTGATACAAGGGGCAATACACGGGTAGGAATAGATTTTTAAACGGAGCTCTACAGCGATGGCACGGAGGAGGTGGCCTGCGGGGTGCCGAGATGAGATCGACGTCCACAAAGAACTGCATGAGGCGAGACCAGACGCATTAGATAGATATGAACTAGACGCGTTTAACCATGCAAAGAAGAGAAGAAATGGTCGACGACATCGACGACTACCTCAAAACTTTGACTGACCGTGTCCGACACGAACGCGAGCAATGTAGAGAAAACTAGTGTCTCTCCTTTTTGGCGTGTATAGATGGGTGCTAGAAGAGTGTGGTGGCGAAGGGAAAGACCTCGCGGTGGTCTGTGGCGTCCAGCATAGCGGGGCGGCGTGCATGCATGTTCGGCATTGGCATCAGCATGTACGTTCGGCATTGGCCTCGGCGGTATCTCTGGTGTGTCAGTGATCGAATGAGGGGACGGGATTGAGGGTGCATCCCGACGGTGACCTAGCAGTGGCGGCGAGCATAGCCGTTCTGACCATGCCGATATCGGCATCGGCAAAGTTTAGACGCTGTGGTGCTCGAATCAAGGTGGGATTTGTTTCTTGTACGCCAAAAGTGATTTGAAACAAGTTTCGTGTTGAAGGTTAGGTAACGAAAGTTTGTAACTAAGCCCAAAATTATACTAGCGCCATGGTGAGGTTCTTTTTGATAGAGCTATACGGTTGGGCAAACTTTTTGACACTTTTTAGATAGGGTTCCTTGTTGTTACACGTATGGCATCATGTATAGCAAATTTGGGTTCATTTGGAGATGTTCGAAAAAAATCACTTTGCTTAAACGCATGCTGTTTCGTCTCACTGAAACCAGCTTTTCTAACAAGGTGATTTATTCTACCTTCTCTAAATGACCTCAAATTTCATACAGCTGATCTTCTATACATAGATAGATAGATTGTTTCGTTTTTATATTTTCCGAACTTTTTATTTCCCTTTATTATACCCAATTGATTTTCAGGTCAAAACCTCGAAAAACAGCATCAGGTATGGCATCATTTTCGCCCTAAATTTCAAATTTTGTAAAACTTTCCCTTTCAGTTATAGATATGGCATAATGTATGCCAAATTTGGTTAGGTCTCACTGAAACAAGCTTTTGTAACAAGTTAGGTTTTTTCGACCTTCTCAAAAGGGATTTTTTTCTACCTTCTCTAAATGACCTCAAAAATCATACAGATGATCTTCTATACAAAGATAGGTAGATTGTTTCGTTTTTACATTTTTTTGAACTTTTTATTTCCCTTTATAATACCCATTTGTTTTCAGGTCAAAACCTCGAAAGTTAACATAACTAGATGGTGAACCCTTCCAAACTTCAAATACAGAGATAGATAGATTGGTTCGTTTATCATTTTTACTGTGAATAGTAATGGCTACAAGAAATCGGTGATGATTTATCATTTTTTGCGTGAAAAGTAATGGATACAACAAATCGGTGATGGTTTATCATTTTTTTCGTGAAAATTAATGGCTACAACAAATCGGTGATGGTTTATCATTTTTTGCGTGAAAATTAATGGCTACAACAAATCGGTGATGGTTTATCATTTTTTGCGTGAAAAGTAATGCCTAAAATAGTTTATAATTTTTAGCGCGTGAAAATGAATACAGAAAACCGCCCTTTAGCATACTTAGAGAGTGGAAGGTAACCGCCGACAGAGAGAGAGAGAGAGGGGTTATCCTGCCCGTTAGATCATACGATCAACGATCGGCGGGCACGATCCGCGTGACATGGGCTAGACCAATCAGGGCAATGTTGCACGTGTGAGAGAATTTGTGGAGGGAGAGGGCAAAACTGAGTAGTATCAAGAAACCAAGGGCACCTATGTAATAAACAGACTAAGGGATTCAAATATGAGATTTAAAAAATGGAAAATGCGTGTTTTGTACAATGAAACCCACCTTGGCCTATCTCAAACTATTTGCAATACAAATATACATGAGTGTGAGAATTGTGGCCTCATTTAGACAAAGTATGTTTTGGGGAAAGCTGTTTTGGGAAGGGCTTATTGTGGAAAACCATGCACCTTCATAGCTACTAGGTGATTTGAGAAGGCCTTTGAGAAGTGACAATTTGTGGTAAAACTTGATTTATCTATGACTTATCTATGTTTTGAGAACTGGAAATTTGTGGTAAAGACTCCATGAGTATGTGCCACTATTTTTCGGAATTTTTTGCACATTAAATGACTCATTTAACTAGTTAATCTCATTTGTTGACTTTCTGTTGACTAGTTACTTGAGGGTAAAACTGAGCATATTGCACTAGCCAGTATTAACACTCAAGGGGAAAACTAAGCACACAAAAAATGCTAGTATAATACTCGAGGTTATACCTGAGTATATCTAAATTTCCAGGGTTAGACTCGAGGACTGATACGTCTCCAACGTATCTATAATTTATGATGTTCCATGCTTGTTTTATGACAATACCTACATGTTTTGTTCACACTTTATATCGTTTTGATGCGTTTTCCGGAACTAACCTATTGACAAGATGCCGAAGGGCCAGTTGCTGTTTTCTGCTGTTTTTGGTTTCAGAAATCCTACAAAGGAAATATTCTCGGAATTGGACGAAATCAACGCCCACGATCTTATATTTCAAGGAAGCTTCCAGAGCATCGGAGAAGGGCCAGAGGAGAGCCAAGTGGGCCCCACACAAGGTGGCGGTGCGGCCTAGGTGGGGGGCGCGCCCCCCTATTGTCTGGCCCCACTAGGGCCCCTCCGAGGCTGCCCTTCCGCCTACTTAAGGACTCCGTCGCGAAAACCCTAAAGGAATAAGCCACGATACAAGAAAAGTTCCAGAGCCGCCGCCATCGCGAAGCCAAGATTCGGGGGACAGAAGTCTCTGTTCCGGCACGCCGCCGGGACGAGGAATTGCCCCCGGAAGGCATCTCCATCGACACCACCGCCATCTTCATCGCCGCTGCTGTCTCCTATGAGGAGGAGGGAGTAGTTCTCCCTCGAGGCTAAGGGCTGTACCGGTAGCTATGTGATTCATCTCTCTCTCTCCCATGTACTTCAATACAATGATCTCATGAGCTGCCTTACATGATTGAGATCCATATGATGAGCTTTGTAATCTAGATGTCGTTATGCTATTCAAGTGGATTTTACTTATGTGATCTCCGGAGACTCCTTGTCCCACGTGTGTAAAGGTGACAGTGTGTGCACCGTGTAGGTCTCTTAGGCTATATTTCACAGAATACTTATTCACTGAGTTATGATTTGAGTTGGATGTTGATACGCGTACAGCACGCGACCGTTGGGAACCCCAAGAGGAAGGTGTGATGCGTACAGTGGCAAGTTTTCCCTCAGTAAGAAACCAAGGTTTATCGAACCAGTAGGAGCCAAGAAGCACGTTGAAGGTTGATGGCGGCGGAGTGTAGTGCGGCGCAACACCAGGGATTCCGGCGCCAACGTGGAACCTGCACAACACAACCAAGACACTTTGTCCCAACGTAACAGTGAGGTTGTCAATCTCACCGGCTTGCTGTAACAAAGGATTAGATGTATAGTGTGGATGATGATTGTTTGCAGAGAACAGTAGAACGAGTATTGCAGTAGATTGTATTCGATTAAAAGAATGGACCGGGGTCCATAGTTCACTAGAGGTGTCTCTCCCATAAGAATAAGCATGTTGGGTGAACAAATTACAGTTGGGCAATTGACAAATAAAGAGGGCATGACCATGCACATACATGTTATGATGAGTATTGTGAGATTTAATTGGGCATTACGACAAAGTACATAGACCGCTATCCAGCATGCATCTATGCCTAAAAAGTCCACCTTCAGGTTATCATCCGAACCCCCTCCAGTATTAAGTTGCAAACAACCGACAAATGCATTAAGTATGGTGCGTAATGTAATCAACAAATACATCCTTAGACATAGCATTGATGTTTTATCCCTAGTGGCAACAGCACATCCACAACCTTAGAGGTTTCTGTCACTCCCCCAGATTTAATGGAGACATGAACCCACTATCGAGCATAAATACTCCCTCTTGGAGTTACAAGCAAAAACTTGGCCAGAGCCTATACTAGTAACGGAGAGCATGCAAGATCATAAACAACACATAGATAATAGATTGATAATCAACATAGCATAGTATTCCATATTCATCAGATCCCAACAAACACAACATGTAGCATTACAGATAGATGATCTTGATCATGTTAGGCAGCTCACAAGATCCAAGAATGATAGCACAATTAGGAGAAGACGACCATCTAGCTACTGCTATGGACCCATAGTCCAGGGGTGAACTACTCACTCATCACTCCGGAGGCGACCATGGCGGTGAAGAGTCCTCCGGGAGATGATTCCCCTCTCCGGCAGGGTGCCGGAGGCGATCTCCTGAATCCCCCGAGATGGGATTGGCGGCGGCGGCGTCTCTGGAAGGTTTTCCGTATCGTGGCTCTCGGTACTGGGGTTATTATCAACAAAGGCTTCTTATAGTCGGAGAGGTAGGTTTAGGGGCGACGCGAGGGGCTCACACAGTAGGCCGGCGCGGCCAAGGCCTAGGCCGCGCCGCCCTAGCGTGTGGCCGCCTCGTCGCCCCACTTCATATCTCCCCCGGTGTTCTGGAAGCTTCGTGGAAAAATAAGATCCTGGGCGTTGATTTCGTCCAATTCCGAGAATATTTCCTTACAAGGATTTCTGAAACCAAAAACAGCAGAAAACAACAACTGGCTCTTCGGCATCTCGTTAATAGATTAGTGCCGGAAAATGCATAAATATGACATAAAGTATGCATAAAACATGTAGATATCATCAATAAAGTAGCATGGAACATAAGAAATTATCGATACGTTGGAGACGTATCAGCATCCCCAAGCTTAGTTCCTACTCGTCCCGAGTAGGTAAACGATAACAAAGATAATTTCTGAAGTGACATGCCATCATAATCTTGATCATACTATTATAACCACATGTAATGAATGCAGCGATTCGAAGCAATGGTAATGCAATGAGTAAACAACTGAATCATATAGCAAAGACTTTTCATGAATAGTACTTTCAAGACAAGCATCAATAAGTCTTGCATAAGAGTTAACTCATAAAGCAATAAATTCATAGTAGAGGCATTGAAGCAACACAAAGGAAGATTAAGTTTCAGCGATTGCTTTCAACTTATAACATGTATATCTCATGGATATTGTCAATGTAAAGTAATATAACAAGTGCAATATGCAAGTATGTAGGAATCAATACACAATTCACACAAGTGTTTGCTTCTTGAGATGGAGAGAAATAGGTGAACTGACTCAACATAAAAAGTAGAAGAATGGCCCTTCGCAGAGGGAAGCATTGATTGCTATATTTGTGCTAGAGCTTTGGTTTTGAAAACAAGAAACAATTTCGTCAACGGTAGTAATAAAGCATATGCATTATGTAAATTATATCCTACAAGTTGCAAGCCTCATGCATAGTATACTAATAGTACCCGCACCTTGTCCTAATTAGCTCGGATTACCTGGATTATCATCGCAATACATATGTTTTAACCAAGTGTCACAAAGGGGTACCTCTATGCCGCTTGTACAAAGGTCTAAGGAGAAAGCTCGCATTGGATTTCTCGCTTTTGATTATTCTCAACTTAGACATCCATACCGGGACAACATAGACAACAGATAATGGACTCCTCTTTAATGCATAAGCATTTAGCAACAATTAATATTCTCATATGAGATTGAGGATATTTGTCCAAAACTGAAACTTCCACCATGAATCATGGCTTTAGTTAGCGGCCCAATGTTCTTCTCTAACAGTATGCATGCTCTAACCATTCAACTCATGGTAAATCGCCCTTACTTCAGACAAGACGGACATGCATATCAACTCACATGATATTCAACAAAGTGTTGATGGCGTCCCCAGGAACATGGTTATCGCACAACAAGCAACTTAATAAGAGATAAAGTGCATAAGTACATATTCAATACCACAATAGTTTTTAGGCTATTTGTCCCATGAACTATATATTGCAAAGGCGAAGAATGGAAATTTTAAAGGTAGCACTCAAGCAATTTACTTTGGAATGGCGGAGAAATACCATGTAGTAGGTAGGTATGGTGGACACAAATGGCATAGTGGTTGGTGATACGTCTCCGACGTATCGATAATTTCTTATGTTCCATGCCACATTATTGATGATATCTACATGTTTTATGCATACTTTATGTCATTATGATGCGTTTTCCGGAACTAACCTATTGACGAGATGCCGAAGGGCCAGTTGCTGTTTTCTGCTGTTTTTGGTGTCAGAAATCCTAGTAAGGAAATATTCTCGGAATCGGACGAAATCAACGCCCAGCATCTTAGGATTGCATGAAGCTTCCAGAACACCCGAGAGCCACCAGAGGGGGGCCACAGGCCCACCAGACGATAGCCCAGCGCGGCCAGAGGGGGGGGGGGCGCCCCCCCTATTGTGTCGCCGCCTCATCAGCCCTCCGACTCCGCCTCTTCGCCTATATAAAGGTCCCTGACCTAAATCTTCAATACAAAAAAAGCCACGGTACGAGAAACCATCCAGAGCCGCCGCCATCGCGAAGCCAAGATCTGGGGGACAGGACTCTCTGTTCCGGCACGCCGCCGGGACGGGGAAGTGCCCCCGGAAGGCTTCTCCATCGACACCGCTGCCATCTCCACCGCCATCTTCATCACCGCTGCTGTCTCCCATGAGGAAGGAGTAGTTATCCATCGAGGCTAAGGGTTGTACCGGTAGCTATGTGGTTCATCTCTCTCCTATGTACTTCAATACAATAATCTCATGAGCTGCCTTACATGATTGAGATTCATATGATGATGCTTGTAATCTAGATGTCATTATGCTAGTCAAGTGGATTTTACTTATGTGATCTCCGGAGACTCCTTGTCCCACGTGTGTAAAGGTGACAGTGTGTGCACCGTGTGGGTCTCTTAGGCTATATTTCACAGAATACTTATTCACTGTTATGGATAGCATAGTGAAGTGCTTATTTATATCCCTTTATGATTGCAATGTGCTTTGTATCACTACTATTCTATGTGCTACTCTAGTGATGTTATTAAAGTAGTCTATTCCTCCTGCACGGTGTAAAGGTGACAGTGTGTGCATCGTGTAGTACTTGGCGTAGGCTATGATTGTGATCTCTTGTAGATTATGAAGTTAACTATTGCTGTGATAGTATTGATGTGATCTATGCCTCCTTTCGTAGCGTGAAGGTGACAGTGTGCATGCTATGTTAGTACTTGGTTTGGTTATGTTGATCTGTTGTGCACTCTAAGGTTATTTAAATATGAACATCGAATATTGTGGAGCTTGTTAACTCCGGCATTGAGGGTTCGTGTAATCCTACACAGTTAGTGGTGTTCATCATCCAACAAGAGAGTGTAGAGTCTAGCATCTATCTATTTATTCTGTTATGTGATCAATGTTGAGAGTGTCCACTAGTGAAGGTATAATCCCTAGGCCTTGTTCCTAAATACTGCTATCGCTGCTTGTTTACTGTTCTACTGCATCTGTACAGTTCGCAATATTACCACCATCAACCACACGCCAGTCCTGGGCAGCAAAGCACTTTTCTGGTTTCGTTACTACTGCTCATACTTATTCATACCACATGTATTTCACTATCTCTTCGCCGAACTAGTGCACCTATTAGGTGTGTTGGGAACACAAGAGACTTCTTGCTTTGTGGTTGCAGGGTTGCATGAGAGGGATATCTTTGACCTCTTCCTCCCTGAGTTCGATAAACCTTGGGTGATCCACTTAAGGGAAACTTGCTGCTGTTCTACAAACCTCTGCTCTTGGAGGCCCAACACTGTCTACAAGAATAGAAGCACCCGTAGACATCAGTTGGCTCAAGGATTTTGGATGCATGAGAAGTATTCCCTCTCGATACAAGGCTTAGGCTAGCAAGGTTATTTGAAACAAACACAAGCATGAACCGGTGCAGCAAAACTCACATAAAATACATATTGTAAACATTATAAGACTCTACACCGTCTTCCTTGTTGTTCGACCCTTACTAGAAATTATCTAGACCTTAGAGAGACCAATTATGCAAACCAAATTTTAGCAAGCTCTATGTATTTCTTCATTAATAGGTGCAAAGTATATGATGCAAGAGCTTAAACATGAGCACAACAATTTCCAAGTATCACATTATCCAAGTTATTATTCCAATTACTACATGTAGCATTTTCCGTTTCCAACCATATAACAATTTAACGAAGCAGATTCAACCGTCGCCATGAATATTATGAGTAAAGCCTCAGGACATATTTGTCCATATGCAACAGCGGAGCGTGTCTCTCTCCCACACAATGAATGCTAGGATCCAAATTTATTCAAACAAAAACAAAAACAAACAAACGCTCCAAGCAAAGTACATAAGATGTGATGGAATAAAAATATAGTTTCACTAGAGGAACCTGATAATGTTGTCGATGAAGAAGGGGATTCCTTGGGCATCCCCAAGCTTAGACGCTTGAGTCTTCTTGAAATTTGCAGGGGTGAACCACCGGGGCATCCCCAAGCTTAGAGCTTTCACTCTCCTTGATCATATTGTATCATCCTCCTCTCTTGACCCTTGAAAACTTCCTCCACACCAAACTCAAAACAAACTCATTAGAGGGTTAGTGCATAATCAAAAATTCACATGTTCAGAGGTGACATAATCATTCTTAACACTTCTGGACATTGCACAAAGCTACTGAAAGTTAATGGAATAGAAAAATCCATCAAGCATAGCAAAACAGGCAATGCGAAATAAAAGGCAGAATCTGTCAAAACAGAACAGTTCGTAAAGATGAATTTCTAAGAGGCACCAGACTTGCTCAAATGAAAATTCTCAAATTGAATGAAAGTTGTCGACATATCTGAGGATCACTCACGTAAATTGGCAGAATTTTCTGAGTTACCTACAGAGAATTAGGCCCAGATTCGTGACAGCAAGAAATCTGTTTCTGCACAGTAATCCAAATCTAGTATGAACCTTACTATCAAAGACTTTACTTGGCACAACAATGCAACAAAACTAAGATAAGGAGAGGTTGCTACAGTAGTAACAACTTACAAGACTCAAATATAAAATAAAAGTGCAGTAGTAAAATCATGGGTTGTCTCCCATAAGCGCTTTTCTTTAACGCCTTTCAGCTAGGCGCGGAAAGTGTATATCAAGTATTATCAAGAGACGAAGCATCAACATCATAATTTGTTCTAATAATAGAATCAAAAGGTAACTTCATTCTCTTTCTAGGGAAGTGTTCCATATCTTTCTTGAGAGGAAATTGATATTTAATATTACCTTCCTTCATGTCAATGATAGCACCAGCAGTTCGAAGAAAAGGTCTTCCCAATATAATGGGACAAGATGCATTGCATTCAATATCCAAGACAACAAAATCAATGGGGACAAGGTTATTGTTAACGGTAATGCGAACATTATCAACTCTCCCCAAAGGTTTCTTTGTAGAGTTATCAGCAAGATTAACATCCAAATAACAATTTTTCAATGGTGGCAAGTCAAGCATATTATAGATTTTTCTAGGCATAACGGAAATACTTGCACCAAGATCACACAAAGCATTACAATCAAAGTCATTGACCTTCATCTTAATGATGGGCTCCCAACCATCCTCTAGCTTCCTAGGAATAGAAGCTTCGCGATTTAATTTCTCTTCTCTAGCTTTTATGAGAGCATTTGTAATATGTTTTGTAAAGGCCAAATTTATAGCACTAGCATTAGGACTCTTAGCAAGTTTTTGTAAGAACTTTATAACTTCAGAGATCTGACAATCATCAAAATCCAAACCATTATAATCTAAAGCAATGGGATCATTATCCCCAATGTTGGAAAAAATTTCAGCAGTTTTATCACAAGCAGTTTCAGCAGTTTTAGTAGTTTCCGGCAGTTTTTCACGCTTTGCATTAGAAGTGGAAACATTGCCAACACCAATTATTTTACCATTAATAGTAGGAGGTGCAGCAACATGTGGAGCATTAGCATTACTAGAGGTGGTGATAGTCCAAACTTTAGCTATATTATCTTCTTTAGCATTTTCTTCTTTCTCCCACCTAGCACGCAATTCGGCCATCAATCTTATATTCTCATTAATTCTAACTTGGATGGCATTTGTTGTAGTAACAATTTTATTATTATTATTTTCATTAGGCATAACTTTCGATTTCAAAAGATCAACATCAGCAGCAAGACTGTCGACTTTAGAAGCAAGTATATCAATTTTCCCAAGCTTTTCTTCAACAGATTTGTTAAAAGCAGTTTGTGTACTAATAAATTCTTTAAGCATAGCTTCAAGTCCAGGGGGTGTGTTCCTATTATTGTTGTAATAATTCCCATAAGAATTACCATAACCGTTACCATTATTATAAGGATATGGCCTATAGTTGTTACTAGAATTGTTCCGATAAGCATTGTTATTGAAATTATTATTTTTAATGAAGTTCACATCAACATGTTCTTCTTGAGCAACCAATGAAGCTAACGGAACATTATTAGGATCAACATTAGTCCTACCATTCACCAGCATAGACATAATAGCATCAATCTTATCACTCAAGGAAGAGGTTTCTTCGATAGAATTTACCTTCTTACCTTGTGGAGCTCTTTCCGTGTGCCATTTAGAGTAATTAATCATCATATTATCAAGAAGCTTTGTTGCGTCGCCTAGAGTGATGGACATAAAGGTACCTCCAGCAGCTGAATCCAATAAGTTCCGCGAAGAAAAATTCAGTCCTACATAAAAGGTTTGGATGGTCATCCAAGTAGTCAGTCCATGGGTTGGGCAATTTTTAACCAAAGATTTCATTCTTTCCCAAGCTTGGGCAACATGCTCATTATCCAATTGTTTAAAATTCATTATGCTACTTCTCAAAGATATAATTTTAGCAGGAGGATAATATCTACCAATAAAAGCATCCTTGCATTTAGTCCATGAATCAATACTATTCTTAGGCAGAGATAGCAACCAATCTTCAGCTCTTCCTCTTAATGAGAAAGGAAACAATTTTAATTTTATAATGTCACCATCTACATCCTTATACTTTTGCATTTCACATAATTCAACAAAATTATTAAGATGGGCAGCAGCATCATCAGAACTAACACCAGAAAATTGCTCTCTCATAACAAGATTCAGTAAAGCAGGTTTAATTTCAAAGAATTCTGCTGTAGTAGCAGGTGGAGCAATATGTGTGCATAAGAAATCATTATTATTTGTAGTTGTGAAGTCACACAACTTAGTATTTTCAGGAGTACCCATTTTAGCAACAGTAAATAAAGCAAACTAGATAAAGTAAATGCAAGTAACTAATTTTTTGTGTTTTTAATATGGAGAATGCAAACAAGACAGTAAATAAAGTAAAGCTAGCAACTAATTTTTTTGTGTTTTGATATAATGCAGCAAACAAAGTAGTAAATAAAAAGTAAAGCATGACAAAAACAAAGTAAAGAGATTGGAGGTGGAAGACTCCCCTTGCAGCGTGTCTTGATCTCCCCGGCAACGGCGCCAGAAAACAGTCTTGATACGCGTACAGCACGCGACCGTTGGGAACCCCAAGAGGAAGGTGTGATGCGTACAGCGGCAAGTTTTCCCTCAGTAAGAAACCAAGGTTTATCGAACCAGTAGGAGCCAAGAAGCACGTTGAAGGTTGATGGCGGCGGAGTGTAGTGCGGCGCAACACCAGGGATTCCGGCGCCAACGTGGAACCTGCACAACACAACCAAGATACTTTGTCCCAAGGTAACAGTGAGGTTGTCAATCTCACCGGCTTGCTGTAACAAAGGATTAGATGTATAGTGTGGATGATGATTGTTTGCAGAGAACAGTAGAATGAGTATTGCAGTAGATTGTATTCGATTAAAAGAATGGACCGGGGTCCACAGTTCACTAGAGGTGTCTCTCCCATAAGAATAAGCATGTTGGGTGAAAAAATTACAGTTGGGCAATTGACAAATAAAGAGGGCATGACCATGCACATACATGTTATGATGAGTATTGTGAGATTTAATTGGGCATTACGACAAAGTACATAGACCGCTATCCAGCATGCATCTATGCCTAAAAAGTCCACCTTCAGGTTATCATCCGAACCCCCTCCAGTATTAAGTTGCAAACAACAGACAATTGCATTAAGTATGGTGCGTAATGTAATCAACAAATACATCATTAGACATAGCATTGATGTTTTATCCCTAGTGGCAACAGCACATCCACAACCTTAGAGGTTTCTGTCACTCCCTGCATTTAATGGAGACATGAACCCACTATCGAGCATAAATACTCCCTCTTGGAGTTACAAGCAAAAAACTTGGCCAGAGCCTCTACTAGTAACGGAGAGCATGCAAGATCATAAACAACACATAGATAATAGATTGATAATCAACATAGCATAGTATTCCATATTCATCAGATCCCAACAAACACAACATGTAGCATTACAGATAGATGATCTTGATCATGTTAGGCAGCTCACAAGATCCAAGAATGATAGCACAATTAGGAGAAGACGACCATCTAGCTACTGCTATGGACCCATAGTCCAGGGGTGAACTACTCACTCATCACTCCGGAGGCGACCATGGTGGTGAAGAGTCCTCCGGGAGATGTTTCCCCTCTCCGGCAGGGTGCTGGAGGCGATCTCCTGAATCCCCCGAGATGGGATTGGCGGCGGCGGCATCTCTGGAAGGTTTTCCGTATCGTGGCTCTCGGTACTGGAGTTATTATCGACGAAGGCTTCTTATAGTCGGAGAGGTAGGTTTACGGGCGACGCGAGGGGCCCACACAGTAGGCCAGCGCGGCCAAGTCCTGGGCCGCGCCGCCCTAGCGTGTGGCCGCCTCGTCGCCCCACTTCGTATCTCCCCCGGTGTTCTGGAAGCTTCGTGGAAAAATAAGATCCTGGGCGTTGATTTCGTCCAATTCCGAGAATATTTCCTTACTAGGATTTCTGAAACCAAAAACAGCAGAAAACAGCAACTGGCTCTTCGGCATCTCGTTAATAGGTTAGTGCCGGAAAATGCATAAATATGACATAAAGTATGCATAAAACATGTAGGTATCATCAATAAAGTAGCATAGAACATAAGAAATTATCGATACGTTGGAGACGTATCAAATGTCTCTATGAAATTGTGGTGTGTTAGTACCTCCTATAAATGCTCACAGTGACAGCGTGGGGTGTTTATTAGTACTTGGGAATACATCTTTAAGGTTTGCCTACATGATGAATTAGAGTTCGTTATCTTGCCAGAGAGTAATTCAGAATAGCATAGTGAAGTGCTTATTTATATTCCTTTATGATTGCAATGTTGAGAGTGTCCACTAGTGAAAGTATGATCCCTAGGCTCTGTTTCTAAGCATTGAAACACCGTTTCCAACAAGTTCTGCTACATGTTTGCTCGCTGCCATATTTTATTCAGATTGCTATAACCACGCATATACATCCATATTACTTGTATTTCACTATCTCTTCGCCGAACTAGTGCACCTATACATCTGACAAGTGTATTAGGTGTGTTGGGGACACAAGAGACTTCTTGTATCGTGATTGCAGGGTTGCTTGAGAGGGATATCTTTGACCTCTTCCTCCCTGAGTTCGATAAACCTTGGGTGATCCACTTAAGGGAAAACTTGCAGCTGTTCTACAAACCTCTGCTCTTGGAGGCCCAACACTGTCTACAGGAAAATAAGCCAACAGTAGACAGCAAGCTATTTTCTGGCGCCGTTGCCGGGGAGGAAAGGTAAAAGGCACTCACACTCCGGACCCCGGCAACTAAGCTATTTTCTGGCGCCGTTGCCGGGGAGGTAAGGTAAAAGGTATTCACATCCTCCGACTACTAAGCTATTTCCTAGCACTGTTGCCGGTGTGTGAGTGCTCGAAGCTATTTCCTTTAGATCCTGCAATTGCATCTTTTTGTTTCTTGTTTTTCACTAGTTAGGCATAATGGAAAATAACAATGAGCTTTTTAATCTATTTCATGAGTTAAGACATGGATTGTTTGATGCGAAAATTAAAAAACCTATGGAACCTTATTTGCATGCTAGTAGCAATGATATTAGTATGAACGCTTTGAACACCATTGTTGCTAATGATATGGAAAATTCTAAGCTTGGGGAAGCTGGTTTTGATGAGCATGATATTTTTAGTCCCCCAAGCATTAAGGAGAAAATTTTCTTCGATGATACTTTGCCTCCTATTTATGATGATTATAATGATAGTGGTCTTTTGGTGCCGCCTACTATGGAGGATAAATTTTATTATGATTATACTATGCCTCCTACACTTGATGAGAATAATAATGATAGCTACTTTGTTGAATTTGCTCCCACTACAATTAATAAGAATGACTATGCTTATGTTGGGAGTAATAATAATTTTATGCATGTAGCTCATGATAAGAATGTTTCATTTGATAGTTATATCGTTGAGTTTGTTCATGATGCTACTGAAAATCTTTATGAGAGAGGAAAATATGGTTGTAGAAATTTTCATGTTACTAAAACACCTCTCTTTTTGCTGAAAATCTTGAAGTTGCGCTTGTCTAGTCTTTCTATGCTTGTTGCATTATGCTTCATGAATTTGTTTGTTTACAAGATTCCTTTTCATAGAAAGTGGGTTAGGCTTAAATTTGTTTCATACTTGCCTCTTGATGCTCTCATTTGCTTCAACTACTATTTCTTGAGAGTGCATCATTAAAATTGCTGAGCCCATCTTAATGGCTATAAAGAAAGCACTTCTTGGGAGATAACCCATGTCTTTATTTTGCTACTGTTTTGTTGTGTTTTGGAAGTTGTTACTACTGTAGCAACCTCTCCTTATCTTATTTTATTGCATTGTTGTCCCAAGTAAAGTCTTTGATAGTAAGGTTGATACTAGATTTGGATTACTGCGCAGAAACAGATTTCTTGCTGTCACGAATTTGAGTAGTATTCTTTGTAGGTAACTCAGAAAAATCTGCCAATTTACGTGAGTGATCCTCAGATATGTACGCAACTTTCATTCAATTTGAGCATTTTCATCTGAGCAAGTTAAGTGCCCCAGAAAAATTCGTCTTTACGGACTGTTCTGTTTTGACAGATTCTGCCTTTTATTTCGCATTGCCTCTTTTGCTGTGTTGAATGGATTTCTTTGTTCCATTAACTTCCAGTAGCTTTGGGAAATGTCCAGAAGTGTTAAGAATGATTATGTCACCTCTGAACATGTGAATTTTTGATTATGCACTAACCCTCTAATGAGTTTGTTTTGAGTTTGGTGTGGAGGAAGTTTTCAAGGGTCAAGAGAGGAGGATGATACAATATGATCAAGAAGAGTGAAAAGTCTAAGCTTGGGGATGCCCCCGTGGTTCATCCCTGCATATTTCAAGAAGACTCAAGCATCTAAGCTTGGGGATGCCCAAGGCATCCCCTTCTTCATCGACAACTTATCAGGTCACCTCTAGTGAAACTATATTTTTATTCCGTCACATCTTATGTGCTGTACTTGGAGCGTCTGTGTGCTTTTATTTTTGTTTTTGTTATTTTCATTCTCTGAATAAATTCATGCTTGTGTGGGAGAGAGACACGCTCCACTCGTTCATATGAACACATATGTTCTTAGCTTAATTCTTAATGATTCATGGCGAAGGTTGAAACTGCTTCGTCAATTGTTATATGGTTGGAAACGGAAAATGCTACATGTGGTAAATTGTATATGTCTTGAATAATTTGATACTTGGCAATTGTTGTGCTCATGTTTAAGCTCTTGCATCATATGCTTTGCACCTATTAATGAAGAACTACATAGAGCTTGCTAAAATTTGGTTTGCATGATTGGTCTCTCTAGAGTCTAGATATTTTCTAGTGAGGTGTTTGAACAACAAGGAAGACAATGTATAGTCTTATAATGCTTGCAATATGTTCTTATGTGAGTCTTTCTGTACCGGTTCATACTTGTGTTTGCTTCAAATAACCTTGCTAGCCAAAGCCTTGTATTGAGAGGGAATACTTCTCGTGCATCCAAATCCTTGAGCCAAAAACTATGCCACTTGTGTCTACCATACCTACCTACTACATGGTATTTCTATGCCATTCCAAAGTAAATTACTTGAGTGCTACCTTTAAAATTCTATTCTTTTTCTTTGCAATATATAGCTCATGGGAAAAATAGCTTAAAAACTATCGTGGTATTGAATATGTACTTATGTATCTTATTTCTTATAAGTTGCATGTTGAGAGGTAACCATGTTTCTGGGGACGCCATCAACTATTACACTTTTTTGAATATCATGTGAGTTGCTATGCATGTTCGTCTTGTCTGAAGTAAGGGTGATTTATCATGATCAAACGGTTTGAGTATGCATATTGTTAGAGAAGAACATTGGGCCGCTGACTAAAGCCATGAATCATAGTGGAAGTTTCAGTTTGGACAATTAATCCTCAATCTCTTATGAGAATATTATCTGTTGTTGAATGCTTATGCATTAAAGAGGAGTCCATTATCTGTTGTTTATATTGTCCCGGTATGGATGTCTAAGTTAAGAATAATCAAAAGCGAGAAATCAAATGCGAGCTTTCTCCTTAGACCTTTGTACAGGCGGCATAGAGGTACCCCTTTGTGACACTTGGTTAAAACATATGTTATGCAATGATAATCCATGTAAATCCAAGCTAATTAGGACAAGGTGCGGGCACTATTGGTATACTATGCATGAGGCTTGCAACTTATAGGATATCTTATACATAACACATATGCTTTATTACTACCGTTGACAAAATTGTTTCTATGTTTTCAAAATGAAAAGCTCTAGCACAAAAATAGTAATCCATGCTTCCCTCTGCGAAGGGCCCTTCTTCTACTTTTATGTTGAGTCAGTTTACCCATTTCTTTCTATCTTAGAAGCAAACACTTGTGTCAACTGTGCATTGATTCCTACATATTTGCTTATTTGCATTCATCATATTGCTTTGCGTTGACAATTATCCATGAAATATACATGTTGAAGTTGAAAGCAACTGCTGAAACTTATATCTTCCTTTGTGTTGCTCCAATGCCTTTACTAAGAATCTATTGCTTTATGAGTTAACTCATATGCAAGTCTTATTGATGCTTGTCTTGAAAGTACTATTCATGAAAAGTCTTTGCTATATGATTCAGTTGTTTTATCATTATCTTTACCATTGCTTTGAATCACTTCATTCACCTCATATGCTTTACAATAGTATGATAAAGATTATGTTAGTAGCATGTCACTTCAGAAATTATTCTTTTTATCGTTTACCTACTCGAGGACGAGTAGGAACTAAGCTTGGGGATGCTGATACGTCTCCAACGTATCTATAATTTCTGATGTTCCATGCTTGTTTTATGACAATACCTACATGTTTTGTTCACACTTTATATCGTTTTGATGCGTTTTTCGGAACTAACCTATTGACGAGATGCCGAAGGGCCAGTTGCTGTTTTCTGCTATTTTTGGTTTCAGAAATCCTACAAAGGAAATATTCTCGAAATTGGACGAAATCAACGCCCACGATCTTATATTTCAAGGAAGCTTCCAGAGCACCGGAGAAGGGCCAGAGGAGAGCCAGGTGGGCCCCACACAAGGTGGCGGCGCGGCCTAGGTGGGGGCGCGCCCCCCTATTGTCTGGCCCCACTAGGGCCCCTCCGAGGCTGCCCTTCCGCCTACTTAAGGACTCCGTCGCGAAAACCCTAAAGGAATAAGCCACGATACGAGAAAAGTTCCAGAGCCGCCGCCATCGCGAAGCCAAGATTCGGGGGACAGAAGTCTCTGTTCCGGCACGCCGCCGGGGCGGGGAATTGCCCCCGGAAGGCATCTCCATCGACACCACCGCCATCTTCATCGCCGCTGTTGTCTCCTATGAGGAGGAGGGAGTAGTTCTCCCTCGAGGCTAAGGGCTGTACCAGTAGCTATGTGATTCATCTCTCTCTCCCATGTACTTCAATACAATGATCTCATGAGCTGCCTTACATGATTGAGATCCATATGATGAGCTTTGTAATCTAGATGTCATTATGCTATTCAAGTGGATTTTACTTATGTGATCTCCGGAGACTCCTTGTCCAACGTGTGTAAAGGTGACAGTGTGTGCACCGTGTGGGTCTCTTAGGCTATATTTCACAGAATACTTATTCACTGAGTTATGATTTGAGTTGGATGTCTCTATGAAATTGTGGTGTGTTAGTACCTCCTATAAATGCTCACAGTGACAGCGTGGGGTGTTTATTAGTACTTGGGAATACATCTTTAAGGTTTGCCTACATGATGAATTAGAGTTCGTTATCTTGCCGGAGAGTAATTCAGAATAGCATAGTGAAGTGCTTATTTATATTCCTTTATGATTGCAATGTTGAGAGTGTCCACTAGTGAAAGTATGATCCCTAGGCCTTGTTTCTAAGCATTGAAACACTGTTTCCAACAAGTTCTGCTACATGTTTGCTCGCTGCCATATTTTATTCAGATTGCTATAACCACTCATATACATCCATATTACTTGTATTTCACTATCTCTTCGCCGAACTAGTGCACCTATACATCTGACAAGTGTATTAGGTGTGTTGGGGACACAAGAGACTTCTTGTATCGTGATTGCAGGGTTGCTTGAGAGGGATATATTTCACCTCTTCCTCCCTGAGTTCGATAAACCTTGGGTAATCCACTTAAGGGAAAACTTGCTGCTGTTCTACAAACCTGTGCTCTTGGAGGCCCAACACTGTCTACAGGAAAAGAAGCCAACAGTAGACAGCAAGGACGCGTGTTGCGGTGCAGAAATGGAAGACGTGCAATTGTTGACGTGTAGACGCGGGTCGCGGTGCAGAAGTCGAAGACGTGCAATCGTGGACGCGTGTCGCATTGCAGAAGTCCAAGACGTGCAGACGTGCAGCGGTGGACGCGTAGGACGCGGGTCGCATTAACCACCCCTTGCCTTTATAGATGCCTCCTCCCACTATCTCTGTCACTCTCACTCGCCTACGCAACGCCGCCTCTCTCACGTCCCATCATCTTCTCCAAAGCAAAAAACCCTCTCCCTCTCCCTCTCCTCTGCTGGCGAGATGGACAAGGAGAATGCCAATCCCATCGTCCAGGGCGCCGTCGGCTCCAAGCGCGACGCCTCCCTCTTCGACGCCGTCCCCTCAACGGACGTCGCCGCCGTCCCCTCAACGGACGTCGCCGCCTCCTCCGCCGGTGCATCGGAGGCTGCTGCCGCCGGTGGCGCTCAGATCCCGCCGGGATGGGACCCCTACGAGGAGGTGCGGCACGTCCCGCCCCCGAACCCCTACGACACCTCCCTGGAGGATACATGGAACGGGGTAACTACGGTTTGCTTCCTTTTTTGTTCCCCATTCCTTTTTGAACCCTATTTTTGCTGGTGTAGATGGATCTGTGGATGGATGAGTATTGGGCTAATATTTGCGCCGATTTTATTCCATTTTTCTTTGATCCCTCCTTGATTTTGTTTAAGATTTGGGGTTCGGCCGTTCGGTTAATTTATGCAAGTAATAATGGGATCTCAATCAGTTAATTTATGCAAGTAATCATAGGATCTCAATCAGCTATTTTATGCACGAATCAAAAGATATCAACCGTTTAATTTTGCAAATAATCTGGAATGTGTTCAAGTTCAGATCTGGAATCTATTTCTTTGCCTATGATGAATCGGTGGGCACAGATTTTTACAGGGAGGGTTCAGCGAACCATTTCTATGTACAAATCTGTTGTGCATGAGCTTTGGTTCGCTGACTACATCCCTGTAGACATATAATCGTGTCCACTCTAACTGAGGCTGCCTCTGTTTTTCCTAACTTTTTTATCATGCACGTTAGTCATCGTTGCAACTCATTCACTAATAGTTCCCGTTTGATATGGATCAGCTGTCTGGCAGCGACGTCGGCAGCGACGACGAGCACCATGACATCAAGACTCGCCAGGTGCTGCAGAGGCTGCGGGTCGGCCAATACGTCTCCTACTTCGCCATCGCCAAGGGTGTCTACAGGTGCCCCTTCACCACTAGGAGGCTCGGCGGCACTAACTTCAACTGCCTCCTCACGCATGCTGAGAACATCGGCAACACCAACCCCAAGGTCGGCGCGTCGGTGAACCCCTACTCCTCCCGCGCCAAGCACTTGGCGCTCGGCATGCACCTCCACAGCATCCAGCGGGTGGAGATCTCCGCCGGGCGCATGCCTCCGCTCAAGCCCAAGGCTCCCAAGGGGAGCAACAAGTGGAGGCAGAGGCAGATGGGGTAGGCGGAGTCCTGGACGTGTGCTGCTGCTGCCTCCTCCATTTTGTTGTTGGGATCCCTTTGTTGTTAGCTAGGGATCCCTCGTTGTTATGTTGTTAGTATGATGGTGCTGTGAAGAACCTCGAACCCTACTATGTTTGGTTGCTGAATGCAACTTATTATATAGGGAGGGATCTCTATTATCTATCCCTATTCTACTATATGACCTTGTGAATTTATCGTACATTCCCTGTAGATTTGCTTCTAGATTTAACTACATACATATGGACCAGGAGTAAATACTAGATTGGGCTCCCTACTAGATTTGCTGCCATATTGGGCAAACAACGAGGGCCAAAAGGCACAAATAATAATTGAAGAAAGACAGAAATGCAAGCTTCTCTAGATTTGATACTAATTAGGTGAAAAAAGCAGAGAGAAGGAGGCAGAAAAGGTACTCTTAAAAGGGAAAATGCCAATTTGGGCCGAGAGAGACAAAACCCAGCTCCTGCTCACGTGCAACCAAACGCTATCTCGTCCTGTCCCATGCGGTCCCTTTCTACCAGCCCCACGCGACGCGGGCCCACACGATGCAGCCCCACACGTCAGCACGGAACGGTCAACTTAACGGGAATCCTGCCGTCTGAGCTGCTTCTGCGGGTTTCAAACAAGCAGTTGGGGAAAACTGAGGAAAAACTAAGGAGCTGGGGAAAACTGAGCACAACTAAGGAACCGAGGGCACGAAAATAGAAATCCCTAAATTTTACCTCTACCCCCAGATGCGGTCATGTATTCCCTAGACCAAAGAGTAAGAATAAGAGTAGGAAGGGTAGGCGCAAATCCCCTGGTAATTGAAAGATCGAGATGTCGCCTAGAGGGGGGTGAATAGGCAATTAAAAACTCTTGCGGATTTGTCTTGTAAGAATGCGGAATTAAACTAACATTTAGTTTACAAGCACAAACCCTAAATATGCTAAGCTCAACTAAGTGTAACAATAGCAACAAGAGCTAAGCAAGATAGGCACAAGATATATGTAGCACAAGTGATAGCAAGATATATGTACTTCAAGCACGATGGCTATCACAAGGAAAGAGAGATCGGGTATAGAAATAACCGAGGCACGCGGAGACGAGGATGTATTCCCGTGTTCCCCTCCTTTGCAAGAAGGTACGTCATGTTTGGAGGAGTGGAGGTCCCACGAAGGATTCCCCGTGCCACGAAGGCTCACCCTATTCTCCGAACCACACCCACGAAGGATAATGGCCCTTTCCTTATGGTTAGCTTTTCCTCCGCTCCGGAGATGGCAAGCTCCACAACCACTTCACAAGCTCCACGAAGGAGAAGCACGGGCCTCTTCACAATCTTCTTGAAGAGATCACCGGAGCACCAACCACCAAGCCAACTAAGAGGTCTCCCTCCAAGAGTAACAAGCTCACGGTCTCTCACTCGAACTAATCGTGGTGGAGAGCTCAACACTATGCAATGATGCAAAGCAAGAACACTAGAGGTGTTCAAATCCTTCACTCTCAAATCCCACCCAAACAACAAATGCTAGGATGAGATTGGAGAGGAAGAACAATGGGGAAAGTCAACAAAAGACTCCAAGATCTAGATCCCAAGAGTTCCCCTCACTTAGAGAAGAAATGGATTGGTGGAAGTGTAGATCTAGATCTCCTCTCTTAGATCCCTCAAGAATGAGCAAGAATCATGGAGGGGAGACAAGAGAGAGAGCAAGTTCTTCAAAGGCAACAATGGAGGTGAAGAAAGGGGAAGAACAAGCTCAACTCAAGGTGGAAGAAGCCTATTTATAGCTAAGGGGGAAATAGAACCGTTGGGGAAAAAAACAGAGAAAAACGCAAGAAATTCGGGCAGAAAATCGCCCCAGCCGGCGGCCCAGCCGGCCAACCGGAAATGGCGCTGAGGAGGTCGGCTAGGCATTCGGCCCAGCCGGATCAGCAACATGGGCCGCGCGGAGGGGAAAATCCCAGCCGGGGCGAGCCGGCCGCGCCCACCGCGCGTGGGCGGCGTGTAAGGGACCAGGCCTGGGGTCCGGTCGGGCCGGGCGCGCGCCGGGGGCCCGGTAGGCAGCCGGCGCTGGGCCGGATGGGGCAGCCAGGCCCACGGGATTCCGCCCGGATGGCATGAGCGCCCGGGCCGGTTTCGGCAGGGTGGGCCGGCGCGTGGCCCGGCAGGCCGGTCGGCCGGCCGGCTGCCCCTCCCCTTTTTTCTTTTTTTATTCTTTTCTCCTTTTTCCTTTTTCTTTAATAACTAATGCTCCCGAACTCCGATTGACTTGAAACCAATTTTGTTGGAGACTCCTCACAGAACATTTTAGATGATTTTAGAGAGGGAGTCTCCCACCGTCAACAAACGGTGAAGACGTCCAAACCCGAAAACGCAATAGAAGATGCATGCGGATTCAGTTTTCGATGAACTTGGGCTTGTTGTAAAGCTAGAAACAAGCTCAAGAACCTCACACGGAGAAACACCAAGAAGCAATAAGGATATGCAAAGTATGCAAAGGATTGAGCTAGACGATGTGATCAAGTTACCCAACCGAAAGCCCCTCTTAATAGTGCGGCTATCTATCCTATAATCCGGTCTCCCAACATCCACCTTGAGACCGGTAAAAGGAAAACCTAGCAAGGCCATACCTTTTCCTTGCGCATCCCGCTTGATCTTGATGATAAATCTTCAAGCTTCACTCAAGCCGGAATGCCTCACTTGAACAATGTTGCTTCGTGAAGACTCACAAATGCTCCCCCATATACTATGATGGGAAAGCTCCATTGATGCACATCTTCGCATGTCCATTATCACCAATGGACGACAAGCTTCAAGCATGTGATCCACTCAAGATGCTCATCTTGAAATTTCCCAACTCAACCTTGTATCTTCTCATACTCACTTAAGATAGAGCAGGGCTAATATTGAGTTCCACATAAGAACTCCATCTTCATTTCATCTTCTTGATCATATCACATATGTATCTTTAAATCGATGATCTTGATGCCAATACACAAGGTGTATCTTTATATTCATGGCATCCATACTTGAATCCAACACATGGAATACAAGAAGTACCTATGGAATATTCCTTCATATAAACTCAATGAAAATATTAGTCCATATGGGTTGTCATTAATTACCAAAACCACACATAGGGGCAATATACCCTTACAGTAATAATGTAAATGCTTCTTCTTTTGATAATACTTTATTTAGACTTTCTGCGCCTAGCTGAAAGGCGTTAAAGAAAAGGGCTTATGGGAGACAACCCATTATTTTATTTCTGCAATTTTTGTTTTATATTTGAGTCAAGGTGCTTGTTACTACTGTAGCAATACCTTTGTTTTTTCGATAAAGGGAATATATTAATATGTAGCAATACCTTTGTATCTATACTTTATTGCATTGTTGTGCCAAGTAAAGTCTTTGATAGTAAGGTTGATACTAGATTTGGATTTCTGCGCAGAAACAGATTTCTAGCTGTCACGAATTTGAGTAGATCTCTCTGTAGGAAACTCTAAAAAATATGCGAAAATTCATGAGTAATCCTCAGATATGTACGCAACTTTCAGTCAATTTGAGCTTCTTCATCTGAGCATGTTAAGTGCCTCAAAAAAATTCGTCTTTACGAACTGTTCTGTTTTGACAGATTCTGCCTTTTATTTCACATTGCCTCCTTTTGTGTGTTTGAGTGGATTTTTTTGCTCCATTAAATTTCAGTAGCCTTGGGTAATGTCCAGAAGTGTTAGGAATGATTGTGTCCTCTCTGAACATGTGAATTTTTGATTATGCACTAACCCTCTAATGAGATTGTTTTGAGTTTGGTGTGGAGGAAGTTTTCAAGGATCAAGAGAGGAGGATGATGATATAATATGATCAAGAAGAGTGAAAAGCCTAAGCTTGGGGATGCCCCCGTGGTTCATCCCTACATATTTCAAGAAGACTCAAGCATCTAAGCTTGGGGATGCCCCAAGGCATCCCCTTCTTCATCGACAACTTATCAGGTCACCTCTAGTGAAACTATATTTTTATTCCGTCACATCTTATGTGCTTTACTTGGAGCGTCTGTATGTTTTTTATATTTTTTGTTTGTGTTCGAATAAATTTGGATCCTAGAAATCCTTGTGGGAGAGAGACACGCTCCGCTTGTTCATATGAACACTGGTGTTCTTAGTTCTACTTTTAATGTTCGTGGCGAAGGTTGAAAGCCGCTTCATTCATTGCTATTTGGTTGGAAACAGAAAATGCTTCATGTGGTAATTGGTGTATTGTCTTGAATAATTTGATAATGGGCAATTGTTTTGAGCTCTCAAATATATCATGTTTAATCTCTTGCATCATGTAGTTTAAACCCATTAGTGGAGAACTACCGTAGAGCTTGTTGAAATTTGGTTTGCATGATTGGTCTCTCTAAAGTCTAGATATTTTCTGGTAAAAGTGCTTGAACAACAAGGAAGACAGTGTAGAGTCTTATAATGCTTGCAATATGTTCTTATCTAAGTTTTGTTGTATCGGTTCATACTTGTGTTTGCTTCAAACAACCTTGCTAGCCAAAGCCTTGTACTGAGAGGGAATGCTTCTCGTGCATTCAAAACCTTGAGCCAAAACTTATGCCATTTGTGTCCACCATAACTACCTACTATGTGGTATTTTTCTGCCATTCCAAGTAAATTTCTTGCGTGCTACCTTTAAAAATTTCATTCCTTGTCTTTGCAATACATAGCTCATGGGAAAGTAGCCCAAAAACTATTGTGGTAAAGAATATGTTGCTTATGTATCTTATTTCTTATAAGTTGCTTGTTGAGCGGTAACCATGTTTCTGGGGACGCCATCAACTGTTACACCTTTGTTGAATATCATGTGAGTTGCTATGCATGTTCGTCTTGTCTGAAGTAAGGGAGATTTGCCATGAGTTGAATGGTTTGAGTATGCATATTGTTAGAGAAGAACATTGGGCCGCTAACCAAAGCCATTTATCATGGTGGAAGTTTCAGCTTGGACATTAATCCTCATATCTCTTATGAGAATATTATCTGTTGTTGAATGCTTAAAGCATTAAAGAGGAGTCCATTATCTGTTTTCTATGTTATCCCGGTATGGATGTCCTCAAGTCGAGATCTATCAAAATTGAGAAATCAAATGCGATTTATCTCCTTGGACCTTTGTACAAGTGGCATAGAGGTACCCCTTTGTGACACTTGGTTGAAACATATGTAATGCAATGATAATCCATGGAAATCCGAGCTAATTAGGACAAGGTGCGAGCACTATTGGTATTCGATGCACGAGGCTTGCAACTTATAGGAGGTTTTATGCATAACACATATGAATTATTACTACCGTTGACAAAATTGTTTCCATGTTTTCAAAATAAAAAGCTCTAGCACATGAGTAATCCCTGCTCCCCTCTGCGAAGGGCCTTTATTTTACTTTATGTTGAGTCAGTTTACCTACTTCTTTCTATCTTAGAAGCAAACACTTGTGTCAACTGTGTGCATTGATTTTTACATACTTGTGATACGTCTCCGACATATCGATAATTTCTTATGTTCCATGCCACATTATTGATGATATCTACATGTTTTATGCACACTTTATGTCATATTCGTGCATTTTCTGGAACTAACCTATTAACAAGATGCCGAAGTGCCGATTCTTTGTTCTGCTGTTTTTGGTTTCAGAAATCCTAGTAAAGAAATATTCTCGGAATTGGACGAAATCAACGCCCAGGTTCCTATTTTGCCCGGAAGCATCCAGAACACACGAGAAGGACCAGAGGGGGGGCACTGGGCCCCCAGACCATAGGCCGGCACGGCCCAGGCCCTGGCCGCACCGCCCTATAGTGTCGGCGCCCCTTCGACCTTCTGACGCCGCCTCTTCGCCTATATAAAGCCCCTGGACCTAAAACCTCGATACAGAAAAGCCACGGTACGAGAAACCTTCCAGAGCCGCCACCATCGCGAAGCCAAGATCTGGGGGACAGGAGTCTCTGTTCCGGCACACCGCCGGGACGGGGAAGTGCCCCTGGAAGGCTCCTCCATCGACACCACCGCCATCTCCATCAACGCTGCTGTCTCCCATGAGGAGGGAGTAGTTCTCCATCGAGGCTCGGGGCTGTACCGGTAGCTATGTGGTTCATCTCTCTCCTATGTACTTCAATACAATAATCTCATGAGCTGCCTTACATGATTGAGATTCATATGATGATGCTTGTAATCTAGATGTCATTATGCTAGTCAAGTGAGTTTTACTTATGTGATCTCCGGAGACTCCTTGTCCCACGTGTGTAAAGGTGACAGTGTGTGCACCGTGTGGGTCTCTTAGGCTATATTTCACAGAATACTTATTCGCTGTTATGAATGGCATAGTGAAGTGCTTATTTATATCTCTTTATGATTGCAATGTGTTTTGTATCACAATTTATCTATGTGCTACTCTAGTGATGTTATTAAAGTAGTTTTATTCCTCCTGCACGGTGTAATGGTGACAGTGTGTGCATCCGTGTTAGTACTTGGCGTATGCTATGATTATGATCTCTTGTAGATTATGAAGTTAACTATTGCTATGATGGTATTGATGTGATCTATTCCTCCTACATAGTGTGAAGGTGACAGTGTGCATACTATGTTAGTACTTGGTTTAGTCGAATTGATCTTTCATGCACTCTAAGGTTATTTAAATATGAACATTGAATTGTGGAGCTTGTTAACTCCGGCATTGAGGGTTCATGTAATCCTACGCAATGTGTTCATCATCCAACAAGAGAGTGTAGAGTATGCATTTATCTATTCTGTTATGTGATCAATGTTGAGAGTGTCCACTAGTGAAAGTCTAATCCCTAGGCCTTGTTCCTAAATACTGCTATCGCTGCTTGTTTACTGTTTTACTGCGTTACTACTGTTGCGTTACTACTGCTTGTTTACTGTCCTGGGCAAAGCACTTTTCTGGTGCCGTTGCCACTGCTCATATATATTCATACCACCTGTATTTCACTATCTCTTCGCCGAACTAGTGCACCTATTAGGTGTGTTGGTGACACAAGAGACTTCTTGCTTTGTGGTTGCAGGGTTGCATGAGAGGGATATCTTTGACCTCTTCCTCCCTGAGTTCGATAAACCTTGGGTGATCCACTTAAGGGAAAACTTGCTGCTGTTCTACAAACCTCTGCTCTTGGAGGCCCAACACTGTCTACAGGAAAAGGAGGGGGCGTAGACATCAAGCTATTTTCTGGCGCCGTTGCCGGGGCCGAATCAAGACACTCCACCAAGCCCGTCAACCGCCATTAAACCTCCCACGTCAACTACGCGCCAGTTGTGGACAGCAAGCTATTTTCTGGCGCCGTTGCCGGGGAGGAAAGGTAAAAGGTACTCACACTCCGGATCTCGGCTACTAAGCTATTTTCGCCGTTGTAAGTACTCGAAGCTATTTCCTTTAGATCCTGCAATTGCATCTTTTTGTTTCTTGTTTACACTAGTTAGGCATAATGGAAAACAACAAAAATATGAGAGATCTTTATGAACTTTATCTTGAATTAGGACATGATGTGTTTGAAGAGAGAATTAAAAAACCCATGGAACTTTATATGCATACTAATGGGAATGTTATTAATATGAATGCTTTGAACACTATTGTTGCTAATGCTATGGAAAATTCTAAGCTTGGGGAAGCTGGTTTTGATGAGCTTGATCTTTTTAGTCCCCCAAGAATTGAGGAGGAAATTTACTTTGATGATACTTTGCCTCCTATTTATGATGATTATAATGATAGTAGTCTTTTGTTACCGCCTGTTATGGAGGATGAATTTGATTATGATTACAATATGCCTCCTATATTTGATGAAGAGAATAATAATGATAGCTACTTTGTTGAATTTGCTCCCACCAGTACTAATAAAATTGATTATGCTTATGTGGAGAGTAATGATACTTTTATGCATGAGACTCATGATAAGAATGCTTTATGTGATGGTTATATTGTTGAGTTTTCTCATGACACTACTGAAAGTTATTATGAGAGAGGAAAATATGGTGGTAGAAATTTTCATGTTACTAAAACACCTCTCTATATGCTTAAAATCTTGAAGTTGAGCTTGTCTAGTTTTTCTATGCTTGTTGCATTATGCTTCTTGAATTTGTTTATTTACAAGATTCCTTTGCATAGGAAGCATGTTAGACTTAAATGTGTTTTGAATTTTCCTCTGGATGCTCTCTTTCGCTTCAACTACTTTTCTTATGAGTGCATCATTAAAACTGCTGAGCCCATCTTAATGGCTATAAAGAAAGAACTTCTTGGGAGATAACCCATGTGTTATTTTGCTACAGTACTTTGTTTTTATTTTGTGTCTTGGAAGTTGTTTACTACTGTAGCAACCTCTCCTTATCTTAGTTTTGTGTTTTGTTGTGCCAAGTAAAGTCGTTGATAGTAGGGTTCATACTAGATTTGGATTACTGCGCAGAAACAGATTTCTTTGCTGTCACGAATCTGGGAAAAATTCTCTGTAGGTAACTCAGAAAATTATGCCAATTTACGTGAGTGATCCTCAGATATGTATGCAACTTTCATTCAATTTGGGAATTTTCATTTGAGCAAGTCTGGTGCCATTTTAAAATTCGTCTTTACGGACTGTTCTGTTTTGACAGATTCTGCCTTTTATTTCGCATTGCTTCTTTCGCTGTGTTGGGTGGATTTCTTTGTTCCATTACCTTCCAGTAGCTTTGAGCAATGTCCAGAAGTGTTAAGAATGATTGTGTCACCTCTGAACATGTGAGTTTTTGATTATGTACTAACCCCTCTAATGAAGTTTATGAGAAGTTTGGTGTGAAGGAAGTTTTCAAGGATCAAGAGAGGAGGATGATATACTACGATCAAGAAGAGTGAAAAGTCTAAGCTTGGGGATGCCCCGGTGGTTCACCCCTGCATATATCAAGAAGACTCAAGCGTCTAAGCTTGGGGATGCCCAAGGCATCCCCTTCTTCATCGACAACATTATCAGGTTCCTCCCCTGAAACTATATTTTTATTCCATCACATCTTATGTGCTTTTCTTGGAGCGTCGGTTTGTTTTGTTTTTGTTTGTGTTTGAATAAATTGTATTACATCATGCTTGTGTGGGAGAGAGACACGTTCCGCTGGTTCGTATGAACACATGTGTTCTTAGCTCATAATATTCATGGCGAAGTTTCCTCTTCGTTAAATTGTTATATGGTTGGAATTGGAAAATGCTACATGTAGTAATTGCTATAATGTCTTGGGTAATGTGATACTTGGCAATTGTTGTGCTCATGTTTAAGCTCTTGCATCATATACTTTGCACCTATTAGTGAAGAAATACATAGAGCATGCTAAAATTTGGTTTGCATAATTGGTCTCTCTAAGGTCTAGATAATTTCTAGTAAGGTGTTTGAACAACAAGGAAGATGATGTATAGTCTTATAATGTTTACAATATGTCTTTTATGTGAGTTTTGCTGCACCGGTTCATCCTTGTGTTTGTTTCAAATAAGCCTTGCTAGCCTAAGCCTTGTATCGAGAGGGATTACTTCTCATGCATCCAAAATACTTGAGCCAACCACTATGCCATTTGTGTCCACCATACCTACCTACTACATGGTATTTCTCCGCCATTCCAAAGTAAATTGCTTGAGTGCTACCTTTAAAATTCCATCATTCGCCTTTACAATATATAGCTCATGGGACAAATAGCTTAAAAACTATTGTGGTATTGAATATGTACTTATGCACTTTATCTCTTATTAAGTTGCTTGTTGTGCGATAACCATGTTTCTGGGGACGCCATCAACTATTCTTTGTTGAATATCATGTGAGTTGCTATGCATGTTCGTCTTGTCTGAAGTAAGAGCAATCTACCACCTTATGGTTAAGCATGCATATTGTTAGAGAAGAACATTGGGCCGCTAACTAAAGCCATGATCCATGGTGGAAGTTTCAGTTTTGGACAAATATCCTCAATCTCATATGAGAAAATTAATTGTTGTTACATGCTTATGCATAAAAGAGGAGTCCATTATCTGTTGTCTATGTTGTCCCGGTATGGATGTCTAAGTTGAGAATAATCAATAGCGAGAAATCCGATGCGAGCTTTCTCCTTAGACCTTTGTACATGTGGCATAGAGGTACCCCATTGTGACACTTGGTTAAAACATATGTATTGCGATGATCCGGTAGTCCAAGCTAATTAGGACAAGGTGCGGGCACTATTAGTATACTATGCATGAGGCTTGCAACTTGTAAGATATAATTTACATGATACATATGCTTTATTACTACCGTTGACAAAATTGTTTCATGTTTTCAAAATAAAAGCTCTAGCACAAATATAGCAATCGATGCTTTCCTCGTTGAAGGACCTTTCTTTTACTTATATTGTTGAGTCAGTTCACCTATTTCTCTCCACCTCAAGAAGCAAACACTTGTGTGAACTGTGCATTGATTCCTACATACTTGCATATTGCACTTATTATATTACTCTATGTTGACAATTATCCATGAGATATACATGTTATAAGTTGAAAGCAACCGCTGAAACTTAATCTTCCTTTGTGTTGCTTCAATGCCTTTACTTCGATTTATTGCTTTATGAGTTAACTCTTATGAAAGACTTATTGATGCTTGTCTTGAAGTACTATTCATGAAAAGTCTTTGCTATATGATTCATTTGTTTACTCATGTCATTACCATTGTTTTGATCGCTGCATTAATTACATATGCTTACAATAGTATGATCAAGTTTATGATGGCATGTCACTCCAGAAATTATCTTTGTTTATCGTTTACCTCCTCGGGACGAGCAGGAACTAAGCTTGGGGATGCTGATACGTCTCCGACGTATCGATAATTTCTTATGTTCCATGCCACATTATTGATGATATCTACATGTTTTATGCACACTTTATGTCATATTCGTGCATTTTCTGGAACTAACCTATTAACAAGATGCCGAAGTGCCAGTTGCTGTTTTCTGCTGTTTTTGGTTTCAGAAATCCTAGTAAAGAAATATTCTCGGAATTGGACGAAATCAACGCCCAGGTTCCTATTTTGCCCGGAAGCATCCAGAACACACGAGAAGGACCAGAGGGGGGGCACTGGGCCCCCAGACCATAGGCCGGCGCGGCCCAGGACCTGGCCGTGCCGCCCTATAGTGTCAGCGCCCCTTCGACCTTCTGACGCCGCCTCTTCGCCTATATAAAGCCCCTGGACCTAAAACCTCGATACAGAAAAGCCACGGTACGAGAAACCTTCTAGAGCCGCCGCCATCGCGAAGCCAAGATCTGGGGGACAGGAGTCTCTATTCCGGCACGCCGCCGGGACGGGGAAGTGCCCCCGGAAGGCTCCTCCATCGACACCACCGCCATCTCCATCAACGCTGCTGTCTCCCATGAGGAGGGAGTAGTTCTCCATCGAGGCTCGGGGCTGTACCGGTAGCTATGTGGTTCATCTCTCTCCTATGTACTTCAATACAATAATCTCATGAGCTGCCTTACATGATTGAGATTCATATGATGATGCTTGTAATCTAGATGTCATTATGCTAGTCAAGTGAGTTTTACTTATGTGATCTCCGGAGACTCCTTGTCCCACGTGTGTAAAGGTGACAGTGTGTGCACCGTGTGGGTCTCTTAGGCTATATTTCACAGAATACTTATTCGCTGTTATGAATGGCATAGTGAAGTGCTTATTTATATCTCTTTATGATTGCAATGTGTTTTGTATCACAATTTATCTATGTGCTACTCTAGTGATGTTATTAAAGTAGTTTTATTCCTCCTGCACGGTGTAATGGTGACAGTGTGTACATCCGTGTTAGTACTTGGCGTATGCTATGATTATGATCTCTTGTAGATTATGAAGTTAACTATTGCTATGATGGTATTGATGTGATCTATTCCTCCTACATAGTGTGAAGGTGACAGTGTGCATACTATGTTAGTACTTGGTTTAGTCGAATTGATCTTTCATGCACTCTAAGGTTATTTAAATATGAACATTGAATTGTGGAGCTTGTTAACTCCGGCATTGAGGGTTCGTGTAATCCTACGCAATGTGTTCATCATCCAACAAGAGAGTGTAGAGTATGCATTTATCTATTCTGTTATGTGATCAATGTTGAGAGTGTCCACTAGTGAAAGTCTAATCCCTAGGCCTTGTTCCTAAATACTGCTATCGCTGCTTGTTTCTTGTTTCTTTGCGTTACTACTGCTTGTTTCTTGTCTGGGCAAAGCACTTTTCTGGTGCCGTTGCCACTGCTCATATATATTCATACCACCTGTATTTCACTATCTCTTCGCCGAACTAGTGCACCTATTAGGTGTGTTGGGGACACAAGAGACTTCTTGCTTTGTGGTTGCAGGGTTGCATGAGAGGGATATCTTTGACCTCTTCCTCCCTGAGTTCGATAAACCTTGGGTGATCCACTTAAGGGAAAACTTGCTGCTGTTCTACAAACCTCTGCTCTTGGAGGCCCAACACTGTCTACAGGAAAAGGAGGGGGCGTAGACATCAAGCTATTTTCTGGCGCCGTTGCTGGGGACGAATCAAGACACTCCACCAAGCCCGTCAACCGCCATTAAACCTCCCACGTCAACTACGCGCCAGTTGTGGACAGCAACTTGCTTATTTGCATTCATCATATTACTTTGTGTTGACAATTATCCATGAGATATACATGTTGAAGTTGAAAGCAACTGCTGAAACTTATATCTTCCTTTGTGTTGCTTCAAAACTGTAACATCCCAAGAGTAATACATAGATCCTTTTTACCTTTTCTTGCATTGTTGTCATACCATCATGTTGCATTCATGCATATCACCACTTTTGGCTTTTATAAAATTGCATTTGGTTTTGGTTTTCTTTTTGTTGCTTGATGTTTCTCTCTATCTCTCTCTTGGCTCATCCCC